>NC_056662.1:1320000-1980000 GCF_018350195.1 Panthera tigris | reverse complement strand
CACCCCCCCCACACTCCCAACAGGCTTCCAGCACGGCTCTTCTCGTGCCCTTGGCCTGGAGCTGTCCTGTTGCAAAGGTGTTGGGGTCCGACGTGTCCAGCTTGCAGGGTGATGCGGTTTCCACAGAGACACGTGTGACACTCACAGCCTTGGTGAAGAGAGACCTTGGGCAGACCCGGTTCTCCCCCACATCCCAGGCCCCACACGGCCCCTCTCCAGCCCCCTCGGCTGGCCTCAGCCACTCTGGGACCCCCGTGGGGACCTCCACCCTTGCTCTCCTCTCCATCTCCTTCGTCAGGCCTCAGCTCCAACGTCACCTCCTCTGGGAGGCCTGCCCGGCCTCCTCCCAACCCCAGCCGGCTGCTACCATACACCCAAGTTACCTGTCTTCTCTTCCTTCTTGACGTCCCTCTCCCTTCCAGATGAGAAGCCCCGGGGCTGGGCCACGTCCGTTCCACTGGGCAATAATCTCGGGTCCAGCCAGTGCCTGGTGCACAGAGGCCCGTGACAGATACTGGTTGAGTGAATAAATTAATGAGTGAACGGTGAATGAATGAATGAACTCATCCAAAAACTAAGGGTTGGTGACAACCCTTCCCCGTTTCCACGGAGGCGAGAGCCGAGGCTCAGAGAAGTTCCATGACGCGTCCCAATCTCACACCCCTGCCAAGACCCTCCCTTGAGGGGCCCAGGCCCTCACATCACCCCCAGCCTGCTGCCGAGGGCCCGCGGGAACCTGCTCCCGGCCGTTCCCCACGGCTGACGGTGTCTGTGTTGCTTTCCAGCTCAGAGCCCACGCCGTGGACATGAACGGCAACAAGGTGGAGAACCCCATCGACCTGTACATCTACGTCATCGACATGAATGACAACCGTCCCGAGTTCGTCAACCAGGTCTACAACGGCTCTGTGGACGAAGGCTCCAAGCCAGGTGAGCCCCCAGCCCCTGACGACCGGCGGGCCAGCAGGAGCCGGTGGGCAAGGAGGCCCCGCGCTCCGGGGAGGCCGTCCGGCGCCCACGGGACCCTTCTGCTGATGCGTTCGTTTACCACCTCCTGCGTGTCCCACAGTGCGTCTGGGAGCGGTCCAGAGAGGGGTGCAGACAAGACAGGCTACCACAGGTGAATATGGCCACTGCACCGATGATAAGGCTCAGAAGGAAGCCGTGGGGCGCTGAGAGTCCTGGAGGTGGCTGCAGATCAGGGAGGGCCCCTCTGTGGAGGTGACTTACAGGCTGAGAGCTGAAGCAGGAGCAGGAGCCGCCTGGACAGGAGGTCTGCGGTCTGTGTGTGGGCAAAGGGGGCCTGGGGAGGGAAAAGGCACGGGCAGAGGTCCCGGGGCAGGAGGCGAGCTCAGAGAGGAGACCTGCCATTCGAGGTCTCCCACACCACACTTTGCATTTTATTCCAAGCCCCCCGGGAAACCCACGAGAAGGCCAGACGCCCCCAGCCCCGAGAGGTGAGCCTGCGTGCCCGAGGCCCAGCACCCCTCAGAGTTGACCCAAGAGCCGGTCTTCCCACAGACTTCAGTTTGGCGTAAATGATGTTGACTTCATCCTGGGCCGGGCCCCTGGCGAAGCACGTGATATGTCTCTGGATCCGCATCCCCCAGGAAGCGGGCGCCCTCCCGCTCCCCTTTAGCAAAGACACGGCTCAGGGTCCGAGGAGGTGAAGCGAGCAGCCCTCCTGAGCGTAGCCGGCCGGAATCCCCAGCCGACTCCGGAACCTTGCCCGGGGACCAGCGGCATCGCTGGGAACACGCTGGCAATGCAGAACCTCTCAGCGCGCACCCCTGATTCAGGCTCTGGAGGTGGGGCCTGGAGTCCGGGCACGATGCCCCGCCCCCCGGTGGTTTGTGCGCAGGCCCAAGTTTGAGAGGCGGGGCCCTAAACCGCTGCCTCCTCCGAGGATGGAGTGTCGTCCCCGGGACACCTGCCTGCGGGGTCGGGGCGGGTGGAGCTGAGCCGGGAGTAGCCACGAAAACACAGGACGCCCCGCTGCATGTGAGGGTAGCCATTGTCACGCGTGCGCCCCACGCAACGTCGGAACATGCTTCCAGGGCCAGAGGCCGCCTTGCCCATCTGAACTTCAGCGTGACTGGCGTCTGTAAGTTAGTGGGCGACGCCCCGTCCCGGGAGGGCTTCCGGGCCCTTCCGGGGCCCCTGGCCCTGGGCAAGCGGAAGCCCGGGCACAAGGAGCCCGGAGCGGAGGCGGCCTCCCGGGAGGGGCCGGTGGCATGCCACCACGGGGCGGCGAGGGCGAGCATTTATCATCCCTTCCCCGCCCGAGGACGTTGTCGTAGCTCCGTCTCCGGGGGCTGCTGTTTCCACAAGGCGAATGCCATTTTCGATTGATTGTCTCAGAACCTCAAGACGCAGGCCAGCCTGGTGTCAGTGAAGGGGACGGGGTGTGACGTCATTTCTGCCGGCACCCGGGGCGGCTCCTCCCCTGGAGAGGCAGGGGACAGTCCCTGGAGAGGCAGGGGAAGGCGGCCGACGGGCACATCAGCTCCAAGCAGCCAGAGAGACTGGACGGAAGCCGCCAGCCGCCTGCTCCTTATGCAGCCGGAGGCAGGGGACTGGGTGCCGGGCTTGGGGGGCTTCCTCGTTACCACAGACACGGTGGGCCTCTCGCCCCAAGACCCAGAACGCTCTGTAAAGGCGCCTGGATATCACAGCTCAAACCTCCCGTGCCATCTTTTAAATCGATAGAGACAGTCTCTTCCCAAACGTGTGACCGGCTTTACTCATTAGGGTAACAAACGAGCAATAACCCTTTAAGCCTGGAGACTGGAGCAGCCCCTCCATCAGCCCAGCCCCACGGGGCCACGTGGCGTGCCCAGCGTGGCCGGGAAGACCGGAGGCCGGTGTGGATCCCAAGACTGGTCCTCTTTGGCCACTCCGGTGCCTCTCAGTCTGTCTACACGAGGTGTTGACTGACTTTCAGAGTCCCTGGGGGACCCAGCGTCTGTCCCTGACCCCAGAACAGCCCTCAGAGGGGAGCGGGGACACCGCGTCCCAGAGCGAAGCCCGGGACGGAGCGGTGCCGCGATGCGAAGGACCAGCTTGACGCCCTCACGCGCCTGGTCAAGGGCAGGCTGACACCAAACAAAGCCGTGGCATCGCCGAGGCGGGCGGAACTTGGAAACGGCCTCTGCGATGCCTCCCCTTACGTCAGGGAATCACGGTGACAGGCAGGTTTCCCACGGTGCCTTTGTGGGGTAAGGAAAACCACCACCGGAAATTAGTCACGATTCTCTGCCGTGATGGGCTAATGAAGGGCTTCAGGTGTACGTGCCAGGGAAAACAAACGGAAGGATGTATGAAATATTGACTCAGCTAGGTAAAAACCTTTTAAGGTTTGGGTAGTTCACTTGGGGACGTTAGCAAGCTGACTCCGGACCAGGGTCCCAGCCGGGCCCCACGTTCACCCCGCGTTCTTTCCCCAGCCCCGGCGCCCCCTCGATTCATGAAATGCTCCCTGGAATCGCTGGGTCAGACAGGCTGGGAGGGCGTGGAGGTCTTGGGATGGCCCGTCCTGCAGGCTGGAGCAGCGCTTATCGTGGTTTGGGGTCAAGAGGGTCCTCTGCTCTGATCACAGCTGTTAGATCTCTGGGTATCCAAAGCCCACCTCAGAGGCCCCCCTGGAAAAGGGGATTCGCCAGCTCATCTAACTGCAGAGTCCAGAGACGGGCAGCAGCCTCAGATGCCGAGGTACTGTGTCCAGAGTGGGACCGGCCAGAGCCCCGCTGGCCACTGTCCGACTGTCCCCTCCCCGGTGCTCCCAGGGAGGCTCTGTCTTCCTGTGGACAAGCCACCCCAGCAGCTGCAGGTGTCTCTGAGCTTCGGGCAGCCCCGGGAGAGGGAGTCCAGCAGGAGCCCCAGCAGATCCCCATGCCCTGGCTGGGGTCGTGTGCCGGGCCTGAGGCAGCCCCCGCGGCCAGGGCGTGCACTGAGAGCGTGTTGCAGGCACAGAAGGGTCTGGTTCTGGAGCCCTCAAGTCATAGAGTCTGAGCAGGTGGCGGGCGTGAATCCCCGAAGGAAAAACAGATGGTTTACGCAGCTGTAAGGATACAGAGACACCCCACAAACCCTCCAGCCGTCTCCCCCAGGGGAACGGTTCACAGAACTGTCGTGCGAGATCACTCCAGGATGTTGACGCTTGTGCAGTGCACGGACCTCACGCACATGTCCGCAGGCTAACGTGTGCGTGTTTCCGTGCAGCTCTCCAAGACCTCCCCACAACAGCCCTACGGGACAGGCACTTTCGTTTTCCCCACTTTTGAGATGAGGTGAATAAGGACACACAGCTAGTGCGGGCAGAGGCAAGATTTAAACCCACGCAGTCTGACTCCTGAGCCACAGTGCTAACCATTGTACAAACTGCTTCCCCTCCCCAGGTCTCTGTCAGGAACGCATTTGGCCACAGGTCACAGAAAACCCAGCTTGGACCAGTGGGGGTTTGGGGGAGAGCTTGAACCCATCCGTGCACACAGTATTTGCCTCCCCTTCTTGTTTCTTGCCACGTGGTCACAAAATGGCTGCCATGCCTCTAAGCATCACATCCACTATCAGGCAAAAAGACGAGAAAGAAACAAGAGAACGGCAGGATGTAGCGTGGGCAGTTTCCCCACCCACCCCCCTACCCCACCACCTCCTGCTGAAAACACATGTTGTACGTGAGAGCGCCTTTCTCCAGGAGAGGAAAATATAAACCCCACCCTCAAGGTGTCCATTGTCCAGCTGAGGAACCCCGAAATCTATATGCTACGTACGTGCTAATGAGTGGTACGAGATGCTCACCTGGGCCGAGGCCTTCGGGAAAAGGAAGCATTTTCCTCCCTCGGGGCCTTTGCACCTGCTGTGCCCTCAGCCTGGGTGTCCTGCCCCCAGTCGCTGTGACACTGGCCCCTTTTCCTCCCTCAGCTCACATGGCGCCTCTTCAGCCCACGTGAGGGGGCTTGTCTGCCCCCCTGCTTTCCATTAATACTCCATTACTCATGGAGTTACTTAGTTTGTTGCTAGCTTACAGCGCTGGGCAGAGATCCTGTCTGTTCTCTTCACCGCTGTGCACCCAGGTGAGGGCGGGACTCCGTGAACCCCAGCCCCAGCCCGACAGCCCCCCTACCCGGGAGCCCTGGAGGCTACCCAGGGCTCAGGACACGCCCGGGGCCTCCTTCCTGGAGCTCGGAGCTGCTCGGCTGACAGTTCTGTGAGGCAGGCTTCGAGACCCTCACAAGAAAAGATGCCTCCGCGGTGATTATCTTTTAACTAAAAAAGGCTTTAATTGGAATTCCTGATTTCCCTAACCCCTCGTAACTGTGTGAAGGCCTATATTATAAATTTTGAAATTAATGTCGCCTTAAAATATTAAATAGCAGAGAAATCTATATGCTGCCAATGAAGTCAAAGAAACCCTCATCTTGATAACGCAGCGTTTTTGCTTAAATAGATTATTCTATTAGTGGCCCGTTTATTTATTTATTTTATTTCTGTGCCGGCGGAGGGCTCCCTGAGATTAATGCCATGGACTAATGCACAGATGGTACCAGATACTTGAAAGTCATCTGAATATTAAGAATTTAAATCTTTAGCCTCAGTGATTTGAGCAGAAAGCCAATTATGGGGCTGAATTAGTTTTCAAATTAAACTTCAATTTAAGGCTTGTGAAATTAATCCTTTAAGGCGGACAGCCGCGTTTGTACACGAATTTCTTGCAAGAACCGACCCTCTGCTTTCTCCCCTTTCCCTGCCGGTGCGATCAGTAAGAGATGCTCCCCACCCCGGCAGCAGGCAGCGGTCCCATGTAGATGAAAATATAATCCCGTTGTTCTGTTTCATTCGCCAAGAAAAATGGAAGCCTTTCTACTGGGGAGAGAGGCCCAAGGAGGCGCCCAGAAAATCCTGGAAGGATGTTTCGTTTCTCATCCTCTGGGCCCCGGGAACAAGGATGCACCATCTCCCCGTGTTACCATAGATGCTGCTGGTGTAAGCGCTTCCTTAGCGGAGAGCATGTCCGGGGCCGTGGCCTGTCCTTGGGGTAGCTGGGGCTCGTGGTTGTGCGTGGACTCAGGCCCGCCCGGCTGGAGGCCAGCAGCCACAGCCTCCAGACGCATGGGGACGGCCCTGCTCACGCCCCAGGCACGGCGCATGCCCTCGGGACCCCACGAGGGATGTCCAGCTTCCAGAAGAGGACCCCCAGGCTCCAAGAGGCTCAGTGAGGTTCAGAACCAGGCCCCGGGAGCGGCAGGGCCGGGGTCTGATCCGGATGGAGTACAGTCTGACCCTGAGCCCAGCTTGGCCCGAGGCCACAGGCGTTTGGTTGGAAAGGTCTCTCTTCTAGTGCCTTGTTACCCAGGGGTCAGCCCGACTGCCTGGCTTAACTGCCCGCCTCAGCCCCACCCCAGTCCCTGCACCGGATGGAATGGTGTCCCCCCAAACCGGGGTCACCCCGGAAGCTCGGAATGTGGCCTTATTGGGAAACACGATCTTTGCAGACATAATTCATTAGGATGCGTCCTGATCCACTGGGGCTGGAGTCCCTTGTAAGAAGGGGAGATTAGGACTGAGGCACAGAGGAGGAGGCCACGTGACGGCAGGCCAGAGCTTGGAGCCAAGCAACGCCAAGGGTGGCTGGCGGCCCCCAGAGCCGGCAGAGGCAGGAAGGACCCCCTCCGCTCCCAGCACCTTCAGAGGGGGCACCGCCCTGCCGACACTTTGTTTTTGCACTTCTGGGGGATAATAAAGTTCTCTTGCTTCAAACCGTCCAGTTTGCCGGAGCACTGTCTCAGCCCCCCACCCCCCAGCACCTTGTCTGTGCCCGAGGAAAGGCCTCGAGCTGCCTGGCGGAGGTTTGCCAGACCACCCACCTTGCCAGAGGCTTGCAGGAAGGAGCGAGGTCATGGCCACTAGCCACTGCCTGTCGGGCTCACCCCTCCAAACCCCAGGACAGAAGGACACGGAGGAGGCCACAGGCCACAGCGTTCACTGCAGGCCTCGGGGAAAGAAAGCCGAGACCAAGGTAGGAGGCAGGGTTTGGAAGGAGAAGCCCTCGTGTGTCGGGAGTAGACGGTGGCACAGGGACCCAGCAGATCAGAGCCTGCCCCCGGGTCAGCAGAGTCCCGGTGCCCACCGGGTGGGCAAGCTCACCTGGGGTGGAGAACACGCCCAGACAGGGAGGGAGGCCGCCTCCCCCAGAGGGCCCTCCAAGCTGTCGAAAAGGGTTTCCTCCTGCCTCTTCCCACCTCCTGGACCCTGCTCAGCTCCGCGGCCCCCATCTCCTCTGTTCCCCAGCGACCCTGCCCCTTTCCGACCTTTGACAGGGTTCTCCGGTGACGCGCCTGTCACCTGACTGTGCGGTGGTGACCACAGACCCAGCAGATTTTCAGAATCTCTCTTTTTTGAGAGAAACCAAATTGTGATTTAGGTTTAAAAAAAAAGAAGTCCCATATTCTGTTTCTCGGCTGAGTATTTCTTTTTCTGTTTTGCTTTTTTTAGTAACATTTTATTTTCTGATAATCAACTCTTTGAAGGAAACTTGGAAGATACGGAGAAACTCAGGAAGCAAAAATCAAATTACGCATGCAGTCCCGCACTCAGAGATTGCTGTCGAGAGCATTTGACATACGCCCTCTGGCCTTCCCTCCTTTGCGTAAACACGAGATTTTAAAGACCGGGGTCGTACTGAACAGTTGAGAAACCTCATTCTTCTCCAGGGAGCCGTACGTGTATCATGAAAATTTCAGATATCATTAAATATTCTTCTACAACATTTTAATGGCTCTGAGCTAGTCCATCGTAGGAATGTTATTATAAGAACATCATGATTTATTTAACCAGCACCCCGCTGTCCTACAGCTAATATCATTTACGTATCGATTACGCTCTTTGCTTGTCTGCACCACTGGACGTGAGCTTCACGGGTCAGGGGTCTTTCCACTTGGACTTTTACTGGAGATCGCTGTAGAGCCACGTGCAACGTGCACCTAAGAGAGCGTCCGCGTGTCCCTGATGGGACTGCGGGCCTGGGGATGGGGGGGGGGGGGTCCGTGTCACTGGGGACACACCCTGGTCAGCCCTGAGTCAGAGGCAGGGGGACTTAAACGGGGAAGCTGTCAGGTATTGATCAAGTCCCGGCCGTTCTGGGCTCTTTGCTGCTGGGCTCATGTGTGGCTTCCTGGATTGTCACCAGAGATAGAGGGTCTCACCTCCTCCAAGCTGACCTGTAGAGAGCTGTGCTTGCAGGGCTGGTCCCTGCAGGTGGCGGGTCATGTCCCCCACACCCCGCTGGTCCCTGCAGGTGGCGGGTTAGAGCTCTATTTTCATGTCTGGTCGGCTGGCATATGCTTGTGTGTTCAGTCTCACAGAACCTCAGCACAATATCACAGCCAGGACTTGGGGGTCCATACAGTCAAGGTATGGAACACTGCATCCCTATGAGGGTCCTCATGTGGGGGATTTGATAGTCACACCCACCCCTGTGCATCAGGGATTTTGTCCCGTTTTGCTCACTAACATGCAATGCCAAAACGGTGCTTGGCATGTAGTGGGTGTTTGGTAAGTCTTTGTCAAGGATTTTCACACTTGGCCATCAGGAGCCATGTCCGCACGGACAGCCGAGGGCACGGATCAATCATCTCTTGTACATCTGTGATTTTTCCCTTGGAACAAATTCCTACCAGTGGATTTCTTGACTGGACACATTTTAAAGGCATTTGGATACATACAGACAGTGGAACTGCCTCCGGAAGCTGAGGCTGGAAGCTGAGGCCGTCTGCTCCCTGGAGAGAAGGGGACGCAGGAGTCCCAGGTCCTCTATATATCACTGCTATTCTGTATCATCGTTATATTTTTTTTATGTTTACTTATTTTTGGAAGAGAGAGAGAGAGAGGGAGACACAGAATCCAAAACAGGCTCCAGGCTCGGAGCTGTTGGCACAGAGCCCAAGGCGGGGCTCAAACTCACAAACCGTGAGATCCTGAGCTGAAGTCGGACGCTTAACCCACTGAGCCACCCAGGCGTCCCTGTATCATCGTTATTTTTAAATAGTGTTTGCCTTTTTGGTATGTGAAAAATGCCTTCCTTTCATTTCTTTAATCAGTAATAAAGTTGCTTTAAAAAAAAAAAAAAAAAAAAAAGGAAGGGCAGAAAGGCTCTCGGTGGTGAAGATGTGAAATTCAGGCTCCTTGACCTGACACGCTAAGCCAGGTGTAGGCAGTTGTGTCGGGGACTGGGTCACGGGTGTGCTTTTCCTACCTTGAACCATCTGATCTCTTCCAGAGAACATGCACTGGTTACCGGATGGGCTTTCCTTCTGCAATCAGAGAAGAATTGTCAGAAGCAGATCATCTGTTTAAAGAGCAGGCTCCTGCGTTTAGCAAACATGCGGCTGCTGAATTAACACAGTGTTATAACGAGCCCAAACTGAAGGGCAGCTCTTGCTACTGACAAGCCAGACCGGGTGCTCCACACCCAGCGGCTGCCGGGGCGCAGCCAGAGGGCACGGACTGACCGGGCGGGTCCCAGACAGCGAGAGCCTTAGCAGCATCCGGCCCGCACACACTCTGCCTCCAGAACTCTCTCTCACGAGGCACCAAATTTGACTCTGAGCCTGGGATTTTAAAGGTTTGGGAACGCCTTGGTCCCTGAAACGGATTCCCCGGGTCACCAGTCAGGGGCCGTGTTGGGAGCGGGGACCTCGTCAAGGAGCTCATGAGGAAACGGAGGCCCGGCTGACGGGGCTTCTGGGTGTAGAGCCCCTCTCTCCTTGCCCTTCCCCCCCTCCTCCTTGCCCTTCCTCAGGCCTGGAGGCCTAGCTGCACAGCTTGAAACCCCAAGCCCGGTTCAGCCCCAGCTTAAGACAACAACCCCCAAGAAAGGATCCTGTCAAAGAAGGTGCCCACACTCCCTGCACCCCTGCAGGGCCCTGGACAGCACGCTGTTCCCAACCTGGGAGCGAGGAACTGAAGTCAACACGTGCAGCTCAGGACAGAGGCCACCGGGCCCAGGGCTCCGGTGGCAGGCACGAGGCTGGGGGTGGTGCTACTCAGAACTCAGCTGCACGTGACACAGACTCAAACTGAAATGGCACAAGAATGGAAATGCATGTGCTCAGTGACACGAGAGTACTTCTAGTCAGGTCTTGCTATGAACCTAAAACTACTGTTCCTTAACGTCTTGATGTCTAAAAAGTCTTTGGGTGATAGGTTCAGGTGCAGCTTGATCCAGGGGCTTCCTAGGGAGGAGTTGTCACCCGAGATGGCCCTGGCCTTCTGTGGCCACAAAGTGCCCATAGCCCCCAACCTCACTCACTGAGCCAGCAGCTCCAGGGTCAGGGACAACTTTTGGTTTCCCCGAAACCCCAGCAAAGGAAACTATTGCCTTTGGCTCTGATGGGTAAGGTGCCCACGGCTGAACCCATCGCAGTGGCCAGGGGGCGGGATGCGCTGATCCAACCCGGGGAAGGGTGGACACCAAAAGGACCTGCAGTCACGAGGCAGGGTCGGGCCACCCCCCCGCCAGCACTGAGACGCGGGGCCGCGGGGGCGGCTCCCCAGCCGCTTGGATCCGAAACGCAGACAGCCGCGTGTCCCGCAGGCACCCCTGCACGTACACCCCACCTCCACCCCCGTGTGCACAGCCCCCCGCGGGGTCTCCCCTCGGCTCGCTTTCCCTGCGCCCCACAAGCGCTTTTCCGTGCCTTCCGCAGACCGCCCAGACCCCGTTCCTTCTCTATGTGCCGCAGGTCCCCGCCGCGCCCCCGTCCCCGCCACTCTGCGCCCCCACGTCCCGCTGCACCGCGCCCCGCGCCCCTGCGAGGCTGAGAGCCGAGCGGGCGGAGGGCGCTGGGCTCGGAGCATGAGAAGCGTGGTCTCTGGGCCCCGGCCCTCCCGCAGCTGAGAAAAGGAAGGGCTGAGCCCCGAGCTCGAGCAGAAATCCTGCAGAGGGTCTCTGTGCGGAAGTGCGGGAGCAGGTTTCCTTCTAGCACCATCTCCCGCGATTGGCCGGCGTCCGGCACGTGGCGGGGGCGGGGGGGATGGGCGGCTCCGGAGGCCTCCGCGCGGATCTGCGATCGGCTGGTGATGTCTGCCCTGGGTGTGTGCGAGGGCGCATCCGCACGTGTCGCCAGCAATTTCCACCTGAGATGCTTTCTCTGTCGCAGGCACCTACGTGATGACGGTCACGGCCAATGACGCTGACGACAGCACCACGGCCAACGGGATGGTGCGGTACCGGATCGTGACCCAGACCCCACAAAGCCCATCCCAGAACATGTTCACCATCAACAGCGAGACGGGGGACATTGTGACGGTGGCAGCTGGCCTGGACCGAGAGGTGAGATGGGCGTCGCGGGGCTGGGGAGCCCGTGTGGGAGAGGCCGCCCTGGCCCAGGTCGTGTCCCCAGAAGACTCATCTCCTACTGTGCCCAGTGGGGGGGTGGGAGGACCGGGGTCTCCACAAAGCAGTTCCAGTAGATCGCGGAGCTGGTCCCACGTGCGGTTTCCAGAACAGGCCCAGCTGGATGTGTGGGGCCGAGGGGCCCAGGCTCCAAAAAGCGGGGCGAAGCTCTGTGGGTCTCAGGATGCCGCACAGCGGGTCCCCGGGTCTGGGGACTGGCACGTACACACCTGGAACTCCCTCTTGCGTCTGACCCTGGCGTCCAGGTGGCAGGCCATCCGCCGTACCCCGCGATGAAGTGAGGGCACAGAGGGGGCGGCACCCTTCGTGCAGGCCAGGCACAATCAGAGCCGATGCTGGGTACTTCTCACCTTCCCCGCCCCTCCCGGGACCCCGCGAGGCTGGCACCTGGGTTACACCCAGACTCCCTCACCCCATTGTGTGGACCCCACCCAGGGCCGGACCCCGGAGGGGGGCCACCTCAGGACAGGGTGGGAAAAGGAGCCTCTGCTGCTGCCGCCGGAGAGGCATTTTCCCACCACACTCGGGTGCGTCTGCAGGCGCTGGGCCGCACGTTCCCGTGTGGACAGACGGCACTGCCCCAGTCACCTGGCTCTGGGGCCCCTGGCAGATTCGGCAGCTGCTCCTGGCTGAAAGTCCCCAGGTGGCAGCCGCGGGTACTCCAAGCTTCTCGGAGGAGCGTCACCTGCTTGTCCCGCCTCTGGGCTCGATGACAACCTCCTGTTCGCTCTGTGACCACAGGCCGGCATGCCCTCTAAAGGATACGTGACTCAGTTTATCCTCTAAAGCATTCGGCTCCCAGGACTGGGAGGAGACCCTGGCTGAGCTCAGAGCAAACAGGGCTGTGCTCCTCGGTCCTGGCTCGCTGCCTGTAGCAACGGCTTCCTGGCCACATCCATCTCGGTGGCCAACGGCTCCCCCTCCCCGGAAGTGTCACGGGCCTGTTCTCTGGGTCCGGGGGACCTCATCTTGAACTGGGACAGTGAGCCGGGGCCCTGCCAAGTGTCAATTTTCAGGGCCAAGCTTCTCCCAGCAGGTTCTCCCATCCCAGACTGACCCCCTGCAGGTTTGGAGAGGGGACACCTAACACCTAGAGGATAGACCTCCTCCCGACAAAGCTACCAGAACCTGTCCAGCCGGGCAGCCCCACCTGCGCCTTCCTAATCAGTGAACGCCAGGTTGTAGCATGGAAAGCGCCCCCCGCCTCTCCCGGGAAGGCATGAGGCGCTTTCCTTGGAATTCCTAACTCGTAGTGGGGTTGCGGGACTGGGGCGGAGAGGTCACGCGAGAGGTCATTTGTGCAACATCGGGGCTCAGCAGGACGCAGGGTGGCCCTCGCAGCCGCATGGCCGTGAGCGTGTTAGCGGACAGCCCTGAGCGCCAGCCACAGTGCCCTCCCTCTGAGACACGGACACAGTGACGCCAGCCTGGTGGGCAGGGAGGGGAGGCGCGGGCCGTGGCGGCAGGACGAGAACTGGCAGGGAGACTCGTGGG
The DNA here is from genome assembly GCF_018350195.1 of Panthera tigris. NCBI lineage: Eukaryota > Metazoa > Chordata > Mammalia > Carnivora > Felidae > Panthera > Panthera tigris. Next base: position 1,967,090 of record NC_056662.1, on the reverse strand, counting down.
GCTGCAGAGGCACGGGTTCAGAGTTTTCTTGTCCCGGCGTCGGCGGAGATGTGTGCACTGGGGGACCCGTCAAGACCCCACCACCCTCCCAGGGACCAAGACAGGCGCCGGCTCCGTCCACACCAGGCCCTGGAGTCAGGGACCGGGAGGAGGGACTGCTCCCCGGCCCCCAGGAGGCTGCTGTCATTAGCCGGGGAGGTGGAGCCTCAGGCTGTGACAGTGGTTCCCGATGGGAAGGCCATTGGAGAGATTCACACCGTCTTTTCCTTTCTTGTGTAGCAGATTTGGACAGAGGTGCTGGGTGAGGCGCAGGGGATGGAGAGCTCATTAGGCCTGTCCCCAAAGGTGTGCGGGGGGGGGGGGGAGTTGCGGAGTGGGGGACTAAATAAATGAGTATGCTGCAGGGGGGTGCCGGGGATCGCATGCACAAAGTATCTTGTATGGATGAGGTGCTCTCACAATGGAGAAATCCGGGAGGCTTCTCAGAGGAGGTGACCTTGCTCGGACCCTGGGGTCTGGTAGAACCGATCACATTTTCTGCTCTCTGGGACAAATGACCAGCACTCACTTCTCCTGAATGCTACGCATCACACAGCTAACTTGCCTCAAGAAATCATAGATCCCACTAGGCACGTTCCTTCATTCGGTCAAAAACTTTGAGTACCTCGTATGTGCTAAAAACTATCAGAGACGCTGGGGAGACAGCCGTGACCAGGGCAGGCGGCCTCCCAGCACGTGTGGGGCTCGCTTTGCGGGAAGGAGAAGCCGGCCAGGAAGAAATCACCAAGTGAACAAATACGTCCGGGAAGCGGCACGGGTTATAGAGGGAGAACCCCATGTGCCTCCGCCGAGGGCAGGAAGCCCCCCCAGGGCCTGCCCCATCGCTGCCTCCGGGAAGGGCATCGGAGGAGTCTCCCAGGGATGTTGTAACAAAGTTCCGAAAACTCCCGTGTCACACTTCTAGGGGCCAGGAGCCCACGGCCACAGTGTGGACAGGCCATGGCCCCCTCTGGAGGCCCGAGGGGAGGACCCTTCCTGCCTGTCACAGCCCCTGGCAGCCGCGGACACTGCTTGGCTGGTGGCCCCATCGCTCCAGGCTCTGCCTCCGGGTCACATGGCTTCTGTGTGTGCCTCTCTGTGTCTCCTCTTCTTACGAGGACACCGTCATTGGATTTGAGGCCCACCCTAATCCAGTGTGACCTCATCTGAACCAGTTACACCCACAAAGACCCTCCTTCCTAATAAGGTCACATTCTGAGCCTCCAGGTGGACAGGAATTTGGGGGAGAGACTCTTGAGGCCTGACCTGCTCTTCTTGGGATTCCTAAATCCTAACAGGTGTCCTTTGAACTCAAGGACGGGAAGGAAGTGGCCCTCCAAGGGCGGGCTGCAGGTAGCCACCAGCCACATGCAGCGTTGAAACTGACATCCTTAACGCCAAATAGAATGCAGCATCCGGGTCCTTACTGCTGCCAGCCCCATCTCGGGCTCCGCCCTCATGCCCGCCCGTGACCTCCCTGTGTCCATGGGCAGACACCGTGGCCCCTCTGCCTCATCCAGTCCCCCAGAGACATGGGCGTCCGTCAGCTGACCTAAACCACGGCGCAGAGGCCGAAGGAGGCCCGCTCCCCATCTCGGTGTTGTCCGTGGCCTGCAGGGGGCGGGAGGTGGGGGTGGGCTCTCTCACCAGCCCTGTGTCTCAGAGCTCCGGGCCGCACGGCCTCAGCCCTGCTGCTGCGAGCTTTCCCCAGGTTCCTGTGCAGGTGACCCTATCCGCTCCCCCGCCCCAGACCCCCACCGCGACGGGGCAGAGGGGCGCCCGCTCTGGGGCACGTCGGTTTCTCACACGGGCAGACCCCGGCCCCGCCGTCCCACGACCTTCTCCACGGAGTTCTGTTCAGTATTTGATGGGTGTGGGCTTGAGGCACAGGGGACAGAGGGGCGGGAGGGCTGGTGCCCTTCCAGCCAGCCGAGCGTCAGCCAGCTGCCCTCAGCTCCTTCTCAGATAATAAGAGCTGCTCACCACAGGCCCTACCGGGAGCTCCGGCTGGTGGGGTCGGCTCTTCTGGAAGGAAAGAGGCATCTACGGAGCCTCTTTCCAGAGGACCCTTCCCGGAGGCCGTGCGAGGAAGGCTCTGGATACCGTGCTGCCGTTTCCCCAGGCCAGCCTTGCCGTGCTGGAGGAACGGGGCCTCTGTTCCCGGCTTTAATTTGTGTGTGGACCAACAGGCCCGCTCGGGGAGGGAGGGACAGAGGACACGCTGGCCAGGCCCCCTGACGGCGGGAGTTAGGGATAACTGCAGACGCGTGGGCGTTTCCGGCCCTGTCCTTGCTTCCAGAAAACAGATACCCGGCACCTGCTGTGGACACCAGGGCCCCTCCGGGGGCCCCACGGAAGCTGCATGCGGCCGGGCAGTGCACACAGCACCGCTTCGTCCTCAAAACAGCCTGGGGTGGGGGTGCAGAAGGAGGGGTGCTAGCAGTCGTGCTTCTTCCCAAGTGAGGGAGGCGAGGCTAGAGCGGCTCACGGTTCCTGGGGGCCGGGGGGGAGGTCTCAGGTCGCAGGTCAAAGAGCAGGAGACAGGCTCTGCCCCAGGGGGCTGGAAGGTCACACGGGGCATGGGGGAGGGTGCCAGAGGCCTGGGGACGACCTGCCACACCCCAGACCTTACTGGAACCTCGAGCAGGGAAGGCTCCAGGTTTGATTTTTTTCTTTTTGCTTTTTAATGTTTATTTTTGAGAGACAGATGGCAAGCGGGGGAGGGGCAGAGAGCGAGGGAGACACAGAATCCGAAGGAGGCGCCAGGCTCCGGGCTGTCAGCACAGAGCCCGACGCGGGGCTCGAGCCCACAAACAGCGAGATCATGACCTGAGCCGAAGTCGGCCGCTTAACGGGCGGAGCCACCAGGTGCCGCAGGTTCGACCTTTTTCAAAATCCCAGGCGAGGCAGACGGAACACGTGTACGGGCCACGTCCAGCCTTAGGGCAGCTCTGGGCACCCCAGCTCCATGACGGCCAGCGCTGCCGGTCACAAGGACCTTGCTTTCCTCCCCTGAGAAACGGGAACGTGAGGGCTCCCTGGGCGGGGGCTCGTGCTGCCTTGAAGGAGGACGGTACCCCTGAAGTGCGTGTCTTTGTCTGGTGCCTGCCCACCCCAGCCTGGCCCCCAGCCCTTCCAGGGGACGTTCCTGAGCCAAGCGGAGGGGCTGTGCTCCACCCTGCCAGACGGAGCACAGGACACCCAGTTAGACCTGAGCTCCAGAAAAACAAGTCCTTTTTAGTGTAAGTATGTCCCAAATACCGCATGGGACATACTTATGCTAAGTTAGTCATTTGTCTGAAGTTCCAATTTAAGTGGGTGGTGTGTCCGTATTTTTATTTGCTTTTTCTAACAACCCCACCCTGAAGTAACCGGCCATCCCCCCTCGAACCCCTGTTCTGGGCCCAAGGTGGGGGGCTGAACAGGCCGGTGTTGAGTCCGTGGGAAGGGCTCTCTGAGAAGCCCACTCACGCACCTGCCCCCCTCAGTGGGCACCACGGTGACATCTGACAGAGGGGGAACTGGAGCGGCCGTGACAGGCGACAGGGTCCTCGAGAGTCGGGTTTGGCCGATCAGGAGAGGCGGGACAGGAAGAGGACATGACCTCTGAGGGCACAGGCAGCCCGGTGGCAGGACGCACCCTCGAGTGGGGCTGGACGTGTGCCCCGCGGCTCAGGGCCTTCCCAGCTCCGCAGACCGCCGCGGCCTGGGAGACGTGAGATGCCCCGTCCGTCGGCCGGTGACAGCCCACGCCTGCCCTTAAAGGGACACCGGCCGAACCGGGGGTGGCTCCTTGTACGCGGGGCCCAGAGGCCGGGAGGGCACCCTTTGACAGACACGGCCGAGGGGTGCAGAGCAGGGGGCCTGGTGAGAGAGTGACCGGTGACCCAACACCGTGAAGCACAATGGCCTCCGTGCCCTGTGACCCTCTGCCCCGAGTCTCCAGTCACCCGTCGCCCAGATGAACACCCTCCATGGCCTCCTTTCTCGGGACAAAATCCAGTCTTTCCCAGGGTCTCCGGGCCCCTCTGTCTTCACCGTTCACTCAGCCGAGCTCTTCCCACAAGCGTCCTGTGCGGTGACGTGCTGGCCTGACCCCCCCACCCCCACACACTACAGCCACGTCCACATCCTGTGCTGGACGGTCGTCTGGCCTTCGGCACAAAGCCCTGCAGTCAAGTCCTCCCCCACCTGACCTCACGCTTCAGACCTTCAAGCCGACTTTGCAGATGCAAAGCCCCCTCAAAGGTCCCCCCAGAAAGGCTGTGTTGTCCAGCGGGGAGAGCCCCTGCACCCGAGTGGAGACGGCCCACCCAGGAACCCTCCTGTCCTGTCTGAGCCCCTGCACCGCGTGGGCCCCGTCCTCCACACCCTTGCCGTGCGCCTGCTGCCGGCACTGTGCCCCTGGCGTAGGGACCGCCAAGGGCGCTGCCGTCCGGCCTCTGCCCTGTGTTCTCGGAGACGCTGGGAACGCACCAGCCCGCACATCGCTCGGCCTGGATAGGGTGTGGCCGTGCCGGGTCCGCCGGCCTCCGCTGCCCCTCGGCCCTGTCCCACCGGGAGGCTGGGCCTCTCCTTTGGGGAGGCCACCTCGGGTGTCCGCTCAGCGGCCGAGCGCCCCTCTCCGGCTGCCCTTCCCATCCTCCCGCCCAGGGCAGGTGGTCTCTGAATCTTAAGTGAGTCAAGTGAAATAATTCGACACAAGCTGTCTGCACTGATTAGCACATCCACAGACCGCAGGCTGCCATGCTCCTGAGGCGGCCGGTGGACACTCCCTGCCTCCTTCAGCGTCGCGGGGAGAGGCGTCGTGGTGATGCCAGGCAAGCCCGGGAGCTCTGTAGGGGAAAGGGGGAGGTCCCCGGACAGAAGGGACGTCAGGGGGTCTGGAGGAAGGAGCCGGTGCCTGAGACGTGCCAGGAGCCGCCTCTGTGCCCATGCTGCCCACAGCCCCCGCCTAGCTTCCCACTCCCCAGGTGCTGAGGGCTGGCCCACCCCTCCGCCGCCGCCGCCTCATGGCTCACCCCCCACCACGCCCTCCCCTGTCCCTGGGGACCTGAGGCCCCGGTTCTTCCTGTCTCCACAGACGTCGCCCCCAGGGAGGCGTCTCTGACCAGTCTGCACAGGGCTGGCGCCCGTCCTCTGCCTCCCCCTGAACCAGGCGTTTCCTTCGCGGCCCCCCCCCCCCCCCCCCCCCCCCCCCCCGCCGAGGGAGACTGTGCAAGCTTGTTGGCTCCTTTACAGCGAGTCCCCTGCCCGACGAGCTCTGGATGGCAGACCCGGTCTGACCGCCTGGCGATCGGCTGGATGCCTCGGGCACTGAGGTTGCTCAAGAAACGTGTAGAAGCATCAGCAGGGTGGACGTGGCGAGGGCGGGACCAGCAGGGAGGCAGACCCACGGCGACTCGGTCTGAGAAATCTGTCACCCCTGCCACCTGAGCCCTGTGCGGCCTGCCCCATACCCCTCAGGGCTGCAGCCAGCCCACCCTTATCCCTGCCTGCTGTCAGACCTTGGATCTGTGCGAGCCCATCTCTCTTACCTGTTGCCTCTGACTGAAGCTCGGGGAGATCAGTACTTGCCTGGACTTTTTTGTTTCTCAGCTACCAAGCGCTCCAACCTAAGTGTCCTCGCTCTTTGGGGCCTCTTTTACCGGACTCGGTCCACAAGAGATGGTACCCAGAGCTTTATACTAAAGTGGGAATGGTTGATAAGAGGCAGGACAAGGTGGCATTTGCACTTCATCAGAGAGTAGGGCCTGGAGCCGAGAGAGGGACGCTCCAAGGATGACCGTGAGATACCAGCCGTCAGGGTTCAGGGCGCCGTGTCTGTCCCCCTGGGGGAGCTCACTCTGAGTTTGTGACTCTGTGCCCCGGGGAGATGCCAGGACTGTGGCTCTGCCTGGCTCCCGTCAGCCGCTTGGCAAGACGTGGCAGGTGACCCGCTACGGATCCCGCACCAGATCCCCATTCCCGCTTTGCCCACGGGCGCTCCCCGCGGGGTCTGCCTTTGCCTCCGGGTAGAGGACGCGGTGGGGGTGGCCGCGGGAGGGTCCTCCCCTCACTGATGTTCCCAGCTCCTGCTTGTGCTTCGGTCCCAGCTGCCCTGAGCTTCCCCCGCTGGCCTCCGGGAGAGTGTGAATAAAGGCCCGCGGTCGAGCGGACGCCCTGGTCCGGGCCGCTCGGTGGCAAACAGTAACACAGCTCCATTTCCAGGCTTTTGTAAAAGCGGAGGGCAGCTGCTGGCAGGGGCCGGAGACCCCAGGTGACTCCCGAGCCCCTGCCCGGCCAGGGCGCCCTCCCCCTGCCCCTTGGGCGGCACGCGGGCCACATGACGTGGTTTCTCCACGAGACACCTACACAAATCTGCCTTTTCCTTCTCTCTCCGTGAGGGTATTGGTCCCCCCACCCCGGGAACGGCAGCATCCTGGGGAGAGAACCCCACAGACGCTGCTCGGAGCCAGCTTCCCGTCTGGCAGAGCGAGCCATCTTTATGGACGGGAAAATCCACAAACATAATTGCCACCGTGTCTAATTAGGCAGAGCTATGTAAATTGAGCGTTTTTACATGATTAAAATGTCAGCAGAGGCCTCGTAAGGTGTGAGAGGCCCCAGCGTCTCCCTTGTGCCCAGCGGGAGGCACCGCTCACCTGAACCTCCCCGGTTAGAGTGTCCGTGGCCGGACGGGACGGCGAACGTGACACTCGGGCCCCGTTCCGAAGGCGAGGGTGGCTTTCTGTTCTGACGGCTGTGTCGTGCGGCTGGTGCCGAGCCCCGGACGTCCTGGGACTCGCTTTCACCTACCCCTGGGCGAGGTCACTCGGTCACCACGGACCCCACCCAGGCTCTCCGTCCCCACGCGTGCTGACCCTCGCCGGTCACCTTCATCGATTCGCGGTGTCTCCCCGCACGAGGGTGGGCCCAGGAAGTCCTCTCGTGGCCTCACGGGACTTGCAGGGACGCGAAGCCAGCGCCTGCCCGGGGTTCCCGGGATGCCGCACCTGCGTTGTCGGCCCACGAAGAGATTTCATGGAGGAGGGTCCACGCAGCTTTGCTCCAGCGTGATGACCCTCGTGGATCACCGCCATCGACCGCAGTCCACGCCGTCCCGTTACTCGGATTCGGGGGGGAGCATCCTGTGGTCACAGGGTCGGCGTGTCCCTTTGCTTCATGACAAGCCTAGCGGCAGGCCACACGGAAAATTCCAAAACTGTGTTTTCCTAGAAAATGAGCCCCTTGTAAGCCTTCCAAAGACGCCCACTGCAGGGGAGGCAGTGGCGGGGCCGGGCAGGGTGGAGGTGGGCGTTCCTCGCCGGCCGGTGTTCAGGCATGTTTATGGAGCCCTGTGTAAGTTCACCACGTGTGGCCTGGTTGTCCCCCGGGAAGTCCTCCCAGTCTCCTCGCCGGAAAGGGGAGGAGAGGAGACCCAAAGGTGCTCTCGTCATGGGGCTTTTGATCTGCACCCCAGACCCTGCCGCCCGCCCCTGCCCGCTCCTTACACGGTGGCCCGTCCACGCATGCTGTGAACCCTCAGAGCCGTGTTTCTAGCCACGGGGTCCAGCGCCGGACGTCACAGCCACTCCTGCCCCAGAGCCCAGGCTGGAGCCTTTGGAGCCTTTCTCCACGATAATGCCTCGTGGTCTCTCTTATCACAAAAGCAACATGTCCGTGGTAGAAAACGCAAGTAAGGGGGCCCCTGGGGGCCCAGTCGGTTATGTGTCCCACTCTTGCTTTCGGCTCAGGTCGTGATCTGACGGTTTGTGAGCTTGAGCCCCATGTCCGGCTCTCTGTTGGCAGCTCAGAGCCCGCTTGGGATTCTCTCTCCCTCGCTCTCTGCTCCTCCCCACCCACGCTCTCTCTCAAAATGAATAAGTATTTAGAAACTTTTTTTTTAACGTGTATTTATTTTTGAGACAGAGAGACACAGAGCATGAACGGGGGAGGGTCAGAGAGAGAGGGAGACACAGAATCGGAAGCAGGCTCCAGCCTCCGAGCCATCAGCCCAGGGCCCGACGCGGGGCTCGAACTCACGGACCGCGAGATCGTGACCTGAGCCGAAGTCGGACGCTCCACCGACGGAGCCACCGGGCGCCCCTAGAAACATGTTTTTAAAGAAACACAAAGAAGCACCAAGAAGAAAAGAGGGGTCCGCTATCCTCGCTCTGGGAGAGACGCGAACTCCAGGGCACACCCGCGTGCCCTTCCCTGCGCTCGCCATGGCCGCTGTGTCCTCAGTTGCAGCGAAGCCGTCCTGAGGGTCGAAGGGTGTGGCCCCCGGTGGCGCCTGGCGGTGCGTCACCGCCACGGCCTCCCCGCTTTCCGTCGTTGGGATCTGCGCGGCTTGTCCCCCGCTGTGGACCTTTCCTTGGTTTCGATCTTTCTGTTGAGCCGAGATGTGAGTGCAGGGCAAGAGGAGGCAGGTCAAGGACCCGGGCCTCCCACGGGAACAGCCCGGGCCCCGTGTCCCAGCCCTGGGAGGGGAGTCGTGGCAGGACCACCTGCCAGCTCCTCCAGGAAGCCCTCCCCGCCTTCTCAGCCCTGACCGGCGTCTCCCATCTCTGCCTCCTCCTCAGAGGCTGGCTGGAGGGCAGGGGCGCAGGGAGGCCACCCTCTTCCTGTAGGTGTGCGGCTTGACAGGATGGCAATGGGGGGTGGGGCAGGGCCCGCCCTCGCCCGGGCTCCGGAGGAGGGCGATGTCAGGGCGGTGCTGGCGGGGGCTCGGCCAGACCCAGCCTGTGAATAAATCCAACTTTGTAATTGAAGTTCCACCGGCGTGGCAGCCGTGCTCACTCGTCTACGTAGGCGGCTGCCCTCCCAGGACGATGGCAGACTCCGGGCGGCCCCAAAGCTGCTCCCACCTCAGGTGACCCTAGCTGGCGCGTTCCTTGGGGTGGAACAGGGATCTCACCCGTGCCCTCGGCTTCGAGGCACCTTGTCAGCCAATCCAGGGTCTCGAGCAGCCCAGAGACAGGTTCGGCCACAGAAGTGAGGGTTTGTTGTTTTAAAACGGCATTGAAGCGGGGGGGTTTTGTACAAAAGTCCCAGTTTCTGGATTCTCTGAAAATTGGGAGGCTCTGGATCCTGGGTCCTGCTCTCCCGAGGCGCCGGGAGGCTGGCCTCTGCCCCGGGGGTCCCTGCAGCCCCATCGTCCGGCAGCCACAGGCCCCAGGCAGGCGCCTGTGTTCTCTCACACGAAGCCGCCAGCAAGGGTGAGGGGCAGAAGGGAGAGCGACCCCGTCCCAAGCGAGAGGGGGGAAGAGCCAGCGTCTCCAGGCAGAGGGAGGGATGTCCCTACGTGGTCACGCATGTCGGCCCCCTCCCCGCCCCCACCTGGCCTGCGTCCCCACGCCCTCGGCCGCCAGGGCCCCTGCCCCCACGGCCCCTCCAGTCTGTCTCACCCACCCCTGCTTGCTCCGCCCGCCAGACCTCGACGGCACCTTCCCAGCTGGTCTCCTGGCCTCTGCTCCTGCCCTCCTTCTGTCCTCACTCAACAGCCAGGGGATCCAGTCCACACCGGATCCGACCACCGCTGCCTTCTCAGACCCTCCTGTGGCTTCCTGTCTCCCCCAGAGTAAAATCCAAATGTAGCTTCTGTATCCTCTGCACCCTCTGGTCCACCTTGCCCCTGCTCGCTGGCCTCCCTTCCCGGCCACGCCAGAGTGCCTGCCTCAGGGCCTTTGCACTGGCTGTTCCCGCTGCCTAAAACATCCCTCCCCAGGATGCCCACCAGTTGGCCAATCGAGTGACTGCTTCACAAAGAAGCCCTGTCTGGCCAGCCCGTGTAAACTAGCACCCCACGAACCCCACCACTCTCGGCCCACTTCTCCTTCATTCTCCTACAGCCCTTGTCACTACCTGACGTGGCACGTTTTGCTCACGTATCGGCTGTCTCCTCCCCTGGAGTGATGGTTCCCAGCCAGGGTGATTCCCTCCCCCACGTCTGCGAACAGTTCTGATCGTCGCGACTTGGGGACGGCCCCCCTCAGAGAATGATGTGGCCCCAGAGGGCAGCAACACCAAGCGGGAAACGCCCAGAGCATCCGTGCAGGAGGGCACGGGCCCTGCGGGCCCCGCGGAATCCTGGACTTGCGGAACTAGGGCACGTGGCCCCTCCGTGATCAGGTGTGAGCTGTGCGTGCGTGGCCGTGGCTGCCCCACCTCCCGCCAGTGCAGGTGCTTGTGTCTGTGACCCAGGCGGGTGGCCGGGAGGGGCCCCGAGGAGGAGAAACTCCAGGACTCAGGGACCAAGGCATCTCCTAGGATGGGACAGCCCCCCCCCCCGCCCCCTGCCACTGGCTTGTGTCTTCCCAGGGTCTCAGACCCCCGAAATCCTCGGTGGTCGTTCCTGAGAGCTCATCTCCCCTCGGTCCCACAGAGGGAGATGGGGACACAGCCAGGCACCCTGCTCATCCGCTGCTGGGGACTGCGCGGCCACTCCCCATGCGGCCGAGGGAGGACGCCGTCCCTGAGGTGCTGGAACGTTCTCTCGTTTGCAGAGAGTAACCTGGCGGTGCAGAGGGAGGAGATGGGGGCCGGGTGAGGCTTGTCGCGGCCGCAGCATCGCCGCAGCCCTGGGGGGAGGCGGCCGGCCCCACACACCCCGAGGGTGCGGAGGGCAGTGGAGACGCCCCCCCCCACCTGGTCATCCCCCCCAAAACGCTGTCCCCGCCGGCAGCCCCTCCTGCCCCCCAGCCCCGAGCGGCCACTCTTCCGATGTCTGTCTCAACTGGCTGGCCCTGGCAGGACGTGTCACGTCAGCGGGGCCCGAGAGCAGGTGGCCTCTGGGTCTGCTCCCTTCGCCCAGTGCCGTGCCGTCAAGGTTCGCCCCTGGGGCAGCACGTGTCCGCGCTCCGTTCCTCCTGGAGCCGCCAAGTCGTACTGCAGCCTGTGCGTGGACCGCAGCCGGTCATTCATCACGGGTGGACGGGCGTCCGGGTTGTTTCCACCTGGGGCCGCGTGGCCAGTGCAGCTGCGAGTCCTGGACAAGCGTTTGTGTTGGACTCTTTTCCCAGCCCCCCGGGCACGTGCCGAGGCGCAAGATCGCTGCTCGTGGGGTAACGGAGCTTTCAAGGACCCGTAGACCATGTTCCTTGGCGGTCACGCTCCCCACACCCCTTGGGACGAGTCCCAGTGAACAGGAGCAGCAGCCCGTGCCCCCTCCCCCGCCTCCTGTGCCCCCTCTTCCTGCAGTGTCCCTCCTGTGTCCCCTCCTCCCGTGGTGTCCCTCCCGTGCCACCTCCTGCAGCGTCCCTCCCATGTCCCCTCCTCCCCCAGCGTCCCTCCCGTGTCCCCTCCTCCCCCGGCGTCCCTCCATGTCCCCTTCTCCCCCGGCGTCCCTCCCGTGTCCCCTCCTCCCCCGGCGTCCCTCCCGTGTCCCCTCCTCCCCGGCGTCCCTCCCGTGTGCCTTCCTCCCACGGTGTCCCTCCCGTGAGCCCTCCTCCCACAGTGTCCGTCCCGTGAGCTCTCCTGCCTGGTTCTCAGGGCCTGATCCGACACCCAGGTGCTAAGCAACGTAAGCCCCAGGCGCAGGGGGGAGGCCAAGCCCCCAGTGTACTTGTAGGTCAGCGTCTGAGGGATGGCGGTTCCAGCAGTGACTGCAGTGATAGGCAGGGAAGCACGAGGGGGCCTATGGCCCAGGGTGGGAGCATCGGGGCACCAGCGGTGACCAGACAGCAGGAGAACCCCAGCCTCATTCAGGGAGGAGGGATGCTGGGAGGGTCTGTGGCTTGCCCGGTGGACGCCGGGCTCTCAGCCTGGACTTACACCTGCGTCCCGGCTGCCAGCCCGTTGCAAAGCACCTGCAGCAGACACGAGCGTGGGGGGTGACACGGGCCATTCTCGGGTCGGGGGCGGCCCGGGCCCCTCCGGCACGTGGGGGTCCAAGCCAAGGCCTGACGTGGGTCAGGGTGCAGTCCTGGTGGCCGGCACGGGGAGTGGGTAACACGGGGCCCGCAGGAAGCTTTGATGCGTTTCTCGGGCAGGTCAGCCAGCTGCACTATTGACGGATGTTCTGCAAAATTTAAATGCTGAGCTATGGGGATCTTAAGCAAAAACCCCCGGGACCACCCACTTTCGATTTTCTTACCTCCTCTCGAACTTGAAAATGGCCAGATCACATTTCAGCGAATTCACTGCACCGGAGGAGGAGGGGTCCCCCTGGGCAGCAGTGGGGGGGGAGGGTGTTGGTGGGAGACTCAGGAGGCCCAGGCCCGCCCACTCCCCACCGGCCACCTCCCTGCAGCTCCATCAGGGGCTGATATGGAGATCAGAGGCCCGCTGCACAGCTCAGCCCGTGGAGAAGGACCACTGTGGGTCCAGGGTCATCTCTTTGTCCCAGGAGACCCAGGCGGCAGGTTTTGGGGGCTCCAGACGGCCAGACCCCGGACACACCATCCACCAGCCATGTGCGCCCCCCTCCCGGGACTCAGTTTGATCCACTGCAAAGTAGGGAGGGTTTCACCCCTGCTCCCCAGGGCCGCTGGAATGTAGGCGCCTCGCGGCAAATGTGGTCTGTGGGGTCGCCAGCCGGAGGCACTAGAACAGCCCTGAGAAACGTCCCTTGCCGTGTCAGGGCTCCCACACCAGGCCTCACGGAAACGATGACACGAAGCCTTACTTAATGAATACATCAACCCGCTAACCATGCCAGAGCCTTCCCGTAAGTAACGATGGGACGGTTATGTAAGGGCATCTTGTCCAAGGACGCCAGGTGACTGGCCGCCTTCCTCAGCCTCTGAATGCCGTTCCAGAAGGGGATTTGGTGCCGCAAAAAGATGACATTCCTGGGTCTGAGAATGTACTTTCTAAAGTGTAAGCAGCAGCACGGGAGCTGAGCGCCTCCCACCCCCCCGCAAGCCGGGGAGCCTCACAGCGATGCAAACCCTGATCAGGGCCGAGCTGGCCCGGGTCTCAGAGCCCCGCCCACGGCGAGGCCCAGTTCTGCTGGGGCCTTGCCCACATTTCTTCCTGGTGGGGGGTGGTCTTCCCCCCCACCCACTCAGGGCCCAGAGAGTCCCCCACCCACCCTCCAGAAGCAAGACCAGCACACCCTCTAGTGGTGGTGGGCTGCACACACGTGCACACACACGTGGATGTACACATGGATACCTTCACGCGTGCACACGCGTGCACATATATCTATATGCGCACGCGTGTGCAGACACAAACGTGCGCACATGGATGTACACGTGGATACATGCGTGTGTGCACATACGTGTACACATACCTCTATGCGTGTGTGTGCATACACGCAGATGTACACGTGGATACGTGCATCATGCATACTCATATACATATACTTGTGTGTGTGCACATGTGTGCGTGCACAAACATACATGGATGTACACGTGGATACATGCACGTGTGCACATATGTGTACATGTACCTATATGTGTGTGTGCATGTGCATATACAAATATGCACACACGGATGTACACATGGATACGTGCACACGTGCACACACAAATACACTTGCACACAACTGTACACATTCGCATACCTATATACGTGCATACATATGTCCGCATACAGGTACCAGGCACACACGTTCACGTACACACGTACGTGCACATGCATGTGTCTCTGAGGCCAGTAGCCCAGATGGTCCCGTGTCGCTTGTGAGTCAACGACTGAGGACACAGGACGGTGTGGAAGAGACTTCACATTCCAATCAGACTTTTTTCCTCTCTTCTCTGGCCAGATCTGTCCCTCGGCCTCCAGCCTGTGCCCTCTCGGGTCCTCTGCTCTGGCCCCTTGTGGTGGTGGCCCTGGGAGGCAAGGTGGGGCAGGAGGTTTGGTCGCTCCGTGTCTGCTCCACCGGGCCCCCTTCCCTCCCACCCCGGGGGTCAGACAGTCAAAGCCCCAGTGGCAGAGGTCGTGCGGGAAGCCTCACTGAAGGGGACGCTGCCGTGTGCCCTGAGCAAGGCCAGCACAGGGGCGGGGACGTGCCGGCTGTCTCACAGTCCAGGGCTCCGTGATGCGCCAGGGGAAGAGTGCAGCCAGCAACCCGGGAGCGGGGTGGGTGTGGTCCTGCACACCCGCATCCTGCAGGCATCACGTCACTTGCCCACTCGTGCGCCGGGCGCTGGCTTGCCAGGCCCCACTTACTCGTTCACTGCTCCCCCCGATGGCGCCCACAGGGTGCTCGCCACGGAGCCCGAGCGCCAGGCCAGCCGTGGGGGGCGATGTGACAGTCAGTGTGCACCAGCCTGGGCACGTGTGGCCACATGGCAGGACTGGCAGAGGGACGCCGACCCAGCCGGGTGGCCGGGGTGCCCCGTGATGAGGGACACCGGCGTGCAGGAAGGCCCGAGGTGTCCCCTGCCCATCACGGGTGGATTCCGCCGGGATTCTGTGCGGCTTGGAAGTCGGTCCTGCGGGGGCGGGGGGAGGAGAAAGTCCGATTAAACCAGAGAACCTTCCAAAGCGAGGCTGCGGGAAACCGGATTTTGCGCCCGCGTCCTGGTGGGGCAGGGCGCACGCGGGGTGGGGTGCAGAGGGACCGAGGCTCAGGCGTGTGGGGATTCAGGATCGGTCTTCCCCCGGCACGGGCACCACCTCCAGCACCAGCGCCCTAGTCCTCGCCAAGGCAGAGCTGTGACCTGAGACAGGTGGCCCCTCTGATGGACGGGAAGGAAGGGCGTCTTCCTTCTGCCCTGGGGAAGCGGCCTCTGCCGCGGGCAGGGCCACGAGGCCAGGCCTGGCGGGTTTCTGCGTGTGCCTTGTCCGCGCTGGTGAAGGTGAATCCTGACCGTGCTGCTGTCGCGGGCAGTCCGTCGAGGATGGTGCCGGCCACGCTCTCCGTGTACCGTCTGCTCGGAAAGAGACCCGCTAGGTGTCTTCACTGATGTTGCCGTGTGGGCACCGTTGGCTCCATATGCATTTTGTCCACGACAAAAGCCAGAAAGAACGACGGGTGTCCGGAATCCCCACCGGCACGACCACCTGCCCCTGGTGCGCTCGGTGGTCCCGGTGTGAGAAGACGCAGGGCCACGTGGGCAGGGCCACGTGCTGGGCTGATTTGCTGTTCACACTGCCTGTCCGAGCTTCCCTCTCCGGTGAGCCCTACACTCCTCGTTCAAGAGCCATCTCTGATGCACCTCCAAGGGGAAGCCTCTACCTCCTTCTGAGTTCCCTTGTGCCCGGCACAGAGGAGAAGATGTCAGCCACCTCATGGGGTGGTTGTGGTTCTCCTGACATAAATGACGGGTGGTTAGCAGGAGAGAGGGAAGGAGGCAGGATGGATGATGGGGAATCGATGGATGGGTGGGTGGAGGGATGAATGGGGGTGTGGATGGACGGATGAGTAGATGGATGGATGGGTGAGTAGATGGGTGGAGGGCTGGATGGATAGGTGGATGGTGGGACAGGGGGATGGAGGGATGGGGTATGTGGATGGAGGGAGGGAGGGAGGGAGGGATGGAGGGATGGATGGATGGATGATGGAGGGATGGGTGGGTGGATGGAGGGATGGGTGGGTGGATGGGTGGGTGGATGGATGGATGGGTGAGTAGATGGGTGGAAGGCTGGATGGATAGGAGGATAGAGGGACAGGGGGATGGAAGGATGGGGTATGTGGATGGAGGGAGGGAGGGAGGGAGGGAGGGATGGATGATGGAGGGATGGGTGGGTGGATGGAGGGATGGGTGGGTGGATGGGTGGGTGGATGGATGGATGGGTGAGTAGATGGGTGGAAGGCTGGATGGGTAGGTGGATAGAGGGACAGGGGGATGGAGGGATGAATGGGTGGACGGAGGGAGGAAGGGAGGGATGGATGATGGATATGTGGATGGATGATGGAGAGATGGGTGGGTGGATGGATGGGTAAATGGATGACAGAGAGGAAGAAGGGAAGGAAGTAAAGGTTTATCTTTTGTGAGAAAACTTTTGAACGTGGCACAGCACCAGAGTGAAGCTATTTCTATTATTTTTTTACGTCTCCTTGGTTGCAAGTTCTATCCATTTTCACAAGTGTCAGCTGTTTTAGGCATTTACTCAATTCACTTAACAAACACTGATCGAGGGTCTACTGTGTACCAGGCACTAGGCTGGAGTCCAGGCACACAGCCTCTCACAGATGGGGACTGAAGCCTGGCAGGCCGGCCCCCGTGCCGCCGCGCCTCTCGGCCCCTCCCCTCGTGCCTGTCGCCCTGGAAGGCCTGTTGAGGAGCCCTGACTGTGCCTCCCCACCCCCCATCCAGCGGATCAGTCAGTCCCCTAGAAGGAGTGACCCAGGCGTGCACAGAGGAGCGGTTTCCTGCTCCTCCAGGGGCTCCTGTCACCGCCTGGAGTGACAGCCAGGGGGAGGAAGAGGGGGGAGGATGGGGGCCAGGAGCCAGCACACCCCCCACCCCCACACGCGTCCTGACCCTGGAGTGGGCTGCACCGGGCCCCCGGGCCACGGTCACATGGGACAGTGGCCTTGACTGGTGGGAGGACAGGGCAGGTTCTAGGAAACAGTGTGTGGACGCTCCCGAGCCCCCAGGGCCCCCACCCCAGTCCAGGGCCCAGCCAGATGGACTTCGTGAGCCCAGACACGCTCCTCCCAGCTTGGGGAGGGGCTGCCACGCTGTCACCTCCGGGCAGCACATCCCTCCTCTTCCAGAAGCCTCCCCCGGTTTCCCCCGCCCTGGCTCCCGGAGAAGCTTGTGGTGTCCCTGCCCAGCCTGCCCCGGGGGTACCCGGCTCATGCTGTCTGGTGTCAGAGCCCAGGGCTGACGCACGTCTTCTGTCAAGGGCCAGACAGTGACCGTTGTAGGCTTTTCCGGCCACGTGATCTCTGTCACAGCCACTCAGCTGTTGTCGTGCAGAAACAAGCCACAGACAGCACGCTAATGAGTGGACGTGGCCCTGTGTCAGTACAACTTTATTTACAGATTAAAGAACCAGTGGTAGGGAGATTTGGCCCGAGGCCCGTAGTTTGCTGACCCCTTGTATACGCTTGTTGGGTCACATGATTTCTCTCCAGGCCCCTCAGCGGCTCCCAGCTGTCCACAAATATCCAGACGCCTTATCGGGCACCAAGGGACCTCAGTGGACAAGCTCGCTATTCCTCAGCATCTCTGTTGTCACCGACGGTCACTTAGGAACATTTAATGCTCTATGTGTTGGGCACTGCAGTCGGCTTTGGGGACACGGTGGTGAGTAAGACAGCCGTGGCCTCCCGGAGCTCCGTTTGGTGAGCACAGACAACGAGGAAACGATGGCACAAAACCGTAAACTCAGAACCCTGTTCTGAGCCGCGGATGTGGAGGCCGGTCTGCGGGCGGCTCATGGAGCCCTGGCGTGTCCGTGGGATTGCCCCTGTCTCTGCAAAGTGTCCATCCTGGTTTCCCGAACCCCACGCAACACGGTGCTCTCGGCCCCCCGTGCTCTCTGGCCGCGGGGAGCGTGCGTGTTGATGGAAAGGACGGGCCGAGACCCAAACTGATGCCTGTTCCCTCCCGCCCCTGTCCCTCCAGAAAGTGCAGCAGTACACAGTCATTGTCCAGGCCACAGACATGGAAGGGAACCTCAACTACGGCCTGTCGAACACGGCCACGGCCATCATCTCGGTGACGGACGTGAACGACAACCCGCCGGAGTTCACCACGAGCACGGTGAGTACGCAGCTCACGGCCGTCGGGTGCGGCTCGTGCCGCTTCTCCCCTCCCTGAGTGTGATGGAGGGACGGGCAGCGGGAGGCTGACGCGGAGGGGGCCTCCCCGGGGTCTGCGGGAGACAGGCGGGAGGGCCTGCCAAGGCTCTGCCTCCGGGGGTGGGTGCGGGGGGACGTGTGCTCCAGTCCGGCACCGCGAGGCCCGATGCTGAGCCGCAGCTGACGCTCTGAGAAGTGCCCGGGACAGACTGGGCTGGACACTCTCTCCGGAGTTGACCCGTGGTTTGGGGGCCCGGTCGCTTTGGGAGGCACGCGTGTGGCTGCGTGTGGCCGTGTGTGCAACGCGACCTCCTGGGGGGGTGGGGGGAGGGGGCTCCTGCAGGAGCAGAACGTTGCCGTGAGCAGAACGTCGTGGAGGGTGGGGACACGCCGGGCGTTCCTCCCCCTCAGGCAGAGCTGCCCACACCAGGCTGCTCCCGGCCGGAGTGACCAAGTGCGCTTGGTGGGCATTCATGCGCCTCCGTTCTGAGTCTAGAGCCCACGAGTCACAGAGACCAGCTGCGCTCATGCCGGCACATCCCAGGGGCAGGGCCCCGGGGTCACAGATTCAACAGCGCTGCCCCGCCAGGAGCCCCTCCCCAGGAAATCCTCACGGCCCACTCAGTGCCCGGCACGTTTGGTGACCCCCTCCTGCGCCACCCAGCCGTCTTCGGGGGGCCGGCCCTGCTCTCTCCCCACTCACTGGTCCACACCCTCCCCGGATGACTGCCCAGGTCCTTGGCGAGCAGCGCTGTGCCCCCCCGCCAGGGCAGGCGCCTGTCCTCAGGTGTGGCGGGTGCAGGGGCCAGGATGGGCGGAGGAGGGTCAGGTCAGCAAGGGCCCCCGGAGTGGTGCTGGCTGGCGGCTGCCACCCCAAGGTCTCGGGATGGCCTCTCAGAGCCACCGCCTCTGCTGGGGTCCAGGCTCCCGGAGGGCCGACTGGGTGAGGGGGCCACGGCAATAACAGTGACAGTAATGGCGACAGCACAAGCCGCGCTGGGAGCCTTCCCCTGCCAGGCTCTGGTCCCCCCAACCTTGTGAGGGTCAGGGCCCTCGCCCGACAGTCCCTCAGTGACAGAGGCTCAGAGACACGAAGTCACTTGCCCAGACTCTCACTGCTAGCCCGTAAGTGGCAGCGGCTGGGATTGGAGCCCAGAAGCTGCACCTGCTGTGCAGCGAGGGGGGAAGGGGGAGGGGGGAGGGGAAGGCGGTGGGGAAACAGAGAGGAGACCCCTCCTTCTCCCCGAGAAGGCCGGTCAGCGCCAGGAAGACATCTCACAGGCCAGAGTCTGGGAGACGAGAGCCTCCCTGGGGTCCAAGCATCCTCTCCTCCTGCTTCCCCACGCCCCACGCCCCGAGCGCTCCTGTCCCCGAATCACAGAGTCCCCAGACCCCACAGCCCTGTACCTCCACCCCCCTCCCCAACTTCCCACATCCCGGAACCCGGCGGGGTGGCCTTGCCTGTGGGGGCGCAGCGCCATCTAGCGGGCGGACGGTAGCTTGCACGCGGGCGGAGCTGCTGATCCACAGCCCACCTGGCGAGGAGCGGGCTGGCTTCCGCGGCCACCTGCTCTCCTGGGCCAGTGGGCAATGGCAGGAAAGGCCCTGGGCCAATGTCCCGGGGAGTCTGGACATGGGTGAAGCGGCCCCGAGCGACCCTGGAAGGAGAATAATGCCCAGGCTGCAGGCCCCAGCAGGGCCTGGCGCACACCTGGCCGGGCAGACCTGGCTGTCTTCCGGACACGCCAGGCCCGCGCTAGCGCCTGACCACAGTACCCTCGGGAGCAGGACGCCTCCCAGAGGTGACCTTGCAGTGAGGAGCGGAGCCAGCACCACGCCAGGCATCTGACATCGACCCTGGCGGTTGCGCTGAGTGGGTGGGCACCTTGGACACTCAGAACCCACCTTCCGCCTCAGGGGTCTCAGGTGGTCTCGGGCGGGTGCCCAGGCAAGAGGACACTGTTCCCAGGGATACGCTCGTGTCCTGGTGCCAACTGCGAGCCCTTGTGTGCTGGGGCGGTGG
Source organism: Panthera tigris (assembly GCF_018350195.1). NCBI lineage: Eukaryota > Metazoa > Chordata > Mammalia > Carnivora > Felidae > Panthera > Panthera tigris. The sequence continues at coordinate 1,947,399 of NC_056662.1, read as the reverse complement.
CACCAGCCCTCGTGACCGCCAGGATCCCCAGGAAACAGCCTCGGGACCTCCACTGTCGCCACGGGAACAGAGCAGAAGGAAACCAAGCCAGCTGTCCCTGTTGGTAGTGAAGGATATGCTTCCGGGCATGGGCCACCATAGCAACCCGGGGAGTCAAGGACTCAGCCCAGCCCTCCTGGTCACCTCCAGCCACCACGGGGTTTGGCAAAAGCTCCCAGAGACCGGACAGGATGCTCAGAGCCCCCACCTGCCTCAAGATCCTGGTCCGCACTTGCACCCAGGTGCCCTGGAGAAGGTGTGGCCACCCAGGGAGGGCAGGCGATGGCACAGACCCCGGTGGCTGCAGCGACAGGCGGAAAGGCAGAGGGCTCCGGCATGGGGCAGACCAGAGCCTGCACCCACCCTCCTGCCCCCAAACAGCCTGATTCTTTTACGCCCAAGATGGTCGGCCGCTGCCTAATACACCAGGAGCCAAAGTAGACACAGCCCATCGGCTCCAGACAAGAGCTCCCAGAGAGACCTCTTGGTCTCCGGCTTCGAGTCGGATGGAGATCTTGCCGATGCTGTTGAGGTGTGACGGGAATGCGGCATAACGCACGGACCTTCCGGGAAACGTTCCCACCGGCCAGGAGCACAAGCCCGTGCCCGTCCCCAGAGGCAGCCCCCACCCCTGCGTCCATCGCCAAGGTGACCTTTGCTTGTCCTACGACATCACGTGGATGGAGTCACGCGGGCCGCACAGTTCTGCGGAGCCAGGCTTCTCTCATCCAACAGAACGCCCGTGGAGCCCACGTCTGTGGTTGCACCCGCGCGGTCGGACAATCTCCCGCGTTCCTGGGGGTCCCCCGTGGCCAGCTCAGATCTTTGGACCATCTGTGAGCACCCCGTCCGTGCATGCCCTCCTTCGTTTAATCACTTTCTCTGTTTTAAAGATTGTTCTGAATGACAGTAGTTCACGATAGCTAAACTTTGTTTCATAGAGGAAAACTGTATTGATTATAAGGGAAAAGGAATGTATGGAAGTAAACAGAGTAAACATAAAGGGGGAGAGAGTACGGAGAAGGAGAGAGAAGGGTTCATGCATCAGATCGGGCGCTCACCACATCCAGCCTCCCGGCTGGGGAGGCCCCACGGTGAACGGCCCGGGTGGGGTCCCGATTGAGGGTCCTGGGCAGAGCGTCCTCCCCTCGGGGGAGGCTTCCAGCTAGCTCTTCCCGCCCGGGCGACGGATACACCGCCCGTGTGTGGTCCCCGGTTGCTCATGAAGTTTGTCTCGGTGCCGTCCCCAGCCAGCTGGGTCTTCTCTGCTTCTCTCACGGCATCACTATCCCAGGAACCTGGGCGGCTGGGTATCCTTCTTCCCTCCCTGATGCAGTCCAGGCGGCCAGCCCGGTCCGGCTCCAGGGGGTGAGCCAGTTAATCCCTCTTGGCGTCAGGAACGGAGGGGCCCGTTCTGATCCCAAGTCCAGATACGGAGCGTGAGCCAAGCAAGCCGCCATGACCGCGTGTGCGGCTCTACGCACAAGGCCCACGGACGAGTTCTAGGCAGAGTGGAGACCCGGCTGAGCTTCCAACCAGGTAGTTCGCACACACGGTAGCGTAACTGAAAAGGTACCAAGGGAGCCACCGTGACGAAGGCGTCCCCTTCCGCCCCACGCCGCCTCCACCTCGCGCCCCGCTCTGTACCTGGTGTTCTCCGACTTGGGTTCTTTCACTCACGATGTGTCTGAGACCCTCCCGTGTCCGTAGATTCTGAGTGGCCTTGGGATGTTTTCAGTGCTCGTTTGGGAATAACGTCAGGCTCACACAGAGTCGTCGGAGCGGGAAGGAGAAACGGAACAGCCACGTGCACTGGCCACCATCGCGTGTCCTCCGTGTCCCCGTGCCACTGCTGTGTCTGCAGATGGCCGCCCGGACCGGGGACGGAGCCGTAGCATCATGGCTGTCACGCCTAGAAGCTTCTGTGTGTTTCCTAAGAGGATTCCCCCCCGCCCCCGATGTGGCCATGGTGGTCACGCCTAGAAGCTTCTGTGTTTCCTAAGAGGACTTTCCCCCCGATGTGGCCTTGGTGGTCACGCCTAGAAGCTTCTGTGTTTCCTAAGAGGACTTTTCCCCCCGACGTGGCCTTAGTGGTCACGCCTAGAAGCTTCTGTGTTTCCTAAGAGGACTTTCCCCCCGATGTGGCCTTGGTGGTCACGCCTAGAAGCTTCTGTGTTTCCTAAGAGGACTTTTCCCCCCGACGTGGCCTTGGTGGTCACACCTAGAAGCTTCTGTGTTTCCTAAGAGGACTTTCCCCCCGATGTGGCCTTGGTGGTCACGCCTAGAAGCTTCTGTGTTTCCTGAGAGGTTTTCCCTGACGTGGCCACGGTGGTCATCACATACATGGCCACTGCCCCTTTTTCCACCAGAGACGACTGAGGCCCAGAGGGCTAGTTCCGGGCTGCCCGAGGTCACACAGCGAGACTGTCAAACCCAGAGCGCCTGCTGCCTCGGGCCCCGCCTCTGCCACGTGGCTGTCCTGTCCCCTCCTGAGGCGGAGCACGTTCAGCAGCCACAGCGAGGGCCCCCGGCTGCCCACACCCGCTCCTGCGGGCAGGCCTGCGGGGGGACCACCTCTGCCCCCCGGCCCAGCCCCAGCCCAGCTCTGCCAGCCCGAACCCCGTCTTCCCCTCCGCACGCAGCCGCACTGAAACCCCCGCGGGCTCCCCCAAGTGCCAGTCCTGGGAGGGCCGGGGAGGGAGCGAGGGGAGGGAGCGCTGTGTGGGGCACCAGGAGGGGGGACGCACCAGGAGGAGGGCACCCTTGATCCGCACACACCTCTGAGAAGCGGGCGCCACAGAAGCGCACGGAGATCCTGGAGAGAAGGTGCATCTGACCCCAGACGTGACCCCCGTCCAGGCAAAGGGCAGGTGGGCACAGCCTGGCTCCCTGGAACGTCCCGCCTGCTCCTCCTGTGCCCCGGCCGGCCTCGGGCAGGCCCCAGGCCTGGAGTGGGCTCAGGGTCCGAGAGTCAAGGAGGAGTGCTTCGGCGGTACCTCGGATCCTGACGTCCGCCAGGACAGCGCTCAGGGAGGCGGCCTCGCTACGGTCAGACCCGAAGGCCGCTGCGGCGGGGGGTGGGGGGGAGACCAGTTTCCGGGCAGGAGTGTGCGCGCCCCCCCCACCCATGTGCTAACGTCCTGGTAACTGAGTCACATGGCAGTCGTGGGTTAGATTCGGGGGTCAGGGTGGCCCATGGTGTGTCCCTGGAGACGGGTGACAGGCGGGGCCCAGGAGGCTGCTTGGCACAGGGGTGGTGGGCGGGGCCGAGGGCCGGCCGCCTCCCCGCACAGCCAGGCTATTTTTATCGAGCTTAATCAAGAACAATCAGCAGAAGCTGAGGAGATGGGGGGATTTGCATGATCCAATTCCTACCCTTAAATGTTAATTAAAAGTCATTTCCCCTGTGCGTGTGCTGCCGCGAGGTGCCCCCGCCGCAGGGCTGGCGGGTTGTACGGCCATTGGACACTCAGCACCCCTCGAGGGTGAACGTGGGGGTCAGCTGGGTGGGGGGGGGCTGGTGGCCCCCAGGACGCACTCAGCCCCGAGGACCTCCTGCTGGCTTCGTCCTCGGGTCCCGGAGTGAAGCCTGGATAGCCGGGGTCCCAGGCCCCTGCCACCAGCTCAGCCACCCTCCCTCTGACTCGCCTGGAGTCAGGAGGCCCCTCACGAGCCCCCCGCCTGGTCCCTCCTAGCCCTGTAACCTGGGCTGATAGCCGGACCTCTCTCAATGTCCCCACTTTACACAAAAGTGTCATCGGTCCCAAGGGGATGTCAGGAGGGTCCACTGGTGTCCGTGAAGGTTTACGCCTGGAACCGTGCTGCACTCTGAACGTGCCACGGGCGGCGGCCAGCCCGTCGCAGCAGCACAAGCAGGCCCCCGCCTTCACACACTGGAGTCCTGCCCCAGCTCTCACTCTGCAGGCGAGGGACTCACAGCGAAGTCACTAGAACTCTCCCTGTCAGCCCAGTTTCCTCATCTGTTGGCGGGGGAGGGGGGGGTGGATAGAAGCCATCAAGATGCATTATTATGGCAGTTTAAAACTTGGCAGCTGATAAGACGCGTTTCCTCTTGTCTCTTTGAGAGAGAGAGCAGCAGAGGGGCAGAGAGAGCGGGAGAGACAGAGAATCCTGAGCAGACTCCACATTCTTGGCACAGAGCCTGACTCGGGGCTCGATCCCATGACCCTGGGATATCATGACCTGAGCCGAAGTCAGGAGTCGGATGCTCAACCGACTGAGCCCCCCCGGCGCCCCCGCTGTATGTGGTGACCGCATGGCCTGCTTCCCGTCCCCAGAGAAGCATGGATGAGATTACATGTGGAAACAATTAATGTGGTTAAATTAAGTAATTTAGTTAAATTCAAGTCAGTGTTAAAGACAAAAGGGCATGTGATCATGGTGCCCCCCCCCCCCACCCCGTTCTCTGGAAATGGGACAGGACGACAGTGAGTGTGGAGGCCAGCACTTGGCCCCCAGCGAACTCAGCCCTCCCCGGGGCTGGCTGGGCCCGCAGCGCCTGAAAGTGGGCCCGCTCTGGCCCCCCAGGTCCTGTGAATCCCAGGTCTCCTCAGCTTTTCGACTTAACGTCCACAAACCCAGGAGAAGGGAGAGATTTGAACTCAGCATGAGTTCCTGAGAATAAGAATTTGGCATCTCAAAACGGGCACGGACTGAACACCCTTAACTGCGCACGGACACTCGGTGCAAACTTCTGCCATAAATAGTTACTCGGATCTCCTCCGAGCACCGAGAGACGGCAGGCCGGAGCGCCAGTCCCCGCCCGACATCACATCCCACCACAAGCCCTTCCTGCCATGCCGGTGTCCACTTCCCAAAGATGACACGTTCTTCGACCCCCTGGGTCCCCACCCAGCCGGACTGCAGGCAGACATGGGGGTCAGAGGCTGGAGCCAGAGTCCCGGCTGCTAACCGGTCTCCCACACAGACCAGTCGCTAACCTCAGGCAAGTCTGGGAGGCCCCGTGCCTGTTTCCTCACCTGTGAGGTGGGGGACAGCTCCTCGGGGTGGGGACAGAGGCTCAGGGGGGCATCCTGGCCCCCAGACCTCAGTCCCTCCCCTGTGATGTGCAGGGTGAATAAAGACAGCCTTCAGGTTGCTTCTGGATCAGGGCCACTGGTCCTCCAATCTGATTCTGATCTGAACTCAGAACCCAGCAGAAACCATCATGATTTTACTAGATACAAAAGTAAATTCTAAACAATAAAACCACTGGAATGTCCAGAGGCGCATCTGTAGTTACATATGCCAGCAGAAGCCAAGGACAAATGGAGGGGCAGTGCTGGTGTGTGCCCGGGGGGGGGGGGGGGGGCTCCACGGAGACCCCTCCCCAGGTGCCCACCCAGCACCACAGCCCCATCCTGGCCAGACGGGGACTCCCGGGGCCGGCTCTCCAGGCTCTGCTAATGACTGTGGCACGTCCCTGAGTTCCAGGTCAGGGAGGGCACCCCTCCTTCCCGGTTAGATGCCCCACCAGTGCAGGGGGTGCAGACTGGAGAGGAGGGGGTGCAGACTGGAGAGGAGGGGGTGTCCTACATCCCAAGAGGCAGCTGGGGGAGGGTCAAGTCCTCCGGCCCACGCACGCGTCTTTTAGGACTTTTAGGACCAGCCATGGTTCCAAGTGATCGGAACAGAAACAAAAACACAGCCTCACGGGTTATGCTGTGGGGTGTGGACAGGCTGGCGTTCTCCGTCCTCTCTGAATCCTGCTGGGCTTCACTGTCCCCACCCAAATCCTCCTCTATGCTAATGTGACCTTCCCCTGGGAGCCCTGCAGATTTCTGCCTCGGAGCTGTGTTTGTGCTAGATGAAATCCTCCCTGCCCCCGGGGATGGGGCTACATTTGAATTCTGGATTACCATCTAGGCGAGACACTGTGTTCTGGTGATCTTAAAATTCCTTCTTTCCCAAATATCTGCCTTCGCATCCCATGAGGCATGGGAGAGGCTTTCCCTGTGCCCGAAAACCTGAAAAAATTAAATTAAAAACTCATTATGGCTAGGGGAAGGTTAATAAGAAAATCCTAAGCCAGATTTATCAGCTTAAGGCCCTTCTTTGTGAACCTTTATTAAACTCGCATGAATTAAAATAGACTCTTGGAATAAACTTCACCCAGAGTCTGGGAGGAATCGGGCTCCGGGACACACAGGTCTCGCCTGTGCCGTGAAGCTCTGGGACGGACCCCACACCCCGGAGACAGAGACAGAGCAGAGCAGACAGAGGTGCCCATCGGGCCAGCTGTGGTGACCCACGGGGGCACACCCAAAGCCCGGCTCTTAGGTGACACTGCCCGGACCCACCCCAGTCATCTAAACAGGGAGGAAAGCTGCCAGAGGCTGTGAGCGGTCACAAGACCCGAGGGCCCGCCGTGTCGGGCATGGAGGCTCCAGCCGGAGCAGCCCCTCCTGTTGCCCACGCTGAACTGGGTGCCATCCCCGTAGGGGCCAGAGCACGGAGCCTCTCCGTCTTGCTTCGGAATCAGGCAGGCGCATGCGACCGGCAGGTCCTAGGCCACCTGACCAGCTCGTGGCCGTAGAGGAAGCTGCGAAAGCAAGTTTGTAGAAAATAAAGAAAGGGATTCGGAAGGCGCCAGACAGCCAGGCAGCCTAACAGTCTTAACCAAAAAGAAACTTAACCAGAAAGTTACTGACTCTGGCGACTTAACCAAAAAGAAAACTCCTCGGGTCTCAGAAGCCAAAAACCAAGCACTGACTTCAGGCACCGCTGGACCCAGGCCCCACGAGCCGCCGGGAGCCTCCCTCGGGACACGCCTCCTCTGGGCTTGGCATCCTCAGGCTTCGGATGGCGGCCCCACCGCACCCAACGCTTTCAGGCAGGTGTGGGTGCAACACCCAGGCCAGAGACAGCACCAGAACTCGGTGAGCCCCGGCTGGCTGGTGGAGGCCACGTGCCATTTCTGAATCACCGAGGTGGGGAGCATCGCGGCCTGGAGAGGGGTCCGCGATCTTTTCTGTAAAGGGCGTAAAGCCATCACTTCCAAGTCTGGGAGCTCCAGGTCACAATCAGTGAACTCCGCCACAGGCAACGTGTAAATGAAGGGACGTGGCTGTGTGCCGATCAAACTTTATTAACAAGACGGGCTATGGCCTGAACTTGGCCCTGTCGTTTGCCAGGCCTCCATTCCCACCAAGCCCCTCACGAGAGTCCGGGCGCCGAGGCCCCAGGACCACAGATGCTCTGGGTCATCCCTACCTCTGAATTCCTAGACGGTCTGGGGAGGGCACACGTTGCTCGCCGGCTTCCCCCCTGCCGCCTGGGAGGTGGGCAGCGGGCGTCCCTGGCCCTGGTCTTCAGTTGAGGAAACCCGCTCAGAGGGGCCGAGGGACCCCCTTAAGCTTCCACGGCTGCTTGAGGCCAAGCCAGGCCTGCGCCCACCTGGACGGGCTCCCTCGGGCAGGTGGCTTCGCCCGGTGTGGTAGGTGCTCTTTTCCGCTCCCGGGGAGCTGGGCCCTCCCTCTGCGGCCAGGGAGCTGTGCTCAGGGCCCAGAGCCGGGCCGGGCAGTGTGCCAGGCCCTTCGTGCCCATTCTCCATCCCCGAGCCTCGGGGGAGGCGGCGTGCCCGTTTTGTGGATGACAAACTCGGTTCTCATTCAGCCCAGGTCAGCAGCCCCCCGGGTGGTCACAGCTTCCAAGAGCACCTCCGGCACTGGGGACACGGTGACGTCTGGCAGAGGGCGTGGCCCTGGGTGCGGCAGGGAGGCCCGGGCGAGCGTCCACCAGCAGGAGGTGTGTCTCCCGGAGGCTCAAGCGACACCAGGCGGTGGGACCTAGGCTTGCTGGCTCAGTGCGGTTAGCAGACTGGCTCCAACAGGGGGCCCTGAGTCTCCCTTCCCCCACCGCCCCCCCCACGAATGCAGGGGGGCCGCTGTGCCGGCTCCAGGCCTTCCGCTGCTTCCTCTGCCCGGCTCCCACCTCCCTGAGGACCACTGGGGGGCGTCACCCCACACCTGCGCTCCTCCCGAGAGCTCCAGGGACCGGGGCACCCCGCATGCATACACGCACGCACACACTGTCCGAAGCAGCCCTGTGCCCCCCCCAGGATGACCCGCCTCCTGGCCCCCAGCCCCCCAACCCTCCCTTGTACTCTCCAGGCCTCGTGGCCAAGGCTCGGCAAAGTGCCCTCTGAATGCCCTGCCCCCATGGTCCTCTACCTGAGGCCTCTCCGCCCCAGGACCCCGCCCCACCCACAGCGATGGCAGGGCCGCTCCCTCCCCGACAACAAGTGCCTGGGATCACAGTCAGGCAGGGCTCCGCCTCCCCCCTCCACGTTGGGTCTCTGGCCACTGGGCTGAATAGCCCTGCTGTCCCTTGCCAGGACCTTGATGCTGTGCACTGTGGCACCCCACAGTCCCACGAGGGTAGGGGCCGGCCCCCTTGCTCCCGGCTGAGTCCCCGGGGCCCTGGGGATGGAGGGAAGAACGCCCACCAGTGCGCCTCCCGGAGGCTGGCCTCTGGGGCCGCAGCTCCCGCTGGTGGAGGCAGGCTCGGGAGGACAGCGGCGACCGGGACCTGCTGGAGGAACGGGAGCGGCCGCAGGCCATTAGCTCGGAACGGTCACCGGCTCCAGCACCCCCGAATCCCACGATAGGATCTCGTGCTGCTGCGTGGGACGGCGTCTGAGGGCCTGGTGGGAGAGATCCTTCTTGGATAAATTCACGATTGTTCTTGCTGACCAGGTGATGCTATCAGGGTTTGAAGACTTGCGAGGTCCAGGTGACGAGGGCCCTTTGTGCGCGCCTGAGCGGCTGGGCTGTGGTGTTCCCGGCAGGACGTCGATGCCCAAAGTCCAGGAGGCTGACACAGGAGCCTGTCCTGAGCCTGTGAAGTGCAGGTGAAGGTCTGTGCTCTTGCCTTGGGTTGAACAGAGCCCTTTGCAGCCCCGGAGGCAGCCGACCTTGCCGGGGCTCGGGTTCCTCCTTCGCTGGGCCTGAGGCCCCAGGTCCCCGGAGCCGCACACCAAGCACACACTGGCCGAGCTGCAGGGTTCTGACCTCCAGGAAGCCAGAAAGAGCAGAGCCACCAGCCCCGACGTCACTGACCCACAGAACCACCGATGGCCACCCTCGGCCTTCAGGCTCCCGGTTCTGGGAAGTCAACTCCTGTGTTCAAGCCACCGTGGCCCAATTTTCTGTTCTTTGCACCCAGAACCCCCTCGCCAACGACCAGCTGAGGCCCGAATCTTCGAGTGCCCCGGGGCAGAAACCGGTGCGGCAATCCAGGCCCAGAGCCGGGCTGGAGGGATCTGGTCTCTCCCAGGATGACCCAAGCTCCCGAGGGAGAGAACCGGAGGCCGGATGCCACACCCACCAGCTGGCGTCCATCGCCCGGGGGGAGGGGTCCCCTCAGAGCCAGCCAGCCAGCCAGCCCCGCACGGGGGCCCCGTGTGTAGGGGCCTGGCCCTTGGGCTGCCGTCAGCCCCGGACGCAGAGTGTCGAAGAACCCAGATGGCAGCCGCAGCGTCCGAGCCGTGAACGCACGGCTGGTTCCACGGTGGTGGAGGACGCATGACCGGCTGCCTGACACCCCCCGCCGGGCGTTTCGAAACGCACTCAGGGGTGGTGAGTTCGTTCTGGAGCAGAAGCCAAGGCCCGCCGCTCCCTGGGTGCACAGGAAGACCGTCCTCCGCGTAAAGCAACGCCATGCCTGTCCTGGGGGGCGAAAGGGCGTTTTGGGGCCGCGGCCCCCGGGTGGGCACAGGGCAGCGTGACTGGGAGGCCTTGTGCGCCGCGGGTGGTGGTGACGGGGAGTCCTGTGAGGCTCGGGCGCCACTTCTGCTGAAACTAGGCAGGCACGGAGGGGGCCCGGGAGGACGAGGGCTGGGAGCCAGGCTGCCTGGGGCCACTCCCAAGACTGTCTCTGGATTCCTTCCTGCCCGGCCGGTGGCCCGGCCCACGGTGACAGGGGGCTGGTCCTCAGGACTGGCACTCTGCCCCCCACTTTGTGGTGCCCCAGGGTCTCTTAACCTCTCTTGCTTCATCTGTAAAATGGGGGTGAGAACAGGGTTACCCTGAGGAGACGGCATGGGCAGCGCCCGGCACGGTGCCGGGACCGGGGGTGGGGGGCAGGGAGCCCGGGCAGGATTCTCCCGGGAAGCCCTGCACGCTGCGAGCACGTGCTGTGGTGTCTCGTGTGCCCAGCTGTCACACGGGCTTCCGGGCACACGGGGAAGGTCTGAAGGGGGTTCAGGAGGGAGGCCGGTACGCACGTGTGTGCAGGTGCCCGTGAGCCTTGGTCTGAAGGTGGTGGGTACGGTTCTGAGCCCCGGGCCGGCCGGGGGCGGTGGGGGAGGGCCCGGAGGGCTCTCAGCAGCCACCGTGCGCGCCAAATGGGCCCACTTGCGGGCGACAGGGGGTGCATCCCTGGGGCTGGTCGAGGGGCCCACAGGGTGAGAACACTCTCTCCTTGTGTTCTGCAGTACGCAGGGGAGGTACCCGAAAACCAGGTGGAGGTGGTGGTTGCAAACCTGACCGTGATGGACCGAGATCAGCCCCACTCGCCAAACTGGAACGCCTTCTACCGCATCATCAGCGGGGACCCCTCGGGGCACTTCAGCATCCGCACGGACCCCGTCACCAACGAGGGCATGGTCACCGTGGTTAAGGTGGGTGCCCTCCTCACTTCCCGCCAGCCGTGGCGAGCTCCGCCCCGGGCCGCGACCCTGGGACCCACCTGCTGGACCGGAGGCGGGCTCCCGAGGACGTGGCCGTGTGACCTCCAGGGACTGGGCGGCCTGACCTGCCACACACCCCCCCCCCCGCCCCCCAGAGACCACTCTCCTGTCCCCTCCCTGAAGGCCACATCGCTGCCTCAGTCCAGGAATGGGTGAACCCCATCCCTGGATCCCGGAGATAAATCCAGCTCAGCCACGAAGGAGTGTTTCCTCATCCGGCATGGCGGGACTTGTTTGTCTAACGTCTGAAGATTTGTCATGTACCTTTCTGAACAGCTGAGGCCTGTGCCTTCCCTTCCCGGTGCTGTGTTGATCCAGGATTTGGTGTCGCAATTTATAGACAAATGTCAAGAACGGTGTTGGGGATGGGGGTGTGATGACGGGGGGACAGGGTGAGGGGCTTGGGGGGACTCCTGCGTCCCCAGCGCGGTCCGGGAGACAGGACTGCGCGCTCGTCAGAAGTCACAAGTGAGTCCTACCACACGTGCACCTAAGACTGAGTTTCACGGCCCTTAACGCTGGGCGCACAGGCGGCCACACCCTCCCCACGGAGCCCGGACCGCGTGTGCAGATGGCATCCGTCACCTGCACCGCGCTTCTCCGTTTTTCCTTCTTTGCGTTGTTACCCACCCGGGGCTTTCCTCCAGACTCTCGGTTCAAAGTCTTTTTAAGGCAAGATGGGTGTTGGAAAGCACGTTCGGGTTAATTTTGCGCTCTTTGGTAAAGACAGCATCCTTTCAGACGTTGTCTTGCAGAGGAGGGTGGCCAGGAGGGGGCACGGGCGGTGGGGGGCAGTCCGGGGAGGCGGCCGGCTCTTGGCTCCCTTACCGCGGGCACGGGCCAGTCGCCCTCGCTGTGCCCCGGACGCGCAGGGCTGTCGCTGACACCGCAGTAGATCCTGGACAGAGAAGGGCAGGGCGGCGCCTGGAACCGCGCCTGGAAGGCAGTGAGAGCTCACGTGACAGGAACAGCTGCTGTCATGACACCAACTGGCTGCCTCCCCACCCGTCCCCCAGTGTTCAAGGAAGGTCACCTCAATCCCACCAGGGTCCCCAGGTCCCTTGGAGGCATCGGGCCCTGTGTTGGGTACACATCACTGCCCGGCCTGCAGGAGTTGACAGTCTGCAGGGGGGCGTGAGAAGGAGCCACGGAGACGTTCTCGCCGCAGGCGTGCGTGAGGTGTGCCTGCCTTCTGTCACACCACCCGGCTGCTGTCTCCAGCCCCTGTGCCCCCCAGAGTCCTGGGACCTCCTCTGCCTTCGGGGCTGACCAGGTGCCGGGTAGGGGAGGAGAGCATCTCTGGGCCACTGCAGAGATGTGTGTGGCCAGCCTGGCCCTCGGCCCCCTGGCCCAGGCTGGCTGCGTTGTCCCTCGGCCCTGAAGTCTGAGGAAATACACAGTCCCCTCGGGCAGGTCTTGCCCTGCCCCCCACGCCCCCGGCCCCCTCCTCCCCAGCCCCACTGGGCCTGCTATCTCTCAGGCTCTAGCCAAGCTGGGGCACAGCCGCTCTGCTCCCAGGCCCCCAGCCCCGGTGGGCATCTGTCACCATCCCCAGCCTCCTCGAGAGCCCCCTGCCTCTCCCCACACGTCCCCCTCCTGTCTCTCCTCCAACCCCAAAACCACAATCTCTCCCAAGGAGAAAACCACAGGCGCAGACCAATCACAGGCCCTTTCTCCTGCCTCACCTGGACCTCAGCTTTTGAAGCAGAAAAGCCAACAATTGGCCTCTTCTGTCCCCCCCCCTCGGCAGCAGTAAGGCTCCCAGAGGCCGAAGCGGGGTCGCAGGGGGGCAGGGGACCAGGGGTCGGGGGGGAACAGGGCATGCGGCCCCCACAAGCCCCTCCCTCCACCAGCCCCGCAGCCCTGCAGGTGACAGCTCCCACCCAGAACCGAATCCCCCCTCAGCAGGGTGCCCCCAGCCCCTCGCCTCTCAGCGAAAGGTCTTGGCCACGTCCGGGGAGGCAGCCACGGTGAGACCAGGGAGCACACACAGCCGCCCTGATGGAAGCTGGAGGGGCAGATTACCTATCGATTTCCCCATTACAAGCGTGTTTTATTTTGCCCTCCGACAGACGGTTACTGGCAGTAACAGTGTTTCTGGAAGGCGTTCTCACTCAGACCGGTGACACTATCTTAATGCATTACACGCAGCGTTAGTCCGTGTCCCCCGGGGACTTGAACCAAGAAACAGGGAGAAAGATTACTTCCTGTGGTGGCTGGTTCGCGGACAAAACCATGACACTTAAGTGGCGTCGCCCCGTCCCCAGCCGGCTCTCGGGGGGTCCTGGGGGAGGCACTGGGACACCAGCCGCCGTTTGGCCCCGGGGGACCCTGGACACAGCGTGGGTGCAGGTGTGTGCTGTGGGCCTGGAGGCGATCGGACATCAGGACAGAGGAACCGAGCCCACACCTGGGAGGGACAGGGGCTCGTGGCCTCTGGCCTGAAGTCCCCCGGTATGGTTCGGGCCAGCGTGCCTCACCACACTGGCCGCCCGCTGGGGCCGGTGAGGGTCCTGCCCGGGTGACATCAAGGCCCTCCCGCAAACACGCGCCTCGCAGCACCCGGCATCGCGTGCCAGGTGATGGGCAGCGGTGGGCGACCAGGGAGGCGTCAGACCATCCCCCGCCGCCCCAGGCCGACCCACGCTGGCTCTGTGCGGAGACACAAGGTGAAGCCCCTCCTCAAAGGGCTGTGAGGGGCAGGGGAAGACGGCAGTCGTGACACGGCCTGTGCCACGGAAGGACGTGGCGTCTCGTGGTGGGGGTGGGGCGGGGCTCCCGGAGGCCCGCGGGGACCACGCCTGGAGAGGGCGATGGGGACATCAGGCCAGAGCCCCGGTCTCTGCCGTGGGGCCGGCCCCGGGGTCTCGTGAAGCCCCGCGCCCACCCCCTAATATTATTCACTGCTCTTACATTCCTTCGTGTCCTACTTAATACCCCCTCTGTCGCGGTAGCTGAGAAGGCGTGGCTTTGATGCAGTGCGTGTAAGGTTTCTAATGCTCACAGACGAGCTGCTGGGGATGGACCTGGGTGGGGGGGAAAGGGGGCTCAGGTCGGATCAGCGGGGCGGCCCCGCCACCAGCAAGTCGGGGGTCCACAGCGAAAACTGACACAGCAGATACATTCCTCTCCAAGCAGAAGCACGTTCGACTACTTTCCGTGGAAACTGGCAGGAGTCGGACGGCCGTGAGCCTGTTCCGTATCCCCCGCCATCCACACTTGTGCCTGAAATGCGTTTTTCAGTCCCCGGCCTCGTGATTCTCCACCCCTAAGTATGTCAGGATGCATCGCCCTCAGACACGCGTTCCGCTTACGTAACCACGTACCGGACCCGGGCCGTGTTTCCTTCAGAGTCTCCGGTCCAAATCTGTGCTCCATTCCCCTTAACCTTCCTGAAAGTGTCTGTCTGCGGTGGTTTTTCAGACCTGGATCTGAACGGGGTCCCTGCATCCCTTTGGTCGTAGCATCTCTCGAACCTCTCGTACTCTAGAGGATCCCACCGTCCCGTCCACCATCCACCTGTCGTAGACACAGCGGCAGATGGCCGACGGAATCTGGCCCCACGTGCCGGATTTGTCCAGTCACCTCGTCACGATGTGTCTTGCTCCTCTTCTCCCACAATTCCCGTGCCCTGGGACTTAGACCTGCAGGGTCCCTCCGTGGGGACGAGCTTTGCGGCTGGAGCGGAGGAGTCCCATCAGGAAGCCCCTGGCCGTCCCTCTCTGGCCACGTAAGCCTGCCCACTGAGCTCGGGCGCTGACAGCCCCTTCCGTCCTTGTAGACCTGACTCCCCCCGCCCCCTTATGACCAGCACGCAGGCTGCGGCGTGACGCTTCGTACCCGCAAACGTGCAGTCCTCCGTCGGTCCGCCTCCGCTGGTCTTATCATCTGCTGGTGGCCCTTGTCCGGATACGTGTCTCCACTCGTACAAATCGGTGCTTTTAAGAATCAGTCGTTCCCTGGCTGCGATGAGTCAGTACTAAAGAGCTTGCCCTCGGCAGCAAGGGCTGTGCACTTAAGTGAAAGGCAGGTCGCGGTGGTCAGAGCAGCGGCCCCCCAGAGATGCCCGGGCCCGAGTCCCCGGAACCTGCCAGTGCATAGCAGTCAGCTAGGGGCTCTGGGAGAGGACGCTACCCCGGGAAGTCCGGGTGGGCCCCGTGGACTCAGCCTCTTTGCGAGACAGGGGCAGGAGGTGAGTGTCAGAGGAGCCGTGGGGAAGAGGCAGAGCTCAGACAGCACCACACGGGGCAGGATGCTGCTCGGAAGGGGGAGGAGGGGCCAGGAGCACGGGGGCCCCGGGGGCTGCAGAAGGCAAGTGTCCGGGAGGGTGCGGCCCCGCCCACACCTTGACCTCAGCCCGGCGACGCTGAGTTTTGACTTCCGACCTCCAGAACTGTAAGATAACAAATTGTGTTGCCCTGAGCCACTAAATAGGAACACGAAACCAGGACGGGGCCCGACAGGACACGCGAGATCGATCCTGTACGCGTTACTTCTCTTCGTCCGTTCTCAGCCTGGCGGCTGGCCGCGGTCCCTCCGAGTTTCTGCTGCTGCCGTAACAAATCACATCCAGCCTGAGGGAGGCGCTCAACACACACACTATTCTCTCCCACGTCTGGTAGTCGGATGTCCAAAATCAGCTCCACTGGGCCGGAACCAAGGAGCCGGCAAGGCTGGGCTCCCCCTGGGGATTCCATTTGCTTTTTCCAGTTTGGAAACCACATCCCTACACTGTGGCCCTTCCTGCCTCCTCAGAGCCAGAACCTCGGTGCTCACACAGCTGATGCTGTGTCCCTCTGTCTCCCCTTGTAAAGACCCTCGGATGGCATTTCAGGCCCCCTGGGGAGTCCTGGGCCATCTCTCACCGCAAGACCCCTAACTTCATCATGTCCACAAAGTCTCTGTGCCACGGGGGGCGACGTGGTCACAGATTCCAGACATCAGGACCTGGACGTCTTTGGAGACCACTCATCATCCCACCAGAGCAATAAACAAAATGTGTGTGTGTGTGTGTGTGTACGCACATGTGTTCATTTTCTCACTACGGTTAAGAATGCGTGGATTTTTATGTATTCACCGTGCTTCGGTCAGCTGCAGTCATGATCGGTTCTGGCCGGTGGGAACTCCCCTGGCTGGTTCCTGGGTCCCTTCCTGAGTGCTTCCTTGCACTGTGGCCCAACCGGATGCCCCCAGTTCATCTCGAGGCCCGGCCTGCCTCCCGTCTGGGTCGGCCATTTGTCTAGTGAGAAGGGTACTTAGAAGCCAGCATCCAGACGGCGGAGGGGCTCGCTGCTGCCTGCCTGCCGTTTCTCCTCGGGGTTCCAGGGGGCAGAGCGAGGAAGCAACCCTTCACGTGCCCACCCTGCCCGGCTCCATTCACTTCACTGACTCAGATGGCCGTTTTATTCGAATTTAACACTGGAGGATTTTTACTTAACTTCAGTGACTTCATACTCGTCTTTCCTTTCTCGTACCCGGAAAATCTTATTTCCTAAACCACGTTATTACACGCGTTTATTTACCTTATCCTGGAATATGCATCAGAGGCTTTTTTTTAAAAGCCTCTTTATTTTTTTTAAAATAAGCCCAGGGGCCACCTGGGTGTCTCAGTCGGTTGAGCGTCTGACTTCGGCTCAGGTCATGATCTCACGGTTCATGGGTTCAAGCCCGTGTCGGGCTCTGTGCTGACAGCTGGGAGCCTGGAGCCTGCTTTGGATTCTGTGTCTCCCTCCCTCTCTGCCCCTCCCTCACTGTCCTCTCTCTCTCTCTCTCCCTCTGTCTCTCTCAAAAGTAAGTAAACATTAAAAAAGAGAGAGAGAGAGAGAGAGAGAACTACCATCTACATATTGCCCTGGTCACCTGAAATCATTATTCTCTTGAGAGTCATGTTGATATATAGTTGACTTCATTTATTTCAGTTTGCTTGCAATTTTCGGGGATCGCTTTACACGCCTAACATTACTCGTACTGTCTTACCAGTGGCTGTGTAAGGTGCCATACGGCTCCAGAGCCAAAGCTCTGTGACGGCGTGTGCCCAGCAAACTCATGCCCCCGGCCCTTCCCTCCACCCTGTTCCGTCCCCCAGCTGGCAGGGGACCACTTTCACGCGTTCTTGCGATTCACCCCTGCGGTCTTCCTTTCCACAGATGCGAACAGCTACACACACGACCCCGAGCTCCTCCCCCTCCTGTGCACCTGCTCCTGCTCCCCGGCAGATCCCGGAGCTCCGTCCGCCTCGGTTCACTGTCTTCCTCATTCCCCACACCTCCCGCTGCGCCCGTGCGGTCCGCTCGGCTCGCCCAGCCGGCGCTCTGGGCATCCGGGCTGCCTCGGGCGCGCGCCCTCCGTGAACCACCCAGATACCGCGGGGGGGGGGGGGGGGACCCGTCCGTGCGTAGGTTACCCCGCAAGGGTCTGAACAGAAGTCTGAGGTGCTGCTACAGGGGGTCCCGTCGCGTCCTGGGCTGTCGTGTCATGTCGTGTCGCGTTGCTTCCTGTGAGACTGCCGCAGCCCGCCTTTGAGCCGTTACGTGCAGTGACGTGTGCCGGGGCCCCAGCGCCTCCGTACAGCCTCCCTCCCTCCCTGAGCTCTGGCATTTATCAGTCAGGCTCCCGGTGCCCCAACAGGGCGTAACCGGAAATCATGTTAGCGCAGGGGCCACGCCAGAGGGAAGGGAACCCACAGACCTGATGCGTGAGTGTCCTGAGGCTGCTGGGCGGGTCAGAACAACAGAAGAGGACCCCCCCCCCGTGGCACCTAGTAGGGCACCCCTAGACAGGCAGCAGTGGGGGCCTTGAGCGAGCCAGGCTGGAGGGAGCGGCACCTGACGAGGGAGCCGCAGAGGGGTGCCGCCACCGGGAGCCGGAGCCCCCGGGAGCCCTGCCACTGACGTCGCACGGCATGACGGGAAGGCGCGGCGGGGGCCCTTTTCCCCAAACTCTTTCTCCCCCCTCTGGCAAACTCCACGGGAAGCCAGAGACAAGGGGCCGGCCTCCCTAGGGACCGGCCTCCTGGGCACAGAGCGGGCGGGAGGCGCAGGCACAGACTGGGGCGGCGGGTGCAGACCAACCAGCCCACGGCCCCCACCCTCTGAGCCGGCCGCGTGGGTGCCCGTGCCGGCTCACCCCCTGGGGCCTCCCTTGTTCCAGGCAGTCGACTACGAGCTGAACAGAGCGTTCATGCTGACCGTGATGGTGTCCAACCAGGCGCCCCTGGCCAGTGGGATCCAGATGTCCTTCCAGTCTACGGCAGGGGTGACCATCTCCGTCGTGGACATCAACGAGGCGCCCTACTTCCCCTCGAACCACAAGCTGATCCGCCTGGAGGAGGGCGTGCCCACCGGCACCGTACTGACCACGTTTTCGGCAGTGGACCCCGACCGGTTCATGCAGCAGGCCGTGAGGTGGGTCCCGACCCGTCTTGTGCGTCCGGGCAGGGGGCACCAGGAGCTCCGGGCTGGGGACGGCGGGGACCACCCGGCCCGTGTGATACAGGCGCTCACCCAAGAAGGTGGAAAGTTTTCCACACGTTCAGCAGTATCTCGAGTCAGGTCGGTCCTGGTCCAGGTCGCTGCGAGTCCCTTGGCCTCTCCGTCTTAGCTCCTCAGTCTCCCCGTCTGTAAAGAGGGGGCAATGAGAGTATCTGCCTCCTGGGGTCCTTGTGAGGATCGGGAACCCGTCCGCCACGGCGACCGTGAGCCGCTGTTGAGGGAGGACCCCATCCGGGGCGGCAGGGAAAGCCCCGGGGTCCAGGCGGGCGCCCCGCGAGGGCCGCGTCCTGCCAAGTGCAGGCTGGCGGGTCCGGTGGCCAGGGCAGGCCGGGGGCTCGGGGTCACTCCCCCTTCACCTCCTCACCTCCTCCCTCCTCAGATACTCCAAACTGTCGGACCCAGCAAACTGGCTGCACATTAATGCCACCAACGGTCAGATCACCACGGCAGCCGTCCTTGACCGCGAATCCCTCTACATCAAAAACAACGTCTACGAGGCCACCTTCCTGGCAGCTGACAACGGTGCGTCCCACTCCAGGGGGCGACTGTCGGGTGCTCACCCCTGCCGTGCGCTTTATGGCAGGGAGACCGAGTGAGGCCCGTCCAGCACCCGGAGAAGGTGGAGGAGGGGAGCAGGGGGGCACCCGCCACGCCAGGTGTCCTGTGCGGAGCCGCGAGGGGACCTCATCGTCCTTCAGTGCCCTCGGGCAGGCCCCTCTCTGCACGCGTTCAGAGCTCTGGGCTGCCTGACCACCAGAGGGGGCTGGGGAAGGGACTCCTCCAAGCAGCGCTGGGGCTGCCACCCCTTGTGACTGACCACCCCTGACCCGGACCCCGGCAGCCTCAGTCCGAGCAGGGGCCCACGAGGGGCCCCAGAGGCAGGGCAGACACCCGTGAGAAGCCACGTGCCAACCACATGAGCCCTGGGAGCCCGGAGAGGGTGACGGCGAGGCCCCCGAGCCAGACCGGGGAACCCCAAGGAGCCTCGGGTAGGGGTGAAGGTGAACTGGGCAGGGATGAGGGAGGGAGGGCTGAGCAAAGGCGGCAGCAGTGGAGCCAGGATGGGGCAGGAAGAAAGTTCACGCGCACTGGGGCCTCCCAGGGATGTGGACAGATGGGTGCTGGGACTCCAGGCCCCACGGCCACCCCGCCCCGGATCCAGGGCACCCAGGAGCCGGCAAGGCCCAGAGCCCAGGGTGTCTACCCAACTCTGCACAGGAGGGGAGAGGAAAGATCCCAGAGCCAGGAATCAGTCCCGGCACCACTTAGTGGTGGGGAGAGACCTGACCGCTCCGTGCCCCAGTTTCCTCCTCTGCAAAGTGGGGATAACCCTACCGCCTCCCCTGGGGCTTTGAGAATTGATGAGCTAGTGCCCCCTGAAGCACTGGGAACAGGGCCCAGCCCAGGTCAGCGCCACTGCGAGTGCTGTCATTGCCACGAGCTCCTGCTGTGTGCCAGGCGCTCATCAGCCGACCGAAAAGACAAGGCTGACATTCCAGGGGCCCGTGTGTCAGCTAGAACCAGGTCCAGCCGCGTAACGGTGATAGAAATCGCAGCGTGAGTGAGGTTTCTTTTCTCCCACGCGAAAGAAGACTGGAGGCAGGCCGGCAGCCGTGGGTCTGGGGTCTGGTTTGAGAAAGCAGGCTCACTCTGGCCACCTGTGTGTCTTCAGCGAGCTACAGCACGGTCCACAATGGCTGCCGGTGCTCCAGCCGTCACGACCACATGCCGGCAGACAGGAGGAAGACCAAGAAGGGCAGGGACACATTTCTGCCCTTCTAAGGACTTCCACCCCCAGCTCGTAAAGGCCAGGACTTAGCCACGAAGCCACGTTTCATTGCAAGGGATGTTGAGAAATATGTCTTCTGGCTGGGCAGTGATGATCCCAGATAAAATCTGGGGCTCCAGGTCTTTTAAAGACAAACAGGGAAATGGATATCAATGGACAACTTAGCAGTCTCTTGGCCCCACGAGACGAATGAGAAACAAGTCAACCAGATAATTTCAGGGAGCAAGGTCTGGAAGAAAACAAAGCAGGGCATGGGAGGGAGGGGCCGGGGCTTCCACTGTGCTCCCGAGCCGTGCGGCCAAGACCTGTGGGACCAGAAGGAACAAGCCAAGGGAAGATGGGGTCTCAGGGGAGTCCCAGAGTTAGGCAGCAGCATGTGCAAAGGTCCTGAGGCAGACCTACGCCCGGTGGGTTCTAGGACAGTGGTGCCGCTGAGGCTTCAGGAGCAAGAGTAGCCCTCGCACAAAGGCTCGTCCCACAGCAAGTGAAAGCTGGGGCCCGGTCACCACCTGCTGGCCTCCCTCCTGGCTTCCCTGACCCTCGGGGTCTGCAAAAGCCCGGCCCTGGAAGCTGACGTGAGGTGCGCCAGCCCCGCTGGTGGGGGTGGTGCCCCTCCTCCAGCAGCTCAAGCTGCCGGATTAGAAAGTGGTTTTAAATGAACCCGTGCCCAAGCAGCAGAAGGTAGAGGGCCGCCCGAAAAGGGGAGGCTGCACCCAGCCTCCTAGGATCGGAGGACGGGCTTTGCCGCAAGGAGCCCAGGCTCGGGAAAGGGAAGGCGGGTGCCGGCGGCACGGGGCCCGGAAGGGGTGGGTCCCGGCTGGTGAGCGCCGTCTGCAGCCGTGCATCAGTAGAGCTCTGCGTGAGTGCTGTGGGCAACGGTGGGCATGTGCGTGTGTGCACATTGTGCGTGTGCGTGTGCATGCGTGTTGAGTGCTGTGGACAACTGTGTGAGTGC
Organism: Panthera tigris; assembly: GCF_018350195.1. NCBI lineage: Eukaryota > Metazoa > Chordata > Mammalia > Carnivora > Felidae > Panthera > Panthera tigris. The sequence continues at coordinate 1,926,415 of NC_056662.1, read as the reverse complement.
CGTGGGCAACTGTGCGTGCACGCGTGCGCGTGCAGACATGTGCGTGCGCGTGAGTGCTGTGGGCAACTTGTGTGCGCGTACATGCACATGTGTGCATGTGTGTGTGCGTGCATGTGTGCGTGTGCATGTGTGTGTGTGCATGCATGCACGTGTGCATGGGCACGTGTGTTTGCATGTGTGCGCATCCATGAGTGCACGTGTATGCGTGTGTGTGCACATGTGTACACATTGTGTTGCGTGCATGGATGCGTGTGCATGCACCTGTGTGCTGTGGGAGACTGCACATGCATGCATGCACACGTGTGTGTGCGCATGCGTGTTGCATGTGTGCGTGCACGTGTGCACCGGTGTGTTTGCTGTGTGCACGTGCATGCATGTGTGCATGTGTACGTGTGTTGCGTGCACGTGTGTGCTGTGGGCGACTGTGCACATGCATGTGTGCACGTGTGTGCGCGTGCGTGTTGCGCGTGTGCACGGGTGTGTTTGCATGTGTGCACGTGCGTGCGTGCATGTGCGCATGTGTGCGTGTGCATGTGTACACGTTGTGTTGCGTGCGCGTGTGTGCTGTGGGCGACTGTGCACATGCATGTGTGCACACGTGTGTGTGCATGCACACACGTGTTGCATGTGTGCATGCGTGTGTGCGCGCACACACTGGCAGCTCCACAGCTGAGTGGTTGTGTGTGTTGTACAGCAGGTGTTGGTGCAGGCTCAGGGCTGTGGACGTGGCCGGGGATCCATCCCTGGGTAGGGCGGTGGGGCTGGGGCGGGTCCCACGTGCATCATCGTGTGCCCGTGGTCGTGGAGAATCAGGAGCAACCCCGCACAGTCACCCTGTGCCTGTCCCACAGGGATCCCCCCGGCTAGTGGCACCGGAACCCTCCAGATCTATCTAATCGACATCAATGACAACGCCCCCGAGCTGCTGCCCAAGGAGGCACAGATCTGTGAGAAGCCCAGCCTGAACGCCATCAACATCACCGCGGCCGATGCCGACGTTGACCCCAACATTGGCCCCTACGTCTTCGAGCTGCCCTTTGCCCCGGCCGCCGTGCGGAAGAACTGGACCATCACCCGCCTGAACGGTGAGCCCGCCTCCGGCACCAGCAGAGTGGACACGTCTGGGGCGCAGCACCCCGAGGGGGCCCACGGAAGAGTGAGCGGTGGGGACGGGAGCCCTTTCCCCCCCACCGGACCCCCACGAGGCAGGGGACGCTGGCCGTGCTCCAGTCCGTCCCTGAGGGGGCCATGAAGGCAGTCCCACTCTTAGAACGAGCACGGCCATCAACATCCTGCAGCCCCAGCCACTCATGTCTGTGACTGCTTCCTGCACGCGGCACTGACTGGCGGGACCCTGACCAATCTATTTCTGAGGGCAGTTTCCTAGGTGTGGATTTGTTGTATAAAAGGGCATCCAGATTCTGAAATTTTCTAGCACCGAGGATGCATCCGGAAAGGTCACACCAATTTGTAGTTTGACCAGGAGTACAAGAGAACACCTGCTTACCCAAGCCCTCACCAACACTGAATGTCATTATTTTCTGGTTTTTAGAAAATGTTTTATGTTTATTTTGAAAGAGAGAGCGTGTGAATAGGGAGAGGGGCAGAGAGAGAGAGAGAGAGAGAGAGAGAATCCCAAGCAGGCTCCATGCTGTCAGCAAGGACCCCAATCCAGGGCTCAATCCCACGAACCATGAGATCACGACCTGAGCCGAAATCAAGAGTCGAACGCTTAACTGACTGAGCCGCCCAGGAGCCCTGAATGTCAGTTTTAAAGAGCATTTTCCCAATATTAGCCAAAATCACTGTCTCCATTTTCATCTCTTAACTACCAGTGCCCTCTTTTCATCTATTCATTGGCCATTTGCTGTTTCTTCCGTTAATTGTTCAATGCCCTTGCCTAATTTTCTTTGAGGTTTTTTTGTAATTGATTTGGCAGAACTCTTTATATATTAAGGAAGTGACTTCTTCATCCTACACGTTGCAATTGCTCTTTTCTTGAACTGACAGTATCTTTTCACTTTACGGAACGATCTAGCGCGTGCGTGTGTGCGTGCGTGCATGGACCAAATATAGTTTAGATTTTCGTGCTGTCAGACTCTCTGTCCCCTCGAAGTCCTGGGGTAAAGGAGTGCTGGCTGCAGACTGAACGAAGCCTGTCCTGCCCCTCTGCCAGGTGACTATGCTCAGCTGAGCCTGCGTATCCTCTACCTGGAGGCTGGAATGTACGATGTCCCCATCATCGTCACAGACTCCGGGAACCCTCCGCTGTCCAACACGTCCGTTATCAAGGTCAAGGTGTGCCCGTGCGACGAGAACGGCGACTGCACCACGGTTGGCGCCGTGGCGGCGGCTGGTCTGGGCACCAGCGCCATCGTGGCCATTCTCATCTGCGTCGTCATCCTGCTCAGTGAGTACGGCTGAGCCACGCATGCGCACCCGTGCTCACACGCGCATGCGCCGCTGCTCACGGCGCGGCCCCTGCCCCCACAGCCATGGTCCTGCTGTTCGTGGTGTGGATGAAGCGGAGGGAGAAGGAGCGCCACACCAAGCAGCTGCTCATCGACCCCGAGGACGACGTGCGTGACAACATCCTCAAGTACGACGAGGAAGGGGGCGGCGAGGAGGACCAGGTGAGGCGCGTGGCCGCGGCCCCCTCCAGGCTCGCAGCTGGAGGGCGTTTTGTCCTTCGTCTCGGTGCGGAGGGGCCCACGCACCTGCCAGGGCAGCAGAGATGGGCGTGGCCTCCCTGCCCGCCCTCGCCCGCACCCGGGGGCTGGCACGGCGCCCCCCATCCCGCTCTCCCCCCTTAGCCGGGACCCCAGCCCTGTCCCCCCCCCCGGCCCGCGCGCACAACGGGGACGTGCACGGGGCGCCTGGGAGCGTGGACTCCAGGGAGCTGCCTGGCTGGACTCTGGGTCTGAGGTGGCCGTGGGGGACTTGGGGCGGCTGTGCACCCCACTAGAGCTCAGTGCCCGCTTAAGACAGGTGAACGGGAGCCCCAGCCCCGGGCTGTTCCCGGGAACAAAGGAGGCGCGTCCTGGCAGGGGCGGGGTGCGGTCCCCGGGGCCCTGGGGGAGCGTCAGACCGGCGAGGGCAGCCTGGGGTCACGGGCAGGACTGGGCTTTGCGGGGAGGGCGGACCGGGTGACGGGACGGGGCGGCAGGCGCGCTGGGCGCCCCTGCCCGCGGCCCCCGCTGGTACCCCCGCCCGGCCCCTCCCCAGGACTACGACCTCAGCCAGCTGCAGCAGCCGGAGTCCATGGAGCACGTGCTGAGCAAGGCCCCGGGGGTGCGGCGGGTGGACGAGCGGCCCGTGGGCGCCGAGCCTCAGTACCCGGTCAGGCCCGTGGTGCCGCACCCGGGAGACATCGGGGACTTCATCACCGAGGTGGGTGCTCCGCACGGGGGCGAGGCCGCCCGAGCAGGGCCGCTCCGCTGAGCAAAAGGCCCCGGTACCGCGCACAGGCCGCAGCCCCTCCCCGCGTGGGGCGGCCAGGCCGGGCTGCGGGGACAGATCCAGACCGGGGCTCAGGGGTCACCCTGTCCTCAGCGCCCCTGTGACCGCAGGGGCCCCGCGTGTCCCCCCGTCTGCTCTCTAACGCTGACGCCTCAAGGGGGGCTGGCGACGTGTGTACCCCGCCCGTGTCAGAATCTAACCGTAAAATAACTGACTTACACAGATCGCAGCCCAGGGGGTGGTTCCGCAGAGACACAAAGGTGTCTCAGGACGCTCCTGAGACGCGTCACCAGCCGCAGGTCAGAGTTCTTCAACTGCCCCAGAGCTGATCTGCCTCAGGCGGCACTTACTCCCCGGGACGTGATGAAATTTCAAAACCCTTAATCTGGGATTCAAAGCCCATTTCGGATAATTCTTAGAGAAAAGTAAACATGGAAACTTCAAACCATTCTTACGGAGGGGTGATACGGGTGCCCTTCCCAGGGCAGGGCTGGGCAGTGAGGTGTGTCGCAGCCAGCGGTCGCTGTGGGCACCCAGGCCACCCCGCAGTGACCGCCCCGGGGCCAGCGGGAGCCCCTCCCCACGGGGACGGCCCAGGGCGGGGCCAGCGGGAGCCCCTCCCCACGGGGACGGCCCGGGGCGGGGCCAGTGGGAGCCCCTCCCCATGGGGAGGGGACAGCCCGGGGCCAGCGGGAGCCCCTCCCCACGGGGACGGCCCGGGGCGGGGCCAGCGGGAGCCCCTCCCCATAGGGAGGGGACAGCCCGGGGCCAGCGGGAGCCCCTCCCCACGGGGACCGCCCCGGGGCCAGCGGGAGCCCCTCCCCACGGGCTCAGGAGCAGGGGTGTGCACCCACCACCCCCACGGTCCCGGAGGAGGCCACAGGACCCCTCGGGCGGAGAGCGCAGCTGCTGGCGGGAGGAGAGAGGGCCAGGGCGCACGGGGAGGGGCTCTGGCAACACCTGCTGCGTCCCCGGTTTTGTTCACGGGACGGTGACCGTGGGGCAACTTGAGACTTCTGACTTGTGGCCACCTCAGGGTCACATTCCAAGTGGCAGAGACACGGGATCGCGACCCGTCTGCCCCCTGGGGAGGGGCTGCTCCCAGGCGCAGGCCCCGCCCAGCCCTCTCGCCTCACGGTATCGGTGTGGCCTCCAGCATCTGGTGTGCCACCTGTTCCCCCTTCCCTACACCCCAGCCCTACTCCGTTCTCTGAGGCCCCTCGGTTAGACAAGGCCGCACTTAACGGAGAACCTACTGTATGCAAAGCTCAGCCTCCTGGCCTGCCCCCCCCCACGCTCCCGGGCGCCCCCGTGTCCCCCACCCCTCACCCCGTGTCTCTGTGACCCAGGGCCTCCGAGCCGCGGACAATGACCCCACAGCTCCCCCCTACGACTCCCTGCTGGTCTTCGACTACGAAGGCAGCGGCTCCACCGCGGGCTCCGTCAGCTCCCTCAACTCGTCCAGCTCCGGGGACCAAGACTACGATTACCTGAACGACTGGGGGCCCAGGTTCAAGAAGCTGGCGGACATGTACGGAGGCGGCGAGGAGGATTGAGCCGCAGAGGGGCCTGTGGGAGGCGCCGGGCCGCCCGGCTCCCTGCGGACGTGTCCTTTAGTGGTGTGTTAGGGGGTCCCTCCCCGCCCCAGCCCCCCCAACAGGCGCGCGTCGCCCACCGCAGTAGCTGGCTGGCGCTGGAGGAGAGCGCGAGGCACTCTGTCTTAACTTGAATTTCCTAGAACAGAAGCACTGTTTTTAAAAACAAAAAAAGAAAAGTGCCTTTTGGTACATGTATCAGATTCCCTCAAACTCAGGAGTGACTAAAAGCAAGCAGACAGACCACGTACGGCCCCCCAACCCCAGTCCTGAGCGCCCCCCCCCCCAGCCCCAGCCAGTCCCAGCTCTGAAGGCACCAATTAAGGAATCGGGGAGAAAGTGTCCTTTTTTTTTTTTTTTTTTTTTTTTTTTTTTTTTTTAAAGTGGGTGATTTGCTTCACAAAATTTACAAAGAAAGCCCAGTTTGGGGTCCAAATCCCAACGGCCCTTCCGAGCCCTCCAGCGTTGCTCTACACGGTGGGGGTCTCCTGGGCCCTCAGGTGTCCTTGAGGCTGGAGGGCTGCAGGAGACCCAGCCGCAGAAAGCTCCCCGGGGGCGGGCCAGGCCTGTCCACCAGACGCACTGCTGTGTGCACTTGGCTTTCAACGCGTCTTTGGCTGCCCTCCGACTCTAGACGCTGTAAATAGCTGGGGCGGGTGGGGTTCCCAGGGGCTTCTCTGATGCTCACCATCTCTTCCCTCGGCTGTCCCCGGGTCCCTCCCCAGAGACAACTGTCACCCCAAACTCCACCCAAGTCCCCGTTGCCTTTGGTCCGGAAGAATACAGCGTCCCAAGAAGCCACAGCCCGAACCAGCCAGCATCCCCGAAAACCCTGCCGTGAGCCCTCCGCCCCTCGCGACTGGATTCCCGAAGGACCCCGTCAGAGGCCCGGCCCCCGAGAACCGGACACATCCGTGAGGGCCGTGCGGACGGCAGGCAGGGCCGGGAACCCGCACAAGCCACAGCCCTTCTGCATCGGAGTCTCCGATGCTCCTGAGTTCACGTGCGCAGCAAAGACCTGCTCCAAGTGGCCAGGCTGCCCTGACGTTGCTGTGCCATGGGTCCCACAGATGTGTCTGGACGGCACCCACCTGAAACAGCAGCCCATCTCCTTTCCTTTGGACCCAGCTCAGCCCCGAGCAGCTGCTCAGACTCCGAGAGTTGCAACAGCCCTTTGCACAGGCAGGTCCGACGCATACACCAGACTCGAGAGTCCGTTCCGCAGGACGTGAAAGGCGCCGTGTCCCCGGGGCCCACTGGGAAGACCCCACCGCGTTTGTTCTCTGGGTGAGAAGAGGCTCCTTGGTCCCCGGCGGGAGAAGACAGCCTCGCAGGAGAACCCTGGTCTATTCACAGGCTCCCCAAGAAAGGGGCCGAAGGGTGCACTGGCTGTGGGCGGGACTTGGCGCTGGGGTGCCCTCGGGGAAGCTGGCTTGCCTCGGTTTCCCGCCCTGGAGCCTTGAGGAAAAGCTTCAAGGGCTTGGGGAGGTGGGGAGGGCTAGGGCTCAGCTTGCTGTCCGTGCTGTCCGTCTGGTTGTCTTTGATGCAGTCTCAGCCTGTGGCCTGTCCCCCTGCCTGTGGTCACCCTCTTTTCCAAACAGCTTTGGCCTCAGAGGTGTACGTGGGGCACGTGTGTGTGTGTGTGTGTGCAGTGGGTCTGGGTTTGTCCCCACCGGACGGCAGGCTTCCTCCGCGTGCCAACCTCCTTGCCAACTCCGCCGTTCTCCCAGAGCTGAGCTGGGGCCGTGAGCACAGGTGTGTGGCCGGCTGCTGGTGAGGCTGAAGTGGGTTCTGCCCCTGACCCCCTCCCCCTGCCTGGGGAGGAAGGGAGGGACAAAGACAGCCACCGTGTCACACGCTGGAAGCCCCGTCTATGCAGACGTGGGGCAATCTCGGGGGGGGTGGGAGGGCTGTAAAGGGGGACTAGGACCCCTGTCCAAAGCCGACCTATGCAGATGCCTCGGGGCCAGGCGAGGACTGTCCCTGTGTCTGCGGACGTGGCCATTCGAGGGATTGCTGGTGGGGTCAGGACTGATGGAGGCGAGTTGGAATCTTGTGTGTTTTGTTGTTTTTGGAAAGTTCATCCACCTGTTGAACTTCTAAGTGTGAACACGGTCCGGGCACTGAGGCAGCTGTGGATTCTCCTCTGAAATCCCGACTCTCTCGGGTTTCCGGGGCCCTGGGCTTCCTCAGGGACGGACGTGCCAGGCCTGGCCCAGGACCCGGCCTCCTGCACACCGATCCCGTGGACCCCAGCACAGGTGCCTGTCTCCCCTGCCTCCTCGCCCCACACCCCTGCCCCTCACTGCCGCCCGGCCCCTGATGCAGTTTGCCTAAATCCTACAGGCCGAGGCTGTGGCCGCCAGCTGGGCGGGTGTTGACGGGGGACTTCTCACACCCATCCCTGCTTCCAAATGTCTAGACAGCTGCCCCTCTCGCTCGCCCCTGCAGTCCTCGGGGGCCAGAGAAAGATGGGGTTCCCATGCCCTCCCACATCCGCCTCGGAACAGGTTCCGAGGTCAAGCTAGCGTTAGCTAAGTGTGCAAGCAGCGTCAGACGCCTCTCTCACGTGGCTTGTAGACAACACGTGCCCGTGATCGGGGCCACGGAGGCCCAGACTCGGCACTGGCAAAGCGCCAGGGCATAGTTTCGTTTCTGTAGGGAATTTCGTTCTGGGAACAGGACACACCTGCACCGTAGGGTGGAGGCGAGAACGCGGCCGTGGTCGGCGGGCACCCCGGCCGAGGACCCCCGCGTCAGTCTGGGCCTCCCAGACAGACAGCCAAACGTCAGGGCCTCGCGATGCCTCAGTTTCCCTAGCGTGAGCACCGGCTGACGCACGGGGCGCCTCTGTCCTCTCCAAGGTACAAAGTTAGGGGAGGGGAGTCTCTGTCAGTGCTAGAAAAAGCACCAAAAAACCCGCAAGGTCTCGCATACGCAGCGCCACACCCAGCGCGTCCTGCGGAAGCGCTCGCACCGCACGCACGGCACGCACGTAAGACAGGTTCTGCCCAGCGGGGAGCCTCCTCTGTGTATAATTGGAACGCGTTTTGCTTTTCCTTTTCTCTCCTTTTTCCATTCTGATTTTTGTTTTTTGCATGTTTCTTTTTGAAAATGGACAAAATGTGTAGCAGCCCGCATGACTGTGGTTGTTTTGGGGAAAGATACCGGAGTATGACGTGTCCCCACTGCAACTCTGAGCACCGTGGAGTTAGGCAGACGCCCCAACTTTTTTTGTAACCGTCAACAGCACAACTATTTTGTATTGTTGTTTGTATCATTTTGTACCAAAAAAGCAAAAACAAAAACAAAAAAAGCCAAGGGAAAAAAAAAAAAAAAAAGGGAAGAGCGTCGATGTTTTCTCAATGTGTTTTTAGTGCCCGGCAGTCTTGGTTCCAAACTGAGGAGCGGCTTTGCGGAGCCGCCCTGTGCTGGAGCGGAGTCGGGGCCCTGGCGCACTGCTCCAGACGAGTAAATAAAGTCCCCGTTTTAAATAGTCGGCTCAACCTGGCTTGTGTTTCTCCGAGCATTCGAGAAGCCAGTGGTGCCCCCGGACAGCAGGTGGCCGGATACGGGGCTTCGGTGTCGAGAGCGGGGTCTGTTCATCCGGCAGACGTTTCTGGGGCCCCTGCTGTGTCCCAGGCACGGTTCTGGGCTCCGGGAGCACGCGCGTGAACGAAACCAGGCACGATCCTCCCATCTGTGAGGCCGGGAAAAGCATACAAACGAAAGCCCACAGGCCGCAGGTGCCAGCGTTTCCAGGTTCTAGAAGTTCTACGTCGAGCCCGCAGGTTCTCCTGCCTTCGTGATGCCACGGACGGCCAGGGTCACCTTGAGAGTCCTCATGCCCCACGGGTCGTCTCAAGGCCCGGGCCACCTCCCCGCCGTGGAGGCTCTCCATCTGCTGGAAACCCAGCCAGGCCGGGTGGGCCTCAGAAGCGCTCTGATTGGCCCAGCTCAGTCACATGACCTGCCCCTTGCCTCCTGGCTTGCCACTGCCCCAGGGGTGGCTCACACCTCCCCTGCCCCGCAGCCGGGCCTCTAGCGCAGTGCTGGCTGGCAGAGGCCGCGCACCCCAGCCCGACCAGGCTGGGCCGGCAGACGCCCCGCCCTCCTCAAGGAAACGGAGTTCAGAAAGCCCGAGGGGCCACCCTGCTCGCCTGCTGCCAAGTGGTCCAGCCAGACCTGAGCCAAGGGGGCTGCTCCCTGCACCCCAGCCCCCCGCAGAGCTGACTCTCCCGACCTCCCTCCGGCCTTTACTTAGGCACAAATTTGCATCCACAATAACATGCATAACAAAAAGTCACACGGTTAATTACGGGTGCAGTTCATAATTACAGGCACAATTAGCCACTTGCTAATTTTGAGGGTGCCAAGCAAGCAGCTAATTACATGCATAATTAGGCTAGTGTTTTGGGCCTGGGACAGGCAGTGGGGGGCGGGAGGGCACAAACTCCTTATCATCAGACCCCCGGAGTGAGGCCCTGGGGGGTGGGGGTGGGGGAGACTGTGCTAAAGAACAGCCTCCCACACCCGGCTCCCCAGCACAGGGCTGGTCATCCCGGAGGAGTCCAGCTTGGGGCCTCTGGGAAGCCAGGAGGCCCCTTCCCTGGAGGCCCAGGAGGGGCATTCGGTCACTTCACACGGTGCACTGGCAGAGCCCCAGGGGTCTTGGCTCCCCCGCTGACAACCCACCCTGAGGGCCGGGGACCCTGGGACGGGCAGAGGGGCCGCAGGCAGCTGCCCAGAGGCCCCATGAGAGGCCCCCTCCCCCAGGACATCACAGGGCCACGGCCTCAGGGGCAGGTCAGCCACCGACCCGAAGCCCGCCCTCCTGGCAAGAGGTCAATGCTGTGGCCTGGGGGAGGGCAGCAGAAACGCTCCTTGATCCGATTAGGGCCAGGGCTTGAGGATGGACGCGGGGGGGGGGGGGGGGGGGGGGGGGAGGGGCAGGAGCAGATGGTGGACTGAGGAGCCTAAGGCTCGTGGGGGCCCCTATCCCGGATCTGCCCCAGGCGTGGGGAGGACTTGCTCTCGGCTCTGGCCATGTTGCTGGCTGTGCCCGTGGCACAGCCACACGTGGACAGCCTAGAGCTCAAGATGAGGCCAGCAGGAGTGGGTCTAGGGTGTAATCAGGGCTGCGAGTGGACCCCGGGGCGTGTGTTCTAAGGGGGAAGGGAGAGCCCGTGAGATGCAGGACAAAACGAGAAGCCCTCACGTTCCAGGTCAAGGTGCCACAAGCCATTGCCCGCCTCCCAGTGACAATACCACTGATGGACAGACCAGTGGCCGATGGCGCCATTACCTCTGTCCCGGAACGTCCACCTTAGAGCTGTTTTACCTGAGAAATAGACGTCTAATCTGAACCTGATTTTAACAGACAAACACAGACTGGGCTCTGCCTCGTGGGAGTGCAGAGCAGGTGTCCCCACCTCCTCTCCCCTCTGACCCCAGACCCTGAGTAGCCCGGGGAAAGGTCACCCTTCTCTCCGCCCACACATTCCTCCCCCGATCCGCCCACCTGATGCTGCCCAAGCTGGTGTCCCCAGGAGCTGCCCTGTGCCCTGACAGCCCAAGGCCAGGCTGGGGGTGGGAGGAAGGCGCTGGGCTCTCACAAGGCACCAGATGCCTCGACACAGGGTCTCACGGTGAGAAGTGCAGGCAACGCTCTGACACGCAACTCCAGGGAGGACGACAATGGCTGACTTATGAGGCCACTTCAGTCCTGTTACCGTTAGCAAAGAACATACAGAGCACAGACCCCACTGCCCCCTGTGCCCCCACAACGGCCCTGAAGGGCTGTGAGCCCTGCTCCCACATGCCACCAAGGCTTGGGCGACTGCCTTCTCGGGTACCTCCCCGTGAGCGGGAGTGCTGGCCAGCTAACCCGGGCCTCGCCCCTCGGCGCCCAGGGCCCCTCTCTGCGCACAGCCCTGCGGCACCTGAGACCCAGGGCCAGTGCGTGGGCACAAACGGTGGTGGCTCAACACCCTCCAGTCTGCGGCTTTCAGCAGCCTCACCAGAGACGGAAGGGGCCTCAGCCACTGGGGGGGGGGGGGGGGCAGGGTCCCTCCTTAAGTGGGACCTAGGCCCAGAGGCTCCCACAGAGGGCCCGTCCCACAATGCCCACAGCTCCGCACCTGCTGTCCTGACCAGTGGACTCCTGAGGCTGGGGTGGCAGTAACCTTGTCCTGACTGAGGTCCTGACCCTCAGGGGTCACATCGGAATGGGGGGCACGTGAGCCATCAGGACAGCAGCATCAGGCCCCACCAAATATGGGTCCTCGGGACCGACAGGGAGCATGGGCTCTGGGTGCCCACTGAAGGGCAGAGGGAGTGGTATGTGGCCGGGTGGCAGGGGTCGCTCATGCAGGCCTGAGTCGCCGGCTTCTCCTTCCACCCTCCCGACACGCACTCTCCCTCATACACCCCCAAACGCCCACCAGCTCACCGGCCGAGCCCCCAGGCTCACACCCTCACCTGCATAGGCACGTCCCCCGGGGTCCCGCAGGGCGCTGTCCGCTGTCCGCAGTGCTGACCCTCCGACTGGCGGCGCTCCTGCTGCGTGGCTTCTGGAAATGTCCATAGGAAATTCCGCATTCTAGGAACGAACTGTCTGCTTGGACATTTACCTCAGAGACCACCGTGGGGACAGGGAGGGGTGAGGTCCGGCCCCCTGGGCTGCAGCCACAGGGACACTGCTGCGCCGGGCAGTGGGCTCCCGGGGGCTCCGTCTGCACAGCCTCCCGGGAAGGCCCACGTGGCCCTGAATCTTCAGACTTCTCTGTGGGAAAAGCTCTCCCACGCGGGACCCTCCTCCTGTGCCCTCAGTCTCTCCTCACGGTCTGTATTTCTGTCTTTACAACAACTTAGTGACTTAACATTTACATGCTGTGGTCTGTCCCCCCACGTTAGCAGGGCAGCGACCTCCCTGGCTGTCCCTGCGAAGTTCCCAGCACCTGTCAGGGCGTGGCTGGGAGGAGCCCCCCCCCGCCCCCCCCCCCCCCCCGCCCAGCTGAGAAGTCCCAGGGGCAGCAGCGGGAGTGTGGCCAGAGCCCGGCTGGAGTTAAGACCCGGGGTTTCGTCCAGTTCTGTCCTTCCTGAAGCTCGTGACCCTGGGCGGGTCCCTGAAGGTCTCCGGGGCCACACCAGCTGCACTGTGGGCAGGTGGGGAGACGAAGTGAGATGCGACAGAGGCCAAGCGCCCGCGAGCACTCAGGACAGCCCAGGGAGTATGTGGGGGCGGGGAGCCCAGCCGCATGGCCCGTCGTCCAGGGCCGTGTGCTCCTGTTACCAAAGGAGCAGAGCATGTGCGCGGCGTGAGGTGTGTGTGCAGACGGCACGCAGCCCCCAGCCCCCAGGTAGCCAGCGGGCATGTCGCTCCTGGGCCACGGGGCGCAGCTGCGGAGGGGCTGGTCTCCTTTGCCGAGACCTCCACCCACCACCACCGGGAAGGAGGCATCGATCTCCGCTCTCCGGGGGCAGAAACTGGCTGAGGTGGAGGCAGAGAAGCCACATCGACTGGCTCGGATGGTTAGGGCTTTCGTTGGCTCAGCAGAGGGCAGGCTGGCGTTGACTTCTGCCCACGGTGTTGAGCCCGGCCGGCCCACACCCACCCACCCAAACCGTCCCTCCCTCTTCGTACGGCCACCAAGGCCCCCGGACCCGCACCCCACGGAGAGTGACCTTGCCTCCCCCCCCCCCCCCCACTGCGCAAGACTGACGGGCCCCCTTGGAGGGGACACCCACCCGGAGCTGGTAGGGGCCCTGGAAGAGCAGCCCCCAGGGAGGGGCAGGGCAGACCCCCGAGGAAGGGGTGTGGCAGCGCAGCATGCCAAGTGACCAGGCAGGGGTGAGCTCCCCGAACCCGGAGCAGGCTCCTGTGCCAGCCGCCACCCTGCTTTTCCCTCCCTTTCAATCTCTGGGATGGTTGTCATGGAAACCAAGAGGCTGGCGGTCAGGAGCAGGTCTGGAGCAGGCGGAAGAGGCCGGGGGCACAGGTCATGGGGCCTGCGGGGAGGGTCAGGTGGGGACAGTCACAGACCGGCGGACATCCTTCTCGGCACCCGCCCCTCTGCTGTCCCGGCTGCCTGCGCCACGACCAGCCACACAAAGCCCTGCTCCTTGGTGGCCTTGGAAGTCCCTGTAGCCGAGGTCACTGCGAGGGAGGGGCTGTGTCGGAGAGGAAACGCCAGCTCGGGCAGTGGGGCTCCGGCAGTGGTGAGGACCCCCGAGCCCCTTCTCTGGAGGGTCCGCACTGAGACCCAGGTCGACCCAGCTTCAGACGTGGTTTGACCCGCACGGCTTGCTGTAAAATGCTCAACTGACGCACCAGTGTCCCGTGGCTGCCGTAACAGAGGACCACAGACTGGGTGGCTGACATCAGGTTGATTTTCTCACAGATCTGGAAGCCACAAGTCCCACACTCGTATCCCCGGGCTGACACCCAAGTGTGGGCGGGGCCAGACTCCCTGCGCAGGCTCTGGTTAACCTGTAAGCCACGGTGGGGTTTGGGGAGGGGGATGATGCCATTGTCCCCGTTTCAGACACGAGGAAACAGGCTCCGAGGGTGAGGTCACGCGTGCCCAGAGGAGGGGGTGTGAGCCCTGATTCGGCCCTGGGTGCACAGGGGACCCTGGGCAGCTGGGCAGGAACCCGGCAAGGTGTTTAGGGGTAGGTGCAGGCTGAGGGTCCCCTCCCCACCTGCCGGTGCCCAGAAGAGGGGCCTCAGTCCGGTCATGTCCCCCTCAGCCCAGGCACCCCCAGGGCCGTGCAGACGTAACCTCAGCCGCGGACCGCACGGCCCGGCATCTCCCTCCTTCCCCGCGGTCTCTTATGTCTGACAGCGCCCTGCCCTCTGCCCTCCCCGCACGGTGGCGGTCCGCCCGCCTGGCTGCATCGGCCCTGCTCTTCCGGGGTGGCAGTGAGCAGGACTCGGGCAGGTTCCCTTCCCAGAGAGAGGGATGTGGGGGAGCCATGTGGAGGAACTGCTAGGGGCCGGCTCTCGGGACTGGGCTGGATGTGCAGGCCCAAGTGAAATGACAAATGAAAATCTAGTCACCGCCTGCCCCCGCGCCTCCAGAAAAGGATCAGTGCTGGGCCTGCAGGCACAGCTGCAGTCAGGTGCTCCAGTAACACCAGCAAGAAAGACTCTTCACTCTGCCTCTGCACCGGCTGAGTCGCGGTCCAGCTCCCCACAAGACAGCCGGTCCTACCAGCCCCAACCATGAGGCGCTCCCTCTGAGCCATGCCTGCACCCCCTCTCTGCCCCGCACGGCGCTCCTTCCTAGCACACCTGCCCTGCTACCACTCCCTGCCACATCCCGGGATCTGTCCCCCGAGATGCAAACGGACTCCGGCATCTCCACCTCCAAACAGCCCACTGGGTCCTCACCAGGGGCACATCCCAGCCCACAACCTCAGGCCCTGGCCGCGCCCACCACCCTCCCACACCCTAGTGCCCCTGGCTTCCCCGGGCAGCTGCCCCCCAGATTCCCTCCCACCTCTCAGGTTCCTGGTCCCCATCTGTCACCATTAGTCCTTGTCCTGGCCCTTGCCTGTTGCCTGGCACCCCCAAAGACCCCCATGGCCACAGCCCCAGCCTGGACCTTCCCTCCCCCGCAGACCTCCCCCTTCAGTCCACAGACCCCCTTTTGTTCGCCCTGTGCCAACGCCAGAACCGGGGACCATTCCGCATCACCCCCTCACATCCGGTCCACAGCCAGAGAGCCCCTCTGCCTCACCCCCCCCCCCACACACACACACACCCAGCCCAGAATCAGGGGCCTCTTGGCCTCACATCCGGTCTGGAACCGGGGAGCCCCTCTGCCTCACCCCCCCCCCCCCGCCCCACATCCGGCCCAGAACCAGGGGCCCCTCGGCCTCACATCCGGTCTGGAACCGGGGAGCCCCTCTGCCTCACCCCCCCCCCACATCCGGCCCAGAATCAGGGGCCCCTCGGCCTCACATCCGGTCTGGAACCGGGGAGCCCCTCTGCCTCACCCCCCACCCCCCCACACACACCCAGCCCAGAATCAGGGGCCTCTTGGCCTCACATCCGGTCTGGAACCGGGGAGCCCCTCTGCCTCACCCCCCCCCCGCCCCACATCCGGCCCAGAACCAGGGGCCCCTCGGCCTCACATCCGGTCTGGAACCGGGGAGCCCCTCTGCCTCACCCCCCCCACATCCGGCCCAGAACCAGGGGCCCCTCGGCCTCACATCCGGTCCGGAAGCGGGGAGCCCCTCTGCCTCACCCCCCCCCGCCCCACATCCGGCCCAGAACCAGGGGCCCCTCGGCCTCACATCCGGTCCGGAAGCGGGGAGCCCCTCTGCCTCGCCCCCCCCCCACATCCGGCCCAGAACGGGGGCCCCTCGGCCTCACATCCTGTCGTCCAGGCTCGACCACCTCCACTCCCCCCTCCAAGGCCACCCGCCGCCCACCTGCGCCTTCCTCTGGGCCACTTCCTGGCCAAGCCAGTCTGCACTGGGACGCCAATTTGCTTTTTATTCTCATCCACTCATTTTGGCATCTCTGAGCTATCGTTGATGTCGGGCACCCCGCACATGCTTACAGCGTGCCATCTGGAAACTTCCGGCATTGGTACGCGCGCACGAAGCCGTCCCCACAACCAAGATAACCCCGAGCTTCCTCGCCCCTGCGCAGGCGCAGTCCGCAGACTTGTCGCACTCACGCGGAGACCCCCTCACGGTGCCCAGGGCGCCCACGTACGGCGCTTCTCGCAGCCACCGGGAGCGCCGTGCGAGCAGGCCGAGCGGACCGAGGTGTGTCCGTCACCTGCACTCGGACGACGGGGGCTTTTCCAGGTCTTGGCGACTTCAGGTAAAACGGCTGTGAATACCTGTGCACGCGTCTTTGCGTGGCCGAATCTCCCGTGTCTCCCGGAGGAGTGTGTACGGGAGCGCGTGGATGACGGGGCTGGACAGGATGAGGCGCCCACACTCTCAGGGACCTGCTGCGGGGGGGCAGGTGCGCCCCGTTCGACGCCGTGTGCGGGCATCTTCCTGCCTTAACTTCCAAGCAAGCGCCTGAAAAGTCGCTCCCACCTTCCTCCCCCGACATGTCCAGGAGAGAGCCCCACTCCTCCATGGCGCTCGGTGGCCACCAGTGCCCAGGCCACTTCTCCCAGCCAGAGCCCTGTGTGAGCGCCCCTGCGGGCTGGGCCTCGACCACACCCCCCAGTCCCTGCAAAAGCCGTCCTTGCGGGAGACGTGCTCGATACCTGCCAAACGCATTTTATTCTGTTCTTAATATTTATTTATTTTTGAGAGAGACACGGGGGGGGGGGGGTCAGAGAGGGAGGGAGACAGGAAGACAGAATCCCAGCAGTGACCTCTATGTGGGGCTCAAACCCACCAACCGTGAGATCATGACCTCAGCCACCCAGGCTCCCCTTTGCTAAATACGTTTTAGGAAATAAAGGTTAAGTGAGTGCCCATTCTCAAAAATACAGAAATCCTGCAGTTACAACAAAGCCCGATAAAGCAACCTGCGCCGACAATTAGATTCCTGGAAAATAGGCGTCATTTATCTCTTAAGGAGAAGGGACAGGTTCCCTGGGCTGGTCTTCCTGGGGCAAACGCGCCCTGGGCATGGCCCAGAACGGCCCAGAGGAGGCTGCCAGCCCGTTGCTGGAACAGGAGGGTTTGGAAAGGCTCCCCGCGGACTGTGGTCTTTCTAACTGCATAGCCTCCACCCTGAGAGCGTGCACTGGTGGTGTGCTTGCTGTATGCGAGGCACGAAGGATACAGAGGCTTCGGGTGGCAGGTGGGTCCCCAAAGCAGCTCAGACGCAGCAGGAGACCAGAACAGCCTGGCGGCCTCGCCTGTGCGACGTGGGCAGGGGCAGGCTCAGGCTCGGGGCAAGCTGGGGCCCTGAGCTCGGGGACGGGGGGAGGCCGGGTAGACTTTTTTTTTTTTTAAGATAAAACTTACATTTGGAGAGCACAGTCTGAGAGGATAAACTAGTTAACGATCAACTAGTCGATCAATGACTATGGACAACCACAAGATCACAAGTCGTCACCTGTCCCGAGACATCCACACACCTTCCTCTTCACTCGGCACCAGATCACGTGGGGCCAGGTCACCCGTCCAGGTGGAGCTGAGGTCCGGCCCAGGGGGGTTTCCCCAGGCTTCACTGAGGTGCACTTTGCATGTGCCAAGACGCACAGACCTCACCTGTCAGCCTTTTACATCTGCGCACCCCTACGTGACCGCTACCCGGGTGGAGACAGAACATTCCCACCAGCCCAGAGGGTCCCGGTGCCCCTCGCGCCAGCCACCAGGGGTAACCGCGCGGACGCCTGTCACCTCGGGGATTCTCCTGGCCTTGAGCTTCCCACGAGTGGAACCAGAGGGACTGGCCTCTTTCTTCATGATTCTTTGGAGATTCAGCTCCACTGCTGAGAGCATCAGCGGTTTGTCCCTCTTTCCTCCGGGGCAGTATCGCATCGACAATCACACTACAGTTGGGATCCACTCACCACCTGACGGACGGCGGCTTGTTTCCACCTCAGTCCGTGAGCGAGCGGCGCCACGATGAACGTTCGCCTTCGGTCTCTGACAGACAAAGGCATTCAGTTCTCTCAAACAGATGTGACGGAGGCAGGAACCGCGAGATCACAGGGAGACACGCGCTCCATTTGTGGCTCAGTCACATCAGCATCCGACGCTTGATTTCGGCTCAGGTCTTATCTCGCAGTTGGTGACTTCGAGCCCCGCGTGGGGCTCTGCCCTCACAGCACGGAGCCTGCTTCACATCCTCTGTCCACCCATCTCTGCCCCTCCCCCACTCACGCTCGCTCTCTCAAAAATAAACATTAAAAAAAAAATGGGCAACAGTTTTCCAAAGTGGCTGGACTGTTTCACAATGGCGTCCTGCCCCTCAACGTGATTCTGTCAGCCTCTTTCTTTTTAAAAAAAACTTTTATTAATGTTTATTCATTTTTGAGAGACACAGAGACAGAGCGTGGATGGGGGAGGGGCAGAGAGAGAGGGAGACACAGAATCCAAAGCAGGCTCCAGGCTCTGAGCCATCAGTACAGAGCCCTACACGGGGCTTGAACTCACGAACTGTGAAGTCGGATGCTTAACCGACTGAGCCACCCAGGCACCCCATTCCATTTGTTTGTTTTAATTTTTTAACATTTATTTATTTTTGAGACAGTGAGAGTGCAAGCAGGGGAGGGGCAGAGAGAGAGGGAGACACAGAATACAAAGCAGGATCCAGGCTCCGAGCTGTCAGCACAGAGCCCGACGCAGGGCTCGAACCCACGAACCGCGAGATCATGACCTGGCCAAAGTCTCCGACGCTCAACCGACTGAGGCCCCGGGGGGCCTCGTGTCAGCCTCTTTCAGTCTGAGCCACCACGGTGGGCATGTGGCAGGTCTCGCCATGGTTTTGGTTTCCATTTCTCTGATGACCGGTCATGACGGGCAACTTTTCTTTCACTCATCGGCCACCTGTAGGTCTTTCATAAAGGACCCATTCAAGTGTCTCGTACATTTCTTACTGAGCTGTGGAACTCTTTACACACTTTGCATGCGGGTTCCTATCGGGTTAACACCCCGTGCACGCTCTCTCCCGGCCTGTGGCCTCCCGTCTGCCTTCACTGGGCATCTTCTGACAGGCAGAACTTAAGTGCACTTTGCCGTTTTTCTCTTTATGGCTTGTGCCTTCCGTGTCCGTAAGGGTCCTTGCCCACTCCAGTCTTCTAGAAGCTCTGGAGTCTCAGCTTCCACATTCAGGCCCACGGTCCATCTCAAATGAGGCTGCGTGTGCTCACGTGAGGACGGGGTCAAGACTCACCCTCCGCCCTCAGGCCCCCAGTTGCACTAACGCCCGGCCTCCCTTCGCCGCGTTGGTGTCTTTGTCAAAAACCCAGTGGCTGTAACACGCGGATCCACTTCCGGACCCTGTGGTGTTCGCTGACCGGGTCTGCCCGCACACGCCAATACCACCCCGGCTCGATTAGCACGGCTTCACGCGAAGTCTTGAGACCTGGGAGCGTGAGCATTTTGATTCCGCTCTAGACCGCCTTGGCTATTCCAAGGCATCTACAGCTCCGTCCGGGTCTCCAGACTCAGACCGTCCCGTGGCAGACCATCCGCTGGGGTTCTGAGCGCCGCAGCACCGCCCTCCCCGCAACACCCCGTGCGCTCCGTAAACGTGGCACTTTCTCCGCTCAGACCTGCTTTCGTCTCTCTCGTCTGGGTGTGAGGGTCTCCTCTGTAGTTCCTTGCACGCATCCCTAGGTATCCTGACCTTGGTCGTGTCGTTGGTGGCCGCCGGTTGCTGGGACGCAGAATCACGGTTCATTTAGGACACTGACCCCCCTCCTACAATCTCACCAAATCCGAATCTGGGCAGCGTGCTTCCCGAGTTTTCTGCGTGCGCACAATGGCGCCATCTGGGATTCTTCCTCCATCTTCCTCCTTTCCAGACGTGATGCCTGACTTCCTTTTCCTGCCTTTCTGCTGCAGCGGAGCGGTGAGAGCCGGCGTCCCAGACGCCGCCAGCCAGCCCTCTGCGGCCGAGCCCGCCCACGTACCCGAACCCGACCTCGGACAACTAACAACGTGTCATGGTGGGCGCCGACCCACAGCTACCGGTCTGGTGAGGGAAAATGACGGGCACACCCGTGCCTCGTGGCTGCCGGCAGCACCTCGGCCGTGCGCGGCCTCCTGCTGGCGTCACGGCTGTGGCTGCGACCGTCCCCGACCCGGCAGGACGTGCAGACAAGCTGGAAGTCAGTCACACCCACAGAAATCTGAGCACGACCGTCCTCCACCGACTGACCGGATTTATTTCAGGCCAACAGCTTCACGAAAACAAAGAGGTCGTGGTTAGAAAGTACCAGTGTGACCTGCCCGCTAAGTCACCTCGGGCCTGTTCCCGTGGGCGGGCGACTTAGAAACCCTGAAAGTGCTTCCTGCACAGGCTCTGTCCTCGGCCACCACGGGTGTGACGGGCAAGTGTGTCCCCCCAAGAGAGATCAGTGGAGGCTAACCCCCGGCACCTCAGAACATGACCTCACTTGGAGGCAGGGTCTTTACGGAGGTCAAGTTAAAATGAGGTCACTCGTGGTCCCGTGGCAAGGGGCGACTCAGACACGAAGAGGGACACGCACAGAGAAACCGCCACACAAACGACAAGGGATGGCGGCCAAGGTGCCAGCAACGACCAGAGCTGGGGGAGAGCCCCGGCACGGACTCCCTCGCGGCCTCGGGGGAACCCCAACACTGCCGAACCCTGACCTCGCGTTTCTGGCCTCCAGAACGGGGACACGGGCCTCTGGGACACGGCTGGCAACCCCCGGAGACCACGGAACGGGCACCCTGATGCGAGCGGTGTTCTCCAGCGTAACTTGTACGGAAGCCCACACGTCGCTGCGTGTCGTCAGACTAGTTACACTTGACGTGGAAACTGGGCGCCAACCCCGAGTGCGCCACGGCCAGCTCCAGCAGCGCTCGGGAGGCAGGGCGCTGGCCGGTCCACCACGCTGGCTGGCAGAAAGGAGGCGGGCGTCCTGGAGACCCCATCCGGCTCCGCCACTCTGTGTCCGCACCAGGCTCTCCAGGGCACGAGCCTGTGCTCAGAACCGCCCCCCCCCCCCCCCCCGGGCCCACAAGGGCCTCGCCTCGCCTCTCCCCAAGGTGCCCCAGCTGCGAGGACAGGTGCCCAGCGTACCTGTGTCAAGGTGGGGCGGTCCGGCAACGGAAGGCAGGCGGGGTGGCCCGGACGGCCCGAGCACGCGGGGAGGCAACTCGGCTTCGGGCCCTCCCGCCAGGCCTCACCGTGCGGCGCGGAGGTCCCGTCTGTGGAGGTCAGGCTATTCCTCCCAGAGTGGCTGGGGTTTACACACCGATTCTAACAAGGAGCCCCTAAACAAACGCCTCCGCGGAACCAGAGCTGAGTCTCTGGCGGCAGATCTAAAACTGGAAAACCGGGAAGAACGGGCAAAACGGATACAGATAAATTTGTTTTTAATAAAGGAGTTAATTTTCTTTCAATCCTATATAAAACAATAGCAATTAAAAACTTCATTTTTGAAAGTAAAATATTTACATATGAACAAGTAACTGTGCAAAATTTACATGAAAAAATGGAAAGACAGGGATTTCCTAAAAGACAAAATAAAAGGCGTAACAGTTTTCGGGTGTCGATAAAAAATACTGATCAGCATTCGGTTCACACTCGCGCGAATTAAAGTCTGACGTGAGGATTCACACGGAGAAAGCCAAAGTATTTACAGTCATAAAAGTACTATCAATAGACAATTTAATACAATAACCTCTGAAAATATAAAGAACCAATTAGTATATTTGTAATAAAAAAATAGGTACAAAGAAGGGGCTTCGCTCTGGACATCTGTAAAGTTGGCCCACAGCTTGCTTACAGTCTCTTAGCAAAATAATTATAGTTTACATAGCCATTTTTATGTTATGTGCCAAAAATTATGTACAATTACTGACAAAATACACCAACCATTTTTCAACACTTGATTCACACTGAGAAACAGTCTTTTGATGATTCTTCTCAACTTTGATTTTATTTCATCTAAGTTTCCACTTTTAGCTAAAAAACACAGTGCAAGTAAAATATATTTATGCTGAAAAGGTTTTCATTTCTTTTAACTTTACAGCTTTACAAACTACAGCAAATAAACTGCGTCTGTACAGGTGCCGACCACGCGCTCGGGAGGAGCCGGCGGCACGGCCTCTCCTGAGCAGGAAGGTGGCTCCGCTCCGCGCGGGCGCGCCGTGGGCTCCGGGCTCCTCGGGGACTCTGGCGAGGGAGGGGACGGGCAGATAAATAGTCTAAAAAATCAGTTTGCTTTGCCAACTGACTAATACAAAAATAAAATAAATGAAATGAGGTCATCGCTGTAGACACACACCTACGCAGTAAGTCGGGTTGAATGAACCAAAATGCACAAATAATGTAGAAACCGCTACGAGGTGACAGAGGGCAACTAATTATTTGCTAAACGATTCCATCAGTTTTTATATATGGCTTGTTTGGCAAGAAGGCCACTCAATCAAAGATGAGTTAAGAGTTAATTGTCCTTTAAGAGGGCCCACGGGCCTCTGTGTTCTCTGTTACAGAAACGTGTTTTCTTCCGCACTGAAGAGTTGACTTAGAAACAGGAATATAAAACTGTTCCGTTGTAAAGAGGTGGCTGTTTTTTAAACAATATCCCATTTGCTTGTTACAAAAGGCGTCATCTGCAAATATATAAAAGCGTCCCAGGCGTCTCCGTCCGCGACGCCGCGCCCGCCCTGTGCTACTTGAGGAATGCTTTGTAGAGCAACAGTGAATGGCTTGTCTCACGCTCATTCTCTAAACAAAATATGAGGTCCCTGAGGTTGACCCGCGTGATCCTTTGTCGCGTGAACTGTCTGGGGGTTCCGACGCCGGAGCTGCCTGGGACCGCCGAGCCTGGGCCCGACCCCTGGTGACGAGAAAGAAGACAGCCGAGTTAGTGGTGTGCACGGGTGGGCGGGACCCAAGGCGCTGGCAGGAAGGGGCAGGGCCAGGTGCTGGCCCCAGGGCTACGTGCCCACAGCCACTCGAGTGTCCCTACAGGTGTGCCAAGGAACCCTGAAGCTGGAGGAAGCCACGTGTGGGACAGGCTCCTTCCTGCAGACCTGCTCCTGGAGCTGAAGTGCTTTACGGGTCCCTAACAGGGAGGGGGTGCGAGCAGGGGGCACGGCCTCCACGCTGACCTCCGGGACCGGTGGTCTCAAGCACCCATAGGGGCACTAACCCCTGCAATTCCCAGGGCTCAGACTCCGGCCCTCGGGGCCTGCAGAAGGCACAGGCGGAGGCTCCTGCCCCAGGGGGATGGCAAGACAGCTCCTGGGCTTGAAGCTGGTGTCCCCGACCTCCATGTGTCCAGGCGGCCAGGTGGGACCGATGCCACACCCGGGGCAATCGTGTCGTCCCCATGTCGCCGGCAAAGGCACTTTCCCAATGCTGCAAAGTCTAAACTCCCAGGCTGAGCGGGCGGGCGGTCAGCCGGTTAGCGGGCTGGACCGCAGAGCTCTGGGGTCACCGCGGTCGTCCGCGGCCAACAGGGGGCACCCTGCTCCCAGCCAGTCTCAGCGGGACACTGCCACCTCCGGGCGACAGCAGCAACTGGGCTCAGGGCCTGCACCGCTGGGGAACAGCCGAGCTTCTGCGAGTCTCTGACGCCTGCACGTGGACAAGGAGTCACTGGGGGCGGTGTTCCCGGATGCGTCGTGTTGGGTCCTGGGGTTCCAGCACCGCATCTCCGTCCGACCACACAACTCCCAACTGCGTGGTGCCTGGTTCTCCGTTCAGAATGAAAACTAAGCATCTGTGTTCTGATGGTTAAAGTTGCTCGTGCATATTTCAAGTGCAAACATAACACAGGGTATTTTTACCGCATGTTCTCACAGCTTAGGAAGGTGGGAGGAAAGGGTTCCCCGACAGCTGAAGAAGAGCCCTGCTCTGACCAGGCCGCAGTTCCGGGAGCCGGCCAGCAGGTGGCGGGCGAGGCCCACGCACGCTCCGAGCACCAGGTCCCTCTGCCACCTGAGCCCTTTCCCCCAGGGGAGTCCCTGTGCACACGCACCCGTCTTTGACCTCAATTACAATTTGCACCCCCTCCACCACCCTTCACGGCTGAGGTCCCTCCTCCAGGCCAGGTGGCGTGGCAGCTACTTTTCCTTGTTTGAAAGAACAATTCTCGTTTCTCCGTGCTTTCCTGAGCCTCGGTAACAGCCCTAAAGGAGCATTTTGTGCAAGACACACACCGCGCCACCCCACCCCCTCCCCTCCCCCCGCAGAGGCTTGTGATGACATTGGAGCGGCAGGAGCCTGGGGGCCCGTCGGGGGCCCGCCGCTCTGCACCCCAGACACCATGGGGAGAGCCCAGCACGCCCAACCAGAGGCCAGTTTCTGGGAAGACAGCTGCCCGCGGACGGTGGCCTGCCCTCTGCACCTCCCCTGCAGACGCCAAGACTCATGGGGACAGGCGCAGCCACGCAGAGAGCAAAGGCACTACCTACCTAACGGACCGAAACATCTCTGCAACACGCGTGACCAATTCTGGACCACGTCTGATGTTTCTACTTTCCAAACAGAAAGCCAACAGCCAAAAACAGGAAGGACAGGGCCCCCACTTCAGGTGGAAATTACCGGGTCAGAACTCAAGACAAATAACACTTGGCGATATTACTGCAATAATACTGCAATATTTCTTAGAAACCACAACTGGTCTCAAAGCGTTAACGGGCAAGTGAGCCGGCGGAGGGCCGCCCCCAGGTGCAGGCGGCATGCTCTGAGGGCCAGCGAGAAACTTCAATTCCTGGTGTTTCTCTGCATGTTGTAAAAGGCCGATGTTCAAAGAGATCCTACTTAATAGTCACATTACTCCTAATTACACGGGCCGAGCACTGTTTCCCCATCTCACGCCAAAACGGAAGGACACACTTCACCGTCCCCCCGCCAGGGTCCTGGTCATACTGCTCGTCGGGTATTCTGGCTGCGGGAGGGGTCACAGGGGCCCGGAGCCCGGGAGAGAGGACAGCCGTGACCACCCAGCCTACCGACACCGCGCCCAGCCCAGAATCACGGAACAACCGGTGGGGGGGCGGGGGGTGGCCCCCGGGGGGAGCGGTGACACCCACACCCCATCAAAGGGCTGCCTTGCCCGGTCTCTGCAGGCGCTGGGCTAAGAGCAAGGCGACCCTGGATGTATCGCTTGCACACAGCAGGTCCTCCCCTGAAAACAGCACGTCGCACACCTGTCAGCCCGGTCACGGGGCTGGTCCAAGACAAAAAAAAGAGCTATTTCTTTTGAAGGCAACCTTGCCATTGGCAAAATGCCACAATCGATCTGACAGGCAATGAGCACCTGATGTAAAACCAAATGGGAAAAACCCCACTTTCCGTCCAAATCCCGGCTCGTGGGGCCACCTCAGTTGGGGGCCAATGCTCACGGGGAGAGAAGCCCCCGGCATGGCCGGGTGCTCGCCATGCGTGCCGACACGTGAGCCCCGGTGCCACGGGCCCTTGGCACGGTCTCAGGGAAATGTCCACCTCGGGGCCACAGCAGCCAAGAGCCCTGCACTCACGGGCCCCCAGAAGCACGGCCAAGCGGCTCCCGAGCGAGGGGCCCCTCAAGGCTGCGCCCCCGCCCCGCGTTCAGCTGGACAGCCAGGAGCCTGGGCCGAACCGGTTCCAGCGAACCCAATGGCACAGCCTCCGACCGGCTCGCCCTGCTCCCCTCAGTTCCCCAACTCGCCTGCACCCGTCTCTGCGCCTTCCCTGTCCACGAAACAGAGCACCCGGTGCAGACAGGCGGCCGGGAGTACACATGGCGGCAAAGACACGCAGGTACTCTCCTCAGGAGGACACATACCAGTCACCCCGACACCTCCCTCCGTCTCCCCAAAACCAACTCAGAACAAGAAGGCACCAATCTACCCAGGCATCGCTCCATCGGCAGACGTGGCGGCACGGAGCGCCCTGCTCCAGAAAGACTCCAGATGAGGACACCTGGCAGGTCCTCCTGAACCCACAAGGTGACGTGGCAAAGGCAGAGGATGGAGACAGCGAGGGGCCGCGGTCTGACAGAGGCCACCCAGAATGGCCGGTCCACCCCAGTCTAGCGTGCAGAGTCCTCAGAACACAGAGCCTCCGACGAGGGAAGGAACTAAAGGGACACTGAGGCTCCTGCAAGACCGGGACGTCACCGCCAAGGACACAGGACCCTCCTACAAGCAACGCAAACAGAAAACCGGCCACACTACCCGACTGCTCAGCACGGTCAGAAGAGGGCACCATCAGACCGCAAGTCTGATGAGACACCCAAACCCGGCAAAAGTGACCCAAGATTAGCAAGTCCGTCAAGATCTACCGCAAAAAATCAGAAAACAGAATTCCACGCACATCAGAGACTGTCTGGAAAAACAAGAAAACCATTAAGACAACACTTCCAACAACCAAAAGATGTCCTGAAACATTTGACGACATGAGAAGTGCCCTGAATGAAAAATCCCTAACGTTAAGAGAAGTAGATTAAAAAACAGAAGGGATGAGAGTGGAGTAAATGCGAGAAAAAAATGGGAAGGAGACACAGAGATCTCTCAGAAGTGCATAAATTAACTGCAAGGCACCGAGGGCAGACCCGCGAGGAAAGGCAGGCTCGTGAGGGGCGCAGCCACGGAAGGTCTGGGGAAGGGCAGGTGGGGGGCAAGCAAAGGCCTGTGTTAACAGAGCCTCCAAAGAAGGAAGCAGACAGAACACAACAGACACGGAAGCCAGAGTCCAGGAACCAGAAAGACCAAATCTACACACTGAAAGGTCCCATGAAAACCGACTCTGACATCTCCTCGTGAAATTGCTAGTTTTCAAAGATCAAGACAAGGCCTCGTGTAAAAGAGAATAAATGACAAAGGCAAGTGAATCAGCCTGGCATCGGGGCTTTTCAAAACCAGCTTCCAAAGCAGGACGACCACGGATGCTCATTCACAGAAGGACTGAAAGTGCGAGCCAAGGATCTTATATCCAAGCCAGACCGTCCTCCCTATCGAAGCCACAGAAAGACCTTTTGCAACATGCAAGTGTCAGGGATTCTGCATGGAGGCCTCCGCAGGCTGGGCCACAGTGCAGTCATCATCCAAGGCAGGAATGGGCAGGGACACGCGCAGTGCTGGGGCGGGCGGAAGCACTTGTAAGGAAACCACACCGCTTACTGAAGCTGAGGAGGGGCCCGGCGGGAGGGCGGAGAGCAAGGGGCGTGTGCACTGGCTGCTGAGAGAAAGTGGGCGGGGCTCAAGCCCTATGGGAACTAAGAAGCTGAACAGCTAAGAAAAACCAGGGGACATTTAACAAGGTTTATGTGCAAAAATAACCACCAGAATACAACCGTAAGCCTTCCTGAATACAAACATTTTAATTAAAGAGCAAAGAATATGCACTTCAGAGGAAGAGAATCATAGCAAACGTAAGAAATAGGCATAGTTATAAAACACTGAGACAGAAGAGACCAAGCATGTTGATCATATCAGAAGAAGGCGAATGGGCTCAATTCACCTAATAGAGGGAAAGCTTTTCGATTCGGCTCAGAAAACAAGACGTAGCCACGTGCTATAGATGTGAGCCACACCTAAAATCAGGAAGTATAAGACCAAAGCAGGGACAGAGATTCTCTCTGGTGAGGGAAGTGCAGAGAGCGGGGTGAATGATGGTCCTAACTCAGGACACAGCAGAGCTCAAGCCCACTGGACAACGGCAGACATTTTTTAACGCTAAAAGTGCCAGTTCACAGAAGATGTGACACTTCCGAATACTTCCGTACCCAACAACGTGGCACACACAGCCCAGCTACAAAGCATCAGCTGCAGAAGACACAGGAGATAAAGACAGAAACGCACCACTGACATCGCCACAGTCCGTACGAGACCCATCGAATGGACAAGAATAAGCAAGGATTCAGAAGACTGGTCCGCATGAGCAGCAGGTGTGTGTTGTGGAAATCTATTAAGCTCTACGCCGTTCGGGAAAATAGGCCCGTTCTCAGGCACCCACAGCACAGTCACCAAGATTCCCCGTGTCGCCACCGGACTGGCACAATTTTAAACAATCATGAACAATCTCCCGCGGTGCTGGTGAGACGGGGGAAGGCGAAGCGACCCGATCTTCGGGAGGGGAGCCCGGCTGTTCCTAACAAGACCTCCTGGCAACTTTGCTGCACCCTCAGCGGTGCGCCCCAGAACACAAAGACCCTCGGGCACGAGGTCATCTGGCGTGGCACAATGGCACACAAGTCATCGTTAAATGAAGGAATAAGCGGGGGGGGGGGGGGGGGGAGGACGGAGGGCAGACAGCACCACAGCCACTGCGGGAGACACCTGATGAGAAAGCAGGAGCTCACGGCGTGATCGCCCGGCAGGCACCACTTTAGCCAGAGGATCCAAGTCCCCACAACGTGACGCGCTCAGAAGGGCACCTTATCCCTTTTGTGAATTGTAGCTAAAATTATGGAACGTGCACTTAATCGTGAGGAAACCCAGGATGAACCCAACTTGAGGGACTCTGTACCAAATAAGTGACCCCCACACTTTGTGAGCATTGAGATCAGGAGGGAACAAGGAGCGACGGAGGAAGGAGCAAAGAGGGTCCTGAGTGACAACAGGAAAAGGTCCCCAGGGGGACGATGGGGACAATCAAACACAGATAAAATATTTGCAAAAGAAACATCTGGTCAGGGACCATCACCCCAAACAAACTGTGCACACAACTCACAAAACTCAACAATAAACCTGAATGAAAAATGGGCCGGAGACCCGAGCAGGCCCCTCACCGGAGAAGACGCACAGATGCAGACGGGCGCGGGGACAGACGCTCCGCATCACAGGTCGTCAGGGAAACGCAAATCACAACAGCGAGGCACCACGCTCGCCTGTCACCAGGGCCCAAACCCACGACCCTGACGACCCCAGACGCTGGCGAGGGCGCGGAGCGGCAGGAGCGCTCGGCCGTTGCCGGCGGGAACGCAGGATGGCGCGGCCGCTTTGGAGGAGAGTTTGGTGTTTGGCTACAAAACGAATCATACTCTGACCGGACGAGCCGGCCATCGCGTTCCTTGCGATTTATCTCCACGAGTTGAAAACTCGTGTCCACACAAAAACCTGCCCACGGATTTGTATAGCGGCTGTGCTCGCGACTGCCAGAACTTGGAAGCGACCACGGCGTCCTTCAGAAGGTGACGGATAAACTGTGGTAGATCCACAACGTGGACCATTACTCTGTGCTCGCGAGAAACGAGCTCTCGGTCGCGAAAACGCAGGGAGGAGGCTCCGACGCTCGTCACTGAGGCAGGAGGCCGATCTGAGGAGCCCCCACACGTGAGTCCGGCCACACGACTTCCTGGAAAAGCACAGCCGGGGACACGTAAAGGGTCAGTGGCCGTCGGGGTGGCGGGAGGTGGGGGTGACGGCAGCGGGGAGATGAACACGCGCAGCTCGGGGGGGTTCGGGGCCGTGACACTAGAGCGCGCGATGCTGTGAAGGTAGGCGCACGTCACCGCACGTTTGTCCAGACCCGCAGAACGCGCGACGCCGAGAGTGACCCCAAGGCGCACGTGGACTCGGTGGTGATGACGCGTCCGTGGAGGCTCATCAGTTTTCGTAAATGTAGCCTCCGGTGGGTATTGACGGTGGGGAGGCTGTGCATGTTCGGGGGCAGGTGGCACACGGGAAATCTCTGTACTTTCAGTCAGTTTTGCTATGAACCTAAAACTCCTCCAAAAAACAAGCTGTATTATAATTTAAAAAATTAAATTCTGAAAAACCAAATCAAATAAGGTCTTATGAACCATCTAAGCACACTGATGGCTCACTACAGGAAGCTGGGTGAGGAGTGTATAGAAATACTCCAATATTTACCTAACTTTTCCATGGGTCTAAAATTAGTTCAGGGGCGCCGGTGGGGCTCAGTCGGTTAAGCATCTGACTTCGGCTCAGGTCATGATCTCACGGTTTGTGAGTTCGTGCTGACAGCGTGGAGCCCCTCTCAGAGCCTCTGTCCTGCTCTCCCTCTGCCCTTCCCCCGCTCACATGCTCCTGCCCTCCCTCCCTCTCTCTCTCAAAAATAAACATTTAAAATAAATGAATAAACAAAATCAGTTAAAAAAAAGTTACTTTAAAAAGACCTATCCCAAGGAAATAATCCCAAACTAAAAAAGAAAAAGAACTAAGCATTACCACTGATGAGGAGAGGCATATGGAGAACTTTTTAAAGTACGGATTTTATGTTAATTGTTACATATGTAACACATAAGCCTCCCTCTGAAGTTCAAAAACAGACAAAAGCAACAACGCATGAAAAACCTCCCAGAACAGTGTTTGGCGACCTGCGTCTCTCCACCGTGTCGCTCAGGGTCCCCGCGCTCACCGCAAGCAGCCACCTCGTGCCCGGCCCTCCCCGTGGGGTTTGGAAACACACGCTCGTCCCGCTCCTTGGCCTGTCCTCCAGACACATCTGAACCGAGTCGGACCTTCATCCACGGGCCTTGCCCGCCTGCCCTCCCCTCCCCCCAGCGCCGGGGCCTCAGCAGCCAGAGCGTCTGGGAGGCCGGGTGTGCTGAGCGAAAGACCAAACACATCGGCAATGACGGAACTCGATCTCCCACGGAGACGGACTCACGGGCGAGGACAGGGAGGAGGCCGGGAAGCCGCCCCTGGGTGCGGCCCAGAAGCGGGGTGCCCGCCGGAGCGCGGGGACCGCTTCAGACGCAGAAGGGCTGTGCCTGCACGCGCCTTCCCCCGCGTGGACTGCAGAGGGGCCCGGAACCGGCCTCCACACGCCGCCCCCCGCGGGGGACCGGGGCTCCTGGCCGGGAGCCCGAGGGCGCAGAAGTACCGGAGGCTCCGGATGCCTCTCCTGCCGGCAAAACCGCGACGTGTCAACAAGGGTGACATTTCAAAAGGATATGGAAACAGCTTGAAGGAGCTTCCACTGCCCAAATCTAGAAATAACGAGAGATTGATTACAACCCACTGAATACCACGGGAGACCACGGCCCCGGCCACGGTGGCGCACAAACGCACGAACAAATGGGCGGACGGAGGACGGAGGGAAAGGTCTTCCTGCAGCAGAAGGCGTGAAGGGGACAGACGTCACGGCCTGCAGCCGCGATGGCGCGGAGGCTGGGGTGGCCCGCGGAGTCCTGGAACACCTCCTCGCTCAAGGCGAACAAATACTAACCGAACGGCGGTGACTACACGCCGGACAGTGTGGCCAAACCTGGTGACCACGGTCCGTATCAGCAGGAAGGTCACCACACGGGGTGCTTCCTCATGTGACAGACTGGACGCAGTGCCATCGAGATGGAGGCATTTCTGCCAGAGTCACACAGACCCAGGCCGAGGCTCATCCCGTGGACGGAAGTGCCGGCCCCTGAGCGCTGTTGAGAACGAGGGATTCGTAACAGGCTCACGTGCAAGCCAACCGGATGCCCCACGTCCCTGCACAGACGTGGAGATGCTACTGGGGCCACTGGTGACACGGGGGCATGAGGACAGGCAGACATGCCGCCTGGAGTCTGTGCGGCCTCGTGCCAGACAGGGCCCGGAGGTAGCAGCACTAGGGGTGCAAAACGCTCCATCAGAGGAACGTATACACACACACGTGTAACACACACGTGTAACACACACACACACACACACACACACACACACACGAGACACCGTGACGGGGTCGGGGTCATGCAACACTCAGAACTGAGAGCATCAACAAAGAGCTGTGCGCGCTACTCCTACAACTCTTCTGTAGGCTTGATACTATTTTCAATGAAAAGAAAGCTGTATTTTTAAATAAGCACCGTCTGCTGGGAAGACAGCAACGGGGGCAGCAGTTTCTTCATCTTCCCAAAGGCCCGTGTATGACTCACGGCAACTGAGCGGCCAAACCCAAAACCAGCAACCGCTATTTAGAGCAAACCCCGCGAAGACGAGCCGCGGGCGGCCACAAGCCCGAACGGGACCCCCAGAACTGTGCAGGACGGGCTCCCGCCGGGCTGGAGGCCTCAGGGGGCAGCGGCCACAGAGCAGCATCCCGCGGACGAGATCGGGAGGTAGGAAACAAGGTGGGCAGGACGGGGCGGTGGAGACAGGGACGGCCCAGGAGCGAGGCGGGGAGGGGAGCCGTGCATGCTGACAGCAAGCGTCCAGCACACGAAGGCCACGAGAGAGGGGCTCCGCCAGGTTCGCAGGCTACCTCAGACACACACGCCCATCGAGTTCGAGGAAACGAAAGTCACGTGAAAAGAGCCAACGGGACGGCACGAGGATTGAACCCCTCCCCCCCAAGTTGCTACAGGGAAGAGAGAAAACGAAGACGGGTAACATCCTTGCAGACAGTGAAAAACACCGAGAAGACAGAATCAACAAACAGACCAAAACTGTAACGGTCTACCTCAAAACAAGCTAAGAGACACTGACGACAGTCGTAAAGAACAAGAGAAGCCGGAATTAGCGAAACTCAGAAACGAGGCGCCAGAGTTGGGAAAACATTAGACAGAAAACTCAAGAAACCGCGAGCACAAGAACGTGAGCGCAAGTGAGGCCGACAGAGGGTTCAAGAGGCAAGGACGACACAACGGTCCCCGTCGGGGTCTCCAAGGAGGAAGCCGGGGAAACAAGCCACCAGAGATGTTCCCGAACGAAAACAGACTTGAAGCTGCGTGAACGCCACCCATACCCGAGACCGCCAACCCAGACAACCGGTTCCAAGGAAAATTAAAGGCTCGTAAGAAAAAAAAACAAATTCTTTGGGGAACTTGGGCTAAAAGAACACATGACGTATAAGAGAAACAAAATTAGACTATCATCAGGCCTGAACAGCAACACTTTATGCCAGGAATACATATCCGGAGTAACACGTTCAAGATTCTCGAGGGAAGCAAATGGGAGACGAGGATTTCACAGCTACGCAAACGGGCCTTCAAGTACACAGGGCACGAGCTGCTTCCGCGTGTAAGCACCTGCAGACGCCCTCCCCACGAACCATCCCAAAACAAGCCGGCAGAGGAATCACAGAAAACCGAAACGACCACACAGACACCAACATCAAGATGAATCATCCGCGTGACGCACACGGTCCCTCGAGGAACCCTGCGGGAGGACGAGAGGGACCGCGGGGCGAGGCACTGCTGCAGCGAGCGAGGCCGCTACATGCTCGACACGCACGACAGGACGCTCCCGGCCAGAGCCCCGCCTGCCCGAGCGGGAAGACCCTGCTCCCACCCCAGCACCCAGCCTCGAGGCCACCTGCCCTTCCCCGGGAGCCACCTGGACGGGGGAGGCAGTGTCTACGGGGGGCGCACTAGGTCAGAGGGGCGTTCCACAGACCCTTACTGACGCCAAAGGGAAAAACAAAGCGCCCGACCGAGTCAGGATGAACCGTCTGCTAAGCGAGAACCCGCACTCCTGGGAGGGAGTCCATCTGCCGCCCACAGTCTCCAGCACCGAGTGGCAATCGCTAGACACGCAGAGAAACAGGAAAGTGGGAGCCGCAGGTGAGGAGAAGAGCAGCCAGCAGAGAAGGTCTGAGCCCAGACCCTGGACCCGCACAGGCATTAAAGCAGCCTTTTTTTTTCTTAATTTTTTTTTTCTTAACGTTTATTTACTTTTGAGACAGAGAGACAGAGCACGAGTGGGGGAGGGGCAGAGAGAGGGAGACACAGAATCCGAACAGGCTCCAGGCCCTGAGCCGTCAGCACAGAGCCCGGCGCGGGGCTCGAACTCACGGACCGCGAGATCGTGACCTGAGCCGAAGTCGGACGCTTACCCGACTGAGCCACCCAGGAGCCCCATAAAGCAGCTTTTATGAACAGGCCAAAGGCAGGATGTCCCGGGGGCTGTGATCTCTCTCAACACGTGAGCAGACAGGGAACTTCAGCAAAGAATCAGAAACCGTAAGAAAGACTGGAAACCCCAGAACTGTGAACACATCGGTGGGCGCGAGCTTCAGTGCGTGGGCTCCACGGCTGCCTGTGGGTGACACGGCTCCGTGTGGTCAGGGGACCTGAGGACAAACAGGGGAAATCATCCTGCCTGAAGACGAAAGAAAAATGAACACTGCCAGACACCTGAGGGCAACGTCACCAGGTCTCATGTACGTGTCGCTGGCAAGTCCAAGAGGAAAAGCAAACCGGAACCAGAAAAAATTTTGAAGAACTGAAGGCCACCATGTCCCCAATTTGAGGAACTTCTTCTACAGATCAAAGAACCCCAAGCAGGCCAAATGTCAAGAGAACCAAGTCTAAAAAGGACCGAGACAAACTTCTCAAGTTTACAATGAAAACGTCAAAGCAGCCAGAGAAGGGAGATACGTCAGGTGCGCGGCACAAGCGTAAACCACGTGGGGCCCAAAGACACCGGAACCACGTCTTCCACGGGAGAGAGACGGTCACACATCCATCGCAGCTGCTGATCAGGTTAGGAAAAAGGGTTCTGCCATTTTGCAAAACACGCCAGGAAACCTCCCACCTTTTTTGTGATCCGGAACGAGACAGCACAGCATTGGGACGGGGATGCCCTCCGCGGCGTGAAGGACTCCAGCCGTGAAACAGAGGGGCTCGGGGAGCAGGGGCATAAGGGGTGCCTGGTCGTGGGGCTCCCACATCCCTCTTAGCACGTCCTCACCTAAAGTACACAGCTCCCATCTGGACACGCTCAGCTCCTTCAGGAGCGTAGAAGAGACCAAATCTTCAATGCAAAAAAAAGGGCTGTCAACCCAGACTTTTGCATTCAGAGAAAGTACTATTCAAAGTTGAGGGGGGGGAACGCCATCCCTTTCGAGTAAACAAGCTGAGCGAACCCCGCCCTGCCCCGCCCCCACCAGCGCAACGCCCACTACAAATGCCGGACACGGTCCTGTGGGCCGACGGAAACGCTGCTCGTGCAGGCCCGGACCGCGGCCTCCAGAAGCAGAAACTACACACGCCAACGGGAAACGCCAGGCTCTCTTTCTTCCCGTAACTTAAAACACAACGGACGGTAAACCAAGATAACAAAACCCTAAGGCTGGGTTTATAACCGTGTGTGAAGATATCACAACAAACAACACGAGAAACCAACAAAATCTGGACACACGGAAAGCGGCACGGGTCCCTCTCCCCGGCACCCGGACTCCCGGCCCGGCTCCTCGCCCGCCCCACGCACGGGCCTCTTCCAACAGCTCCTTCCGCGGGCGGCCCGACGCTCACCGCGTCCACGCACGCGGACCAAGCCTCCGTGCGGCGAGAACCCGGGCTCCCGCAGCGTCCACGACAAGCCGACGTGAGCGTGAGGTGTGGGGCGCACAAGTACTCCGGGGAGGCCCGCGGGGGGGGGGCGGCGCGCGCAGGGCGGTCGAGGATCCTGGGCACCTGCCCGACCTGGGGCACAGAGCGGAGACGCCCCCGGGGCCCCTCCAGCCCTCCTCGCCGCCGCCGCCACGGTACTGTACCTCGGTCCCCGACCCCGGTCCCGGAGAGTCCACCTTCCGCTTCTTCCGGGGCCCGATGGCGGCGAGCGCGGTGAGGTTGGCGTCCCGCTGCCTCATCTGCGCCAGTTCCTGCTGCTGCATCTTTGTTGAGAAAAGGAAAACAAGGACCGTCAGGTCACACGCGTGGCTCTCGCTTTGCTACGAAACAAACAGAGGCGGCTGCGGGTCTTGGGAAACCGTCAAAGTTGAAACTTCTCTCACGTTTGGCTTCAACGGTAAGCTTATCCCACAATCAGAAACACGAAGCAAAAGCAGATGCGCGCCTCTCAAAGCCCAGAGGACGTAACGAACTGAAAGTACAAAGACTACGGCGCACCCAGTGGGGAAACGCCGCCACATGTGGGAGCGGGACGCGGGCTGTCTGCAGCCGTCTCAGGCGGCTGTGTCGGTGCCCACCGTACAGAAACACCGCCCCTTCCTCACCCTTTCTTGTGTGGCACGAGCAGGTTACGTGAGAGTCTATTTTCAAGTGTAGAGTAAAGATTTTCTGGCTAAAGACGCTTACCTCTTTTGCCTTCTGTTTCAACCTTAGTTGTTCTGGGTCTTCTTGTCTGGATCGAGACTATTTTTTAAAGAGGTAAAAAGAAAAATAAGCTCGGACCTAAGTGTTCATCGTCTAACAAACACGCTATTTTACTCATGATATAGTAATATCCAGATCATACGATGGGACGTATATTACGTTTTTCAATGCTTTTTTACGGCCCAAACGTAACAATTTAGGCTGCACACCATGGGGAAAAAAACAGCCACCATGAAGGTCAGTGCCCCTGGAGAAGAGCTCACACATGGCTTTCGCCACGCCCGCCGGTCAAGGGCTCTGACAGACGGTGGGCCAGGTCGGCCCAAGGGGCTCTGGCTCAGGTCTGCAGCCCACCCGAGGCCCCCTTCCAAATCAAATGCATCACACCTTCGGGCCCGGGCCGGCCCCAACAGCACGCTGGCCTCCCAGGGCCTGGGGTGGGAGCGGCCGGCCGCGAGAAGCGCACACACTTGCCTTGGCCGCCCGCATGAGGATCTCTCTCTCTTGCTCGTCTTTCCTCTGCTTTTCAATTTGATCAAGCTGCTCAAAAAATTTGAGCTGAGCCCGGACATCACTTGCCTGCTCGTATCTGTCATCATCCTACAGAAAGGCAAGAACACGGTCATAATAAACCTGGGGACCGGGCTGGACAGGCTGCGCACACCCCGCTTCCCCAAAGCGAGTCCTACGGAGTCCCGCACACCCGCCCCCGGCCCGGATGGCCTGCGTGGGACGGGTCTGCAGGCCAGCAGGCAGACGGAGTCTCGGTGAGCCGTGCTGGGGCTCACGAGGGGTTTCCACCTCAAACGCTCGTGTATCATTTGATTTTCACTACCACTCCGAGGGCACGGGCCTCACGCGGCTGGGCCCCTCTGCACAGCTCCCACGTGAGGACAGAGGAAGGCAGATCCCACCCTGCAACCTGCCCCTGAAGGCAGGACCTCGGTGCAGGTGACCCTCCACGACACAAACGGGGCAGCGGCCCGAGTCGCGGGAGCAGGGCTGGCTCGGGGCCGTGGGCATGCCACGGTGGCACTGGCAGGGGCTCCGGGACCCCCACCCCAGCCCCAGCCCCGTGCCTCATGCAGGCCCGGCCTGCCCTCCTCCTCCGGCCGGGCGCACGGCGCTGAGGCAGCTCCGTGGAGAATTCGGAGCCAGCGCGACGCCTATGCGGCCCCGCGCGCCCGGTGCAGGAAGAGGCTTCCCGGCAGGACCGACCCGGAGTCCACGGCCAGCTCGGCCTCTTCAGGACGGCAGTGTGTTACCTTGTACGAGAAGTTCTTCTGCTGGGCCGTCTCTGATATTTTCTCCACGAGATTCTGTAGCCTCTGCTGCGTGGCATGTGATACGTAACTCACAACGTCCGGATGCAACTCCGTGATGCCGTGTTTTTTACCTGGGGGTAGGCAACGCTTTAGCCGCCGAAGCTCCTTCTCTCCTCTCCGAGTCACCGTTCTGTCTTCCTCGACTCACCGCTCAGAGCGACCAGAGGGCGGCCTGGACAGGCCCTCGGGGCAGGGGTGGGGGTGGGGGGTCGGTCTACACCCGCTGCAACTACCTGAGAACCACCGGCATCGAGCACGGGGAAAGTACAGCACCGGTAACAGGCAGGACAAGGTACCGAGTGCGCTCCGCCGGGGAGCTGGGCAGAAGACGGCTCTATGCGGGGCTAGAGTCGCATGTGCACCGGGGGCCCCAGTGACGGCGGCACCCACGTACCGATCTCTAGGATTCTTCTCTGTAAAGGCGCTGGTAGGAGAAAGGTTTCATCCTTACAGGATCGCGTCAGGGTGCCCACTAAGTCAGAGTTCGTGGCTAATATTCGTGCACTTTCTTCCGACAGGTTTACTCCCGCCATCGAGGCCACGTCGTTGATGTCATCGTCATCCCTTCAGAGAGGAAGATAAGCTGACTGAGCGAGGGGCGCGTCGGGAGACGCTCGGGGGGCCTGACCCAGCGGTCCACAAGCGGGGCAGGGGACCCCGTGCAGAGAGCGCACGGACGCCCCTCCAGGCGAGCGTCCCGCCGGCGCCCTCCGGCCCTGCACCGTCACCTGATCGAGGAAGCCCAGCGGTCTTCTTTGAAAAAGAGTCTGGTTTTTTTTCTTCTTTTAATTTCTTTTAATGTTTATTTTTTGAGAGAGACAGAGACAGAGCACGAGCAGGGAAGGGGCAGAGAGAGAGGGAGACACGGAATCCGAAGCAGGCTCCAGGCTCCGAGCTGTCAGCACAGAGCCCGAAGCGGGGCTCGAACCCATGAACCGTGGATCATGACCGGAGCCAAAGTAGGACGCTCAACCGACTGAGCCCCCAGGTGCCCTGGGAGTCCGTTCTTTTAAAGGAAGACCAGCTAAGCGTTAAAGCTGCACAGGAGTCCCAGCACGAGGATGCATGTAGAGGGCTCCCCCACGGTCAGGACTAAGCTCAGAGAGCAAACCCAGCCACACAGGACCCACAGCTTCAAGGAGTCTGTTCCCAGTGAAACTTGGCTAAGAAAATCAAACAGCATTCTTTTCTTAAAACGGTCCCACAATTGTGGAAAAGGCAGAGTCGGGGGTGAAGGACCCTTTCCTTCCCGAATGAAGCTGCCGACCTGACGCCCCACGCCCCGGATCACCCCACGCGTGCCCCCCGTGGAGCCGGCGTCCCCCGCGAGCAGGCCTCCGGCCACACGCACGGCCCTCCCTTCAGCCTCCCTAGCCTGGGACGCTCCTCAGCCTCGCCTTGGCTCTCGTGCCAGTGACGCTTCGAGGCCACGGGCCAGGTGTCCTGCAGCAGGTGTGTGTCCCCCGTCTGACTGACGTCCCCTCCCCTCGTGACAAGAATGTCACACAAGCCCCGCAGAGGGCCGGGTCTCCTTGGTCCTTTCCTGATGCACTCTGAGCTCCAGCCCTCTGGGGTCCCTGCCGGCTTCCCCCTCCTCATTATCTCCCCATTTATTCACCGTCACGGGCTCGTGCGTTCCTGTCTCACCCAGGGCACACAGCCTGTCACTACAGACACGCACAGTGGGAGGGAGCCCATCCACCCCAGCACCGCTCTCTGACCTGATGAGATGCGCTAGCTTGCCCTGCAAAGACCCCGAAACCAGCCTTTCTCAGGCACCTGGGTCACGGCGCCACAACGGTTTTTGAAAGCCGTGGTCCGAGCGCTGGGCGGGCTCCCTGCCATCCGGGCGCTACTCCCAGGTGCCTCTGGTGCACACAGCAAGGAGCCCCCGCAATCTGTGCGTGGACACGGACACGGACCCCACGAGCTAACCTGGCACCACGGGGCCTTTCTAGCTCGCCTCGTGCCCGCACTAAAATTTCCTTCCGTGGGACATACCCGGATTCCCCGTGGCCCTCATTCCCTCGCTTCTCTGCTGTGCAGGTGGACCCCTCCCTCGGGGCGGTCCTCCCCGCCCCCACCGGGTGCAGGCCCTCCACACCGGGCCATCCAGGCACAGCGCCCTCCTCACCCCGCTCGGGCGCCGACCCCGGCTCGGCACCGCTGACGCCAGCCCTGCTCCAGCGGCCGACGGTGTCAGGGACGAAGTCTGGTGGGGGCGGGCCCGTGAACACCCCGAGGACGCGTGTCCTTCCCCGCTGCTTCATCGTGATCCACGTCCGCGCCACGGCCTTCCCGCTGCGCGTCCCTGACACGCAGCTTTTTACCCAGCTGCTCAAGAGCCCAAACCACGGCATTTGTTTCCAAAAGTTTGAAGTTAAAAGAAGGGCAGGTGAGGCGTCCTACGTGATGGTCACGACGCACTCGCAACACCAAGACCTAGCGTCACAACGATGGCCTTTCCGTCAGTTCATACAGTTCAATGAGCATACAGCTCATTTACTTCCTGCTGTGCGTTTGCAGCAAATCTCCCTGCGCTAACTTTGCGGGAAAACGCGTACACGGGGGTCAAAGGCACGGAAAGAAAGCGGTCCCAAAACCACAGCGCCGGTGCCCCGCGGGCGAGGCTGCCACAGGCCCAGGCCTTGGCCCCGCCACCTGCTCAGCGCGGACAGTGCGCCCCGTACCGAAACGAGCCTCCCCCGGGCTCCTTGAGTTTGTTTTTCTGCGCGGCAGCTGCTTGAGCCGAGACGGCAGAGAGCGCTTTGGTTCCAGGTAGCACGGCGGGCTTCACCACGGGCACTGCAACACAAGACAGCAGAGGTCCACGCGCTGCACGCGTGCCCCGCGCCCCCCCACCGCACCCTCCCCGCTCCCCCGCCACACACATGGGCCCAAACGGTCGGGAACCTGGCGGCTGAGGGGAGGCCATCACTGCCGACCCACCACGGTGACGCCCGTCAACACGCGGGGGACCCCTCGCCCGAAATCCTGGGCAGAGGCACGAGCGCACCCGTCAGGTGCAGGAGGGGCTCGGGACAGAGAACCCAGCGGCGCCAACTGGACCCGTTGCCCCCGAGATCACCCCGACGCGGCGATGGCCGCACGGCGCTGTGAACGCAGCGAAGGGCACCGGATGTTTGGGGGGGCGGTGGCGGGGAGCCCCGGGCGTGCGGCCCACGGCCCTCACCTGGCTGCAGCTGGTTCAGCTGGATCTGCTGAGGCGCGGTGAGCACGATGCGGCTGTGAGGCTGCCGGAGAGCGACCATGGGCGTCTGCGTCAACGTCACCTGCGGCGGGCGGATCAGCGCTCCGGGCTTGGGCGGCTGCTGGATGACCTGGGGCAGAGCCACGGGCCCATGAGCACCCACGCCCAGCCGGGGGCCCTGCCGGGACCTGGACGCCCGCGTCCGCGCCACAAAAGAGGGGAGCTCTGGGGGCAGATCTGCACGTGGGGCCTGAGGTCGGTGCCAGGACGAGGCAGGCTGACCCGGCGGCCTGGCGTTGGAACACGCGCCTTCCCCCCAAATCTCAGAAGGGGATACGGCTGCTAGCCACTGCAGGGCCCCGTTTTCCCTCCCGCACAGGGTCTCTAAGAGATGGGCCGCCTTCTACCCCGGGTGGGGGGGGGGGGGGGGGGGTCAGATTTCCCGCGTCCTGCCCTGAACTCAGCCCTCAGCCTTCAGGGAAGAGCCTCTCCTGCGGCCTCCCCGTGGGGGCCTGCCCGTGCCCACCACCCAAAGCTGAGCTGGGGAGACACCCCAGAGCTGAGTCCAGCCCCAGCTGTGTCCCCTGCTGCCCCCAGGCCTGCTCGGGGCTGTGCTGCCTGGAGCTCCATCAGCCAGAGCGAGCTCCTGCCTCTGCCTTTGCTCCAGGGGCCCCCCACACCCCGCCCCGTCTAACCCTGGGCCCAGCCCAGCGCCCCGCCCCACGCACAGTGGCACTCCCTATGCCAGAGTCACACTGCCCGGCCCAGAAGGTTATTACGTAGGTGACCTGATGGGCGTGCCCGGTATTACGAGACACTTGCTGGGGACACGGGGTGGTGCCCTGCAACCAAACTGTTTCTGCAACAAACCCATGAAAATTCACCCTCTAAAGGAAGAGTCAAGACAACAACTGCCTCAGGGTGGTCAGAGTCAGAGTCAGGTTTTGCCACGAACTAAGGGAAAAGCCACGGTTTTCATCTCCATAGGCTTCCAGGATCCAGGAATGGACCGGACTCAGGCCTAACCCCACTGCTGCTCCCCCACACATCCCCCACCCCTGGCGGGACTGGGAAACGCAGTGCAGAAGTGACCCCGTGGGTCACCACAGCCTCTGACCACAAACCAGGAACACGGGTCAGGTCACAACTACGCACCAAAAGTCAGACCTTTCCAGGAAAGACCGGAACCCACGAGGTTCTCTTCAAGGGAACGCCCCTTTAGCGCAAATTAGGCCAGGGGGGTAGGACGGCCCTGTACGTACAGACCTGCACCCTCGGCACGAAAAGCCCTCCTCTCGCACGCACCCTCAGCCCGCAGCACCGCACAGCGCCCAGCCCGGAAGACCAGACGCTCTCACCCACCATCTCAGCACACCTTCCTCACCGGCGGTCAACGTGAGACAAAGGCTTCCCTGAGCAGGTGGGCAAACAGCCCCACGAACTCTGGTGGCTCACCGGTGGCTCACTCAGTTACTATGTGGCCGCTGTGACAAAACACACTCTACGACCCGCTATCAGGTGACAAGGGAACCTGCACCGTTGGGGAGCTTTAATGGTCTGTAAAGCAACAAAATCCCTCTGAAATTAAAAAAGCCAACTGCCCTTCCAGGTTTGGGGAGCACATTTAAAATGCAACTCCTGGGGCGCCTGGGTGACTCAGTCGGTTAAGCGTCCAACTCATGATCTCAGCTCAGGTCATGATCCCACAGTTCATGAGTTTGAGCCCACATCGGACTCTGCACTGACAGCACGGAGCCAGCTTGGGATTCTCTCTCTCCCTCTCTACCCCTCTCCCGCTCACGTGGTCTCACTCTCAAAATTAACTAAAGAAAAAAAAAAAATTTGAAATGCAACCCTTCCCAGCAAAGACAGCCCTCGTCTAGCCACGGAACTCAGAAAACTGGATCCACACCTTAAATCAACAATCGGCAGCCTGCAGCTTTGTGTCACCGAGACCCAAACTGGGGCTGCAGAGCTGGGCTCAAGGCCGTGAGACAAAAGGCCCACCGACCGCCTGCCTGATGTGTCCATCGCCAGGCACACGGTTTCCTGTCCCGGGGCCGCTGCTCCTGATCAAAGATAACGTCCCACTGAAGATTCACTACAAATGCCCGGTGTTCACTGGGGGCACGAACACCCCCGGCCGATACCGGGAAGGGACAGGCCGCTGGGTAAGAGCCAACGGGCTTATCCCATCTTCCCAGGAAACACGCGTGCGGGGCCTCGGCCCCAGTTCACGCCTGAACTCTGTTAGTGCCCCGGCCTCCCCCGGCGGGAGCCCTGCCGCCTGCCTGCGGGGACGCGTCCCTGAGCCGTGGCTGATCTGCGTGAGAGGTGGGCACGGGGGTGACGGGCGAGGCTCTCGCCTTCATACCAGCGGCGTGGGCTGCCCCCGCTTGCCAACGCCAACCTGTGTGGGCTGCGTGAGGCTGATGACAGGGGGCTGGAGAGCGCTGGTCACGGTGGCCGCCGTCTTCCCGGCCGTGCGCTGGACCGAGCTGCTCAGCACCACGGCCGTGAGCGCGGTGGTGGCCTGCGAGGCGGGCGGCGGCTGCTGCTGGCTCTGCTGGATGAAGGCCGCGGAGTCGGGGGTCAGCTGTCTCAAGGCGGGCAAGCTTCTCTGGGCGGGAAGACAGACACAGGGTCGGCAGCGGCACGCGGCCAGGCTCCCTCCTCACAAACCCAGAAACCTCCCGCTCTGAGGAGCAAGCCCCTCAAGCTCAACCGCGCGGGTCTCAGCGCCTTCACGCCTCTGGGCGTCGGCGCGGGCAGCCGGGCGCACTAACCCGCAGCCCCACCGTCGCCGAGCAGGATGATTCTCCGAAAGAACCGGCTAGAATTTGCTCAGAAAAAAGAAAAG
Source organism: Panthera tigris (assembly GCF_018350195.1). Lineage (NCBI taxonomy): Eukaryota > Metazoa > Chordata > Mammalia > Carnivora > Felidae > Panthera > Panthera tigris. The sequence continues at coordinate 1,883,396 of NC_056662.1, read as the reverse complement.
GGCGGTATTTCTGAAAGGCTCTTAAGAATGTCACGGCGGCAAAAGTTACTTAAGAGGGCCGGCCTGATGCCCTTGAACTCCACCGCCTACGGGCGAGCCCCGCCCATCGGCCTTCCGGCCGGTGCTTCTGTCTGCTCTGTGCCAGCGGCCAGGCCACAGGCCAGGGGCCTCAGGGCTCAGAGAAAACCCCCTGATGGGGAACGTGAGGAGCGTCACAGGGCACCTGAAACCCACAAGCCCACGGGGCCACCTGGGCGCCCCCCTCTCCCCTCCCCCAGGCCCACGGCAGGCTGCTGGCGTGCAGTGCCGCAGGGGGTCTCCACATTTACCTTCAGGAAAGGCACAAGGTAAGGTTGAGGTGAAGAATTAAGTTCTCGGTATAACCTACTGGTGAAATCTTCCGCTTCGATTTTTCCATCCTTAAAAACGAAAACCACAACAAAATTCTCTCGTGAACACAAGTTAACACTCCTCTGGTTATTCAGCACTGCTCTGGTGCCCGTGGGAATCAGCGTCCTTTCCGCCAGGTCTTGCATGGGGCACAGGTGACAGCATGGGGCAAGTCAGGGACGCCTTTACAAGAAGAGGCGACCCACATTGAGACCCCCAAGCCTCCAGGAGGAAGCCCAGGGTGGGAAGCGAGAACCCAGACAAGAGGCGGGCACAACCCTGTTCTGGAAACCGAAGCATGTGTGGTCTCAGGGTAGGGGAGGCTAAGAGAGGCGGGCAGGGACGGGATGTCACGGGCCATCCTCGAGAGGAAGCCCTAAGAGGGAGCGCTCTCAGCCAGGGCTGCCGACGTCTGGGGTCCCGCAGGGGAACTCGAGCTTCCGCCCAACCTGTCCAACCTGTGCCCTCTTGTTTGGGGCGTTACCAGCAGCCAGGCCCTAACTAATGCCAGGTTCAAGGAGGAAGCGGCAGCAGCGTCCAGGGTACCAGGAGGGCCCATGAGAAGGTGGAACAGGGGCCCCGGTGCCCTGCCGAGAGCACAGCCAGGTGGGGGCAGGGGTATTGCCAGATCACGTGGGGAGCGAGGGACGTAGTGCCGAGTGGCTCCTTCGGCAAGAGGGGACCGACCACAGACAAGGGACCACAAGGATGGACAGGAGAGGCATTTACTTCGTCGGCGATTTTCACGAGAAGGCGGAACTGTTACAATTAAAACAAAAAGCTAGGAATTGTTGCTTCCCGTGAGAGGGGAGATCGTTTTTCAATCTCTACGCTCCCTGAAAATACTTAAGTGCGTGGTCCAAGCAACTGCTCGCCTGCGGGAGCACGACTTGTGTCCTTTTCGGACCAAAACTAGGGTGGCCTGCAGGCAGGGCAAGAGCCAGCCCCCTGGGGAGGAGACGGCAGCTCTGAGAGTGGCTGTCCCGCCACCCGTCACCCCGGGGGAGGGGTCCCCCCCTACCCCCCACCCGGCTGCCTGAGTCAAGAACGGAGGCCCCGGGCAGACACATCCCTCCAGCAGAAAGACGGAAAGCATCCAGAAGCCCAGATGTCAGACCACCAGGCTTCGTCAACAAAGAAACCAAAAGGAAAGCGAAGGGCAAGGAGGAGGGACCTGAGACCAAAGGAGACACAGAGAAGACGGCCGTGCCCGCAGAGAGGTGCAAGAAAAAGCCTTGAAAACGCTCTCAATCAGGTGTGTTTACAAATGCTCCTGAGGTGGACAGAACACTTTCAAGTGGCCTTCGTGTGAGTGCCGTGGGAAGCAGGACGGGTGCAGGTCAGTCCCCAGGAGGCCGCCACAGGCCGCGCGCGCCTCTGGCGGGACCTCCCCGCGCGTGCGGCCTCCCCGCGTGTCAAACAAGTGCTCAGAGCCGCATCCTCTTACCAGTAGGTTCTGGACCAGCTCTTTCACGTTAGCGGCTGTCTCTGTAGACTGTTTACCAGATGAGGCCAGTTTTATTAATGTAGATAGAAAGTTTTTACATTTCTTCACGTTTTCCATGGTTTCCTGGATTCAAGTTAAAAAGATACAAGTGAAAAAGTCTTAAAAAGGCAGGTTTCTGTCAGAGCCTCTGGGTTCACCGGAACGTCTACAAGAAACTCCTTTGCAGAAAATGCAGCGACTCTCAGGGCTGCTGAGGGGTGGAAGCCGGGACGTGTGCCACGTGGCCACGCCAACCGAGGGGCACAGCAGAGCTCACCCTGACTCAGCCAGCAGCTCAACGCCCGGGGACGTAACCGGGCGAACAACCATATGCATGACCATGAGGAACCTGTGGCACGTCCCCCGTGACGTGGCTTTACCATAAAGAAAAGCTGGCGTCTACGTAAACACGCGACAAAAGGAATTAAACTATGACCCAGCTACGAGAGGTGCGGAAAAGCCTGAGCAGAGAAGCGTGAGAGGGGGTCTAAATAAAGCAGGACCCCGGCAGGTGACCGATGCGCACGTGCGCAGGGAGCCACTGGAAGCCTAGCAGGGACGTGGCTCCGCTCTGGGGACAGTCGCTCCTGTATGCTGCACGGGCCGCGGCCTCAAATGCCACCTTTTGGGCTTCTGTCACCGTGGACCTCTGGGCGGCCTGGAGCCTCAAGCAGGGGGACAGGGCCTTCCCGCCGCCCCGCAGAGCCCGCTGGCTCACAGCCCGCCTGGGAGAGGCCGAGGTCCCCGGGCCGTGCTTGCCCCGCGCAGCTCTACCCTGCAGGAAGGGGGGCTGCGGGCGGGCAGAGGGCCCCTCGAGGCTCCCGTCTCCCACCCACAGGTGGCACTCACCGTGGCAGCCGTGGAGGTGGTGGTGGCCCCTGGCACCGTTCGCTGAGGTGTCCCCGTCTGAACAGTCGTGGCCGTCCCGAGGGAAGTGGTCTGGGCAGCGCCACCCAGAACCAGCTGAGGCTACGAGAGTCCAAAGGCAAGGTAAACAGAGGGTCTGCAGAGACAGCCCTCACATCCCCCAAAAAGAACGAGACCCACAGCAGGCGGAGCCCTGGACCCCGCGGACAGCGAGCCTGGCCGAAAACGGGACAGGGAGCCCGGGCAGGGCAGAGTCTGGCCACGGAGGCCGGAGCCAGGAGTCCCATGGCCACCGGTGTGAAGTATCTGTCCTCCCAGAAATGAGAAGCAAAACGGAGAAGCTACAGCTGAAAACGTGTCACCTGGCTTGTGCAGAAGCCAGTGACGGGAAAGGACCGTCCTCCGGTCGGGTCTCCACCCACATCACCTCTGGCGGGGGCCCCAGCTACGCCCCCGCCACCAGGCCAGCCTCTCCCTGCTCTCCACGAGCGAGCCTCATCGAGAAACATCACAAAACGAGGGCTTTCCAAGCAGATTTGAGCAATCCATAGGGAGTGGGTGCGAGTGGGGAGGGGCCGGCGACCCCCACGGCAGCCCCGGGGGGCTCCCGAAGCCTGGCTCCACGCGAGCCGTCACGACAAACGGTTACCGCTCTGTGTATTACATTCTCCCAGTTGATGCGTCTAGCCTTCGACATTCCCTCTCCGGTTTTCCAGACCTTGCTGTCTGTGGCCCGGCGCGCCGGGAGGCCTGCCCTGAGCACCTGCGGCTGTGCCGGTGGCTCGCTCAGCCCCCAACCCCCCACCCCCCACCCCGCGAGGGGACGGAGCTAGACATGGCGGGCCCTCTCCTTACAACCCGAGTGTCTCGCTCACTCCTAAGGTTCGCTCGCAGGGATTACTGAGAACATCACATCACCCTTGGAAGGAAGGCCGCGGGGACGGACACACGGAGCCACCGTCTCGGGGCACTGGGGGGACCGCTCAGAGGCTTCCGGACGCCCGGAAACGGCCAGGGCACTTGTCACCCCGTGCAAGTCCCCTGCACCTCAAGCCACACTCCCCACGTTCCCTTCTGCGGGCCTGACGCGTGCATAGGTCACCCCGTGGTGCCGACACCGCGTCTGCCTTCCACCTGACCCGCCAGCTTCAGGGCCTTCTCAGGACAGCTCCGCTCACTGTGAGCAGAACCCTAACACGCCCACCGGACTGAACCCAGGCGGAGAGTGAGTCCCAGGACAGCCACCCTCTCACGGGCGCTCCGAGGACACGAGTCTGCCGCTCTGCTCCCACCTGTCCAGCTGCTTCGAGGAACAACCTCCCTGCCGCAGACGCAGAAGGAAAGACGACGAGGTACAGCCAGAGGGCAGGGCGCCCGGCGCCAGGCGGCTCCTGGGCCCCCCCCCCGCCAACCGTCCACACCACTCTTGCCTCGGCTTCCTCATCTGGGAAACCGGAACAGCGCCCGCCCCACAGCGGCACAGGGGGGAGTCACGCGACAACCAGCGACGACGAAGCGCGGTCCCCGCACGCGGCAGACGTCCGACACAAAGTGGCCAAAGCCGCACAACCTGCACCGTGACGGACGCTCGGAACACCTCAGGACCGAACAGCCCTGAACCCCTCCGCTTCGGGCTCCCCAGCCTGGCCGCCCAGCGCCAGCCGCCACCCTGCCCGGGGGGCTCCTCCCGGCTGACGGAAGGGGCCAGCCTGCCCTCGGCTTGACTGACCAGAGGCAGGCTGACAGGGGAGGGTCACCAGGGCACCCTCCCTGCCACAGCCTCGGACACCCGGGAAAGAACACACACACACACCAACCCCAGCAGGCTGATGGGGAACGTTTCTGGGACCGGGCTTGGTTCCTGGCAAAGGGCACGGGCCTCGGGGACGCAGGGAGGCTGGGCAGCCGCACACGGGCCCAGGGGTGCGTTCCAGAAGCCCCCGACCCCTCACCTGTCAGTGCCTCACCAGGAGGAGGGGGTTGTGGAGATCACACCCGTCAGCACACACGAGCAGCCGGAGCCCCGCTCCCAGACGAGACGCACTTCCTCGCCCCTGCGCTTACAGGTCGGCGGGCACCACGCCCAAACCGTCCACACTACAGATTCCTCTGCTTCACGGTCAAATAGTAATAAGGCGGTTGTTTCTGGGGCGCCTGTGTGGCCCAGTCAGTCGAACGGCTGACTCTTAATTTCAGCTCAAGTCATGATCTCACAGATCGTGAGTTCGAGCCTGTGTCTGGCTCTGTGCTGACAGTGCGGAGCCTGCTCGGGATTCTCTCTCTCCCTCTCTCTCTCTGCCCATCCTCCCCCAAAATAAATAAACATTTTTTAAAAAAACAAGGCGGGGGGGCACCTGGGTGGTTCAGTCGGTTGAGCTTCTGACTCTTGATTTCGGCTCAGGTCGTGATCCCAGAGGTTGTAGGATTCTCTCTCTCCCTCTGCCCTCCCCCGCTCACATGCACTCTCTCTCTCAATTTAAAAAACAATTTTTTTTTTAATTAAGGTGATTATTTGTAATTATGCTTCTGGCACAGAGAGAAGCTTTTTTTTTTTTTTTTAAGTTTATTTACTTATTTTAAGAGAGAGAGAGAATCCCAAGTAGGCTCCACACTATCAACACAGAGCCCGACACAGGGCTCGATCCCGTAAACCACAAGATCATAATCGAAGCTGAAACCAAGAGTCAGACACTCAGCCGAGTGAGCTACCCAGGCAGGCGCCCCAGGGGGACATTTTAAAAACACTGCTGGTGTCGGGGCGCCTGAGCGGCTCGCTCGGTTGAGCGACCGACTTCGGCTCAGGTCACGATTTCGCGATTGACGAGTTCGAGCCCCGCGTCGGGCTCTGTGCAGAGAGCTCAGAGCCTGGAGCCTGCTTCAGAGTGTGTGTCTCCCTCTCTCTGCTCCTCCCCTGCTCATGCTCTGTTTCTCTCTCAAAAGTAAATAAATATTTAAAAAAAAAAAAACAAAAAACCCACCGCTGGTGTTCAATCCCATGTGGTTTAAAGAAAAGCCTGACCTAGCCTGGGTAGGCCATCAGAGACAAAACAGTCCTCAGGACACTTCCTCCCGAAGCCCACCTTTGCATCCGACCTCCCAGCCCGCGAGGCCCGACCTCCACGCAGAGGGCGCTGCTCCCACGGCCTCCTCACCTGCACTCCGGGCGAGCGCTGCAGTGCCGTGGCGGGCTGTACCGTCGTCTGGGCCTGAGACACTTGCTTGATTATGGTTGTTGGGGTCACCTGCCGTGCAATAATAGGGGTCCCAGGTGCCTGAAAAGTAAGTAGGCATCATCTAAAAGGAGCAACAAGTGACACGGTTCCCCGCCCCAGCACAGCCGAATCGCCCCGCTACTGCAGAAGGGGAGGGCTCGGGCGCATCGGGCCACGAGCCACAGTCAACAGAGCCACCCCACTTCAAGGGGGGAGCGTGTGACCGGAATCTGTGCGTACTGTGGTAACACCACCACCGGGCTCCTTCACCCCAGTCTACCAAACATGGACTTTAAAGAACGCGAGTATCTGGGAAATCGGTCCTTGTGTGGATTTCTAGTCATCTTGTTCGTAAGCACTAAAACGGTAAGAAGCGCGCGTCCCCTGGGTCTAAAGATGGGTCACGTTGCTGCGGAACAGGAAGTAAAGGAGACAGCGGTCCAAGCGGCCCACTGACACTAATCCGGATAGAAAGACGGCGCCAGTCCTGAGCGCAGTGGTGCAGACGCGGGCTGACAGCGGCCACGCTGGCGGCCAGACGGTAACACACACACGTGACAGTGACAGCACGGGTGTCATCTGCCTGCGTCTCGCTTCACACGGCCCCACGGGCCTTGACAACACCGCTCTGAGCCGCCCTGGACATTCGATGAGGGGCACGGTGTCTCCCTGCACAGCCAAGTCCTCCGTCTACAGTGCAGGCCTTCACCTCCCGAGGGAACGCGGCTGAAATCACAGGAGGAAGAGACCTCAAGCCCCTTCCAGCCTCCACTTGAGTGACTAACCAGCCAGCCAGTCAGGACGGGAGGGTCACGGCAGCGGGCAGAAAGGCATCGGGAGACAAGACGCGGGTAGCGGGCTGGCACGCGCCGAACGGAAGTCAGGAGGCGGACAAGACACGCCAGCACGGGGGTCCCGCCCCCCCTCCACCCAACCTCCGGGCCCAGGGTGCTAACCCCCAAGCACGTGGGGCGGGGGTGCCGTTCAACGCAATCTCCTGACGCTCTCACGCGCCTCCCCGACAATAACACTAACGCACGCAGGGTTCACTCTGCAGAAGAGGAGACTGAGGCACCGGGGGTGGAGTCACGGGAGGGGAGGGAACAGACAGGACGGAGTCCAGGCAGAGTTTCGCTGAGCACGGACGCGGAGCTGGCCCCCCTGAGCCTCCCGAGGGTGGCCGCGCGTGGCCGCCCCTCTCCGCCCTCGCAGGACACCTGCCGGACGGACGTCCCTCGGGCTGCTGCCACCTGGCGCGCGTGCACTCACCTGTACGGTAGAGATCTGGACGGGAGGGGCACTTGTGGGGGTTGCAGGGCGGGGCGCCATGGTGGTCTGAGGCTGGGTCTGCACGTGGGCCTGGGCCTGCATCTGGGCCAAGGCCTGCTGAGGAATCATTAACAACTGCCCGTTCTCGCTCCGCACGAGGACCATACCTGGGGATAGAGGAGACCTGGCGTCAGGAGACGTGCCCGCCCCCGCCCCCCCTCCGCCACAGCCGGGGAAGGTGCTGACCCTACCAGAGGGGAGCCGGTCGGCTCTGAGAAGGAAAAAGGAGAAGCTGCGAGACGTGCAGGGTCGCACGCTCGCCAGGGAAGACGGCGTCCGGGACAGAAAGACGGCGTCCGGGACAGAAAGACGTACGAGGTTTTTTCCTCGTGGGATTCAAGCAGCAACCGAGTCTTGGGAAGGAAGCCAGGCGGCGAAGCTCCCGCGGCCACAGCACCTGCCTCGCGGCCGCCTGCACGGCCACACGCCAGCCCCACGAGGCGGCCCGGCGCTCGCCACCGCCCCCAGCCCCACCGGCCGTCTCGGAGGAGGGAGGCCTGGGGTCCTGGGGGCCCGAAGCAGGCACTCCTCTCGGGAACACGACTCCCGGGACTGCTCTCGGGTGCGGGGGCCACGCCGTGCCCGCGGCTAACCTGGGACGCCCGCGACACACACGCAGGGACAGGGACGGCCACCCGCGCTTGGCAGCTCCAGAGCTCCATCACCGGGAAGCAAGTGCCATCAGCCAGACGCGGCATTAACTGTAGCTTCAAGAACCACAAAGCAGCTACGTCGTCGATTCCACCAGAAAACAGCAGCCTATGCCCACCCCCACCTGGGGATAAGTCTCCCACTTGGAGGGACAGGGCAAGGAAGAAACGCTCCGCTTCGCACGAGGCCCGGTGCCTGGCGCTCCGGGACAGGAGGCCTCCCCGGCACGGCCCGGCCTCTTCCAGGCTGCACGCAAGGTGGCCTCTCCGAGAAGAAATGGCCGGCCGGCCTCACAACGAGCAGCATCAGGGCTTTCCCTCCCGAACCAAACGGGAGCTCGAGCGACCCCAGTAACTCCCAGAGGAGCCCCTGAACCCCCGGGTCCCGGCTCCTTCGACACCCAGCATGACATCCAGAAGTAACAGGCCTCTCCCGGGCTCACAGCTATAATCCCTCATTTAAAAGAACCACGTCCATGCCCATTAAGTAAGCTTCCTTCCAAAACGTCCCCGTTATAATAAACCATGCTGAAATTTAAAAACAAAACCAAAACCGGCTGCTGAAATAACACTCTGCTGGACTCTCCCAGACCCCGGAGCCCGTTAGCACACTGGGGACCCCAAAAGAGGAAACCTGGCCCTCCTCCCAATGCCAGTCTCGCAAGCCCACCATCCCCTGTCACTAGTCACCAGAGACCCCCTCCCCCTCTTTAGGGTTCTGGGAAGCCACTTGCTGATGTCGCCGAGCAGCGAGGGGGGATGGCCAGGCCCCCGGCCACGTAAAGGGCCCGGCAGCACCCGTGACTTAGTGCCCCAACTTTAAGCCTGTTAACGTGGCAGTGCATGAACGTGCTTTGAGTATCAGCTGCTTTTCTGCTTAAGAAATCACACCTACAGAAACTTAGAGGAATATTTAAAGGATAAACATGTATGAGCCAGTGACGTGGTTAAGATGCTAACAAAACAGAAGTGGTGCCCTGGCCCCACAGACCCGTAAGAAAAGGTGCCGTGAGCCACGCAGCAGGCCTGTGGTTTGAACAAAATTTGGAGAAGTGACCACGTAACTTTAAGCAGGTAACGTAACCGGACTCGGGCATTGCAAACACGTCCGAGTGGGTATGCAAATGGAGCAGTGAGATTGACGGACACAGCTGGACACGAGGGAGGCGGGCTGCTCGTAGACCCCAGGACCCCCACTGACCGCGAACCCGAGAACAGCCACTCGCTCCTGAGGCGGAGGGAAGGCTACGTGCACAGGAGGGCAGGCGCTGTCCTGGGGCCGCACTTCACGCCCGGTCTCCCCAGCTATGGTCACTGATCGGGCAATAGGCAGAATAGCCCGAGGACGGTCACCACACTGACCGCTGCGTCGAACACCCCGTCTTAATGACGTTACCGCAGCCCCGGACCTTGTCAACTCTGGCTGTGACCACTCATCTCAAACAGATAAGCAGCTGTACAGCGTCTACTCCTGCCAACGCTGAGACACACAGGCCTGGCCCACAGTCACACCGGGAGGCCGCCCCTCCCCACCCTCTGCAGGTGCAAGGTGGGCCCCTCCCCCACCCCCAGACGCCGCCAAAGGCCCCCTGCACACCCGGGCCACCCGGCAAAGCCCTGACACGGAAAACACAACGCCCACTTCAGAAGACCCTTCAGAGCCTGTCTGGCCCGTGCAGCCGAGCCCTACAGGCAGTCACCAGGCAAGCCGGGAGCCCCGGACCGGCCTTCCAGGCCTCCTGATGGAGCCCGGCCCCTCCCTCACCCGGGAGCCGCCGCCTCCCCTCTACTCCAGACACATTAAAGCCAAAACCAGCCAGTCCACGGAAGCCACAACCCTGATCGGGCAGACAGAAAAGAACTTGGGTTTTCTTCTTTAACAATTTTAATATCTTTCCCAGAGTAGAGTTTGTACGGGAAACTTGAGGAACTCAGAGACGCACACGGAAAACAAATCTCCTGAAATCCCGCGTCCTCTGGTGACCGTGTGCGTGGAAAACACACCAAGGCCACTGCGAACACAACTGAGGCTATGGCGTTGCTGCTCAGCCCGCGTCGTCTTCTCACCTGTTGGAGCGTAAGTTGTTTCCGTGTCATCGAACATTCCTCAAAAACACAATTTTCAGCAGCTACGTAATATTCCATCCAAAACGTATTTATGATTGAGGATACCGGACTATTCTCTATCTTTTGCTGCTGTGAAAGCTCGGATTTTAAAATGACAGCGCACGGCATGAACACCCTGCCGGTACTTCCAAGGTCCGTGCCACGCAGCGGTGACCGGCCTCCCTGTGCTCGCCGCACGAGACCCTGACCCCGCCCCTCCCTGGGAGGCAGGGCGCCCCACACAGCAGAGCGGAGCGCACACACAGTATCCCAGTATTGCGCGGACCGCCAGTTCCCGAGAACGGATCCGACCCCTCCTCGAGCACCAGAGTTCAGGATAAACTCAAGGTTTTCACCCAATGTTAGCTGTCGTGATCCCTCTCCTACAACATTCCTTATTGTATTTTTAACCAAAATGTAGGTCAAAGCTACACTACAAATTAAACAGGCACTTTTGGATTCCGCCGGGAACCCCACCTGCCCATGAAGTAAGCTTCCCTCCAAAACGTCCCTTTCATAATAAACCATGCTGAAATTTAAAAGCAAAACAAATCTGTTTCAATTCTGGGGAAGCCAGGGGGCTCGGGCCACGGCCCTTCACACGCGGGCCTGGGACGGGGGCGCCTCCCCGAGGGAACAGCGGGAGCTGGAGTGACAGGAGCAGGGAGCAGCAGCCGGGGTCAGGGGGGCCAGACTTCCGCCACAAGGTCTCCACCGGGCCGTGGTGAGAGTCAACACGGACAGCGGCAGGAAAGGCAAAGCCGTCCGCGATCACACACGTGCAGAATGAGACCGTGCCCCGAGCCCCGACGCTGATGCTGAAGAAGCCGCAGTCAGGACGTGCCCAAGAAAAGGGAGCAGTCTGTCTGCACCTCGCTGGACGCTTCAGTCTTGAGTGCCGCACACCCCACGCTCCCGCGCCAAGAGGAGGAGACCGCGGAGGGGGAGGGCCGGGGAAGAAGGGAGACGGTCCCTGGGGCCCTCCCACCACACCGCCACCCGCAGCCCCGCCGGGAGGAGCAGCAGACCAAGCAAGATGCCAACAGGGACACCGGGAAAGCTGGTGGAAATTAAGGCCCAAGTGTTCCTTTTACTCTCATGGCTGTCCGCCTCTTAAACGCACAGGGACGAGGACTCGGGGCACAGGGTCAGACAAGCGCGTGGGCGGGGCTCCCGCGTCCTGGCACCACACCCCGTCACGCAGGCCTAAGCAGGGAGGGGACAGCGCACCAACTGTACCAAACGGTGCTGCTGAGCCCAATCCACACCCGACTCACACGTGAGGCCAGACACGTGGCCCTGGTCCCAGGGTTTCACCCCTTCGCGAGCAGCTGGTCAATGTCACATCTCACCACGCTCGTCCATAAACTGCACAATCATTTCTGGAAAACTCCCCCCGGGCTCCTGAAGTGCCAGCAGACAGTGGTGCAGGACCCACCGGCCAGCTGAGCTGGGGCGCCAGCTCGGGGTGAAGAAGTCCCCACCAGAGCGCGGGGCCCTGTTCGTCAAGGCTCATCCTGCATCTTCCGGGGGGCATCGGTGTTTAACAGTGCGCACCGAGGGCACCTTTCTTTTAAGACCTGTTTACTGTTGCAAAGCTCAATATTTTCTTTTTCACCTGCACAGGGGGGCAGTTCAAGGCTGGAAGCCAAGAGCAGCACAGGAGGAGACGCTGCTGCTCCGGGGCAGGGAGCAGTGGCATTACCGCATTTCCGAATATTTAGCTGGAGATGAAGCTTCTGACCCGATTCGTGTTCCAGCTTGTGCAGCTCCCTGCACAACACACATGCCATCATCATGAACTTTAGTTCATCTGAGCATACACCGCCAGCTACAAACACGGCCGAGAAACGTTAAGGAACACGTGACGGGAAGAGCTTCGCCAGGCCAGCGTGGTTAGGATGTCAACTCCCCGCAAACGCATCTGCAGATGTAACACAAAACCCACCCGAACCCCCGCAGGCTTTTGTGTGCAAACAGACAAGCTGATTCTACGATCCACAAACACAAGGTCCTAGAGTAACCCAAACAAGCGGGAGTAAGGACCGAGTCGAGGCTAACACTGACCGTTTCCAAAGGCATCAGAAAGCCGCGGTCACTGAGGCAAAGTCGAACAGATCAAGGAACAAAACAGTCCAGAAACAGGCCTGCACAAACACAGACCGGTGGTGGCTACAAAGGCAACTGGATGGGAAAAGGGCAGCGTTTCGACAAATGGGGAACCAGCGGACATCCACACGCGAAAAGCATGGACTTGGATCCATGCCTCACACCATACACCGACAGCAACTCCCAGCAGATCCCAGACCTAAACGTGAGCCCTAACACTCTAAGTTTCTGGAAGACAATGTGGGGAGAGGGGGAATCTTTGTGACCCTGAGTTAGGCAAAGATAGTCTAGATACAACACCAGAAACACAGCCCATAAAAACAAATTGGTAAACTGGACTTTATCAAAACTAAACACTTCTGCTCTTTGGAAACCACACTCAGAATGAAAATAGAGGCCGCAGGATGGAGTCCTCGCAGGGCCCACACCCAAGGACAGGCCTGCATCCACAACACATACAGAATTCAAGAAAACACATAAGAAACAACACATTTGAAGAGACCACTCACCAAAGATACCAGATGGCGAGTGAGCACACGTGAGGGTGTACCACACCAGTCATCAGAGAGCGCACATCAGGTCCCCAGGGCGACACCTCAACACGCAGACCCACACACACATCACCCGCAGCAGCTTTGTGTGTAACAAGGTGGGAACAAACCAGAGTACACCAGCACGTAAAAGGACAAGTGACTCTGGAATATCCATAAAACAGAAAAGTACAGATGACCAGGGATGAGCTACTGGTACCCAGCAGCATGGTCAACCTCCCTTCACCATGGAGCGATGGTTCGGAAACCCTCCTACCAAAGAGCTTGCAGGGGCTTCCCACAGCTTTTGAGATAAGGTGGTCCTCCCTCTGCAGCCTCACCTCGAAGATGCCAGCCACAGAGCCCCCGCCTACCATAGGGCCTTGTTCTAGAACATTCCTTCTGCTCTGCTGCCTCCAGAGCCAGCTCGAGGCCCACATCCTGCGACTGTGGCTCCCGGACGGTGCCTCCCTCAGCACAAGCTCCCTGGGGGCAGGACTGACACCCTCAAACATCTGCATGGAGAGGCAGAGAAACCGAACACAACCTCCAGCCGCACTCCACGGGCCAGCTGCAAACAAGCCCAACCATCGTAAGGACAATGAGCCAAGAAAAATACAACCAGTGGCTAGTGTGCTATCTGGTGGACGTGCATGTGAAGAGCTGTTTTCCTGGGGCACCTGGGTGGCTCAGTGGGTTACGTTTCCGACTTCGGCTCAAGTCATGGTCTTGCGGTCCATGGGTTCAAGCCCCACATCGGGCTCTGTGCTGACGGCTCGGAGCCTGGAGCCTGCTTCGGATTCTGTGTCCCCCTCTCTCTTTGCCCCTCCCCTGCTCATGCCCTCTCCCTCTCTCTCTCTCTCAAAAATAAATATTAAAAAAAAAGGGAACCGTTTTCCCATGCTGTCAATGCTTTCAAATGCGAAAGATTAGAAAAAATATCTGAAATGTTTGATGAAAACAAAACACCAAACTCGGGATGACCGTGACAGACATGCCAATCGCCACGTCGTACGTCATGCATCGTGCGCTGAAACCAACATACCGCTGCGGGTCCCCGGCACTTCAATAAAAAAGAAACACAAAAAGGCCTCAGGGCAGGTGGATCCCCCGCCAGTTCAGGGTTCAAAGCGGATGGCGGCCTGAGACAGAGTCAGGACTCCACAACCCATCACGTTTCCCTCTCCTCACAGCGTCCTGGGACTTTCCAAGTCCTGATGAAACTTAGGACGTTAACGGTTTAAAGTAGCGTGTCCCCAGAACTCTTCAGACACTGTGTTTTAGGGACCTCACCCACATGTACACACGTGTACACGCGCGTGCACACACACACAGACACACACACACACACCCTGCAAAACCATTTGCCACGGGCTGGGCCGGTGGAAGAGGCCGTGGGTGGGGGGTGCGGTGGATCAAACATCTCCATACAGGTCGAAATTTTGTAATGAATGTGTTTAAAGCACAATTTCTGAAAACAAAATTCTGTCCAAATCTTGACTAAGTTGTCGTAATCACAGCTGTCTTATCTACTTTACAAAGTGCCCAAGGGGCGCCTGGCTGGCTCAGTCCATGCAGCATGTGACTCTTGATCTAGGGTTGTGAGTTCGAGCCCCACAGTGGGTATAGGGATTACTTAAAAATAAAATCTAAAAACATTTTTTAAGTAAATATCAGTGGCCAAAAAACGTATCAAGTGATTCCCAAAAGCAACACAAAGGGCCAGGCAGCAAGGAGCTCAGCCTCACTAACGAAGACGGGCAAATTACTAGATGACTCTCTTCACCTACATCTACCACAGCCTGGGGTGGATGCGGGGCTTAAATTCTGGGCAAGGGTCTCTTCTCACAGCACCAGTGCTGGAAGGCGCGTCCCTCGCCCGGGAGGCACAGGTGCAGCCAGCGGGCCACGTCCACACCGAGAACCGCACATCATCCAGAGGAATGTGCTCCGACTGTGTGCCGGGAGGGACGCATGTCCTTGATGTGTGACGTAAAAATACACCTGCGGGGCAACACAGGGGGCCGACCCGTGTGACAGTGCCGCGGGCGTGCTCAGCGGTGTGCTGAGAGCCGAAAACCACGGTCTGCACACGGCTCAGGGTGTCTGTACGGTGCCCCACCGTCTACGGCCCTTTACGTCGGTGTTACAGTCCCCGCGTCACTTAAATCCACAGCGAGAAAAACAGGGCCAGCAAGTGCTGGGTGACAGGCCGTGAGGAGGGCTGCCTGCCGCCACCTCTGCCCCGCTCCTCCTCAAGGTCCACCACCACTTCACCCCGGGACCCACGCACCGTCCCCATCCCCGTGGCCCCATCGCAACCCTGGGAGCCACGGCGTTCTCTCCCATGGACGTCTGCCCAGCCCGGTCCCGGACGCTCCGTGCTGCACGTGTCCGGGGGTGGCCGGGGCCTCGCACTCAACAGACACTTACTAAACACCAACGCGCCACAGGGTCCAGGCGGCCCCGCCCTGCGGCTCCAGCAGTGTCTACGTGTCACTGCTCTTCCGGAAGGTGGAGAGAAGACACCGTCCCCAGAAAAGACACGGCCGGCTCTCCGACAACAGGGCAGGACGGTGGACACAGCCTCCCTAACCGAGGGCCAGGCTGCCCTCCAACATCATGGCCCCAGGCCTCCCCGCTCTCAAGGGGCCGGCGGCCCGACCTGCCCGGCCGGCGGACAAGCACCTGCCCAGCGCGCTTCACCCGGCGTCCCTGCCCCTGCCTGGGAGGGCACGGCGCGTGGCGGAGGAGTCGTGGGCTCTGCGCCCCGGCCCTTCCTCTGCTCGGCCAGCGCCACCTTCTCGTGTTCTCACTTCTCTAAAACCCCTGAAATCCAGGGGCGTCGGCGACGTGCCTGCGCTCCTGCTCCGGGCAGCCTCCCCGTGTGGGCAGCGAGCACCCCCACTGGCCCAGGTCAACCCCTCAACCTCCCTGAACTCTCAGGATCGAGACGGAGCGCAGTTACCTCTTTCTCTTCAGGCTGAAATCCTGAACGCCCTGCACCACCCGAGAGCCTCTGCACACACACGTTACCACGCTCTTCGCTCCTCCGGTGCTCCCTCAGCCTTGACCGGGGGGAGGCTCTGCTCCCCACCTGTGCCCCCCGCGCACCCACAGCAGCGGAACGGCCTGGGGCCCCTCGTGCCCTCGCCCCCAGTCCATCCTGCCTTTCCTTCGTTCCCCCTACCCCCTTTCTCTGGACTTTCTCTTCTCCTGTGAGGGATGCTGCTGTTTTTCACCCTAAGTGCCTCCTGGCGTAAACCGTGCGCAGACAAGAGTAAACGCACACATGCTCCCGGCAAAGCCTCAGGAACGCAGTCCCAAAGCAGACGTGCAGAGCAGCCCCAGGCAGGTGCCGAAGAAGCCGCCTCTGCACCGCCTCTCTCACGAAGCTGTGCTGATGTCCAGGGTCCCAAGAGCAGCTCTGGAAATAGGACAGGTGGCTCCGCACGAACACCGAGGCGGAGAATGCGCAGGATGCTCTGGAAGAACATTCTGGGTCTCTGTCAGGATCAGTAAGCAGAGAGAAAGGCACTTTCCCTTGCAGGGTCATCCCCATGGCCTTCTACTCGGCAACATCTACGTCCTCGCACAGTCAGTATCATCTACTGTACCCTCAAATCCGCACACTCGGCCACCCTGAGGTGAGCGTCTGTGCCCTCCCACGTGTCCAGCTGGCTGGTGAGCCACAGAGGCCGCAGGAGAGGGACTGACCGCAAAGCGTCAAAGGCGCCGTGCCAGTCAGAGCCGCCCGTGCCGCAGGACCGGACTCGGGGAGCCAGGCTGCAGGCCCGTCCAGCGCCTGGGGCCGTAGCAGCTACACTGAACACTGGACGCCCTGCCTCTTGTGGAAGTTTTCGTGCAAACACTGCACAAGTTCAAGGAAATGGAGGTCAGGTGGCAGAGGCCGTGACTTTACGTGATTTACGGCAGAACGTCAGCCCCAGGCAACCCCGCTTCTCAGAACACTGGAGTCGAGGAAGCAAAGCAGGGGCCCGAGTCCATCCCTTCCCGCAGTCAGCCAGCAACTCACCCACGGAGGACCTACTACGTGCCAGCACGCAACACGCACCAACGAAAACCAGGAGCACAAGGCGGCACCCGCTCCTGGGGCCTCCCGCGTGGTGGGGGGAGGGCACGAGCCGAGCAGCAGACCCGCGCGTCCACCCAGGCCGTGGAGGGGGGCCACGCAGCACTGCAGGAGCCCGTAGCCAGGGGGCCTCCGCACCTCATCTGAGGGGCCTAACGGGCTTCACGGAGGAAGCGACACGGTAAAGACGCGGGAAGGAGTGGGGCCTCGCTGCCGGGAGGGTGAGGGAGAACACACCTTGTCCCAGAGACGCAGGCGAGGACACCACGAGGGTCAGCTGGGAAGGGCACAGAGAGGGGACCTAGGAGGCTGAGGTCCAAGCACAGGAGAGCGAGGCCCCAGGGGCCCAGGCAGGAGGGGCCGGCACTCGGGAAGGAGAAGGCGGGGGCTCCTAGCTGGTGGCTTCAGAACTCTCCGGAAGTGTGGGTGTGGGGGTGCGGCTGGAAAAGCCGGAGAACGAGGAAGGAGAGCGCAGGTGGGAGGAAGAAGGTGCTGACAAGAGACACTGTTCAGTTTTCAGTAACATGAAGGCAATTCCCACAGTTGGCAGAAAAAGCATCTGATAAACTCAACATCCACTCATGACTACAGAATAAATATCCCCGCCAAAAAAAGCAAACAACTTCGGAGAATTAGCAGTGGGAAGGAGCTTCCTTAACTTGATGAAGGGAATCTACAAACTATCATCTCCAATTGCAGATCTTTAGAAGCATTTCCTTTGAAATCAGGAATAATTCAAAGAGGCCAGCCATCACCTCTCTTACCCAACACCGTACCCAAGGTCCCAGCAAGCCGACAGCCCAGAGGACAGGTCAGGGAGTGGGAGCATAAGGCTCTGAATGAAATGAGATTGTCATTAATTGTACAGAACAGGATTCTTCACATATAACACCCAAAAAAACCCAGCACCCACAGGGGCGCCTGTGTGGCTCAGTCGGTTGAGCATCCGACTTCGGCTCAGGTCATGATCTCACAGTTCTCATGGGTTCAAGCCCCACATCACGCGCCACACTGATAGAGCAGAGCCTGCTTGGGATTCTCTCTCTTCCCCTCTCTCTCTCTCTGATCCTTCCACACACTCTCTCTATCTCAAAATAAATACATTTTTTTAATGGCACACACATTTTTTAATGAAAGCATTTGATAAGATTGGCAGACATAAGGTCAATGTGCAAATCTCAACTACAATTCAATGTACCATCACCAAAAATTAGAAAATGCAATTCTTAAAAACTACTATTTAGAGAATCCTAGAATGAATCTAACAAGACCTACATGGAAAAAAATACGTACACTTGAATGAAAGATCTTACAGAAGATCTAAATAGAGTGATAAACCAAATTCGTGAATACATAGGCACCGTACCGTAGATGTCAATCCTCCCCGAACTGACCCACGGACCAATACAATCCCAATCAAAGCAACTATGGGGACTTTCACAAGCTTCAAAGATTTGGCTGAAAAATGTATAAGCAAGATCAAAATACCAAAAAACAGACAATTCTCTGGAAGAAGCGAGTGAGGTACTGCCCCAGTGTCAGCACAGAGCTACACTATGGACACGATGCTACCGAGGAAAAGGCAGATAAACCAAGCGAGAGCCACCGAGAGCCCAGAAACTGACCCCTATGTAATACAAACTTGAAATACTGCAGAGGGACGTGCAGACCAGTGGGGTAAGGAAGGCCCATTCAAAGAAACAGTGCTGGGGCAACTGTCTGCTGGAGAAAGAGGAGAGAGTGACCCCGAGCTCTACTGCACCACACACACACACACAGCTGAACCTGCGGGACGGAAGCCAATGTCAAGATGTCAGAAGAAAATAGAGGAGAATATCCCTGGGACCTTGGGGCTAGGAAGAAGGTATTAAACATGACTCAAAGGTGTTTACCACAAAGACAAGACAGACAAATGCTGCTACGGGAAAACCAAGAAACCCACTCGTCGCCATGAAGAGAAGTGCAAAGGCTGGCCGTCAGCTGAGGAGCACACTGGCCACATACGTGACCTCCAAGGAATCGTAACCGGGATAGAGATTAACTCTTACAAATTAGAGAGAGACGATTCAGAGCACGGCTAGAATGCAGCAAATCCACGGCATGGAACAGTCGTCCACGATGAAAGGGGTGCGTGCGACACCCCGCTAAGCCTCAGGAGCGTCCCACTAAGTGCAGGAGGCCAGACACACAAGAGCACCACTGTGCAAGCTCACGTTTACGGAACTCCGGACGAGGCAAATCATAGTGACGGGGTGCCAGGGCCGGGGGTAACCGCCAACAGGCCTGGGGAGGAGTCCACACCTTGACCGTGGTGGCAGTCACACGTAACGTACGTGTTTGTTAAAACTCACAAAGTCAGACGCTCAACGGGGTCGACGTCACGATATGCAGACTAAGTCTCAAGAAAGGATCGTGAAGCTAGATGGGTGGGGCGCCACAGCACACCCACTGGCAGTTAGAATGCAAGAGGCCGACCCTGCCACGTGCTGGCACAGGCGTGCGGGGACAGGAACTCTCCTGTTGGATGAACAGCACATTCCCACAACCACTTAGGAAAAGCCTGGCCTGAGCCTGAGGAGCCTGAACACAGGTTTCCCCAGTGACTCAGCAATTCCGCTCCCAGCATTTACCCTGGAGAAAAGAACACGCACGCGTACGTCCACACCGAGCCCTGTCCACGAACGCTCAGAGACGCTCCATTCATTACTGCCCAGGAAACCGAACCGCCGGCGTCCGGTGGACTGACGGACACAGTGTGTGCGCGACCGGGGCGAACCCCGAACACCCCGCGTGAAGCAGCCAGACACGATCACGACGTGCAAGTACGTTTCCGCGAATTGTGACACGGCAAACAAAACTACAGAGACGCGAAGCGGGGCGCGTGCCTGTCAACGAGAGGGCAGGAGAGGCCCTTGGGGGTGAACGGAGCATGTGCGTCCGGAGCGTGAGGGGGCCGGACAGATGCACGCACTTCTCAAAGCGGGTGCACTGTGCTGCATGTGTCTTATGGGCGTCTAACCCCCAAGAAAAGCCTTACGCGTGCTGAGCTCTATTTAAAGGCGAGCCTCCTCACACCCGGCTGGCGCGTGGCCAGAAGGCTGAGTCACCCGCTGGCGACAGCACAGCAGCCCGGGGGGAGCTGCCTCTCACCTCGGCCGGCGGGACCGCCCGGCAGGCCCCCACCTGCAGCCCGGAGCTCCCCGGCTCGGCCGGCGTGGGCTGCTGGGCCTCGTCGCTGTGGCAGGAGGAGCTCAGGTGTCCTTCTGGACCATTCCTTCCAGAGGTATTCTGAAGGTTTTAGTGCCTGCACCGTGCAGGAAGGTGTCGCTAGGAAAAGTAATTTTTCTCTGAGTGGACCAGATATAAAAGTCCGTTTCTCAGTTAACACAGAATGCCAGCACAAGATGATCTCCAGGGTACATCATCAAGGAAAACAGGGTGCAACTCCGCACACATGCACTTCAGGTGTGAACATGAACATGCTTATTCTTACAAAAAGAAATACTGGGGGCGCCCGGGGGGCTCAGTCAGTTAAGTGTCTGACTTTGGCTCAGGTCATGATCTCGCAGTTTGTGGATTCAAGCCTCACACGGGACTCTCTGTGCTGACCGCTCGGAGCCTGGAGCCTGCTTCGGATTCTGTGTCTCCCTCTCTCTCTGTCCCTCCCCTGCTCATGCTCTGTGTCTCTCTGCCTCTCAAAAAATAAATAAACATTAAAAAACAAAATAAAAATAAAAAGCTGTAAAATAAATAAAAATAAATCAGTTCTCATCCAATTCCCTTTCTTCAGTCCCTTCCCCATAAAAAAGCCGGTTGAAAAAGGAAGAAAGAAAGAAAGAAAGAAAGAAAGAAAGAAAGAAAGAAAGAAAGAAAGAAAGAGAGAGAAAGAAAGAAACTGAATGAATGGCCCAGAAACCAATGAAAATAAAAACTTTAAACTGTCTCTGGGGACAGGCAAGAGAGAGGGGACAGAGGAAAGGCTTCTGCAGACCCAGCTCTCCTGCCGCGGGCAGAGAACTAAAGCGTGTATCATCAAACTGGTAACAAAACACACGGAAAAAAGAATTATTTCAATGGAGTTTGAACACACAGGAACTGCAAGAAACCTTAAACTCCACTTTCACTGTTTAATTGTGAAACTCTAAGTATATGGTAGGATACGCCAAGTGAGTAAACAGGATTGCATTATCAGACCCATGATTTTCCGAGCCAGGGAAGAGCTACAAACACAATTTCAAAGAATTTAAGGGACCCCTGCTGGGTTAGCAACCTGAATGGGAAGTACGTGTGGCTGGCTCCCTGACCCCAGATGCGGGGCCCTGCCCAAGCCACGTGCTGACACTTCTCGGGCTGAAGGAAGGGGGCGCTCACTGCCAACGGGGACAGAGCGACAGCGCGGGGCCATCCCCCAACGCCTCCTCCCACGTCCACAAACCCCGCACGCTGACAGCCACGCCGCCGGCACACAGAAGTTAACTCCAGGTTCAGGCAGAGGCCGGGAGGAAAAGGATGCTCGGGGCACGCGGAGGAAGACACAAGAGAGCACCTGGGGACAGGCAGGCGGGGACCAAGCCCAGCCACACAGGCACAGAGACCGCAGAGCAGCGCGGACGACACGTAAGCCCGCCGTGCAAGCGACCCCGCATGCTCGCGCCCGCCACCTGCCACAGCCACACCCCTGGGACCCCACTCCCCACTGGCTGCTCCCAGAATGCAGGCTCAGCCCGCTGTCTGGAAAGTTCCGCAGGCACTCTAGGGGCCCCCTGTCCTGTCCCTCCTCGGAGTGGCCTCCCTGAGCACCCGTCTGAACAGCACCTCCTACCCCGCCTCACTTGTGCAGCAGACCCCGATGTGCGCGTGCTGGAACTTCGGGTGGCGCACGCGGCCCGTCACCCCTTCCGGAAGGACCCCCATCACATGTAACGTGCCGGCACAGAGCTGGCACTCGGTAAGGACACGGCCATTAAAACCACGGAGTCTGTAACTCCCCACAGTAGTGGAGGACCGGGGAACTTTTAGAAAGGAAACGGTGCGTCAGGGACAGCCACGATGATCGCCTGGGGACAAGAATAGGGATCACCCTTCACGTCTTTCCCGTATTTTTTTGTCCTTATCAAATCTTGCAGGATGAGCATACATCACGGCAGTTACCCCCTCATCCACGCTGGGCTCCCGCCGCTTCCGCGTGGGAAGCAGAGGACCCTCCCCTTGACTCAAGGCCGGAAGGTCAGGTGCAGCCTGGCGCTGCGTCACGTGCCGCGTCCTTCACGGGACGTCCATCCCCTGGCGCGGGCATCTCGTCCCGTCACCTGGGCACGAGGAGGGTGAGCCCAGGACAAGAAGGTGCCCCGGAGAGAGACCACAGTCACACGACGTGTGTCACAGCACATTGTCACAACCGTTCTGTTTCACCGTTATTGTTAATCTCCCGCTGCGCCCGGTTAGGGTTTATAAACCGCGCTCGACCAAGGGCGAGGTGTGTGTCGAGGAAAACACTTGGTGCGTGTAGGGCTGGGTGCCCCCACGCCTTCGGGCTTCCGTGGGGGTCTTGGAGCGGATCCCCCTGCAAATAAGGGGGGGAGGGGGCTGCTGTATTTACGTGGAAATACGTGCTGTATTTACATCTGTTTAAAAACCAGATGTTGTTTGTAACTACGGACAAGGGAGCTGCACCTTCTAGCGGCCACTACGGAAACGGCCAGGCCTGGAGGGAAGCCCCAGACGCAGCCGTGGGGTTCAGTGCACAGCCAGCCCCTGACGGACACTCAACTTTCTCTAACGAAGACCAGGCGACGCTTCCGTTTGAACGAAGCCAAGGTGGACCCGACTCGGGTGGTGCCCACGGCCCCCAGCACGTGACTGCTCACGCAGGTGCCCGGGGGGGGGCAGTGGCCCTTCTCCAGGGACAGCCAACAAACCTCTCCTCACCGCACGCAGACGCTTCCAAGCGCTCTATTTTAGCCATAAGAAAAGTGCATACCCGTATCAGACCCGATCGACCATTAACGAAGCCATTTCAAACAAGCCCCTGAACACCAGTGCCAGCTTCTTGGCCTCAGGAGACCGCAGACGCTGGCACTTCACACAAATGACAACTACCCTCCCTTCCGGAACATGATGCAGCACCGAGGCAGACAGAAGAAGAGGCACCATAACCTTTTAGGTGCAGCTTTACTGAAATCTAGTTTACAAAGAATTGTTTGAAGTGCACAATCTGGGAGCTCGAGCAAACAAACACACTTGAGTAGTCACTCCTGCAGTCGAGACCTGAAACATTTCCATCAAGTTACAAAGCGCCCCGGCACCACGTGGCAGGCTCCCCAGAGCAGGCCACCGCTGTGGGCACCGCGCGGCTTCTCCTGGGGTCTCAGAGACCTGGGATGGTGCAACGGCCGGTCCCCGGGGCCTGGTTTCTTGCACCCGGCAGAGTGCTGTGAGCCCCTCCACAAGGCTGCAGGTGTCAGCACCCTTTCCTCCACGTCACCAAGTACCGAGTGCGGACGGGCCACACGCCGTGCACCTCACGGACATTTAGGTCATTTCCAAGTTGGCCTCTGGTGAGTAGGGCCGCTGCAAACGCTGCCAGGGAGTCCCTCGCGGACGTTCACCTCACTCCTCCTGGACAGGCTGCTGGACACAGCAAGGACCCAGTGCTGTTCGAGCACCTGCCACATGCTGTTTCCTCCTACTGGGCACTCACCCCCGGCAACCTGCGGGCTCCGTGACCCCCACACCCACCGGCTGGGGTGCAGCCTGTTAGTGGGCGTGGAAGCGACGGGGTACCCACTGGACTCTAACGCGTCCTTCTCTGATAACCAATGATGTGAGCATCTTCTCATATGCTTCGGGGCCATTTTTATACCTTCTATTGTGTCTGTTCAGACCTTCTGCCCATTCTTTTTTTTTTATTTTAAATATTTTTATTTATTTTTGAGAGAGAGACAGAGCACGAGTGGGGGAGGGACAGAGAGAGAGGGAGACACAGAATCTAAAGCAGGCTCCAGGCTCTGAGCTGTCAGCACGGAGCCCGATGGCAGGGCTTGAACCCACAAACCGTGAGATCGTGACCTGAGCTGAAGTCGGACGCTTAACCGACTGAGCCACTCAGGCGCCCCTCTTCTGCCCATTCTTAACGGTCTTCTGACCACTGCTCTGACCTGCCTCCCTGTGCTCTACATAAGTTCTCCGTCAGATGCATCACCCCACTCCAAAGCCTGCCTTCCAGTTTATTAACGACGACTATCACCTAGCAAAAGTTTCCTTCTGATTCTGAAGTCTGGTGTATCGATCTTTCCCGCTGCGGTTCGGGCTACCTGTGTCCTAGGAAATCTCGTACTAACTTATTAACCCGCGGTCATAAAGATCACCACCTGAGATTTCAGTGTCACGGCCAGAGGGCCACACTGCCACTTCTGGGAACTCTGCGGCCAGCGTCTGCACCCGACAGAGGACGATCCCAGAATGCATGATCCACTTCTGCTGACATCCTTTCTCTCCGGAGCGGCACACCAGGTGTGATGGAGCGCGCACGGAAGCTGGGCGCTATTCGCTCCCACCTGACAGTCCGTCTGTGAGACTGCTCGGCAGAGACCCACTGTGCTTCGCCTTACTTCCCCCGCCACCCGCGAAACGGGCGCCCTTCAAGCGCAAGGGGGCGGGTGGAAGCTGGAAGCAAGAACAGTGAGGACCAACCAAAGCAAAGCAGGGCCAAGTCTTTGCCGGACTCGGTCTGAAGCCACACCCACAGAGCGCCGGGGCCAGTCTCGTTCTAAGGGAACTGACTCACAAGTGTGGGGGGTAAAATCTTAAATCCTGTGCTGAAAACGGAGCACGCCAGCCGCCCCCAGAGTGCTTCACTCTGCTTTAGAACAAGTCCGGCTTCGCCGTGAGAAAAGCGACCCCTGGTTCCCACGGTACGAACGCAGTACCCTACAACCTACAAACCCACGCTGCCCCGTTTCAATCATGTAGAAGACGACACAGCCGAGGGAGCCTGAGATCTCCTGTGTCAATGCCGGCTCCCAGACCTCTCCCTGCCAGGACACTCAGACAGAGGGGCTGCCTGGCGAGCAAGCATCAGCTAGGACGCTGTTCCCTCGGGATCCCCCACGGCCAGGGCGGCCCCCAAACCTTTTTCCCTCCTACATGCGCCCTTCTGCCAAGGCTGGTCTCCCGTCCACCCCGACGTGCACTCATCACCACGCCCACTCTGTCCCACCACCAAGGTGCCCCCTCACTGCGGCAGGCTGCTTTCCAACACAAGTACGAAAAATCACCCCTGAAAGTCCCCTAAAGCCCCAGGAGGTCTTGGGCTGAGTGGGTTCCCTCCTGCGGTAACATGGCCAACTCCTCCCAGGTACTGGAGCACATGGGGGCCTGTTCACCTGAACCCCAGACCAAAGAGGGGGCTTGCCTTTGAGAAGTCTGATGTACCAAAAATGCTTTTGTAGAAACACTGAATCGTGCGTGGGGGCTGAGCAGAGTGACATCTGTTGCCGTACCAAGACTCCCTGGGGCACACCTCCTTGTCCCCCTGAGGGGCACTGCTAACCATCCGTGTCATGGCTCCGAGAGCTGGCACTCAAGGGTCGAGGGGACCTGCACAGCCAGTCAGCAGTGGAGCCTGGCTGCACAGAGTCCCACTACTGGTTGTCGCTGTGTGGGCCCGTCTGACCCTGGCTCAGGAGGACAGCAACATCCAGAACCACCTGCAGAGTCAAAGGGGACTTCCCCCCACCCAGGGCTCGTCCCCCTCCCGCACGCCCCTTCCCCAGGCAGCCAGCTCTTCGGCCCCGCACACACTCATCGCACCGGCTCCCGCTACGGCAGTTCTGACCTCCACCTCCGCACCTGTGCCACCCACCAGGCCGGACACAGCTGCTGCTCCTCTGGACACAGCAGGGCTAACGCATGCCCCCACCGGGCCACCATCATGACCGGTCCCCAGGCCAGGGAGGGGCAAGCGGGCTCAGGATCAGAGATGCCCCGGGCAGCGTGCCTCACCAACCCGAGCCTCAGCCACCCATCTGCAAGAGGGCAGTGGGGGTGCAGGAGACGTGCACAGTGTCTGACTTCTACGTCCCGCCCCCGGTGGGCAGAGAACTCATGGGTGCCCTTCTGGGTCGATCCTATCCTCCTCCTGTGCCCTGTCCCCTTGTCTGTCGCCTGCCCTCACGAAGGTAATGTCTCTTACTGCCCCCGTTCCCACCTGGCTAGACCAAGACGCATTTCCTGAGACCGGGCTATGGCAGGAACCTCCTAAGGTCTCCCTGCCTGACTCCCCCTTTGACCTCCCAGGGAAGATGCTCACTGACAACTCTTCCCAAAATACCTCCATTCGTGAGAAAAACTCTTAGTAAACTAGGAATAAAGGCAACTCCCCCACCCCGATAAAGACTGTCCGCAAAAAACCTACAGCTAACATCCTACTTCACGATGAGAGACTCAAAGCTTCCCTAAAAAGAGGAACAAGGCAAGGAGGTCTCTCTTCTCACTGCTGCACGTCAACACGGCACCAGGCATCCCAGCTGGTGCAACACAGAAGACGAGATAAAAGGTACACAGATTGGGAAGGAAAAAATAAAAAACTGTCTTTGTTCACAGGATCATCTACGTAGAACCCCCCCCCCCCAAAATGACAGAAGGGGCGCCTGGATGGCTCACTTGGTTGAGCACCTGACTTCGGCTCAGGTCACCATCTTCTGGTTTGGGAGTTCGAGCCCACACTGGGCATCCTGCTGTCAGCGCGGAGCCTGCTTCAGATCCTCTGCCCCCCCCCCCCCCCGCACCTCCCCACTTGCACGTGCTTGCTCTCTCCCGCACGCTCTCTCTCTCAAAAACTAAGTAAGCTTTTTCTTTTTAATGACAAAATAAACTCCTGGAACTAAAAATGATTACAATAAAGTTGCCAGATATAAAGTTAACTTACAAAAGCCAATCACTTTCTCATAAACCAACAACGAGTAGAATTAAAACACGTTATCATTTACATTAACACCCAAAAAACATGAAATACTTAGTTATAAATCTAACAAAATACAAGACCAAATAAAACCAACTAAAAACTCTGATGAATTAAATCAAAGAACCAGATAAATGGAGGGACAGTCCATGTTCACAGACAGGAAGACTCGATATCGTCGGGATGTCAGTTCTTGCCAGTTTGGTCAGTAGCTTCACTGCAACCCCACTCAAATCTCAGGAAGTCACTTCATGGATATTGACAATGGACGGGAGGCCACGGACCCAGAGGAGCCAACGCGAGAGCCGGAGGGGGACTACCCGACGTCAAGCCCACCGCGAAGCCACAGCAATCACGCCGCCGTGTCCCGGCGGAAGAAGGCACAGACCGTGGGACAGAACAGAGCCCAGAAACAGGCCCCAGAAACCCAGTCGACGGACGTCTGACAAAGGAGCGGAGGCGACACGACGGAGCAGAGACCGTCTCTTCGACAACCGGGGCCGAACCCCCCGGCCGTCCACCTGCAGAAGAACGCATCTAGACACGGACCTCACCCTCTTCACGAAAATTCACTCAAAGTGGGTCACAGACTTAATGTAAAATGCGAACCCTGATCTCCTCGATGACAACCCAGGAGAAAGTCTCGGTGACCCTGGGGATGGCAATGAGCTTTCAGACACAACGCCCAGACAGGATCCAAGAAGGAAAGCTGGCAAGCTGGACTGCGGTAGAATTAAAGACGTCTGCTCTCGGAAAGACTGTCAGGAGCCACAGACTTGGAGAAAATAGGTACAAACGACATTTGATAAAAGACAGTCGTCCTAAATATACAAAGAGCTCTTAAAACTCCACAGTAAGAAAACAACCCGATTAGAAACGGGCCGGTGACCCGAGCAGGCCCCTCACCGGAGAAGACGCACAGATGCAGACGGGCGCGGGGACAGACGCTCCGCATCACAGGTCGTCAGGGAAACGCAAACCACAACAGCGAGGCACCACGCACGCCTGTCACCAGGGCCCAAACCCACGACCCTGACGACCCCAGACGCTGGCGAGGGCGCGGAGCGGCAGGAGCGCTCGGCCGTTGCCGGCGGGAACGCAGGATGGCGCGGCCGCTTTGGAGGAGAGTTTGGTGTTTGGCTACAAAACGAATCATACTCTGACCGGACGAGCCGGCCATCGCGTTCCTTGCGATTTATCTACACGAGTCGAAAACTCGTGTCCACACAAAAACCTGCCCACGGATTTGTATAGCGGCTGTGCTCGCGACTGCCAGAACTTGGAAGCGACCACGGCGTCCCTCAAAGGTGACAGATAAATAAACTGTGGTAGATCCAGAATATGGACTGTCAGTCAGTGATAGGAAGAAACGAGCTCTCAAACCATGAAAAGATGGAGGAGAATCATAAATGCACATCACTAAGTGAGAGACACTAATCTGAAAGGCTCCGCACTGTGTGATACCAACTGTAGGGCCTTCTGGAAAAGGCACGACTACAGACATTAAAAAGATGGGGTCGGGAGGTGGGGAGGGGTGAACAGGTGGAGCACAAAAGATTCTAAGGGCAGTGAAAATACCGTTTGACACTATAAAGGCGGATACGTGCCTTTCTCCGTGTGTCCAAACCTCGGAGATGAAGCGAATGTAAGCTCCCTAAGGGATGGCGTGTCAGCGCGGCTCATGCCCTGTGACAAAGGTACCCTCCGGTGGGAGATGGCCACAGTGGGGAGGCTGTGCTGGGGGGAGGAGGGGACATATGGGAAATCTCTGTACTTTCCTCCTAATTTTGCTGTGAACTTTAAACTGCGCTAAAAAAAAAAAAAATTAAGCTCTTTACCAAAAACAAAACGAAACCCAAAAAACACGTCATCTGCTTTTGTTGGTACCTGGACACTGGAGGGCGGTACCCCAAACCCCCTAAGAAGCGGCCTGTGGACAGCTGGCTGACCAGCAGAACTCTCCCATCTGCCACACCTCTTCCCCCGCCAAGAGCCCACTAAGCCGAGAGTCGAGGAATGGACGTGGCCCCACGCCCCCGACAGGAGGAGCCAACAGAAGGACGAGATGCCCGCAGAGGCAGAAAGAGAGCAGCAGACTCTGAGAGAACGGGAGGGGTCTTTCTGGCACCCCCAGGGCTCAGGGCAGGATGTCCACGCTCTAGGCAGAAGAATTTATGGCCACGAGGTCCTTTCCTCAGAAACAGAGGACATCCCTGCGTCAAGGGTCCCCTGTCCAGTCCCACCTGACCGCTACGAGGGGAGCCAGGGCACCACGAAGGCTCTCCATCCGTACAGCGCTCACATGAGCCAGAAATGGCAGACCCTTCATAACAGGCTCCAACAAGACAGAGACCTGCACACTACTGTGTGACCGGCACCCATCCTGGGCACCAGGCATCCGTGGGGCTCCTCCCTCAGGAAGCAGCCTGGGGAAGAGCTGAAGTGCCAAGATGGGGGGGGGGGCATGCAAACAAGCCCCCAGACACAAGAAAATTGACAAACTCAAAGGAATTTCAGAAAGAGAACAGCAGGACATTACTTAGAAGGGAGGAAACCCCCCCAGAGGGGACCTGGAACGTCAGGTGAGGAAAGGACCTCTGGCACAGACCGGACCCGGCAACGCCGGGCTCCGCAGGTGCCTCCTTTCCAGCCGGTGCAGGTGTCTCGGGCATGGGGACACGTGCTCGCCACGCACGGACAGCGCTCAGGCACACGTCGGCACCCGGAAGGCAGGCCGCGGGAGGCTTGGGGGCGCCGCGGGAAGCCTCCCCAGCCTGCCGGCTGCACTCTCTGGCCCCCGGGCCACGCTGCCAGAACAAGCCATTTACACGCCGTCCGGCTCCGCGATCCCACATCCGCCCTTCACCCTCCAGCCACCCCTGCCGATCAGCCACCTTCAGCCCAGGCAAGTGTACACCTGACCCTCCAGCCCTGCAGGCGACCCACCCTCCCGCCAGGGTGCCCCTCTTCCAAGAGAACTCCACTTCTGGTTTGATATGGGACGCCGATTTCTCAGGAGCACGCAGTGCCGTGTGGCGGTCGGGCCACAGGGCACACCGCCCAGCACAAAGCCCGGGGACAACCTCCCGCGCGCCCCCGGCCCTCCGGAGGAAGGAGGCAGGAAGGCCACCTCTGTCGTGTCCCCTCCCTGCCACCCAGCGGCCCCCACCTGTACCTGCTGCCCCACCAGGGCAAGCTCTCCCTCTCACCCCCCAGTGGAGGTGGGGCTGGGCCACTTCAGCCCCTCACCCTCCCTCATCCGAGAGGCTGGCTCAGCGTCCCTCCTCCCCAGCTCCTGTCCTCTCATTCGGCCACCTCCCCGGATGCCTGACCGGACACCTGGCATCCCCCAGCGGCTGGCACCGGCCCCCTTCTCTGCAGCCTGCTGGCTGCCCCCTGGGCCCTGCCCCCCACTTTCTCTCTCTGTGGCAACCGCTGACCCGTGTGCAGGTACATACAGAGCAGCCACGAGCCCCGGGCGGCCAGCAGGCACCTGAGCGAGCCAACGCGCAGGCACAGCAGCCAGAGGAGGCGGGACGCCAGCGGCTCTGGACACCGTGCACGGGGGCAGCATGTCGACCCCGCAACACCTGGGAGGCGGGGTCGAACCCGATGCGTTAACACGGATCAACATTCCTCACCTTGTTGCGCTTTCACATCCCTTGTCCTTTTGAAGGCGCTACCAGAAACTTCACACTCTGCGTGTGGCCCGCATCACACTCCTCCTGGAGAGCACGGCTCCCAATCTCCCGTCTTCGGGAAACAAGTCCAGAAACAACAAAAGGAACTGGCCCCACACTCCAAGCACATGGCTCTGTTCCCCCTCCGAAACCAGCATCCCCAAACGCTGTCCCCTCCCCACCTTCCCCCCCGGGGCCCGGCCTGTCCCGGCCTCCAGGGGCAGATCCAAAAGCAGGTCTGTCCCTTAACCTCCTAAGCTGGCCACCGACACACAACAGGTACAGACACTCACCGCCCTGACACGCCCCTGACCCCATGACCTGGCACCCTGTGCCCCACCCCGCCGCGGGCCCCCCATGGGCCCCCTGCTTGGGCCTGCTCCCCTCTGCTGGTTCCTCCTCTGTTCCACCTCTAGGTGTCAGATGTCCCCCAACAGGTCTCTGGCCTGTCTTCTCTTCTCTGGGCTGTACTGTCCCTCCTCCAAACCCAGTGAGCACACCACCCTCGTGGTTTAACATGACATCAGTCCTTTTTTCTTTTTTTTTTTTTTTTCAAAGTAAACTCTACACCCAATGTGGGGCTTGAACTCACGACCCCGAGATCAAGAGTCCCACCAGCTGAGCCAGACACGTCTCCTGAAATATCATCAGGGCCCCTGCCCCCGATCCCCAGCCCTGAACCCACCTCTGAATTTCAGACGCAAATCTCAGGTCTCCCTGACCCCCTCCCGGACACCCGGTGCACGACCCCCGCGTACACATGTAGAACCAAGAACGTGGGTCTCCGTAAAGAGACCCGGCCTGTTCTCAAGATCTCTCCTGTGTGCGGCTCTGTAGACGAGAGTCTGCCAGTGCCCCCCGGGCTGGCCACCCCTCCCCAGGCAGGAGACCCAGGCGCCGTGTGAGGGCCCTTCTCACAAACAACACAAGACGGGATGAAGGAGTCCTGCTTGCCTCCACGTGACAAAATACCACACAGCACAGGACGGAAGCATCACTTACGGCCAAGGTCCCAAAGGACGCCTCACAGCACGGTACCCTTTCCACACGCTTGAAGCTGAAAAACCCCACACACTTAACAATGCTCAGGGAGGCCACGGCAGTTAGGAAAAGAGAAGCAAAGGCGTGGAGGCCGTGGGGTCAGGACGACGGCGGCCACAGGCTGGGGGCGGCGGGGGTTGGATGGTCCCGTGGGATGCTGGCAGGCTCCCAGCTGTTCCGTGGGGTGGAGTTTGCAGGTGCTCGTCACATACAGCAGGTCACGCGGGGACTGGAGACCGTGACTAACTCAACTCCGCGCGTCTAAGATCCAAAACATCCTGTCCCGCACTAGTCTTCTCAGTTAATGGCTTTTCAAAGTCATGGCCCGTCCACCAAGCGGACAGACCACAAACGCCTCCAGAAGACTCCCTGACTCACGCCACAGGCATCCCCGCCACACGAGCGCCACGCTGATGCCGAGCTTCAAAAATGAACGCGGCACAAGCCACGCTCTCTGACCTCAGGTGCTCCCGCTTCGCCGGCAGGTAGAGCCTCGCCTGGACCGACTCACGGCCACCCGCCCGCTGCCAGGCCCCGCGGAGACGGGCCTCGGTGGGACACGCCAGTCCCGAGGAAGCGCCCCGCTCTACCACGGGGGCCATGAGGCCGGCGCCCAGAAGCACTGCGGCAGCCTGGGCCTGAACGACACGCAGAAGCACCCAGAAAATAATACTGTGAGGTGCAGCCGCGAC
Organism: Panthera tigris; assembly: GCF_018350195.1. Lineage (NCBI taxonomy): Eukaryota > Metazoa > Chordata > Mammalia > Carnivora > Felidae > Panthera > Panthera tigris. The sequence continues at coordinate 1,851,250 of NC_056662.1, read as the reverse complement.
CTGGCACGCTGCCCACTGTGGAAGCGAGCCGGGGGGGGGGGGGGGGAGGCCAGAGCAGGCGGGGAGGTCGTGAACGCCCCAAGGCCAGACCACCGTCAGGAGTCCGGCTTTGTTCTAGAAGTAACGAGGGACCCGTGGAGGTCCTTGTGTGCAGCAGCCCAAGCAGAGGGGACGTAGTGAGGAATGACGAGGCGCGACTGACAGGCAGTGCGACGGGGCGGGGACAGTGAGGCACCCAAGTGACCGACACTACACCCTCCCGTGCCTGCAGCCCCACCTGGCGCCTGCCCACGACCCCACACTGGGCATCTACTGGTGAGGACATCCAGGAGCTGCCTGGAAAGTTCTAAACTACACACAACTGCAAGAGGAAACGCTCTAGGGGTCCACCCCCCAGAACAGTTACTAAAAACTCTCATAGCGGCCTCAGGTCTCTTTAAGAGAAATACGACATCACAGAGAAAAGTGGAGGTCCCAGGCGCAGGCCCGTACCCCCACCGCCCCAGAAGCAGCCACCCGCAGGGAACGAGGGGACACCCTCCGGCCACCTCCCACACTTGGACACACACGTGCCCGCGACACGCAGACCTGAAGAGCGTGCGCCCCCTTCCGCCACCCCTAACCTGCCTTCCGTGCACAGCGCACCTCTGCCGTCCAACATGCCAGCACTGAGCACGGAGCGTGCTTCTGCCCCCGCCGCACACGGTCACACGCAGCTGCTCGTGACCGGGCCTCCGAGGGACTGAGGCTGACGGTCTCAAGAAGGCCAGGCCAGCAAACTCCCCGAGCTGACGGCACAACGGTCTCCTCGAGGGTGGCGTGTCCCCAGCAGGTCGGCAGCCCTACCCGCGCCGGGAGACAGCCAGCTGTCCTGGCTGTCACCAAGCCAAGTACGGTCAGAGACCCCTACGGAGGTGTGTCTGGACCGTGGAGCCCCCGGAGTCGGAGAGGGGCTGGCTCCACCATCAGTTCCAGGATCGGGACCCCAGAGAGCGGTGTCCAAACCACTCGGCATGAAACGCAAGCCAGGGCTGGCCCACCGGGCACCCGGCCCAGAGCGGTCGGGACCCTGGCCCAGACTCGCAGGACTCCCAGTGAGCTCCGCGCCGGGCTCCCACGGCCCACTTGGAGGCTGTCTTTACTATGTCACCTAGAGCTTGGGAGACGCTCTGAACAAAGTTTCTCAACTGTTAAATACGTACCAAAGTGGCAGCAACCCTGACTTGTTATCTAATCAATCCAGAGCAGCAGAGAAAATGCTGGAGTGTCCAAAATGGACTATAACAGACAGAAAGCTTATTTTCAGCAATTACTGCAGGAAAAGGAGCGGCTAATGAGATTCCATTTCAGAAACGATGCTGCATTTATCCCCACCTCCTCCCCTTGCAAACCCATCTTCCGTGGCTCACCAACAGCCCCATCAGAAAGTAATTCCTGAGGACGGGGACTGCCCTACTCTAGCACAAGTCTGATCTGAATTTGGTTGGTGCCCAATGTCTGCTCATCGACCGACTAATCAAACTCACAAAGCGTGGCTCTGCCCTTCGAGGCCACGAGCAGGGCTGATGGGTGGCCGCCCGGGCACAGCTCTGCAGTCAGGAGAAAGGGCCTTGCACCTGGAGACCAGGGGACCTCCCGACCACTCACCCCTTCCTGCCGTCGGGATGGCCCCAACCTTAATGCCCGCAGCCACTCGGAGAGGAGGCCGGGGGACCGTCTGGTAGCACGAGGCACAAACCCCCGCTGACCCCAGGAGTCCAGCGGCGGCTGGACACACCCCTGCCTTCCTACAGCCGGGTCTCTGGAACAGACAGCACCAGCGTGTCGGCCCCTGGGGTCAGCCACCCTCTTGCCGTGTGCTCGGGACTCGCCGGGCTGCGGATCTTCTCGCGAGAAGGCCCGGCCCTGTGTCAGCTGCCTCAAGTAGGCACGAAGACAAGAGATGCAGCAGGAAGGAGTGATCGCCCCAGGCCTCCCACCTGGCTGGCCTCTCTCTGGGCCCAGCCCCTCGGGTAAGGGGCTGAGGAGTCTCTGAAAAGCCACTCACCTCCTTGGGTCTCAGCATCTTCACTGGGACCACCCGGCTCTAGAATCCTCAGACTCACGAGTCTGTCCATCGGCACACGGCAGGAAGCCCGGGGCGGGCACACAAGTGCAAAACCACGTGGGCTGCTCGACCGCAGCACCTCGTCACCTCATCGGAAGTGCTAATGTCCCTCCCCAGCCATTTCCACACATAAAAAGGCAAAGAAGCCGGGAGGAATTTGCTGCCTTAATGACAAACACTCCTACTTCATAAAAAGCTCTTAAAACAACAACTGCCCGTGTCCACTTCCCCGAAGGGCAGGTGAAAGGCAGGTGGCGTTCAGGGTGGCCCCTCCTTCCTAGGCCTCCTCCGCCCCCCCTACCTGCAGCAGGGGGGCCCGCCTGCTCTCCCGGCCGCCCTCCCCCTGCTCCAAGACAGTCCCCCAGGAGGCGGCCTCACCCTCACGGCCAAAACTTCCATCAAATGCCACGGGACTCCCAAATTCTGACCCCTCGCGGCCTCTGCCCCCAGCCCACACCTTACGCTCAACTACCCCTGATGCCTCCTCAGAAACGGCACCACACGCTTCACGTTCCAGACAGGCCCACGGCCCTCAGCCCCCGTCCCCCTTCACTGCAGTCCTCGGTCTCAGCCACCCCATGATGCCCTGTCCTCGCAGCGCCGTGGATCGGCTCCCCGGCCGACGTACATCCTAGAGCAAAGGACCTCGGTCTCCATCCACATCCACGGGAAAAGGCTCACCTTCGCTTGGTCAAAGAAATACACCCTAGAACCAGACACAACCTTCTAAACGAAACCTGTAGAATGGTAGCAATTTCTAAAAAGTCATCATTTTGGCCATGGCTCTCAAAACCGTGGTTTTAAAAGCGTAAATGGTCGAGTCCTCAAGAAGGCAATTTGTATCAAAGACTCATGAATGCTCGACCCATCAGACGCCCGCAGAGCTGTGCACAAAGACATTCACCTGAGGGTCATTCACAGCCGACCAGGGGACGTGAGCCACAGCAGCCCCTCCCAGGGGCCTGTGGGGAAGCTCCGAAGGAGGGGACTTCAAAGGCCACCAGGGCGGGGGCACTCCCCACACAGGCTAAGGCAGGAGGCGCGGCAGGACCTCGGTGACCAGGACCTCGGTGACCGAAGGTCTCCCTCTGCACGTGCTTCATGCAGGCGGATACAGGTGGTGACCAGCCAGGCAAGGCGAGATTATGAGGAACTTTATTTTCTCCCTCACGGTTTTCTTTTCTGCCCACACTTCCCATAATGAATAAAACTTTGTATCAGGAGGGAAAACGTGGGAAAGGCGTCCCTTTCAAAGGACTAGTTGTGTTACGACGCTGTGGTTCTGTTACAACACCCACCAGCAGCAGCCGCCTCTCCCCTTCCCCGACGTGGGGGCGCCGGGGGCGCCCTGACAAGATCAAACCACGCCAGGCCTGGCCCGTGACCTGCTGTGTTCACTAACCCACGGCGTCGGTCTACACATATCCGTACACAGATTATATTAAAAAGCACTCGACAAAGCTCCTCTGTGAAAGGCGTGACGGCCCCTTGGAGAGCTCCCCTGACGCACTTGCCCCCCACACCGTGGCACAAAGATTGAGGTGGAAACGCTGCCTTCCGTCCCCTTCCAGCTGCGGTGGCAACACAAGACGGTCCACACAGTATGGCCACCCCACGCCCCAGCACCTCCCCCCTCCCCAAAGCGCTGGGCCTCATCCCTGACCCCACAAGGCCCCTCTCTGCCCTCTGCAGCGTCCAGGCCAACGCCGGCCACTCTGAGTGCAGAGGGCGCAGCACTGAGGACGAGGGCCTTGCTGCTCTGGCTCCGAGTGTCCTCCTGCTCTGTCCACTCCGTGTCCACTCTGACCGCTGACTGCCCAAAACAAGTCACTGCACAGCGACAGAACCTTCTCACTGCTTGCTCCTTAGCTAAAATCTGCTGTCCAATGCGACGCGGTCATAAAGACCTGTTTTAGGATTTCCCCAACCTCAAGAGCTGGAAAACATTTCAAAATATGCCCTCGGGATACAAGTTCCCCAATGTCAGCGAGGAGGTCCCATACCACCTGGTCACACCCTCCTCAGGAGCTCAGTGGTCAAAGAACCACACACGTCCATCACCCCCTTCCCAGGCCACATGCAAGAGGCAGAGAGGTCCCATTAGACTCCAACTTCGGGATAAAAGACCCAGCTGAGGGGCGCCTGGGTGGCTCGGTCGGTTAAGCGTCCGACTTCGGCTCAGGTCATGATCTCGCGGTCCGTGGGTTCGAGCCCCGCATCGGGCTCTGTGCTGGCGGCTCAGAGCCTGGAGCCTGTTTCGGATTCTGTGACTCCCTCTTTCTCTGACCCTCCCCCGTTCATGCTCTCTCTCTGTCTCAAAAATAAATAAACGTTAAAAAAAAAAAAAAAACTAAAAAAAAAGACGACCCAGCTGAGAAGGCCTGCAGAGGGGCTCTGAGCCTCCAGCCCAATCTACACTCGCTCAGACGCCCACACTGGGAGGGCCTCCATCCACTCACATGCAGGGGGATGTGGCCAGGCAAGTGGCCACAGAGGAAAGCTGGACAAGAAGGGGGCAGGCGGCTGGGTGGCTCAGTCGGTGAAGCATCGGACTCTGACTCAAGTCATGATCTCACAGTTCATGAGTTTGAGCCCCGCTTCGGGTGAGCTCAAGACCTGCTTCAGGTGAGCCCCGCTTCTCTCTTTCTCTTTCTCTCTCTCTCTCTCTCTCCCCCCTCGCTCATCTGCACTCTCTCTCTTAAAAAAAAAAAAAAAAGGAGGGGGTATCCATGCACTTTTCAAATGTGGGGGTGGGTGCCTAAATTGTGGACAATGTTTATACCTCTTTGTGTTTTGAAGATTTCATTCCCTTAGTGCAGACATCTAAGGATGTGTAAGAATCAAAAATTGTACTTGAAAGGGCTCCCGGTTCTAGCATAGAAACAAAGTTCTCAATTTCCAAACGACGCTACGGCACTTGATCTACTCAGGGCGTTAAGAGGCACTGGTCGTAAATCTACGGCTCTGAAGTCCGCATGTTTGTAACTTACAGTGCCCCACGCAGTGGCAATCTCACACCCAGCTGGAAACAACTGTCCCTCACACGCTGGTGCACAGCACCCAGGACAGAGGCTCCAGGGGCGAGAAAGTACCTCTCTCCTTCAGTCTTCTTACGATCAAAGACCTGATCACAAAAAAGACTGCCAGCCTCCAGTCGAAGACAAGTTCCAGAGACGAGAGCCCTAAACAGTAACTATTTCCCAGGACGATCGAGAAAACCTGAGACTCCTGCTTATCATCAACATGAGAAAAAGTAAAAGTGCTTTTGAGAACTTTGCAAACTCCCCACACCTAAGGCAAGTTGCTCCAGAGTCCTTTTAAATCTCTGCTTCAAGATTTTTAAAACCAGTTGTTAATTACGTCTTGATCAACTCACACACGACCAGCTATTTCTCGAAAAGCTTTCTTCAAATGTGTCATTTCAGATGAGGAAACTTACATTTACACACCGAAGCGAGCCAGGGTTAGGAGCACACCAGGAACTACCTTTATTTTGATTTCAAGGAAACAGCCACGTGCGCGCCCGGCTGCTCTGCCCCACCAACCTGCTTCGTTTCTAGGGCAGGGTCTGAACTGGGTCAGTCCCGTTCTGATCAAACACCGCTGCCCGAGGGGACCCAGTGCCCACTTGTCAGCAACTCCTACAGCACAAGTGAGGGCACTCACTCGCCATGGCCCAGAGGTGACAGAACTCCTGGGAGTCGGGCCCTTTGGCCCCTGGGTTCATCGGCCCCCCAGGTAGCAAGATCCCGCTTGCTAACCACTTCCTCGTGGGGCGCTAAGAAATACGGATCTACCCTGGACCAGCAAACACAAAGGACTCGGGAAGTCTCGACTTTCCAAACTCCAGTAATTGTGCCACATGCGCACAGCACGCGTTGCCCTCCGGCACAGTAGGCAGCAGGAGAGAACGGATACCCCAGGAGGGTCTAAGGGACCCCTTTCCTGGTTATTGCCAAAAGGTGAGAACCACCAGCTCCAAAAGACCCCCACGTACGCCTGAAACGCCACCCCACCCCCAGGCGCCAAGACGGCTTTGTCCTCCCTTAAGGTAGTGGTGACAGTCAGGGGCGAGGTGCGGACAGAGGATGGCCTCCCCTCCAAGCCCACGGTGTGGAAGCTCAGAGAAGCTACCTCTGTCCCCGCCAAGCAGAGCTGTCCAGTGCCGGCCGTGTGTGGCTCTCCGGGAGTTCTTTTCCCTTTCTCTTAATGAACGTCACCATTACACAAGTACATCAAAAGCAAAACCCCAAGGCCTTTGGGCTAAAGCAAACCCCGTGCCAAAGCCGAGCAGGCAGCCGCACCCACTGCCCCCATGGCAGCAGGACACGTCCGCCGGGTCTGTGACCGGCCTGTGACAGCCCCGGCAACTTTCCCACTCACACAACCAGAGTCAGCCATCGCACCAGGTTCCCCGGTGACTGAAAACGCGTCCAAGGCTGCTATGGTTTTGATGAGAACAAAGCTGTCTTTAGACCTGGCACCATCTACAGCAACATAACACTTAAGACCCGCGAAAACCGTAACGTCACTGAGACAGCACGTAAATAACAGACGTTACACGACAGAGGTGCGTCCCATTCGTCCCGACAGGATTCCACAATGCTTTGCAAAATGGTCAGCGGCACTTTCTAGCTGGGGCAACTGGGACTCCAAGCAGAGAAGGCAAGAGTGCCCTCAAGTAACAAAATCTAAACGTGCAAACACACCCCTCGGGCCACAGCACTTGCTGGCAAGACCGGCCACCAGAATGTCCAGTTCCTTTAAACTTCAGTGCTGGGCTCTCCACACCCTACTGCCCGGCTCAGGGTCAGCCCTCCGGGAAATAACCCGGCCCAACAGCCCAGTCGGCTACCACTGGGTTCTTCCCTTGCCTACCAGCAAATAACTTCGTTCATCATGGTGGGAGCCATGTTTTTACGAGCAAGAATGTTAACAGTGATAATATTCGCTTCCAATAAGGAGCATGCAAATGTTCCCAGGCCAAGGCATCTACGCCCATCCAGAGGAAACGGTGCTCCGTCCCGGACTGAGAACCTACGCCCTGGCCAAACCTTCAGGTGACAGGAGAGCATTCTCTGCAAAAGCAGGACAAACAGACGTCCACTGCAAAAAAAACAGTAACTTGCCACGCCAAGAGATAACCTTTGGAAATGAGCATCTTTAACGTAGCATCTACCTGAAAAGATCTTTTAAAACCATTTACGCACACGCTAATTTTGGTGTCACGTCACTTTTTTTTCTCTCAGTGACGATCATAATATTACCGGGATGTTACTAATAAGCTGTACGAAACGAGCGCTTTTCGCAGTTCTTGGAGAAGTGCCTTTGCGGCAAAAATCTCTCATCTGTTCTCGCTTTCCCCATAGCGGACACAACTGACACTCTGGTACCTTCAAACGAGCAAATCGGTTACAATAACGTAAGCGTTTCTTTACAGAATTGTCCTAACAAAGAAGATCAAAATGGAACTCGCTAAAGCCAAAATCCACATGGGTTCCAGCGCACGATGAGAAGGCCTGGGGCCCCGGTGAGACCCCCGTACCTCCTCTCCCCATCTGGAGCTCGACCTGCAGGAAGGAGAGGAGCCGAGGGGCCGGCCTCGTTCATACGCGCTCACCTGACACCTGTGTGCAGCCTGGAAAGGCCTCCCGCCCCTGATCCCTTCCCAAGTGTCTGCGTCTCTGAGTTGTAGCAAGAACGAGCTATTAGCCAAGCACGGTTATTTTTATAAGTCACTTCTACCTCCGCTGTATACGTCTTTGGGATGAGAAATTTCAATGAAGAAGGAACGTCAAGGAAGAGAGTTTAGTATTTCCTGATCGATTATGTAACTAGAATATTCATAACCTGTCATTTTGGTTTACAAAAGTGCGAGAACTTTGTTTCGGGGTAATACTTTTTTTGCTCCCGCTGTTGTAAAAAGGAGGCGATGTAAGTATTCAGAGTTCCCAATCGGTGGGGGCCGGGGTGTGGGGAGCGTCAAAGAAAACACGGACACACGTCTTTTACATTCTAGAAGACATCTGTCACCCCAATGTCAACACGGGCTGCTCTCTGCTCTCACATCCCGGGGACTTAACGCAAACACTCATGACAACTCTTACAGCTTTTTTCAAGCAGTGGTCTACTTGCACGCGAAGACCTCTCTGACGGCGACGTTAAGACCAAAGATGAAAGTGAGCCCGGGGTCACTCGTGACAAACATGTCAGAGACGCCCTTTCCCAACCATGGCTTCCTCCCCCGGCACAAAAATAAGGAAGGGGTTTCACCTGCGCTAAGGCGCAGACCAAGGAGACCCAGCCATCCCCCAGACCACCGCGCCTGCAGGCGTCACACGGGCCCTGCCGGTCAGGCCAAGCGCCTGCCTCGCCAACTACTGACCAGCTCACGCCAGTTTCCAACAACACGAGTGCGGCACGGGAACGCTCTCTGGCAGGAGTAAGGCAGGTGCTGAGCTGTGCAGGACCCCCAGGAAGGGAGTTTTATACACAGGGAAAGGATATTCCCACGTTTTACATAACGTACCACAACCCCGAATTCCCTTTTTCAAAAGTTACTAAAAGATCAGCCCTATTCTCCACCGAAAGGTCAAAACACATAACGAGCAAAACAGAACCTTCAATAAAGCGCCCACTACAAACTCAAAAAACAAACCAGACGCGTCCTAAGGGGCATCTCGACACCTCTCCAGCAACTTCTTCTGCGTCACCTTTTCCCCTCCGAGCACGGCAAGCCCCACTCCCACCCCGGAGACGTGGGTCTGGGCTGCCCACCTCCCCCGCCCCTGCCGGCCTAAGAACACCCTCACGGGCTCTGACAAGAAAACCCTCCCTTGTTAAGACGCTGAAATTCTGTCAAGGTGACCAACGGCTCTTTCCCAGAAAGCACGCGGGGACACGGGAGGTGCTGTTTCCGCTCCCGCCACCGCGTTGGCCGCTACAGCAGCACATGTTACTACACAGCCAGGGAGGAGCTCTCCAGAAGCTCCCGGTCCCCGCGGGCGAGGCGGAGGGGATGCGAGAGGAGACGGGGCTTCTCAGTGCTCGAGTTTCTCTCTGCTCAAGAATCCCAAAACACAGCAGCATGACCTGGGACGCTGTGGGGTACCTTTCACCGTCAGACCTGAAGAACCCCAACCGACTGCCAGGGATGACCCAAGAGACCGGGGAAACGCACAGGCTGTGGCCGCGACTGCTCCCCCTCACTACGCACCGCCGTCTGCACCTCTGAGAGACCCGCTGATCTCACCGGATGGCACTAACCAGAGCGGCTGAGCATCCTTTAACCCGCAGCACGGCACTGCTGGACGCCGTGGCCGAAGCAGTGCACGACACAGTGGGAGGCAGGGACGTGGACCAGGAAGGGTGTGTGTGCCCAAGGATCCCTCCAGGGCTCACCTGGGATCTCTGCCATCCTGCCGCTAGCAGGGAAGCGGAAGCTTTCCATGCACGCTTGCCCGGCCACAAGGAAGGGGCGTCCCTACTCTGCCTGACCTCACCAGCTGGGGGGAGTGCCCAGCCCTCCATCACAGCCCAGAGTAACAGAGGAGCAGACGAGTTCCGTTCACAGGCCCTAACACAACCGATCCCCAAAACCAGAAGGGGAAAGCAGCAGACCCAGGAAAGCCATGGACCCAGGCTGCATAACCCAGTAAGCCGTTCCAGCGGAGGCCGGCAGCCAGAGCGCTGCACGGCGGGGGGAGGGGAGGAGCGGGACAGGGGCACAGGGAGCCGGGAGAGCAGAAGAGCCGCTGCTGCACGGTGGGAGCCCAGAAACTTTGCAATGCAAACAGCGAGCTGAGGCCAAGCGCTGCCCCAGGAAAGGGAACCCCTGCTGCCACAGCACCCCGGGCCGTGCCCGCAGACACACACACACACATACATACACACACACACAAACACACACACGCATGGCAGAGAGCTCTCCCGCACCCGGCAGGGGAGCGCCCCGGCTCATTCGCTGCAGGCCCGCGCAAGACCCGTGACCTCAGCGCCCTGCCAGCCCCACAACTTCCTGGACTCCCCGCGGGGGCAGCCAGGCCCGCCCGGCGCGGCCACTCACCTGGGGGCAGCTGGAAGTTCTGGATGTTGGTCGGGTTCTGAGGCGGCTGCGGCAGGCGGGGGGCGAGGACCGTGGGCGTCAGCGTGGCCCGGATCCCGCCGGTGGTGGCCGAGGGCGTCCTGGGCAGGCTCTGGGGCCCCGCGCTGGCCGAGCCTTTGGGCAGCCCGGTGGGGGTGCCGGGGGCCGGCGGCGGCGGCAGTCCGGCGGCGGCGGCGGCGGGCAGCGCCCCTTGCATAGTTGGCCCGAGGATCATGCCGGCCCCCGCGCCGGCCGGGCAGCTGGCCGCCAGGGCCTGCGGCGGCGCGGGCGCCGGCTGCACCGCCGTCTTGGGCGAGTCGGCCTTGGCCACCTGCGCGGGCGCGGCGGCGGCGGCGGCGGGCCCGGGCTGACTGTTGGCGGCGGGCGGCGGGGCGGGCGCGGGCGCAGGGGTCGGGGCGGGCGCGGGGGCCGGGGCCGGGGCAGGGGCCGGGGCGGGCGCGGGGGCCGGGGCGGGCGCGAGGGCGGGCGCGGGCGCGGCGCTGCCCCCGTTCTGCGCCGCCGCCGGGGCTCCGGCCGGGGGGCCGGGCGGCCGGGCCAGGCTGGCGGCGGCCGGCGGCGGCGGAGGCGGCGGGGCGGCGGCGGCGGCGGGGGGCGCGGCGGGCGCGGGGGGCGCGGGCGGCGAGGGGGCGCGGGGCGCGGGCGCGGCGGGGGCGCCGAGGAAGGGCGGCGTCTGGATGACAGTGGCGGCGGCAGCGGCGGGCTTGGGCGGCGGCGCGGGCGCGGGCCCGTTGTGGAGCAGGCTGACAGCAGGTGCGGCGGCGGCGCGGAGCGAGGTCCCCAGCGCGGCGCTCCCATTCAAAGTTTGCGCGGCGCCGGGGCCGCCGGGCGGGCCGTTGCGGGCGGCGGGCTGGGCGGCGGGCGCGGCCGCGGCCCCCGGCGCGCAGGCCCCGGCCCCGGGCCCGGCCCCGGCGCCGGCGCCGGCCTCGAGCGCGCTCAGCTTCGCGGCGGGCCCTGCGGGGACAAGCGGGATGGCGCGGTGAGGACGCGGGCCCGGCCGGCGCCCGCCCGCGCTCAGGCCGCGCCGCGCTCTACCTGCGGGGGGCGGCTCCGGCGCCGCTGCGGGCGCGCCCTCGGCCGGCACGGCCGCTCCGGCTCCGACATGGTTCCCGAGCGCGCCGGCGGCCGCGGCCCGCGCCTCGGGCGCGCGGGGCGCGAGGTGGTGGTGGTGGGCCGCGCTGGCCGCCAGCTGCGACTCGAGCGAGCCCACCAGGTCGCTCACCACTTTCTCGTCCACCTCGCTGTTGAAGAAGACCTCGTCCAGCAGATCCGAGCCCGCCGCCATCTTTCCTCCTCGGCCCGCCGCCGCCGCCGCTCGCCGGCGCTGGGCGGGGAGGAGGCTCCGCGCGGGCGGGCGGGCGGGCGGGCGGGCAGGCGCGGGCGGGGGGCGGCGCGCGCCTGCGGGGCGGGGGCGGCGGCCGGGCGGGCGGGGGGCGGCCGGCGTAAGGGGGGGTGTAGAGGGCGGTGACGGCGCGGTGCGCAGGCGCGGCGGCGCGCCCGCCCCCGCCCGCCGCCCGGCGCGTTGCCATTGGTCACGGCGCCCCCCGCCCGGCCGCTCGGCGCCTCGTCATTGGCCGCGGCGCGCGCTTAAAAGGCGCGGCCAATGGCTGCTAGCGGCAGAGGCCGGGGCGCGGGCGGGCGGCCTGGGCTCGGTGGGCGAGCGGGCGGCATCGGGCCGGCGGGCTGTGGGGGTGCGGGCGGCCGGGAGGGCCACGGGCTGGGGCAGACGGACGGCTAGGCGCGGCAGGCGGGGTCCGCACCCCGGGCCTGCTGGGGGCAACGACGGTGACTCGCTCTTTGTCTGCGCTCGTTCCAAAATGGCTGCGGCCGGAGCTGACGGGAGCGCCGGGCGGTCGAGGGAGGGAGGGAGGATGGGAGGGAGGCCGTGCTCCCGAGGCCCGTCCGCCGCTGCCTTCGCGGGGCCGGAGCCGGGACAGGCGGGCGGCGGCGGCGCCACGGCTGCGGGCGGGCCGGGCCTGGCCGAGGACTGGCCTCGCGGCGTCGGTGCGCGACTGCCGGGCGAGGCGGTGCGTCCTGGGCCCCGCGCGTCCCCGACCCCGTCCCCGTCCCCGTCCCCCCGCCGCGGCCCGAGCTTCCCCGGAGGGAGTGGCGCCCGGCCTGGGGCGGCACGGCTCCCGCACACGGGTATCCATAAATCACTGGGGGAGCCGACAGCGCTGGTGGCGACCGGCAGTCCCGAGTCGGGAGCGGTCCTGTGTGGACGGCCTCTTCCTGTTTGCTCTGTTCTCTTTGACAAAGTGCGTGACCTAAACACTGTGCACGAGCATCTCCGCTGTAGAACTGACTAGCTCAGGTACAGTGCTCTTCGTGCCGGGTTTTGCTTGTTTGCTTTTTACCACCAGACGGTGTTCCGGGACGCTTGGCGAGGACAACCGCGGTCTCCGGGCAGCGTGACCCAGCCCCGCGCGCCTGGGGGCGGGGGACCCGTGCACCTGCACCTCCGCGCGCAGGAGGAACGGGACGCGCCGGGTGTGGGGGCGGGGGGCTGGGACCCGCGGCTCCCGTGCCCATCTCCTCCAGCCCCTGGAGCCCGGCCCGGGGTCTGGCTTTCAAATAGCGGAAATGTGGAATTCTGTATAAAATCGTAATCTCTAAACGCTTACAAATAATTAGAAAAGCTTACAGTTAGGCCAAGCAACAGCATTGGCAGGCTGATTTCAGGCCCCGTGTGATGACATCTGTACCGGGAAACAGATGTGAGCCATCGTCCACACCCTCAAAGCATTGCGATTGGGGTGGGGGTAGAAAGTGAAGCCCACTGTTCTGTTCCGCTGCACCCTGGAGGGCCGGTGTGACTGCGGGGGAGGGGGGATCCCCACTCTCAGGTCGCCCCTGCTACATTACTGTCGTCTTCCCTGAAGGAAGGTTGGTGGTGCCATCTCAGGGCACCCCTGCTTCTCCACACAGCGGTGGCTTCCTGCGTTCTCTGACGGGGACCCCCCTCCCCCAGCCTCCGGTCAGCCTGCACTCTTGGACGCAGGCCAGCATCGCTGCTCTCCTCTGCATCTGGCCTGCTCCCTGCAGGGGCGCCGATCTCACCCGCAGACTGCTCCAGGGCACTGTCCTGCAGGAAGTGTGGGCGGTTAAGTCTGCACCCCACCTCACCCCCTGTGGTCCCATTTCCCTGCCAGGGGAGTCCCCGTCCCCTGCCCCCACCCCAGGGAAGATGGGAGCCACAGTGCTCCCTGGAGCACTGCCCACCTTGAGAGTGAACAGGGGCAGTGAGGAAGCCATGGGGCCACCATGTGCGCCTTTTCAGTGTCTCTTCAATAAAATAGAGAAAGCATCAGACACACTCAAATCCAAGAGTAAGTCATTTCCGCCCTGCTCTGGCCGTGTGAAAGGTACGCCATGTTGGTTGTATTCCCTTTGCTTCTGTTGTCTACCTGCAATACTACATAAGAAAACATTTTTTAAAGACCCAGGCCTAGGCTACCAGAGTCCCATTCACCTGGGGGACCTCCCCACCCCAGCGGATGGTGCTCCTCAGCCCCGTGGATCTGGCAGGGTGTGCCGGTCATCAAGAATGGATCCCTGACCCGGGGTCGAGTGCAGGAACACCTAACTGATCCATAGATGTAGACACATCCGCTTCTTAGGGCTGTCAGCATCATCATAAACAGGGACTTACAGAAACGACAGAAATTCATTCTCACAGTTCCAGAAGCCAGGAGTCCAACATTAACGTGCGCAGGGTCCTTCCCACCTCCTGCTTCTGGTGGCCCCCGGGCTTGCACCAATCTGTGCCTCTGTGGTCACACGGCTTCTCTGCATCTCTGTGTCTTCTCATCTTTTTTTTTTTTTTATGTTTATTTGTTTTTGATTGGGGGGGGGGTCAGAGGGTCTTAAGCAGGCTCTGTTCTGACAGCGGAGAGCCAGAAGTGGGGCTCAAACTCACAAACCGTGAGATTATGACCTGAGCCAAAGTTGGACACTCACCCAACTGAGCCATTCAGGCACCTGTGTATTCTTTCATCTTTTTTAGTTTTTAATTTTTTAACATTTTTATTTATTTTTGAGAGAGACAGCATGAGCAGGAGAGGAGCAGAGAGAGAGGGAGACAGAATCCGAAGCAGACTCCCGGCTCTAAGATGTCAGCACAGAGCCCAACGCGGGGCTTGAACTCACAAACCGTGAGCTCGTGACCTGAGTCAAAGTTGGACGCCCAACTGACTGAGCCACCCAGGTGCCCCTCCTTTCATCTTTAGAGGATACTACTAACTGAATTTAGGGCCCACCATAAATTCAAAATGGTTTCATCTCAACACTGTTAAGCAATTCCATATGCAAAGACCCCATTTCCAGATTGTCATGTGCTGAGGTTCTGGGTGGGTGTGAATTTGGGGGGGACACTTCAACCCAATATAACACATGACTGGTTTGTTCGCTTATGGAAAGAAGATGGAAATTTCAGATCAATCAGAAGGCCGTCATCAGCCCGATCGGCCCCTTTGCCCCAGAACAGTAGCCTGAGAGTTGGTGCATTTGGAGTGGAACCCAGTAGCCAAGGCCACCCCTCCCTGTTCTGCCTCGGAAACAAAGTGTGGTGCCGCAGGTAAGCGACACCGACACACTGAGCCCTCCCTGCACGCCAGGCCAAGCCTGTGTGGCAGATGAGGGGACTGACGCTCAGGAAGGATGTCATTAGTAGCCCAAGGTCTCTCCCGGTGGAGACAGAAACCTGGGACTCGGACCGCAGAGCTGACAGACACCGGCAATGCTCCTTTTAGACTGGCAAGGTGGACTGAGCCCTCGGTACACTGATTAGATGTCTGCTCCAAAGTTAGAGTCAGGCCTGCCTCCTCTCGGAGCTTGACCTGGATCTGCTGGATGCAGGCTGTCTACAAGCTCTCGGGTGACTCATTTACGACGGTGTCTTGGCTGACTCCCACAAATAGCTAACTACAGCTGTCACGGATGGATTTTACTAGTTTAGCTCAGGGAGGGGCTTATTTCAAAGTTTAGGTGGGAACTCCGATAGGTCAGCCTTCCTGGGCCGTCTCCCTTGCCACGTCAGAGTACGAGCAAGAAACAGCCTTCCTATCAAGTCCGAGGAGCCCGCTGGTGTCTTGAGTCCCCGTTCCCTGGAAAGGTGAGGCTGCCGAACTCCATTTTCTGAGTATGAGGCCCCTCAGAGGGTTTTTTCAGGTAGAACTGCCTATTGCTTTGGTTAATTCCTAACACAGCTTGCCCCTCATTCAGCTTAAATGCTCAATTTGTAAAGCCCCAGCCTCCATTCCTGAAAAGTTACCTTCTTGAAAACTTCATTGCAGGTGCTCTGGGAGACAGACCAAACCGTAGGTTTTGTCGCTGGAACCTGTGTTATTAGCATTAACTGCACTAGATACGTAAAGCTAAGGTTTTAGGCACCGACCATTAAATGTCAGTGAGAATGTAAAAATTTAAACTTTGAAAGTTAGACCATTTACAAAAGCATCAACCAACCAAACACCTCAACGTAAAACTAACAAAACAAAGCAAAAGACTGACGGGGGGGCACCTGGGTGACTCAGTCAGTTCAGCATCCAACTCTTGATTTCAGCTCAGGTCTTGATATCACGGTTATGAGATCTCACGGTTGTAAGATCAAGCCCCATGTCAGGCTCCGAGCTGGGTTTGGAGCCTGTTTTAAGATTCTTTCTCTCTCTTCGCCTCCCCCTGGACCCTCCTCCGCTCATGCACGCACACGTGCTCTCTCTCGCTCTCTTTCACTCTCTCTCTCTCAAAACAAAACAAACAAAAAAACGAGAGGAAACTGTAAAACACGATTGAGAGAAATTACAGAAAAAATAAGTATGTGGAGGGATATACAAAGTTGAAGAATTAGGAGCCTGTCCTTTCTTCCCAACGTGATCTACAGATTCAATACAAAACAGGTTTTAAGATCCCAGCAGGGTTTCTTTTCACAGAAATTGAAAGCTGGGCTTCCATTTACAGTGTGGTAGAATAGTAACCTCCTATTGAACTCACCTTCCCACAGACGGCACTCTGAGCTCGGGACAAAATACAAAACACCTTTTCCTGGAGTCGCCAGAGTGAGCAAAGGCAGGCAAATGCTGGGGAGGGGGGCTGCCTGTCTCAACACTCCTGACCTAAGGCCAGGCTGCACACCGACCAGATAAAGCACCAACATACTCCTGAAATCGCTGTTGCACTATACACTAACTAATTTGGATGTAAATTTTAAGAAATTAAAAATTAAAAAAAAAAAGCACCAACAAAACACCTATAGTCCTTCTGCCTAAGGGGCTAGGAGACGGAGCCGGGCCAATGACACCCTCTGGGAGATGCAGGGACATCCCAGAAGGGAAGGAGTAAGAGAAACAGGGGCCTGAGTTCTGTTTATAAATAGGGCCTAAATCCCCAGGTGACACTGGACCACACGCATGGGGCCGACTCCAGGCAGGTAGGCTGAGAACAAAAGAACCAAGATGAGGTCTAACATGAGATCAGAGCTGCTGTCCACGGGTCGTTGTTTGTAGCCCGAGCACTGCCGAGTCTTAGCGTCACAACAACACGAACACAAAATAAAACCAACTCTGGGGATGTGTACGTATGACTCCAAAGTCAACAGAAAATAACAATGTGTCTAGGATACAATCCAAATTTACTTGATATACAAAGAAAAGGAGAATGTCAGAACCATTCTCAAACCAAAAAGGGTAAGTAATGGAGATTGATCCCTGATGTGACCCGTATTGCGGAATTAGCAAACAAGGATTTTAAAGTGACTGTTATAACTGTAATCACTGATGTAAAGAAAAATATGCTTTTAATGGGGGAAAATATTTTTTAAAAACCACAAGTGAGAACTAGAAACTATATGTATATTTTTGTTTATTTATTTTTATTTGTTTTAATGTTTATTTGTGAGAGAGAGACCGAGTGCGGGTGGGGGAGGGGCAGGGGGGTGACACAGAATCTGAAGCAGGCTCCAGGCTCTGAGCTGTCAGCACAGAGCCCGACGCGGGGCTTGAACCCACAGACTGCAAGATCACGACCTGAGCCAAAGTTGGACGCCTAACCAACTGAGCCTCCCTGGTGCCCTTAGAAACTATTTTTAGAAAATGGAAATTGTAGAACTGAAAATTAAAATATCATAAATATAAAGTTAACTAAATGGGCCTAACAGAAGAGTGAATGACAGAGGAATAATCAGTGAGCTTGAAGATCTATCCATAGACTTTATTCAATCTGAAAGAGTGGGGAATAAATAAAAGAGACCAAGGATCTGTGAGACCATTTCAAAAGGTCTACGTACATGTAATTGAAATTACAAAACGAGAGGAGAGAAAGAATGGGGCAGGAAAAAGTATTTGAAAAAAATAATTTCTAGAATCTTCTATACGTGGTAAAAGACATGAATCTACATACTTGAAGTTCCATGGTCCCCAACCAAGATAAACACAGAGAAAACCATGCACAGGCCCATCATAGCCAAATTGCTGGAAGGCACATGTAAAGAGAAAACTCTTACAAGTAGCCACGCGGTCACAGCCATCCAGGGAACGACACGTGGAGTCTAATGACTTCTCATCAGAAACTATGGATGCCAGAAGAGAGTGGAACTACATGTACAAAGAGCTGAAAGAAAGCCTGTCAACACATTTGCAGGACGTCAAACCAGCTTTCAAGAATGAGAGTACGTAAATATATTTTAACATAAAAGAATATTAAAAGAAATCCTCACCAGCAGACGTGTATTACCGGACATGCTAAACAGGAAATTCTTCGGGCTGAAGGAAAATGATACCAGCTAGAA
This sequence comes from Panthera tigris, assembly GCF_018350195.1. Lineage (NCBI taxonomy): Eukaryota > Metazoa > Chordata > Mammalia > Carnivora > Felidae > Panthera > Panthera tigris. Next base: position 1,833,259 of record NC_056662.1, on the reverse strand, counting down.
ACTCGATCATCAGGAAAGAATGAAAAGGATACATAACTGAATACACATACAAGAGTACTTTCCTCTTCATTCCTCTAAAATCCATACGTCTGTGTAAAGCAACAATTGTAACATTGCATTGTGGGGATCTTACTGTATGTAGCTGTGAGGCACACAACGACCGCAGACAATGGGCCTGTGACATTGGAAGGCTCTACATCTGGGGTACATTCTGCTATATCGGCTCCCAGACACTGTGCACTGCAATCGCCAAAGCCATTACTAAAAAAACCAAACAAACCACAAAGGAGTACACCTCGAAATCCAACAAATAACTAAAGCAGAAAGGTAAAAAAAATATTCAGGTCATCCAAAAGAAAGCAGAAGAGGACATTTTAGAAGAAACAAACAAAACAAATAGATTAGAGACCTAAAGCCCACCAAATCAATCATATTAAGTGTAAGGCATTAAGCACCTCGATGAAAAGGATATAAAAGCAAGACTCTACCATATGCTATTTTCACAGGAGGCATAAATTTAAAAATCTATCATGCCAACGGTAAGCCTGCCAACTCTGGAGGAGCCGTGTTAACATCACATAAAATGGGCTTTCACAGAATACTGTCAGAGATAAACGGAGAGGCTGCCTCGTGAAAAATGGTTACTTCATCAAAAAGACAAAAATCATAAATCGGTATGTACCTCATAACAGCTTCAAAATACATAAAGAAAAAATTGACAAAATTAAGAAGAGAACAGATAATTCAGCAATCGTTGTTGCAGATTTTAACATGGGGCTCGCAGCACTGCATAGAACAAATGAACTAAAAAACTCGTGAAGGACACAACTGATCTGAACACTATATAAACTATCTTGAGCTAGTATTTTTCAAACACACCTAACACATTCTTTTCTCGTGTATACAGTATGTTTAGCAAGATAAACCAAATGCTGAGCTATAAGACAAGTCTCAATAAATATAAAAGGACTCAAATCATACAGAATATGTTCTCTGATTGTACTGGAATTAAATTAAAACCAATAACAACAAGATAGCTATAAAACCCCCAAATATTTGGAAATATCCAACTAATCCCAGGGTCAAAAAAAAAAAATCACAAGGGAAATTTGAAAATATTTTGAACTGAATGCTACTGAAAATACCACCTACCAAAGTGTGTGGGTTGCAAACAAAAGCAAAGCACAGAGGGGGTTTTCATTTATAATATCCTCGTATTAGAAATTGACACGTTAGGGACACCTGGGTGACTCAGTTGGTTAAGCTCCCAGTTCAGCTCAGGTCACGATCTCACAGCTCGTGAGTCCGAGTCCTGTGTCAGGCTCTGTGCTGACAGCTCAGAGCCTGGAGCCTGCTTCAGATTCTGTCTCCCTCTCTCTCTGACTTTCCTCCACTCAGACACTGTCTCTCTCTCTCACTCTCTCTCTCTCTCTCTCAAATATGGGTAGCTCAGTTGCCTGAGTGGCTGACTTTGCATGAGTTCGAGCCCCTCATCAGGCTCAGATCCTCTGTGTCCTCTCTGCCCCTCCCCTGCGCGCTCTCTCTCTCTCTCTCTCTCTCTCTCTCTCTCTCAAAAAATAAATAAATAAACATAAAAAAAAGAAACGGACACATTAGTTCTAAAATTCATGCAGAAATGCAAAAGGTCAAACATAGCTAAGATAATTGCAAAAAAGAGAAAAGCTGAAAAAAAAGGCGGGGGGGGGCACCTGGGTGGCTCAGTTGGTTAAGTATCCGACTTCAGCTCAGGTCATGATCTCACAGTCTGTGAGTTTGAGCCCCACGTCGGGCTCTGTGCCGACAGCTCAGGGCCTGGAGCCTGCTTCAGATTCTGTGTCTCCCTCTCTCTCTGCTCCTTCCCTGCTCATGCTCTGTCTATGTCTCAAAAATAAATAAAAACATTAAAAAAATCATTATAAAAAAAAGAGCAAAGCTGGAGGGTTACCCCACCACATATTCAACCACTGTAACTGGAGTATTTAAGACAGTGGGGTATTGGTACAATGGCTGAACAGGCCAACTGAATGGAACAGACGGTCCAGGAAAACCCTCGCACGTAGTCAGCCTACTCACAACAAAATGGACAACCACCTGCAGTGAGGAAACGATGGTTTTTGGTTTCCAATAATTAGCACTTCGTCAGTTGGCTACCCACAAGCAAGAAAAATGAATTTTTTTTTAAATTTTGATCCAAAAATTTTGATCCAAACCTCACACCATACAGAAAAATCAAGTCCAGCTGAACTGGAAGAGCTACATGTAAAAGGTAAAATAAAACTTCTAGAATGAAACATGTTTAGGGGGCGCCTGAGGGGCTCAGTCGGGTAAGTGTCCAACTTTGGCTAAGGTCACGATCTCAGGGTTCCTGAGTTCGAGCCCCCAGTTGTGCTCTGTGCTGACAGCTGGGAGCCTGCTTGGGATCCTGTCCCTCTCTCTCCGCCCCTCCCCTGCTCATGTGTGCGCTCTCTCTCTCTCTCTCTCTAAATATTGCTTTTAATTCTAAAAAGAAGGAAACATATTTATGATCTTGGAGTAAGGTTTTGGTTTTTTTTAATAAGTGCAAAAAGCACTAAACCCTATAAAGGAAAAAAATGATAAATTGGACCACATTAAGAATTTCTCACGAAAAGGCACCACCAGAAGAACGGGAAGTGGCCCACCGAATGGGAGAAGATCTGAACAACACGGGAAAATGGACAGAAGACATCACCTCTGACAGACAGAGAGGATAACTGGGGCGTGAGAGGTGCTCAGCCTCATCGGTCGCCAGGGAAATGCAAGTTAGGCCCGCCACAGACCTCCCCCACCCCGAGAGACCAAACTCGGAGGGGCTGACGCCACCTAGTTGGCCAGGAGAAGGAGCACGGCCGATGCGAAGATCCTGGGCAACTTCTACAGAGCTTTGAGCAGCCTCAGCCCCCCCAGCAGGCCTCCCGCACACGTGCCCCACAGCAGGGCCCCGTGTGCACCAGCGGAAGGTGCTGCAGGGGCCCAAGCGGCACTGTTCATGGTCACCCCAAGCTGGAAACAACCCAAATTTCCATCAACAGTAAAATGGGTAAATAAACGGCAGTCTATTCACACAATGGCATTAAACGGGTGTGTTCGGTTTGAGAGAATGTGTTGATGCGTGTAGTTTTTTTGTAAATGTCACACTTGAGTGAAAGTCAATGAGGGAACGTGTCAGACTCATTTGTGCATGCTCAGCTTTCTAAGCTGGAAAGCCTAAAACAAACCCCTCATCCCGTAAGACAAGGACGTCAGGGCTCGGAGATGGTGAGTGACTTGCGTAAGGCCACCAGGAAATAGGAGAACACGGACCCAAACCCAAGTGTCCTGCGTCCCCAGCCAGGGCTGTCCCCACCAGCAATCTGCTGCCATCAAAATGCCTTCTTTCCTCCTCTCTGGTCGTGGTTAAACAATAACAACGACAACAACATAAAATTTGCCATCGTCACCATTTTTAACTGTACCGTTCAGTGCTGTTAAGAATTATTTGCACTGTTGGGGCGCCTGGGTGGCTCAGTCGGTTAAGCATCCAGCTTGGGCTCGGGTCATGATCTCACTGCTGGTGAGTTCGAGCCCCGTGTCGGGCTCCGTGCTGCCAGCTCAGAGCCTGGAGCCTGCTTCGTATCCTCTGTCTCCCTCTCTCTCTGCCCCTCCCCTGCTCACCCTCCCTCCCTCCCTTCCTCTCTCTCTATCTCTCTCTCAAAAATAAATAAACATTAAAATTAAAAAATGAATTATTTGCATTGTTGTGCAACAGATCTCCAGAACTTTTTCATCTTTTCAAACTGAAACTCTACACCCATTAAACAGCTTCCCGTTTCCCCTCCCCCTGGCCCCCAGCAACCACCAGTCTGCGTTCTGTCTTCATGATCTTGACTCTGCGTCGCTCATGTGAGTAGAATCATACAGGGTTTGTGTTTTTTGTGACGGGCTTACTTCACTGAGCATAATGTCCTCAAGTTCATTCATGTTGTAGCAGGTGTCAGAACGTCCTTCCTTTTTAAGGCTGAATCATACTCCAGTGTATGGATGGACTACATTTTATTTATCCATTCATCTGTCAATGGGTACCTGGGTTACTCCCCTCTCTTGGCCATTGTAAATAATGCTGCTGTGAACGTGGGTGTGCAGATGTCTCTTCGAGACCCCGATCTCGGTTCTTTAGGGGATATACCCAGAGGGGTTCTCGTCAACATTCTTAAGTTATCTTATGCTTGTAGGTTTTACCGCTTCCGCTGAACTTGAGGTCCTAGAAGTCAGGGATCAACTACCCAGTTAGGCGTTGGTGAATGTTTGATAACTGTCTTCCTAAGTGGGTGGGGGAGCCTTGATTTATAACATTTGCCAGTTTCCTTGGTGTACGGGCCAAGAAGGCACTGGAAGTCTCCAGTGTACCTGGACCCTGTGTTGCTACCCAAGCCCCATCCCACACAGCCAGGCAACACTACCCCCACCCCTGGAGAGCATAAACCAAAGACACCCAGACTCAACGGCAGGAGCCAAGCAAGGCGGCAGTGGAAGTGGACTGAGCGATGGTCTCTCCATTGAAGGACACCATTAAGGAAGGTTTCTAGGGCTCGGAGGTGCTGGTTCAACTCTACTTCTTGGGTTGGGAGGTGGGCACGTGGGCTCCTGCTTCCTTATTATGAAAGGCACACCATGATGTATACATTCTTGTATATACATGAGACATTAAGCACCTAAGAAGTCAAATAAAAACACACACAGACTCAGGTGCTGTGTGTACCCGCACAGGTAGGCACGCAGGTGCACCCAGCCTCTCTCGGAGTTCTACCCACAGGTTTCAGAGGGACCCAGTTACCTGCATTCTGAAAAGCTCATTCAGATGAGTCGCCCATCCCCTGAGGTTAAGACTCTATGCTCTAACACAAGAGATGCCCACACTCCCGATCTTTTCCGTCAGGATTCCTGAAGTGGGGGAATGGTTGGGATGAGTCACGTGCCCTTCTCTCGGGAAGCCAAAGAGAGTAGCATGTGTCCAAAGTATGAGGTTGGAAGTCATGGACAAGCCAGTGGATCTCTTCTTTAGGGGAGAAGGCTTGTCTTCTCACACGTTAAAACCTTTCCCCAAATCCATGCCAATAGGCGTTTTGATATTCCCAGTCTATCAAAGGGGGTTGTTCAACTCGGAAACAGTTTGCAAAATTAAGGTCCTGCCCTGAGAACCCATATGCTGTTTTTAGAGTTCATACAGAAACTTCGTCAGTGGAACTAGGCAGAGTTCACGCTCTTCCACTCCCAATGTTTTATTTTTGTGAGGGGTTGATTTGTATTGTGATACAACGCACGCCACATAAAATCCACCACCGTAACCACGTCAAAGTATACGACTTAGTGGCAGTGAGTACATTGGCACTGTTGTGCAGCTGTCCCCTCTCAGTCCGGAACATTCCATCATTCCAAAGGAGACTTGGAAACAAGTCAGTCCTTACCCCACTGTCTCCCCAGTCTCTGGCAACCATGAGGCCGCTTTCTGTCCCTGCGGATTTTCCTGCAAATGGGATCACACGACGTGTGTCCTCCCGGGCCCGGCCTCTCTCACTCTGCACTGTGTTTTGTTTTTTTTTAATTTTTTTTTTCAACGTTTTTTATTTATTTTGGGGACAGAGAGAGACAGACAGAGCATGAACGGGGAGGGGCAGAGAGAGGGAGACACAGAATCGGAAACAGGCTCCAGGCTCTGAGCCATCAGCCCAGAGCCCGACGCGGGGCTCGAACTCATGGACCGCGAGATCGTGACCTGGCTGAAGTCGGACGCTTAACCGACTGCGCCACCCAGGCGCCCCTGCACTGTGTTTTTAAGGCTCGTCCACGCGGCAGTGTCCATGCCTCGGTCCTTATTGAGACCGAGTGACACTCCGCCGGTGGAGAGACCGCGTTTGGTGGACCCGTCCGTTGGTTGGCGGATGTTGGGTTGTTCTATCTCTGGAACGGTGCTGCTGTGTGTACTTGTGGGCGGACACAGGTTGTCGCCTGTCTTGGGCACCCCCCTCAGAGAGGAGCACCGGGGTCGTGGGGCGACGCTGGGCCAGGCTCACGGAGCCCCAGACTTCTCTTTTGTGTTGGGAACCCTTCCCGGGGCAGGTGAGGCCCGCGTGCGCGGGCAAGCTCTCACAGACGGTTCTCCACCGGCTGGATACCCGCTGCCTGTGTACCCGCCCTTCAGGTGGCAGGGCCACAGTGAAGAAAGCTGCCGCAAACATTCCCTGCCGGACAGCGGGGACAGAAACGCACGTTTCTCCCGGGAACACGGCTAGCTGTGGACGTTGGCACACAGGCGCGCAGCCCGTGCCCTGGGGGCCTGCGGCAGGGGCCACCAGGGGCCTCCCAGGCAGACGTGGGGGGAGGAGAGAAATGGGTCCAGGGACAGACTTCCACAGGGCAGGGACTCCACACGCAGGCATCTCCTTCCACGATGTGGGGAGGGGAGCGTGTTCCTCGATTCCTTGGCCGACGCCTCCTGGACACCACTGTGCTCCAGGCCTGTGCTGGGCTCCGGGGACACGTGCCGGCACGGGAGGGTGACAGGAAATCAGAAAGGCCGTGAGTCAGGGAGTCACAGCCAGAGTAGCACAAGGACAGTCAGCAGGGTGATACAGAAGTGTTGCTTTGGAAGGGAGCCAGGAGGGCTTCCAGGAGGCAGTGTCGTGGGAGCAGGCCTACTCAGGCATGGCAAGGTGAGGGCCCAGCAAGGGGTTCTCCTGCAAAGGCAGGGCAGCTGGGCACTAGGTATTACCTGTGCTGGGCTGGTCTCCTCACTGTCCCACTGACTAGTGGTGTAGACACAGGGCCAGGCAGGTAATGGTCACCCAGAATGGCTTTGGTCCCTCCTCTGTCCCCTCCTGCTGCATGGCCTCAGGCTGGCCTGGGGCTCAAGTTTGTCACCTCTGTGCCCTTCACTCTGTGTGCAAGGACCAGGGCGTGGGGAGGAGCCAGCCTGGCCTGATCCACAGAGCGGGAGGGACACGTGAAAAGAGACACAGAGCCTGTGCGGGACGGCTGTGCAAATGTCCTGGGTGGCACGGCCAAGGACGAGGTGCCTCGGGGCACACAGTCCCAGCGGCGTGTGGAGTCGGGGCCCCCCAGGCCGACCGGCAGACAGCAGGGCCCTCAATCCGCCCTCCTGTCAGGAGGGCGAGAACGTCCCAGCAACAAGGACACTGCTAGGCCCAGGCCCGCCGGCAGCGGTGGCATGGCATGCGTCCCCACCCGTGCCACCCGGGGGAGGGGAAGCAATGGGCATCTCTCGGAGCCTGAGCAAAAAGCACGGTTGCCGCAAGGCCTCTCTGGGCTTCCTCACCGACCTGACACCCTGCTGGGGACACTGGCCCGCTTCCCAGCTTCTGCCCCCAAGGCCACCTTCTGGCCAGCCTGTGGCTGTCCGGTGTCGATCCTGGCTCCATCCTGGCACCCAGCAAGGGTCTCACATGTGGAAGGCCCCCAGCGGACGTCGGTGGCATAAATGCATCAGTGACCAGGGGATTAATCAATCAAGCAGTTAATGAAAGAATGGATGGTGTGGTGACCCGAGGGTCCAGGGCCACCGGTTGTGACAGCCTCGGGAGGGCCCATTCTCACCACCTGGCCATGTCTGGACGGCACAGCCCACCCATCCCTGCGTGTCCCGTCAGCACTGCCTCCCCTCAGACGCACTGACTGCTCTCCTGGATGGGGGCAGGGCGCGGGCAGAAGGCCGTCTTCCCAGTTCTCTTAGGACGGACTTAGCATCGGAGCAAAGTCGGTCTTAAGGAAGCATAGCCCACCTCCCCCTCCTTCCCACCCCGGCAGAACCCCCATCTGCGGCCTGCCTGTGGCAATTTCCTAACGTCTACTTACGGAGTCGACACAAGAGTGTGGGGGCTCTGCCCCTTTCCAGGGCCCTCCACCCCCCATTTCCTCCACTGGCCACCCAGGGGTGCATGTCCCTATGTTGGAAGGGGACCCCATGCCCCAGCTCTCCCGGTGTCAGCGAGCCATGCTTGGCTTCCATGCACCCCTCCACGGGCCCCCTGCCCACTCTTCGTGCATCCTCTGGCAGGTCCCTGGGACAGGTGCGTGGGGCCCCTTGTCACCTGCAGGTGGCCTTATGCAGCCCTCTTTCAAGATTCACTGCGTAGAGCTTCTGGGATTCCAAATGCAGCTTCTTCAGAACTTCGAAGGCCGTGCTGCTGTCACCTGGGCCCACGTGTGATGGCCGCCAGATCCAGGGCCAGTCAGATCCGGGGCTCTTCACGGGGGACCTGGCCTGCTCTCTGGAAGATTTAAGAGTCAGTTTGATGTGCCCTGGTTCTAGAAATGTTGCAACACCCTGGCTGGGGTGGGTTTTCATTCCTTTGGCCTAGAGCCTCACGTCCTCCTGTTCTAGGACATTTTCTGGTGGATGACTGCCTTGATGAAGCTCTCCCTTCTGTGTTCTCCTAATTCACTAATTATACGTTAGATTGTGCCTAAACCAGTGGTCTAATTTTATATTTTCTCTTGTATTTTTTCATATTGCTTTTTTCTAATTTGTGGGAAACTTATCTTGAGTTTTCACTTTTGCTATTTATATTTTAATTAAAAAAAGAGCTCTTTTTAAAAATTTATTTATTTTGAGAGAGAGAAAGAGAGCACACATGCACAAGCAGGGAAAGGGCAGAGAGGGAGAGAGAGACTCCCAAGCAGGCTCCATGGTGTCAGCACAGAGCCCAATTCAGGGCTCGATCTCACAAACCCTGAGATCACAACGTGAGCTGAAATCAAAAGCTGGACACTTAACCAACTGAGCCACCCAGGTGCCCCCCAAATGAGCTCTTACTTATTCTCTGCCTGTTCCTTTTTCATAACATCTTGTTCTCAGGTCATGGGTGTGGTATTTTCTCTTAGAGATTTTTTTCTTTTTTATATGATCTTTTGCTACTCTTATTGTTTCTGTTTCCTTAGGGCTCCTTTATTTTGGTAGGTATGGAATCTGTCTTTCGTGTTAGATGCTCTTACCTCGAGGGGCTGGTGGTGATCCTGGAGGTTTGCTGGTCTTCATGAGAGGCACTAGGTGTTAATACGAGCAGTGTGGCTGGGTGGGGTGAGGGTAGACTACTAAAGTTAAGCAGCAGGGTCCAGACACTCGGCCAGAAGTCTTGGGAAGCCAGGCCAATTCTGCAGAATCCCCCCATCTCCTGCACGGGAGGCAAGCCTGGCTGCCAGAACTCTGGGAATTAGCAGAGTCAGGGCCAAGGTCGCCTCTCAAGATGTGCCTGTGAACTCATCTCCCTGTTCCTCCCTGGCCGGTGCATGTGGTTGTGCCTGGGCCCCCCTGAGCCCCGAGAGAGAACCCGGGGCCTCCAGTCTTCTGCCAGCCTCTGCAGCCTGGGTCTGGGGTCATAACTGCTCGTGCTTGTTCTAAACCCCCCTCCACGCCCCACCCTCAGAGCCCCCTGGCGTGCTGGAGCCTCTGTGGTTTCCCCTGGTCCGACTGCCAGGGCCTCCGCGGCACCTGTCTTCCAAATGAGGGAGAGGAGGTGCCACAGCGTCCCTCTGTGGTCCCTGCTGGGTCCTGGGAGGGGATAGCAGTACGTGTGCCCGCTAAGCTAGGTTGAACCGGAAGTCACCCCCTTACATTTGGATTTGTCTGAAAGGCACTTTTGGAAGCTCTCACTGTTGCTGTCCCTCATCTCCCGCTACCACCATACGTACCTCCAACTACTCAGTAGAAACACTGGCCAGAGGTGGGGAGGGCGGGGGAAGTCTTCTGGAAACATCAAGAAATGTCACTTGAATGCCTGTCTGCAAGAGAAGGAAGAAAAGCTGTGTCTGACCCAAGGGCTGAAAGCTGGGGGGTTGTGGTGAAGGGGCCAAGAGCACCTGCCAGGTCCCCCCACCCCCACCGCTTCAGGAAGAATCTGGGCACAGTGTCATAGGACAATTACATGAGTTGCTGATAAATAAAACCAGGTTTCTCATGAAATCCAGATTTCTAGGGGTGCCTGGGTGGCTCAGTCGATGAAGCATCTGACTCTTGATCTCAGCTCAGGTCATGATCTCACGGTTTGTGAGTTCCAGCCCTGCTGGAGGGAGGGATTCTCTCTCCCCCATCTTTCTGACCTCCGACCCTGCTCGCACGCTCCCTCTCTCTCAAAAATAAACAAACATTTTTAAAAATCTAGATTTCTAACTCCTCTTGAAAACCGGCGGGCCTGGAAGCTCTGGAGACAGCACTGCGTCGGGCACTTAAAGCCAAGTGTGCTTGACAGGCCACTTAATTTTCCTGAGTTTCTATGTATTTATCTGTCAAATAAAAATTGACTTTAAACTTCTGACAAACCACCTGGGGCGATGGCCGTCCCTCCCCCCCAAGAAACATGACGTCCAAACCCCGCCCGCCACGACACAGCTCTCCCCACCAGTGAGTGTGCGAGCCCCGGGCCTGGAGAGTAGGGCAGCAGTGGGCGGGACCAGGGCCTTGGCCTGTCTCCTCCACCCACCTGGCAGCAGTCTGCCCTGCACATCTGGACTAGGTGCTCACACCTGCTGCAGGCACTGGGGACCAAGGCTGCCCTCACAGGGCTGGCATCCTAGGGGGCAGAGCCAAGGGCACCTATAGGGATAGGATGTGGGGGGTAAAGTAGGGAGGGATGCAGGGGATGCGGGGCGGGGCTGCTTGGCCATTTTCACAGGGTGGCTGGTGGCTGCAGGTGGCCCATCTGTTTGGATGACATCAGAAAGAGAAGGGAGGGCTGGCCCATAGGAAGCCCAGAGGAAGAGCATCAAGGAAGTGGAAGACCGACCTCCCTGGCATTTCGAGCCCCTCAGGAATGAGGATGTGGGTCACAGCCCCAGGTAGGCCCCCAAGACCTGCAGAGGTGACAGCAGAGGTGGGGTGAGGCTGGCCTGGCCGGGAAGGCTGGACAGCGGAGGAGGGAGGGGGTGAGCACCAGCTGAGCCCCGAGACCAGATGTACCAACTAGGCTGGTTTGCCTACCTCCTCTATGAGACCTCCCTCCAGGAAGAGAGGCTGGGGCAGCCCTGGAGGAACGGCCACGTGCAAGGGGACGGCACCTGTGGGCACAAGGAGGGAACTGCGGCCACACAGATCTCCTTTCCTAAAGGGACTTGCAGTCCAACTGTGAGAGGCTGAGCACCTGTGGCCTGAGGCTCTGACTCAGCCTTTGTTGAGCCCAGCAGAGATGGTGGGAGGCAGTGGCACCAGGGCCTGGCCATTTCTGCCCCGTGTGGGGCTCCTCCCCCAGACTTTCTCTCCTCAGCAGCAGCTCCCGCTGGGTGGGCAGAGACTTGGCCAGGCCTGCAGAGTGGCTGACAGCTCCCAGCCCAGCCTGACTTCCCCGACCTCCCCCATGGGTGTTACTCCCAATAATCCATACCATCCCTCGTCTCGGCACCTGCTTGCCGGAGAAGCCAGCCTGGGACCCTCTCGCTTGGACTTTGTGTGATGACAGGCAGGGCAGCCGGGACAGCTCATCTATTCACTCAGCAAACGTGTGGGGTGGATGTGTAACGGCACACTGGAGACCGTGGCTTTCCCAGCCTGGGTGTGCACTCGGGCTCTGCTCGGACGGTGGGCACGCTCCCCACCTGTCCTTGTCCTCAGTCTCCTGTTTGTGAGACCACTCTGGAGCGTTGCCGTGCCCGTCAGGCTGCTTAGCACGATGCCCGGAACACGCTCAACAATTACAAATCTCAACTGCTATGGTTTCTCCTTCGAGCACTCGCTGCAAAGTATTTACCGTGTGGGCCTTATTTTTCCGAGAAATGAAAACGCGTGGTCTGCGTGCATCAGGATGGGGATGGAAACAACAGGCTTGAAGGCCTGGAACTGGAGATCAGGGTCTCTGGGCTGCATGCCCGCGTCCACTGTGCTGCGTGACCAGCCAGGCTAAGAGGCTCCTCCCAGGGGTGGCCAGTCCCCTCCCAATGCCAAGCTTTGAAGACAGTTCTATCTGCCCTGCTCATCTGAGCACAGAAGTCTGCCCCTCGGGCAAATGCTGGCAGGGAGTGGACACTTGGTGCCGAGGCACTCGCCCAAGCAGGGAAGTGAGTCTCCTTCCCGGATGGAGCAGCAGCACCACTGACACGCGGACACCCTGTCCCCAGATAACATCGGGCCGGGGCCGGTTGACCTCACATGCTGCTGTGGGAATATAGCGTGGGACGGCCACTTTGGAAAACAGTCTGGCCGTTTCTCACAATGTTAAATATGGAATGACGACGTGCCCAGGCAATTCTACTCCTAGGTATATACCTGGGAGAGATAAAAACGTAAGTCCACACAAAAACTTGCACACAAATGTTCACAGCCGTGTCATTCGTGGTAGCTGAAAATTAGAAACGACCCAAACGGCCATCACCTGAGAAAACACAAGCAACTTCGTACAGTGGAATGTGACTCAGCCATAACAAGGAAGCACCAATCAACACTGCAATGTGGATAAGCCTTGAAAACGTGTATAAAGGATGCCAGGTGAAAGAAGCCGTCACATAAGACCACGTAGTGTAGGGGCACCCAGTTGGCTCAGTCGGTTGAGAGTCCAACTCTTGATTTTGGCTCAGGTCATGATCCTAGGGTTGTGGGATCGAGCCCTGCATTGGGGTCTATGCTGAACACGGAGCCTGCTTGATATTCTTTCTCCCCTCCCCCGCTCATGCACACGTGCATGCTCTCTCTCTCTCTCGCTCTCTGAAATAAAAGCCAAAAACAAAACAAAAAAAAAGGACCACATAGTATAGAATCTCATTGCAGTGAAATTTCTAGAACAGGCAAACCCACAGTAGTTGCCTAAGTCTCAGGGAGAGTGGAGCGTAGAGTGATTACTAGTGGCTACAGGTTTTGGATGAAGTGATCCAGGAATTCACTGGAGGTGGCTTTACGCCTCTGGTGCTATGCTAAACCCCACTAAACTGTACGCTTTGAATTTTCTTAACGTTTATTTATTTTTGAGAGAGAGACAGAGCATGAGTGGGGGAGGGGCAGAGAGGGAGGGAGACACAGAATCCGAAGCAGGCTCCAGGCTCCGAGCTGTCAGCACAGAGCCAGACGTGGGGCTCAAATCCATGGACCGTGAGATCACAACCCAGGTTGAAGTTGGATGCTTAACTGACTGAGCCACCCTCGTGTCCCTAAACTGTACGTTAAAAAAATTTTTTTTATGTTTGTTTATTTTTGAGAGAGAGAGAGAAAGAGAGAACAAGTGGGGGAGGGTAGAGAGGAAGACACAATCCAAAGCGGGTGCCAGGCTCTGAGCTGTCAGCACAGAATCCAACATGGGAGTAGAATTCACAAACTGTGAGATCATGACCTGAGCCTAAGTCAGACTCTTAACCGACTGAGCCACCCGAGCGCCCCTAAACTGTATGCTGTAAATGGGTGAATATTATGATATGTAATATCTCAAAATTTTTATTTATTTTTATAGTTTCATTTTTTTAAAGTTGATTTATTTTGAGAGCGAGCGAGCACACGTGCATGCACACGCAGGGGAGGGGCAGAGAGAGAGAGAGAGGGACAGAAGATCCCAAGCACGCTCTGTGCTGACAGCAGCGAGCCCAATGTGGGGCTTGAACTCACGAACCGTGAGATCATGACCTGAGCCAAAACGGACGCTCAACCACTGAGCTACCCAGATGCCCGTCCATAAAACTTTTAAACAAATAAGGAAGTGAATAAGGCATGAATTCCAGTCCAGCCCATGGTGGAGACACCAGACTCTGGAGTGATCATCCCGAGGTCCCGCAGTTCATGCTGAATGCTGTCTGTGAAAACACTCTGCCCCCAAACCCAGCAAGAGTCCCAAGGCAAACGTGGCTCTCCTGGCCCAGAGCTTGAGAAAGGCAAGTATGTATTCACGTAGGTCTGTGATGGCCTGTAGGAACAAGATGGGCCACGGGCTGTGGTTTCGGGCGCCGTCCTCTGTGTGTAGCCGCTGGTACCCACTGGAAAAGCTGGAAGCGGTCTTGTACTGAGGAGTCATCTTCCTGGGGTACGAGCCCTCTTCCCAGCCCGGCCCACGTGCTGCCTTGTGTCCACCTGGGCACCTACAGGCTCCTCATGCACATTATTTCTTTCCACCCGGTGCATGAATCCAGCCTTTGCGTTCAGGATGTTTAAGGCAGCAGCAGAAGGGAAGGTTTATTGGGTTAACACCCCAGACCTTAACGCAGCGAAAATACCCGTGTGCCTGGCTCATCCGCGTGCTCCAGCCTTTCACTGGGCCGTGAGAATGTCTTAGTAAGTGTACAAGGGGCACTCAGGTTGGCTTACGGAGCGCTGTCAGCGGAGTCCAGGCTTTGGGAGCCTGGGCGGTCTCTCCCACTCCCTCTTTACTTCGTTCTTGGGGCTGCAGTCCTGCCCCACCGGCACACAGGGCCCAGCCTTGGAGTCGACTTGGAGCAGGCATCCTAGGACGCTCCGGGTCAGCCTGTGGGTTTCCATGGCAACTGCCGAGGATGTGTGGTGAGGACAGAGCCTTGAAGAAGTAACTGCTTCCCCAAATGCCCAGCTCCAGCCTCAGGGCAGCCCCCATCCGGGACACCTTTGAAGGGTGAGCTCCTTGAGCACAAAAGTCACTTCTGGTCCCTGGCCCCCAGGGCTGAGGGCTGTGGGGCACGGCGCGCAGGCCAGCGGCCCGACGCTCCAAAGGGAATCCCGGCCCCGCTATCTGCTGGTTGTGTGGCTCTGGCCGAGCACCTGGCTGGCCGCCTCCCCTCCGAAGGTGCGGTGTCACACCTCCAAGGCCCGGGACCGGGTCAGGGGAGGGGAACACACGACCAGGCGGGCACCGGTGCCGGCACGGAGCAGCTCAGTAAACACTGGCCGTTGTGGGCACTTAGTAAAAGCACGGTGGGTTGCCCTGGAACCAGGCTCTCCGTTTACTTTCTTTCCAAGTGTGATAGACATGCGCACAAAAGTGCTCAGGTCACGTGTGTTCAGCTCCACGGATATCCACAAATGTAATGCACCTGTGTAACCAGTACCCATGCATGGCTGGCTCCCAAAGCCACGCGGGCTCCTTCGAGCCCTTAGGCTCCCAGTGACCGCCACCGTAACAGCGCGGGCGTGCTTCCCTGGGAGCCTACGTGCAGGGGGTCAGGCCATCGTTTTCCGTCTCTTTCTCTTGCCACCCTGTCCCTGCAGCCGAGTTCCACTCACACTCAGTGCCCCAGAATCTTCCAGCAGGGCACACGCTGCCATCAAAGGTCCAATCTGCTGCCAGCGGGCCCGGGGGTTTCCGGTTTCACTGCGAAAGCGTTCTGGGGCACAACTACTGGTGAGCAGACACACCGTCGCTGGGTCCTCAGAGCCATCTTTTAGGGGCACGGGGCCATACACTCCCCTTCCCTGCTCGTCACATCCCCTCTCCTCACCCTCAGCTGTGGCCTTGGTCACTTGGTCGTCCTTTCCCTCTTCCCTCGGGAACTGTCAGGGGACAAGGTCCAGGTGGCCGGCAGGCGGCCCAGACCGACTCGCCGTGCTGGCCGCTCTCACGGCCCCTGTAAGCTGAGCCTGACAGACAACAATGGCACGCTCCCCTCGAGCCAGGCCGGCTGTGCAAGGGCTCTCAGGCTGATGGGGGGCAGGGTGGCACCATCAGGGGCCCCCACCAACTAGCAGGGGAGGGGGAACCAGGAGCCACCCCCAGGCCATCTCCACTTTGCTGTCCAGCTCTGTCCTCAGCAGGCCACCCCCAACCACCCCCTCACCTGCCGGGAGGCTGTCCCTCCGGGCCCCTCTTGGCCTGGATGTCTCTTCTTCCCTGGAAAAGGCCGAGAGGGGCCCCAGGCAGAGGGAAGAGGTGGCAGGGTCCTGTGGCTGAGGATGGCTCCGGCGGCGGTCCTGAGGCCGCCCGTACCCCACCCAGGCTGTCACCCTCACCGCCAGGGCCCCGCAGGCAGGGATCCGGGACGGGGCATGACTGGGTTCTTCTGTGCGCTAGTCCCGCGTGAGCAGCTCCTTGCACATTCAGTGCTCGTCTCTCTGAGGTGGGGTCCAGATGTCTCGGACGCTGGGAGAGCCCACAGCCAGGAGGCCCCGGGCCAGGTTCCAGCAGTGAGGCCCAGGAACATGTCCCCCCACACTGTCGCCACTCTTCAAGCCTTGGGGAGCAGCAGCGGAGTTGACCGCCATCAGGAGAGAAGCCTCTCGGGCCTCCTCTGGTGCCCTCTCCTATTTCCAGAATCTCGAACGGTTTCCCTCTGAACTTCTGAGGGGCAGCTCCCCTTGGGGAGCCAACTCTGCTCAGCGCTCTGCCCAGCGGGAAGCCGGGAAAGGTGGCTGTGGCTTGCTGGGGTCGGGGCCCTAATGTTTTTCTTGGACTTCTCACTCCCTAGCTCCCTCACACCAGAGTGCTTAACTGGGAAAGGGTGGAGAGGGAGGGGAGGGGAGAGGGCAGGGGGAGGGGAGGGGAGAGGGGGAACAAGATGCGTGAACCTCAGGCCCTCACCTACTGGTGCTCCTCGTGTCTCTAAGGAAAACAGCCCTGTAGGGCCCCGGGCAGGAGGAAATGGATTTCAACAGGATTCACAGAGAGCAGGTCAGACCTCAGAATTCTTGGCTCCGGAAGAACAACAAGATCCCCTTCCGGTCTTTTCCCTCCCGGCTCCTCGGCCACCGAACACCCCGGGCCTCCAGCCCCTTTCCCTGCTGGGAAGGCCTAGTAGGTGGCACCTTCAAAGCCAGCCCTGATCTCCGCGCCCAGCCCGCCTGTACTCTCGGCTGCCTCCGGGCGGCGCTACCTGCAGCGGGGCCAGGGCTTCCCCAGAGGCGAGCACCCGCCTCCCTTGTGCCAGCCTCAGGAGACGGGTGAGGTCCTGCCCCGCTGGCATGCTCCCACGCTTCAGGCCACTGACTTGACTTGCTCTGTAGATCACCCATCACTGACGTGTCTTTGAATCAACTCACCTGTTACGTTTTGCTCCCAGCAAGCAGTGATACCTAGCATACCCATGGCCCATACTTCCTCAGGGGGACATCAGAGTCACAGTGATAGGCTGCGGCAACGTGCCCTCCTCTTGCAGGACGCTGGCCGTGTGACGCTGCCAGCCTGTGATGGGACCCAGGGCGGCGTCCCACGTCCACACATTCACACCTGTCCTTATGAGGGCCCGCTTCACTCTTCTCCATACACACAGCAGGTGCTTAGGTAAGCGGCTCACGTCTGCAGTGGGTGGTCCTCGGCACAGCCAGCTTCCCATTGGGTGGGCCCAGGCGGTGGGCTCCTGGCCCCTGCCAAGGCCCCCACGGGCACGGTCTTCCAGGCTCCTCACCAGCACTGACGAGATGGGCAGCACAGCTATAATCTCTGTCGGACAAACGGAGAAACTGAGAGAGGGAATCCGAACTGCTCAGGGTTTCCCAGCTCCTCAGCGGTCTCTCCGTCCACCCCCCCCCCCCCCACACACACACACCCCAGGAGTCTAAGGCTTGGCAATAGGCTCCGTGAAGAGCTGTCTAGGGTGGACGTGCTGGATGGGTGTGCCCCAGCTTGGGACACAGACCACGCCGATGACCTCCAGAGTCAAGTTTAGGTACTGCCACAACCGTTCCCCTTCTCAAACCTTTTGCAAAGTACCCTCCGCTCTGGGCAGGACACCAAGGAATGGGTGGTAGGACTGGCATTCCTGGGCCTGTGTGCCCCATATATTTTTAGCCTCTGCCCTGCCTGGGCATTTGCCCCGTGGCTAATGTCCTCAGGGAACCACCTAGCTGCACACCAAGAAGCCTAGCAGGCTCTTGGAGGTCTCCAGGAATGACACCACACCCTGGTCCTGAGGCTTCGGGTCTAATTCTCTTTTCCAAGACAGAACCAACTCCTGTTAGTGAAGAGTCCTTCCCCACCTCCAACACAGAGGCCTGTGGCCCAGAAACCAGGATCTGGGAGGCACAGAATCTGTAACATTGGGCAAGTCATGTTCTAGAGCTGGAAAGTGGAGGGAAGGAGGGCTGTGGCTGCACGGGGGACAACCAGGCCAGATGGTTGCAGAGATGATCAGGGGACAGGGGACGACAGCTACTCCAGACAGGTGCGCTCCCAGGGAAAGGCTGTGCCACAGTGAGGGAGAGCCCTACCTCTGTTCCAGGAGCAGGATGCCCGGATCCCCAGAGATCTCTCTCAGTGGGGCTACACCAATCCCATGGCCGTCCTGTCCTTGCTCTCCTCACCACTGCAATTTTCCACGAGTCAAGAACCAGGTCTAAAATGTACAGGTAGCTCTTGGCAGATACATCTTGAAGACTTTTCCATCTCTTCTGCTCCCTTTTCTCAAATTCTGGTACTGGCCATGGCTGAGTGCCGGTGGGACCAGAGTGTTCTGTGACGGGCAGGCACCTGTCCTGCCAGCAGCTCCTCTGTCCTGTGCTGGATCTCAGTCCTCCTCTGTAAGACCAGGGGAGTCAGAACGCCTAGTCTGTGGGGTGGCTCAAGTTGTTCCCTGCAGTGGCTTTCATTCGTTTGTTTGGCACTCTGGTAAGAAACACATCCCACATTTGACCCAGTACCCACGTAAGTATTCACACATATAAACGGCCTCAACGCAAAACAATATTCTCACTATGTGGGATGCCCTGATATTTTCCGTTTTATTCTGTTTCATTTTTATAAAATACTGGTCACCATGCACCAAGTTTCTTCCAGGGCCCAGCACTAATCCCTGATCTGATGGGCCGGGCCAGAGGGAGAGACGGACAAAAAGCCAGCGCACACGTGCGCGCTCTTAGTGGCTGACCACGCAGGGACAGTCGGAGCCCCCCTCTCCGCCTCTCACCGAGGACGCCCAGGAGGCCTCCGGGCTGGAGCCGGGCGGGCCAGGCCAAGCCAGGCGGGGCTTTGAGGCGCTGGTAGCGGGCTGGGATTTATTTTAAGGGACACGAAGCTACCGCAGGTTTGGGGGAGGGGAGGGATTAAAAGAGAAGATGCGCTCAGCACTTTATATTTAGCGGCTGACGCGCCGGAAGCGCTCGTTACCCGCAGCTGCCACTGCGCCCAGAGGGCAGCCCCCGCCTCCGCGTCTGGGGCAGGGACCCCGAACCCCGCCTTCAACTCCCTGAGCAGGGACTCCCGAGCCCCCGCCTCCACGTCGCAGGCAGGGACCCCGAACCCCGCCTTCAACTCCCTGGGCAGGGACTCCCGAGCCCCCGCCTCCACGTCGCAGGCAGGGACCCCGAACCCCCCCTTCACCCCGCGGGTCAGACACCCTGAACTCCGCCTTCACCTTCCGAGACAGGGACTCCCGTCTCCCCGCCTCCACTCGTAGGCAGGGACCCAAACCTCGCCTTCGCCTCCCGGGCAGGGACCCTGAACCCCGCCTTCACCTCGCTGGACAGGGAGACCTGGCCCCTGCCTCCACGCCACGGTTGGGGACCTCGGCCCCCGCACCCCGCCTCCACGTCGCGGGCAGAAACCCGCAGCCCTCGCCTCCGCCCGCCCCCCCCCCCCTGCCCCGGGCAGGGACTCCGGCCCGCCGGTGCTTTAGAACGGGAGGAACGGGACACACCCCGGCCGGGCGGCCTTCCAGCCCAGCACAGGGGAAGCTCTTCTGGTCTCTTCCGCGGAGACGCTATGGAGCTCGGGGACTGCTCTCAGGAACTGGCGCGCAGGGCTTCGGCGCCACGCTCCGCCCCCCCGGCCCCGCCCCTCCAGCATGGCCCCCCGCCCCCTGCCTGCGCACGCGCGCTCCGCCCCTCCCGATTCCCACCCCTCCCCCCGAGCCTGCCAGCCAGGTCTCGTGCTCCCACCCCGCGCGGGGCCCGCCGGGAGTTGGCCGAGGAGGGGGCGGAGAGCCGGGGGAAGCCCGCCCGGGCTCACGGCGCGTGCTGCGCAGGCGCGGAGAGCGGGCCCGCCCCCAGGCAAGCGGCGCGGCCATATTTAAAGGGAGGCAGGCGCGGCTATCCAATGGGCGGCGAGCGTGCGGGGGCGGGGCGTGGCGGCGCGAGGCCCCGGATGTGGCTGCTGCGGCCCCTCCTCCCCCGCGCTCCCCTCAGAGCCCCCGGCCGCGCGCCGCCGCTTGCTTGCTGGTCCCCGCGCAGGCCCGTCGGGCGACGGTGAGGGGGCGCCGAGGCGGAGGAGCGGGCGGCGGCGGCGAGGCGACCGCGCGGAGGCGAGCGGGCCAGGCCCAGCCGGGCGGCCGCCGCCATGAGCGGCTCCTCGGGCACCCCGTACCTGGGCAGCAAGATCAGCCTCATCTCCAAGGCGCAGATCCGCTACGAGGGCATCCTCTACACCATCGACACGGACAACTCCACCGTGGCGCTCGCCAAAGGTAGCGGCCCCGCGGCCGCCCCAACCGCCCCGGCCCCCGGGCGCCAACAGCCGGTGGGCGCCGTCGCCCCCCCATCCCCTCCGGGCGCCCCCCACCTCCTCGGACGCTTCCTCCCCCGCGAAGCCCCCCCCTCCCCCGCCGGGCTCGGCCGGCACAATGGTCTCCCCCGGCCCCGGCGGCGGGTTATTGTGCGCGGCCGGCCCGCCCAGCCCGAGGGTGGGGAGGGGAGGTGGGGGCGGGTCCAGCTCCCACTGCGCCGCCCCCTCCTCCGCGCAGCCCACCTCTGCAGGTGGCTGGCCGGTGCTGCTGGGCTGGGCGGAGGGGGCGGCGGGCGCCGAGATCCCGGTCCCTGCGGAGGAGGGGCGGGGCGAGGGGCCTGAGGCTCCCCGGGGCCTCCCCAGAACGCTACTCCTGTGAGCCCTTCTGGAACCTATTAAGCAGCTGGGGCCTTGAGCCTGAACAAACACCACGTCTTAATGGAGCCTCCTGCCGGGAGAGGAGCATCGGTCGACTGCTAGGTGCCCCCACTTAAAGCGCTCTCCTGCCCTAATGCAGACGTTCAGTCTGTGGCTTTCCCCTTTTGTGGCCGACCCTTCCCTGGAGGCGCCGTGAGCACCCTGAAGCCCCCGCCAGACGTAGAGGCAGGAGGCTGGAATGTGGCTCTAGGGGAGTCCAGAATCTTTTCCAGGCTTGTAGAGGCAGGAGGAGGTGGCTCAAAGTTTCTTTGTCTTCATCCTCCGGGGGAAGATGGCGAGTGTCCTTCCCTTGCCTCTTGGAGAGGAGTGCCGGGTGCAGCCAGGGCTGCAGAAACCCTGGGTGTGTGTTTGATGGGTGTCGTTGGGCCTGTGAGGGTCAGGGCACGGCGTCCCTGTTTCCCACGTCAGAGGGAGCCTTGGGCCTTCAGGACGCAGTCATTCCAAACTCCGGGCATACCTCCTAAAGTCTGGCGCTCGAGTTCTAGGAGAGACCAATTGCGTGGCTCCAGGAGAGAATCCAGAGTTGCAAGGTTATGTGTTGACGTATACCCTTGGCACTTGAGTGTATCTGGCATGCCATCCCCGTTGGAGAAACTGAGGCCCAGAGCCTCTGGTCCTTAGCAGGAGTTGTGCTCAGATTAGATAGAGGCTGCTTCGAGCCCGGCTCTGCCCGCAGAGCCTGAACCCTGCTGGGAAGGGTGCATACCCCAAGAAGGCCTTCGGGCAGACCCAGGCTGGCGGTGGTGTGGGTCCAGGCTCTGAGCCCACTTCTCCCGTTGTTTCTGTGAGAGCCCCTCCCGGAGAGGGTGCGGGTAACAAGCCCACAGGCTTCTCGCCTAACAAAACAAACTCCCAGGGGTGACGTGCGGCGAGGTTTCAGGCAAAAAGCAGCTGGCGGGCTGTTTAATCTCAGAAGTCGGGTGTAGAGGGGTGTTCTGCAAAGTGGACTGTTTGCTCAGGGCGCTGGCCCTCCTGTGCTCACACTTGAGAACCGTCAACTTCGGGGGACTGTGGGCCTCAGAACTTGTTAACTTGTCTTTGGGCCCCAGAACCTTCTGGAGCGTTGCCAGCCGGGGTCTTGTAGGCATTGTGCTCTGGAAACTGGGGGGTGGAGTAGCCGTTGGGAGGTGGACCGAGGGTGGTGTGCAGGGCAGGGCCGGGCACAGAGTGCCCGAGGGCTGCAGTGCAGGAGGATGATTGAACGCCCTTGGCCGAGGACGACAACCTAACCCTTCTCTCTCTCAACTCCCAAGTGAGGTCTTTCGGTACCGAAGACCGTCCCACAGATAGGCCGGCCCCCCCGCGAGAGGAGATCTATGAGTACATCATTTTCCGGGGAAGTGATATCAAAGATATCACCGTGTGTGAGCCTCCGAAAGCCCAGCACACGCTCCCGCAGGACCCTGCTATCGTCCAAGTAAGTGTGCTGCCCTGCTCCCGACGTGGGCACGCTTTCCGAGAGGTGCCGCTTTCCAAGTGGAACTTGGTGTCCTCTGTCTGGCGGGAGCGCTCGACTCGAGGAATAGCCTTTCAATGAAAAGTGGTTTAATTTCTGCGCAGGCTGTTGCTGCAGAAAGTCTTAACCTCAGCTTGCGGTGTCGTGTGTTGTAGAGAGAGGCTCTCCGTGTGTGCGAGTGTGTGTGTGTGTGTGTGTGTGTGTGTGTGTGTGAGAGAGAGAGAGAGAGAGAGAGAGAGAGAGAGAGAGAGAGAAGGGGGTGGTGCTTCTAGTCTTCCGGGGAGGCTTGGGGAATCACGTTTGTCCTTACTGTTGGGTCGAGACAGCAGGACTTGCTCTCCTGACGTCGTCTGGATTTTAAACCCCAGTGTCGTGGGACATGGACCTTGCGGTTCTTAGGCCGTATACGTGCCTCCTGCGTTAGGGCAGAATTTGCCCAGGATTACGGGGGAGCCTAGCTTAATATTTTCTTGACTTGCACATGTGAACATTCATTGGTCGCTCCGAGGCTGCTTCTGCGGGAGGCTCTGGGACTGAGGGCGCTCCCTGGAAGGTAGCATGCTTGGGGGGGCTCTGGGGACATGTGGAGAAGCCCCGGGCCAGACCTATGAAAGGTCTGGAGGGAGACTTCTCAGAGACTTCAGAAGAGGCAAGTACCTGAGTCAGGCCTCGGGGCACAAAGAGGTCTTTGGGGAGCAACAGGCAGCAGCGTCCCTGAGGGTATGGGGACCGGAGAGGTGTCGCACGTGTGGGAACTGTGTGGCTGGGCTGCTGCGTGTTGGGGGCAGGGCCAAATCTCGGATGGCAAGTCTGCCCTCTTACAGAGGCTAAACTAGGGAACGACAGTCGGTGGGGAGCCATCTGAGGGGTTAACTGAGTTAGGGGAAATTCCGGTTAGAGTGACCCGGACGGGCGGACCTGGCTACGGGATGTGGGCAAGGCAGCTCTGAGCTCCCTTAGGTGGTTCTGGAGGCTTTGCCCCGCGACCCCGGGCCTCCAGGAACACAGGCAGACAAGTCTGACTGCTCTGCGCTGCTCTCATCTGTGTGTCTCGTTGGTCAGTCTTCCCTGGGCTCGGGCTCGGCCTCCTCCTTCCAGCCACACGTGCCTTACAGCCCCTTCAGAGGGATGCCGCCCTACAGCCAGCTGGCTGCCAGCTCTCTGCTCAGCCAGCAGTACGCCGCTTCCTTGGGTCTAGGTGAGTAACCTGTTTCTGTCTGCTAAACTCACGCTGTGATCTCCAGGAGGCGGGGCCGCAGACCCTGATCGTGGGGACACCCTGTTCCTGGCCTGTTCTGCTTGTTCCCGCACGCTCAGCACGGCACTCAGTGCAACTTGAACCAGTTAGAACGCCGGCTAACTCTTCAATTGAGAGTAAAAGAGTTCGTCTGACTTTGGGGACAGATGAGTCAAATCAAAATTCATTTGAAACGTCAGCCTGGGTCTGGGTGGAAGTCACGGCATGTTTGCTTCAATAAGAAACAACTGGTTTTGTGATTACGGATGGGCTCTAACTATTGACACCTTTGGAAGCCCGTAAACGCAAAAAGCTGAATCGATACCCATCCGTTAGGCATTTTGCTGTCCCTGCTTTGCTCAAAAGTTCCGTCCCCCGAGGTGGATCGATCCTGGAATGAGGTTCTCTGCTGCACGTGTAGCGTGACGGTCTGCCTGGCCCCGGACGCAGCTTTGCGAGGCGTTCGAACCCTGGAGTCGGCAGGCTCCTACCCCAGCCCGGGGCTGTGGGCAGGCCCTGCAGACCTGCTCTTGGGCCGCTCCTGAGTCACGCTGTCCGGACTGCTGCTCTGCCTGGCTCACGGTGTTTCTAGAATAGGTTTGTGTGAGCCACGTGTCCCCTGAGAGGTTGCTTGGCTCTTCCGAGCTTGCTGGCCACGGGGCCGGTGTCTCGTTACTTACTTGCGTACTTTCTCTTTTGCTCTCCTCTGTCTTCCTTTAGAGAAGCTGGTGAGCCCTCCAGCCTCGGCCGCAGCTTCCAGCCCTAGCTCTTCTCCGTCTCCACAGCCCGCCTCAGAGCTTGACGTGTCCTCAGAGCCACATCAGCTCACCTCCAAGGGTAACCGCAGTCGGGGAGAGCTGCATGCTGTCTTGCCGTCCTGAGAGCAAGGGGGTAAACCAGTAGCCCAGAGCGACAGGGGCTGTAGTAGATACTTTGCCAAGCCCGAGGGTCAGTTCAGCTGCTTCCATGTGGTTCAATACGTAGTCGTGACTTACTAACGAGCTCGCACGGTTTTAAAGAAGGCGTTAGAAAGAACTGACCCGGAACTTGTTCACTCCCCGCTGGGTCCAGGGTCCGCTTGGACCTGGATCGAGACTACCAGATGTGGGAAGCTTTGCACAGAAAGCCTTTCCCTGGGGTTTCAGCTGGCCCAGAATGTGTTCTAGATTGCCGGGTGACACTGCAGGGGAGCGTCCCTAAGAAACTCACATGCTGTTCTGGGAGCCGCGTGGCATATTCGTCACCCTTCCGAGAGGCCTCGGGTGTCTTTCTAACGTGAAGCCCCGTTAGAGTTGGGAGACTCGCTCGAGCAGGTGAACGGCGTGGGCCAAGTGACCAGCTTGTTAATGCCGGGGTGCACTGCCTGTCTCAGCTGGGCCGTGGCACCTGTTGGGGCTTCTCGGTCTTTCTCGATGTTCTTCTCGTTTCTCTGAGAGCCGAGGTTCACGTGCCTGACTGTCTGGGTAGAGCGCCATGCCCTGCCCTCCCCGCTGCGGAGGCTCAGTCCAGGGTCGCACCCAGAGCATCCGTGCCAGTCTGTTATTTTGCACGTGTTGCTTTCCGTTCCCGCACGGATGCCAGCGTGTCCCTGACGTAGCAGCAGTGGTGTTTTTGCCCAGTTAGGGTTTACGTTAGACGGTTTGTTCTCTGAACTGTTGGTGTAAAGCTGCTCTCAGGGGAGGGTAGTTTGTTGATGGTTTTCGTTTTATCAAGGACGGGTGAGCCTGAGTCTCTCCCCCATCGAGTTGGAGTGTGGCAGGAGCAGCGGGCTGCGTTCCCGGAGGGCCCTGCTGGGCAAGGTGGCAGGCCGGGGAGGGGGCTCCAGCGTGGTCCTGTCACAGGACACCTGCGCGCGCCAGTGTGCGAGGCCGTCCGGCTTGCCTGGGGAGCTCTTCTCTTGATCTGGTCGTGAGGAAGGTTTCACAGTAACTGCCTTAGTTTCTGTCTCACGTGAAAAACCAGAAAGCTGAAATAGCCAGTTTTCACGCGTAATGGGCCGTCTCTCCTGAAGGCGACCTCCGCGCTCAGGGCCCAGGTTTTGTGCCTCAGAGCTCCGTATGCCTCCGCCCAGCCCCACAGTGCCCTGTTTAGACGGTACGGGGAGGGGGGGAGGGGGACGGACCAGTGTGGGTGGCGTGCCCTCTCCCCCTTCCTGCCTCAGAGGACACCTCGGGAGCTGGGACCTCCGCCGAGGGCTGAGACTGCAGCGTCGTAGGGACAGACTCTGGTGCGGCCCCACCACCAAGGGCAGCCTGGGAGCCTTGGTCTCCTCAAGATGCGCTGCTTTTCTGTAGTCGGGTCTTATCGCATCATTCTTTTTGGTTTTGTTAATGCCTCAAGCAGAAACGACCGTGTTCTAGAGCTTAACTTTAAAGGATGACCGTTTACTAGAAGATCCCAGACTGGGATGGTTCTTGTCCAGCGTGGACCAGAACAAAACAAATTCCCCGACCGTGAATTTGCCAGCACTTTGGAACCAGGGAGCCCCCTCGGGCTTAGACCTTGTGTGGTTTTTGGAAAGCTGTTTTCTAAACCACCTGGGAGGTGTTCGTTTCTGGCAGAGTGTTTTTGTCTCCTCGGGGTTACCTAGGTTGGGGATCGGGGGCTCAGGGCTCCCTGGTGAGCTGGCCTTGTGGCCGGCGGGCTAGTCACGGGAGGGGATGGTCCGGGAAGCTCTGCCAGACTTGGGAGAGTCTCGAGGTGGTGCCTTCAACTGCCCGGCCCGCCACCCCGAGGGAGGGGCTGGAGGGCCGTGAGGTTTTCTCCTCTCTGGTCTTCAGCGCTCCTTCCCTTCCCGTCTCAGGAGCTGGTTTTCCGTCCGTCCCAGTCGGCAAGAGCCCCATGGTGGAGCAGGCCGTCCAGACTGGTTCCGTCGATAACCTGAATGCCAAAAAGCTGTTACCTGGCAAGGCCACCGTGGGGATGCAGCTGAACGGGCGCCCGGCCCAGCCAGGCGGCAAGGCCACCAGCGGTACTTGTCCCTTCCCGTCCTGGTGTCCGCTTCACCGCCTCAGAGTGGCGCCCTGCTTCCTGGGGTTCTCTTTTCTGTCTTCTTTCTGTTGCATTCAAAAGCCCGCACCCCCTGCCCCCCATCGTAAACACCGCGTGTTCTCGCAGGGCCTGCCCTTGCCGCGTGGCCCCCGTGCTCGCGCCACCCCGCTTCCGTCGCTGGGCTCTGCTTCGGTGGGCGCTTGCCTTACTCTTTCCTTTTGCGCCTTAGATGTAGTTCAGCCGACAGCTGTGCAGAGTCAAGGGCAGGTGAACGACGAGAACAGAAGACCTCAGAGGAGGAGATCAGGTAACCGCTGTCGTTGCCACCTGAGTTCCGGGGAGCCGCGGGCCACCCGGCTGTGCTCCGCTTCCCTGCTCGCCCCTCCGCTTGGTCTCTGTGGGTGACGGCTTTGGGGTGCTGGGGCTCAGTGTCCGCTTCCGTGTGCCGTGTCCCCTCTTTGTCACCCATCTCACTGGAGTAATGTCAGCTCGGCGGCTCACCGGTCACGGCTTTCCTTCCTTCCCCCAGGGAACAGACGAACGAGGAATCGCTCCAGAGGGCAAAACCGCCCGACTAACGTCAAAGAGAACACGATCAAGTTTGAAGGCGACTTTGATTTTGAGAGTGCAAACGCCCAGTTCAACAGAGAGGAGCTGGACAAAGAGTTTAAGAAGAAACTGAATTTTAAAGGTGTTTGGCGTTATGCAGAGGGTGCCCTCCCCACCAGGGAGTGTCTGTAGCTGCAGGTGCAAGACAGATGGGTGGGGGCGGGGAAGGTGTGGAAGCGGCGCCGTCTAAGGAATTCCTGAGTGAGGACGAGGCTTGGGGTAATGCGCAGACTGCTCGTGGGTGAGGAGCAAGCTACACGGCTGGGGGGGGGGGGGGGGGCCCTTCTTCTGACACAGACGACGACGAGCCATCCCCCACCCCATGTGCTTGGCCTGAGGACAGCTGCCCAGGGGCCCGCCCTGGCAGAGGGAGGCATCACCGTTTACTCTGCTTCTCTCTGCAGATGACAAAGCTGAGAAGGGGGACGAGAAGGACCCAGCGGTGGTGACCCAGAGTGACGAGGCTCCTGCTGAGGAAGACCACCTGGGGCCCAACTGCTACTATGACAAGTCCAAGTCCTTCTTCGACAACATCTCTTCTGAGCTCAAGACCAGGTCAGGGGGCCTGGTGAGGGGGCCGGGCTCGGGGCTGGCGAGGCCTGGATGAGCTGGCAGGAAGACACTCATTCTGCCTCAAAACTCCGGAGCCTGGGCCATGCTCTCTTGAAGACCAGACTCCCGTCTAAGTTCAGGACAAACCTAAGATCCTCCTCCTGTTTCGGTCTCGGTGGCGCCAGCAGGTGGCAGCGCGGAACCCCTGACAGTCACAGGCGCCTGAGGGTCGGACCGAGGTCCGGCCTCCGCTTCCATCTTGGCTCTGCTCCTCTCGTGTCCACTGCGGCTGAGTTCGGCGCCATGCTCCCCAGCTGAGTGATGGGTCGTTCGGTCACACGCCGCCTTGTCCTGGCAGCCGACCCGGTGGCCTGAGGCCCTTGCTGCCTGCAGCAGCTGGCCTGCGTGTTCGGCTCCCGACTGCTTGAGGCTGGGGACCTGGGCGTGCAGTTAGAGCCCCTGGAGACTGGTGCTCAAAGGTTACCCTGCGAGCAAGCTAGACGGTATAGAAGGGACAGGCACAGAAACCCGTGCGCACTCATTCTGCGAACGGAGTGCCAGACACGCTGCTGGGCATCGAGGGCACAGCACACGCTGGGGCCCTGCCGTCCCGTGTTTCTATCCCGGCAGGGAAAGTAGAGAGTACGTGTGTGAGTAGGGTAGAAACGCGTCCGGGCACGGGCAGGAGGAGGCTGGGCAGGGCCTGGGGGCGGGGGGAAGGTAAAGGTAAACCGAGTACGGAGGTGTCACACCGTGTGGTGCTGGGAGCGCTCGTGGGTGGACGGAGGAAGCTTCCGCACACGGGCCGCCTGCCAGGCGTCCGCCGCACGCCGGAGCAGAGCCCCAAGAGAGGCGGCCAGGGATGAAGGGGGCGCGTGCGAGCAGGGCGAGTAGGCCACGGCGACGACCAGCTTGCGTGCCGGGAGCTGTGGGCGGCTGTCCAGGTTGGAGCCGGGGGCGGTGCCGGTTGACCTCTCCCCCGTCTCTGCTGAGGATGCCGAAGGCGGGCAGAGGGGCCGGTGGCCCACCCGGAGGCCTGTGCAGCAGTCCTGGGGCCTCGGAATCGGGTGGTGGCGGCGGCGGAGGAGAGCTCGGCTGCTGACTCTGCTTTGCAGGGGGTGCGGACCGGGTTTGCTGACAGGTTGTGAGGGGAACCACGGCGACCGTCGGGGTTGTCGGGCTGGGCGGGTGGAGGGTGCAGCTGCTGGCTCTCTAAGCGAGGCCGGGGGGTCAGTGGAGCGGGAGCTCTGTGCCTGTAAGCGGACGTGGGGCCCTCACCTGGGACACAGGTGGGTGCTGGCCGCATCCTCCGTACGAAGGGCGCTGGGTGGTATGTGGTGTCCTTGCCATGGCCCCACCGTCCCCAGGGTGTAAGCCTCATATTCTTGGAGATCCCGCTCCATCTAGCCCAGCCCTCTCCTCACATACTAGAAACTTCTCTGGAGGGGTCTGTGGTACGCTTCGGGTCTCGGAACCTGCACGGGCACTGCCTAGTGTCACGCACTCACCTGTCGATAAAGGCAGGAGAGTTCATGCTGGGCAGCCCCGCCCGGTGAGCAGCAGACCCCGTTGGCAGTGTGGCCGGGAGCACCCGCAGGGTGGGCTCTCCGGCTGCGGGGTCCTGACTGGGTCACCCCCTCTGATGGCTCCGCCTGCCGGTCCTTCCCCCGCACCCCCTCCCTGTGCTGGCTCAGGAAGCTGTGAGCAGATGCCGGCTGCAGTCGGTCTCACGCACCTGTCTGTGGTCCAGTTCTAGGCGGACTACGTGGGCCGAAGAGCGGAAGCTCAACACGGAGACTTTCGGGGTATCGGGAAGGTTTCTTCGTGGCCGTAGCTTCAGGGGTGGATTTCGAGGGGGCAGGGGCAACGGTACAACCCGCCGCAACCCAACTTCCCACAGAGCTGGGACCGGCAGGGTGTAAGGATGGGGCCGCAGGTGAGTGACGGAAGGGGGCTTCCGGATCCGGTGGTGGGAGGGCGTTGGGGGGGCACTGCCTGTGGGCACCCTCCTCGGGAAGAGCTTAGGAGCCCTGGAGCCGGCGGCCCTGGCTTCCAGCAAGAGGAGGAGCCTGCGGGAATTGGGGCCAAGATGCGGGCCCCGGCCCTCTGAATCACCTGGGGGGCTCTAGGGACGGCAGGCCCCCGAAGTGCGGGTCCGGGTGTGGGGGCCGGGCGCGTGCTACTGCAGTGGGGTCGGCAAGGACTGCCGTCACCAGCTGGCCTCCCTGCCCCGCAGGGACCCCCAGGTGCGCACGAACAAGGTCCCATCCACCTGTGTGCCCCGTGGGTCTGGGCGGGCAGTGGGCTGCAGGTGTGCCCAGTGTGTACAAAGGTGATTTTCATCGTTGATTGGGACTGGAAAGTCTGGGGAGCCCTGGCCTGACTGGGGTGGGAGGGAGGTTGAGCACCCTCGTTCTCCCCAGGACCCTGTGTGCCTGGCTCCTGCTGGGGGGGGCGGGGGCTGCCGAGTGGGACGTGCTGAGCGTGCTCACGTAGTGTCTTGTCCCTTTCTTGCAGGTGCCTGCGGAAGCAGCACAGAAACGAAGCTGTGTCTGAGGTTATCGGAAAACGCTGCACTTAATTGGGAGACGTGGGTCACTTTGTTTACCGAGTTTGGAAAATTCCCGTACTACTACTTATGTTTTGGACTTAATTGGACTTGGACGTGGTCTGAGTTAGAACCACTTGTTTGGGGGAAGTATTCGTGGGTAACCTCTTTGAGGTATCTTGGCCTGTCTTTCCTCTTTAGTTGCACACAGCCTAATTCTAAGGTTTTGGTATTTTGGAAAAAGGTTTCTAGAGCAAAAGCTTGATCCTCACTTTGTGACTTTTTTGTGTGACAGCTTTGACTTTTTTAAAGTGGAACCAAATCTCATTTGGCAAATGTGGCAGCCAGTTGCATCTTTATAACCCAACTGGCCTCTGGTGCTGCTGGCCTGGCACCCCCCAGTGCCGTAGGTTGGGGTCTCAGGAGTCAGGCAGGGCCAGCCTGGGGACGTGCGGGGGTGGGTGGGCCTGGGCAGGGAGAGTGGGGGTGTCCCACGGATCATGTTGTAGAAACAAACCAGACAACCCTTACATCCAGAGCCGTGATGTCAAGGTTGAGGGCTGGTGGGTGGTGGGGGCGGGGTGTGGGGGGGCTAAGTCCTGGAGGCTTAGGAAGGGGTCCTGAACGTGAGCTAGGAACTGTTGCTCAGAGCCCGGCTTCCATAGGAACCAGGGTTGGGGACCAAAGCCCTGTGGTGTCCCCACCCTTCCTGCCCCGTCCCTGCCATCCCCTGACCCAGGCCAGTCACTGTTGGACTCTGGCCACCGTTCAGTGTCTCATCCACTTGGAAATGAGCCAGTCTTTTTTGCAAGGTCGGTTGACCGAGAACATATTTCTTCTTGATTGTAAATAGTTCTGTGTTTTTGTTTTACAGGTGGGTGGAGGGAGGGTGGGGAATATAAATTTGTTGCATGAGTAAATGGGTCAGACCTTTAGTATAAGCATGCGCCCTTCTGATGGACAGGGCATTGTGTTGAACATAAGCACCTTGGTAACTAAACCCCTTTAAATAGCTATAAAGGTTTTAGTTCTGTATTGATTCAGTTACCGTAAAAGCTTGGGTTTATTTTTGTAGGACTTAATGGCTAAGAATTAGAACCTAGCAATGGGTTGCTCTGTTGGAGTAATGTAAATTGTAATTATAAATAAACGTGCAAACCTTTAAAACTTTCTTCTCTGCTCTGAGAGTAAAATCGATCTGTCGGTTGTGCTGCTGGAGTCCTATCCTGTCTGCCGTGCCCGTCCCGAGGCAGGAGCTGTTCAGGCCTCGCGCTAGTAGGCTCCTTGGCGACATCTGCTCTCGAGTGACATTGACCCGGCTGGTCTGGGTAAAGGGCATGAGCCAGCCCGAGTGTGCAGCGGGCCAGCTTCCCAAAACAAGGGGCTCTGCTCTCCAGACGTGGGACAAGGGCTGGTTCTAAAAGCTCTGTCCGCAGTAAACCTGCTTGGGAGATGCCCGCCCCGCCCCGCCCCTCCACCCCAGGCTGGAGCTCCCGTGTCCTCTGTGCCCTGTGGCCTGTTCCAGGGCTGGACCCCGCACCATCCAGAACAGCAGATGTGGCTGTTTGGACCGAAAGCGCCCCGCATCACTGAAATGGGTTTCCGGGGGTCTTTGAAAGGCCCGCCCCATCCACCGTGTCACCGCTCCCTCGGTGCCTGCCTGTGGTTCCGCTGGGCCCGGAGCAGGCCCAAGCAGCAGGGGGCTGGCCTGCAACGGCACGGCACCGCGGTCAGTTTCACAATTTCAACAAGCTCTCAGCAACCTTCCTTTTTGGGGGAAACAACTAACATCCTTGGCCAATAAAAAGTTAAAATCTTCCATAGTCAGGTGCAGGTAGCCGTAACACGAAAACTCCACGAAGTAGGTGACTCAGCGGTCGCACTAGGCAGGTATTTCCTTCAGGCGATCTAGATACAGTCCCGTCACCGTTTACCACAATGACTAACTTCGCTACTGACGCTCTATGCTGACGTTTTGACAATTCTACATTTTACACTGAGCTCAAAACGTATCTGGGCGTTTTTACTCCTTTCTAGATTGAATATATACGTGCCATTCAGTGAGAACCCAGTGAGGGAAACTGTAGACGGAGGTGGGAGCAGCGCCCTGGAATCCCAAGGGCACAGCCGGCAGGGCAGCCGGCCCAAGGACTCAAAGAGCCCTTTGTGCCATCGCCCGGTGGGGCAGGGACGCCCGACGGTGGTCCTGTCACCGGGACTGGTGGCAGAGCTTCCTGTGAAGCTGCGGAGCTGCGGGGGCGAGGGCGAGGCTGCTGCTGGCTGGAACCTGGAAGGGCCATCTCTGGCTGGAGAGCAAGCACAGGGGACAATCAGCACCAGGAACTCAAGGGAGAGCACACAAGCGCGAAGACTCGATCTAGGGAAACCAGAAACGACTCGTTCTGAACACGGCTGCTGCTCTGTGGGATTCTGAGTGAAAACCAACTGGGCGCCGCGTGTTCCCTGATGTGTGTCCGTCAGGAAGGAACAAGGTCCGTCTGCTAGCCCCTCTGGGAAGAGAAACTCGGGAGTCTCGGCGTCGGTCTCTAATGCCGCGCGCCTGTCTACAGCAGCCGTCACGCTTGGCGTGCGCTCCTAGCACTGCTGGACTCCCAAACCAGAAAGCTGGACGCCCCTGGCCCGCCACCAGTAGCCTGGCGACTTCGAGACTGGCGACAAGAGCACAGACGAGAGCGCACACTAAGGAGAGCGCTCGGACGCGGCGAGGGGAAGACCCCCTTTCTACAGAGCCGTCCTGATTGCACCCAAGAGACACACGCTCTGAAGAAAAGGTTAACAAATAGGAAGTTTATTGCAGGACGCTTGGACAGTAGATGAGTGTTGGGAAATGCCTATGTATCACTTTGAAAATCCATGATTTGAATTTAAAAATCAATTCAAGATTTCATCATCATGATGCTTTCTTCTGTTTCTTCTTTTCGTTTTCCTCCTTCTCTTTCTCGATTTCAGCAACATACTTCTCAATTTCTTCGGGATTTAAAATCTACCAAAGAAAGTTTACGGTTAGCCTCCAAAGCACACAAGGCACCAGGGAACCAGCACCCCCTCCGGGGAGGAAAGCTCTGGGGCTCCGGCCACGTGCACCTCACAGCAGCTTCTAACAGAAAAACTAGGGTGTGCGCGCCTGATCCGGGTGACGCCAGTCAGCTTGCCGCAGGCCCGCGGCAGCTTTTCAACGTGCCCAGCAGCCACGCGAGCCCCAGCCTCCCCCGGAGACCCACGCGATGATGCTTACTCTTCCACTTGTTTGTGGGGAGCCTCGGGAAGAAATCTCCTGGAGCACAAGCGCCACAGGAGTAGGGTCCCCGTTCCCACCACCGCCTCCCCCCCGCCCCCGCACCATCCCTGGGGATGCTCCAGAGCGAAGGACACCAGACGACCTCGGTGATTACCTTGAGGGGTTGATCACGTCTCATGACAGCCAATTCAATGTTTTTGCCGCCAGACTGAACCACCTTGGAAAGCGAAGAATAAGGCCAGGCGCCTACCTGCATGGCACCAGCACCACCCGCCCCGCCACCCCCGCTTCCACACAGCAGCTAGGCTCCCAGCCCCCTTGGCCCTCCCCCCCCCTCCCCCCCCCGCCCAAGCCCAACAGCTGGACGCCAGCCTGGCCTTCTGGCCACTCCCCTGCCTCTTTGGCTTTACCTGCCAGCATCTCCCAAGTGCTGACGAAGCCCAAGGCCACAGCTCCCAGCCACTAGTCCCCATTCTCATCCCCCAATCTTAGCAGCGGTGTGCTCTGAGTGGAAAGTTCCACACCTGCTGGCTCTCGTCCTGCCTCTGCCGCTCCTCACCTGAGCGTGCCCCCGGACCAGCCACTCGGTCCTTGATTGCCCCAGCCGCATGAGGGAGCTGACAGCAGCGGGGCAGGGCCCGGCCGAGCAAGCCCTGGGGCGCCCAGCATTACCGCCGGCGGCCTCACCGCCCCCGCTCCCGCTGCCTGCACACAGCCACCCACTTCTGTGCTGTCCATTCCGCCCAGCCCAAGCACCAGATTTCAAATGCAAACGTACTTCCAGGAGGGCCTTGATAACCAACTTAATGGTCAGGTCGTCTGTCTCGATGGCTTCGTCAGTGTAATTCTTCTCCAGAAACTCACGCACGGACTTGGCGCCCCGGCCTATAGCATTAGCCTGAAAGAGGAACGTGTTCTACGGTGCAGGGCACGACAACCCAGAACCAGCCCGAGGACAAGACCGCAGCTGCCTGGGCCGGCCGTGTCAGAGGCAGCCTGGCCCCTTGGTCCTGCCCTATGGACTCCTTTCCCCAAGAGCTACTTGGAACCGGTGCTGATCCTTAGCCACGAGTGGGATTCTTCTTTGTTACTGAAAGACACGTGGGTGACTGTACTGCGTGCCACATACCCCCATCGCTCCCTATCCTTGGACATGGTCTCGAACAGCAACGTCTAATGACTTCTTCGCTCTATCGGCAGGAGCGTCACAGAACAAACGGGTAGTGAGTACGCGTGCACGCGCACCAGCAGGACACGGCCTCCTTACACCAGCAGGAGACCCGGTACCTTCCAGTGGCCTCTGCAAGTTTTTACTGGCAAGACCGCCCGAAGACCCTCTGTTTTGTCAGGGCCTCACCTTCCAGGCATGGTACGTCCCCGAGGGGTCCGTCTGATAGAGTCTGGGGGTGCCGTCAAAGTCGAAACCCACAATGAGGGCGGAGATGCCGAACGGCCTGCGCCCATTGCTCTGCGTGTAGCGCTGGCGGGAGAAGGAACATGTTAATGCCTCAGCACGAAAGGCCCCGGGGAACCCACCCTAAGTCCTCTCTCTCCCTCTCTCTCTCTCTCTCTCTCTCTCTCTCTCTCTCTCTCTCTCTCACACACACACACGCACACGCACACAGCGTTCTCAACAGCTGAGCCTTCGCTGAAGGGATGGAGACATTCAAGTTATCTGCAGTTCCAACGATGAGGGACGTGAGCCCGGACTGCTCAGCGGTCCTCCTTCTCTTGTGCAGTTTGGCTCAGAAAGGTGTGCAAGACCTGCCCACGACCGAACGCATCGTAGAGCACAACCGAGGCCGCTGGAACCACTCTGACAACACACGCGCTTTGGCTACACACTTGACTTTAAAATGACCGGCACGTCACCAGAGGGTGGAGGTCGCTCTCAGCTCCTCCCAAATGCTTGGAACCCAACCATTCAGGACATCAAGACAGAGACTATCATGTCCCTTCAGAAACGTGAACGTGGACCGTCCCACGCCACTAAACGCAAACGATGCCACCAAAGTGGATAACCTACGGTAAGTTACATTTGCACAAAGATCGGGACTGTGCGTGGAATTAGAGCAGTTTTCTGATTCCCCTGAAGGGACCTCTGCAAACAGGTACACACAGGTACCATGAACTACTGTGGCGGGATGCCCACCTGCTTCAGACTGGCGATGTAGCGGGTGATGTACTCCACGGTGACTGGGTCCTCCACGGTCAGCCGGTGGCTCTGGCACTCCACCCGAGCCCTGTTGATGACTATCCTCGCGTCCGCAGTGAGCCCTGCAACAGCAGAAAGACTGCCACCGGAGCCACGCCTCATCGGCTCCCATCGGGGATGGCACGGGTCACACGACCACACGGCAGTTACATACTCCAGCCAGTCCTCTGAAACCCAGCTCTCAGGTCATCTGGGTGATGGACGCCGGGGTGATCATCCCCTGGCTGTGCACAGAGGCCTCGGACAAGACACGTCAGTCCCTAGGTTAGTTTACGTAAATTGGGATCTTGCTAGAGTGGACCTGCACGCAGGAGCTCGGGAAGCCACGAGAGTGCCCGGGGCACACAGCATGCCCCACAGCAGGGAACTGTGGTCGGGGAAAACCAGGCTCGCCAGGCCCGTCTCCAGACTGTAACTGTGATCCAGTCATGCGCCAGCAACAGCAAAGCCTCCCACCCCCGAAAGCTTTGGTGAGGCTGGCAAAGGTCCCAATCGACTCCTTTTCAATGACTTTAGTTTCCCCACTTTCTAGATCTTCCAAGAGCCAACCCACTGAGACGGCCTCCAAAGTGCTAATAAGGGCCTCTGAGGACCAGGGCACCGGCCCCACTCACCTGCGAACGCCATGCAGACGTTGTCATCCAACGCGCAGATCTTGCGGACGGTTCTCTCATCCTGCAGTTTGGCCACTGATTTCTTCTCCACGCCCAGAACAACGATGTCCTTCCCTCGCACACCGACCTTCGATAAAAATCAACACGGTGCTTAAGAAAGCAACGAGAGGTTTTGCCATCAGGCTCAGGGCGCTTAGCAGATGGTAACCGGGACCTGCGAACACCCTGGGGGTGGGGGCCCCACGCTTCGCAGATCACAGATACTGACCCATTTCTGGCAGAGCTGGCCCAAGTGTCACGACCTGGGCGCCCACTCCTGTGCACTGAACGTACTGATACGAAGTCTCAATTACAACACAATAACTGTTGTGTATACGGCTTCAACCGGGAGAATCAGACACATGCAAGGCTTTGAAGCCTGAGATCCTGACATTTGAGACAAGTGCCCCGAGAGCACTGTTTCTGTAGTTGTGAAACATATTCAAACCCATGCTGGGGGCACCTGGGTGGCTCGGTCAGTCAAGCATCCAGTTCTTGGTTTCCACTCAGGTCATGATCTCCCAGTGGCTTGTGAGATCGAGCCCCCGAGTCGGGCTCTGCGCTGGCAGTGCAGAGCCTGCTTGAGATTCTGCCCTTGCCCTGCTCACGTGTGCACACACTCCCTCTCTCTCAAAGTAAAAAAACATTGAAACAACAATATCAACCCCCCCCCCCCCCCCCCCCCCCCCCGCGGCACACCTGTGCACAGCTCTGGGGAAGGCCTGGTTTGCCCTCAAGTGGAAGGACAACTCTTAACAACTATTCCCGGGAATTAGCTTGCTCTCTGCATATAGCAGATACCGTAGAGGGGAGGAGGGCGTATCGGAAACATGGAAAAATCTCCCACTGGCCAAGTGATCCCTCCACCCCGTCAGGGCAGGAGCGGATAGAAATGGGGCAACGCTCCAAGGAGCAACACGTCTCAGCCCAGAGATCTCTCAGCCGAGGCACTGCCGGCCCTGGGGCTGCCCTGCCCACCTCTACCCCTAGATGTCAGCGGGCAGCACTTCACAGGCAAAGAAACAGGTCTGCACCCGTTGGCAAACACCCCTTGGGGCGCAAAATTGCAGCCCGCGCCCCCCACCCCCACCCCCAGCCCCAGGCCATGGTGGAAAAACACTGATCTGTGTTTCTGACTTCAAGGCTCTTCATGCTCTTAGGTGGCCCTCCAGGTTCCCCTGGGAAAAGGGAGCCAGGCTCAGAGATGCTGGGAGGATTAAGCAAAGTCACCCTGGCTGGCCCGAGGGAGTACGGGGGCCGGGGAGTGTCCAAGCAGCTCCTCTCCCAGTGCTCTTTAACCCGAGTTGGGCCAGAAAATGGATTTTGGACCTCAATTTCAGAAGAGATTCAGGAAACGAAAGCACTTCATCGCCCAGAGCTGTGTCCTTTTTCTCTGTGCGCGCGAACCTCCGAGACAGGCAGCAGGTAAGAGGAAAACCAGTAACACCAGGAAAGACCCACAGGCGTCTCAAACGCATCCCCCATCCAAAATTCAAATGGTGGCCCAAACTTCAGATCTGTGCTCAGATGGCAGCAGGAGAATGATCGCCACGCTGCCCGACCCGGTGGAGGGCTCCCGGTGGCACCGCCGCCCCGGAGAGCCTGCTTCCCTTTGTTCCTGAAGCGCACCTGGGCTTCCAGGACCACTGCCGTCCCCCGTGGGGAAGTCCCCTGGCCGGGACCGCAGGGGTGCGGCTCACCTAAGTTGCTCACGGACGTGAGGGAGTCACCGAGCCAACAACGACCCAGCCCTGCTGCTAGGTGCCCGCGCCCACGGCCCAGGGCCCAAGCAGGGCCCTGCAAGGGTGACCCGCCAAAATGGCCGTCCCACGGCCGCTCACACACCCTGGAGACGCCCGAGGGAAAGAGAAACCGGTACTCCAAGGCTCAGCGCTCACACCGAGCGCGCCGGCCTCGCGAGCGCCCGTGCGCAGTCACTGGCACACAGGTAGCACTGCCACCCTTCGGTGAGAACCCACCGGCAGGAGGGCAGTGGCCCCAGACTCTCCTGCGCCCGCCTGCGCGGCCGTCCCAGCATCCGCAGGTCCCAAACGGGCCCCCGCCCCGCTTCCTTCAGCGACACCAACGATCCCGGGGCTCCACGAGAGCCGCCCGAACAAAGCGCATCCCTACGGCGGAGGCCGTGAGCACGGGCGAACCCGGGGCGAACCCGGGCCGACCCCGGGAGCCCGGCGCGCACCAGCGTCCGCCGCCCCGCTCTCGCCACCCGCCCCGCACGCCAGGCCCCGCCGGCCGCCGCTCACCGCGGTCGAGCCCTTCTTCACGGCCTCCTGCGCGTACTCCACTTGGAAAAGGTGGCCGTCGGGCGAGAAGACGGTGATGGCGCGGTCGTAGCTCATGCCGGCGGCGCGGCGGCGGAGCCGGGGAAAAGCGCACACTCACGGCCGCGCGGCCCGCGATTCACGACGCCTCTGCTCCCGCGTCGCGCGCCTGCCCGCCCCCGCCGCCGCGCACTGCGCTGCTGGCGTCCGGCGCCTTACGGCGGCGTCGGGCGGCGTCAGGCGGCGTCGGGCTGACGTGCGCGCGCGTCGGGGCGGGGCCGGGCCGAACCACCGGCGACCGAGAGCGGGGGGCGGCCCGGTGGTGGAGGGCCGGGCGCGGGGCGCAGAGCGGCCGACGCGGGGCGCCGCCGGGGGCTCGGCCTGGGGGGGCGGACGGCGCGCGGGGGCGGCGGCGCGGCGGGCCCGGGGGCGACGCAGGGGCCGGCGGGGCGGGCGAGTCCACGGCGCGGCGCCCCCCGCGGCCCCCGCCCCCCCCCCCCCCCCCCCCCCCAGCGACTGCGGAGAATGAGCGCCCGGGGCCGCCGAGCGCCGCCGGAGCAGAAGCCCCGAGGAGCTCGGGCAGATCCCGCGCGCGACCATGTCGGTGGCCTTCGCGTCCGCCCGGCCGCGCGGCAAAGGGGAGGTCACGCAGCAAACCATCCAGAAGGTGGGCCGGGGCGGGCGCGCGGGGCCGGGGCGCGCGGGGCCGAGGCGCGGGCTGCCGGCGGGCGCGGGGCGCGAACAAAGCCGGGGCGCAGCCGACGGCCGCGACCCCGCCGCCCCCCGCGCCGCCCGCGCCCCGCTCGGCGGGGGGACGGGGGCCCGGGCCCGCCCGGCTGGGCCGGGCCGGCGGCGGCCGGGGCGGCGCGGGCGGCGGCGGGGCCCCGGGCGCACGGGGGCCCGGCCCTGCGAGGCCCGCGGGGGGCGCGTGGAGCGCGGGGCGCCGAGCCCGCGCGGCCCCGGAGCCCGGCCCGGAGCCCGGCCCGGAGCGCGGCAGCCCCGGGGCCGACCCGCCCGCCGCGCGCCGCGGCCCTTACTCGCGTGTCACATTGTTTTTCAGCCTGACACCCCGGCCAGCCTCCTCACCTAACAGAAACTTTACCGATTCGCTTTACAGCCTTTCCCCGCGTCCTGTAAGTTTGGCCTTGTGGTTTTACCGAGATCACGCTCACGTGGGTGTGGGGGCACCTTTACCAGAAGCCTTGCGCTTTGGGTCTGGGATTTTAAGACTTCTGTTTCTCCGTAGAAGGCAAGTTCAGAAGAAAATCGGTGTTAGCCATTCCCGTTTGCATTTTCTCGGCGTCTGTGGCAGCTGCCCTGGTTTCTTTTTCGCCCTGGGGAGTCTCGGGTCAGCGGTGCGCCTCGGTTCC
This sequence comes from Panthera tigris, assembly GCF_018350195.1. Lineage (NCBI taxonomy): Eukaryota > Metazoa > Chordata > Mammalia > Carnivora > Felidae > Panthera > Panthera tigris. The sequence continues at coordinate 1,793,337 of NC_056662.1, read as the reverse complement.
CCACTAGCTGCTTCTCGCCGGCGGGGTTGGCCTTCACGACCGCGGCCCCTCTTGCTTAGGGGCTCGCCAGGACCTTGTGGACCTTGTCCTCTGCCTCTTGCCTGTCTGCAGACTGCCTTTGCTGCGGCCGGTTTTGGCGAGTGGACGTCAGCGAGCTGCGAACGGGAAAGAGAGCACCCGAGAAGGGGCAGAAGTGCGCAGAAGTGCGACGTTTGCGTTTGTTTAGTAAACACCGAGCACTTTCTGCATTGCCTGGCTCTGCTCGCCGGGCTTTGCGGATCTTAACTCTTTGTGGCAGGCAGGTACTGTGTTCGTTTTACAGATAGGGAAACTGAGGCATAGTGAAGACAAGCGTGGTTGCTGTTAAGAGGCTTGCGGGGAGACAGACCCGCACAGTGGCTCTAGGGTCACCTGTCGCCAGTGATTGTCGCCCTGGGAGCGCCTGGCTAAACACAGGGTCAAACGATTGGCTCAGAGGCACCCTCGGGCAATCCAGGGGGGTTTCCTGGCACCTTGCCTTTTTGGAGCTCGAATGTGATGAGCGCAGACACTGTTTCCAAAGCCTCTTTTGGCTCAGCACCCATCTAGCTATCTGCACTTTGCGCTCACGCCCCGTTAAAGCTCCCGGAAGTCTTTGGGCAAAACCGCGTGCCGGAGCGCCCGATGTCCCCAGGCATCAGGTCGCAAAGAGGGAAACTCGCTGACCGTGGAAAACGGGCCTTCCGTTTAGGCCCTCGCCTGATTTGTACTGACGGGATTGGCAGTCCGCGTATTACCTTGGCGCTGTGGCAGGGAACAGGTGGGCGTCTTGCTGGCTGGCTGCGAGGGGCTGAGAGGTGCGGGTCTTACACCCACGCTCGGAGCGTTGAGGGAGGCGAGAGAGCAGGAAGTACACGGCTTGTCCTCAGCATCTATTTGAGCAGGACTTTGCCCGGCAAACTTCTGCTCGGCCTTCAAGGCCCACTCAGACATCCCCTCCCCCATTCTCTCTTGGCAGTCCTGTGGTAACTGCAGCGCTTTGACAGGTTGCTGGGGCTCCTGAGTTTGCACGTTACCGAATTATTCTTCGCTGTGTCCCTAGCCTGGCACGCTGCCTGGCACAGCTACTGCTCGGTACGTACTAGAGCGTCTGTGACCCTGGTTCCACCAGTGGAAGCATCGGGGAGAAGCAGACGTGTTCATTTCCTGTGGCTGCCGTGACGTTGTCGTAGACTCGGTAGAAATTTACTTTTCATCCTCTGGAGGCCAGAAGGTCCAAAATGAAGCCGTGGGCAGGGCTGGTGACTTTCTGGGGGCTCTCGGGGAGGCTCTGCTGTTTTTCTCTGAGCTGCTGCTGCTGCGGGCTTGTCGACGCCTCACCCCACCCCTGCCTCAGCCTTCCCGGGGTGTTCTTCTCCGCGTGTATCTTTGTGTCCAAATCGCCCTTTTCTCTTAAGGACGCCGTTCGTAGGATTTAGGGCTCCCTCGACCTCAGTCTGACCTCGCCTGGACTCGAATACGCTGTAAAGACGTCGTTTTCAAACCTGGCCGCGTTGGCAGTCTCCGGGGGTTGGGACTCGAACCTACTATTTTGAGGAACACGGTTTAACTCGTAACAGAAGACGTGTCTGGGAGAGAGATTCCAGACAAGGAAAACCAAGGAGCGAGGCTAGGAAGGCTCTGGAAGATCCAGGGAGTTGCGGCGGTCCCGCACGTGGTCTGCACAGAAGGATGCGGGAGATTGAAGGAGTCGAGGGTGGTCCTGCCGGTGGTCCCAAACCGGAAGGGCGGGGAGAGCCAGCCTGGGGGAAGCCTGCGCTGAGCGCTCGGGAGGTTTCTCCGGTGGTGACCAAACCGTTTCGGTGCCGGGGCAGAGGGCAGCACGGCACTTGGGGGGGACCGTAGGGAATGTGACTTTGCCAGGGACCCTGAGGTGGAGACGGGCAGTGTCCCCGCAGCTGGCTAGCTGGCCTGCAGGCTGGGACCTGCGTGGGCTGCTCTCTGCTGGTTCGGGACCAGGGGATCCCCGCCGCCCAGTGCCGCGCTCCCACTGCGCTCGCAGGGTGGCGTGGCGGTCGCGTCCGTGGGCCGTGTGGCTGGGCTTGGGCACATCGGAGGGGGCCCCGGACACCAGGCCTTGGCTGCTGGCCAGGCACCTCTTAGTTTCTTGGCACACGGTAGTCGCTTAATAAACGTGAGTTTTACCGTCCCTGCTGGTGTCGTTCTCCTTAATTCGTTTTCTTGGCCGGAGGGTGGGAACGGGGTCTTGTCCCCGTGTGCCCCCGGCACGTTGTCCGGGGGGAGACAGGCTCTGCGGGAGCTGGGCACCTGGCGTGTCTGCCAGCGCGGGTCCAGTGCAGACGAGCGAGACCCCCGAGGGCAGGTGCCGGGCTCGGGATCTGCGCGTCAGGGAGGGGGCGGCATCAGACCAGCCCTGCGCCACCGCCCTTCGTGCCCCGGGGGCTGGGGGGCAGGGGCACAGAGGTGAAGGACGGCCGTCTGGGCTGGGGGCGGGTGCCGTACGTTCTCAGGCCCGGAACTCGTCTTCAAGAACGCGAGCTGACTCGGTGAAGAAGGTAAAACTGCTCTTTTCAACAATTCGCCGTCCTACCGCCGCCAGCGGCTTGCGGATGCCGAGCCCCCCACCCCCAACTTGCCTAATTGACTGTCTTGGGCAGTTGTCACCGAAAGCCTTCTCCCCGGTGAGCACGGTCCCAGGCAAGGGAGGCACCGAACCTGTCTCTCTTTCCATCCCCGGGGACGGGAGGGGGCGATGCCTCCCGCCTCTGGTCCCGGGGGGGCCGGTCCTGGGGCCGGTGGACCCCGGGGGGCTGCGGGCGGCCGGGGCGCGGGGTGCCGTGGGTCTGCTCGTGAGGCCCTGAGTGCCGCCCCCGTGGGGGAAGTGTGAGGAAGCACCGTCTCCGGAGGGAAGAGCCGGGCCCGGGCCCTCTGCCCCGTGACACGAGGCCACGGGGCCCCCTCGGGCCGGAGGGTCCTCGAGGAAGCATCCGGGCGCTCCCCCGGCACGCGCCGGCCTCCCACCCTCGCGGTGCAGCCCGGGACCCGGGGACGGGGCAGCAGCCGGGGTCTGCCACGTGACACCAACAGGTGTCTCCACTGACGTTCTGGTGGCCCTGGCCCTGTGCCCCTGACCTGTCCCCCGGCCGGCGGGCCGGGGCCCGAGCACCTGGCCCGCGTGCGTGGAGTCAGAGGCCGGTTGTCCCGGGATCCCCGGGCTGTGACCGAGGCAGCGCCGCCCCCCGCCCGAGGTGCGGGAGCGGGGGGACCCGGCGCTGATGTCCCCGAGTCCCTCAGGGCCCGTGAAGAGATCGGGCCGGTCTTTTCCCGCCCGAGCCGCGGCGGGCACCGTGACGTTTGCGGCGCCGACGTGACAGAAGCCAGAGGCTCCGGGGAGGAGGTGACGGATGTCGGTGCGGAGAGTGACCGCGCTCCCCGGCGGCCCCCCCCCCCCCCCCCCCCCCCCCGAGGCCGGAGCGGGAGGCGGCGGCGGACCGGGCACCGGCTCGGCTCCCGTCCGGGGAGCCAGGGCCCTTCCCCCACAACGGGCCGGCCTGCTGCGGGCGCTCGGTGCGTGCGGGCCCGGCTGCGGCTCCGGCGGAGGCCTCAGGAAGCCGGGAGCCGCGGAGAGGGGTGCGGAGGGACCGCGGAGGCCGGCAGGAGGCGGGTGTCCCCCCGTGCGCGCACAGCGGGGGGCCGGTCACCCTGCTGGCCTCGGGGGTGGGGAGGGGGGGTGGAGAGCGGCTCGGGAGGGTCTCGCCACGACTCGCCCGCCACGGCTCCACCTTGACCTCTGGCTCGTCCCGATGGTATTGCCAGCCTTTCGAGTCGTCCCTCCTGGGGAAGCCTCGCTTGGGTCTGGTCGTCCCTCCTCAGGAAGCTTCGCCTCAGGATCCGATCATCTCTCCTCGGAAAGTCTCACTTGGGATCCGGTCGTCCCTCCTCAGGAAGTCTCCCCTCAGGATCCGATCATCTCTCCTCGGAAAGTCTCACTCGGGATCCGGTCGTCCCTCCTCAGGAAGTCTCCCCTCAGGATCCGATCATCTCTCCTCAGAAAGTCTCACTTGGATCTGGTCATCCCTCCTCAGGAAGTCTTCGGATCTGGTTGTCCCTCCTCGGGAAGCCTCACTCGGGATCCGGTCACCCCCTCCTTAGGAAGCCTCACTCGGGATCTGGTCATTCCTCCTCAGGAAGCCTCACTTGGGAATCTGGTCGTCCCTCCTCAGAAAGTCTCCGGATCTGGTCATCCCTCTTCAGCCTCACTTGGGATCCGGTCACCCCGCCTCAGGAAGTCTCCCCTCAGGATCCGATCATCTCTCCTCAAAAAGTCTCACTCGGGATCCGGTCATCCCTCCTCGGGAAGCCTCCCCTCGGGATCCAATCATCCCCCTTCAGAAAGTCTCACTTGGATCTGGTCATCCCTCCTCAGGAAGTCTTCAGATCTAGTCGTTTCTCCTCCGGAAGTCTCCCCTCAGGATCCGATCATGTCTCCTCAGAAAGTCTCACTCGGGATCCGGTCGTCCCTCCTCAGGAAGTCTCCCCTCAGGATCCGATCATCTCTCCTCAGAAAGTCTCACTTGGGATCCGGTCGTCCCTCCTCAGGAAGTCTCCCCTCAGGATCCGATCATCTCTCCTCAGAAAGTCTCACTCGGGATCCGGTCGTCCCTCCTCAGGAAGTCTCCAGATCTCGTCATCCCTCCTCAGGAAGCCTCACTCGGGATCTGGTCATTTCTCCTCAGGAAGCCTCACTTGGGAATCTGGTCGTCCCTCCTCAGAAAGTCTCCAGATCTGGTCATCCCTCTTCAGCCTCACTCGGGACCCGGTCACCCCGCCTCAGGAAGTCTTCCCTCAGGATCCGATCATCTCTCCTCAGAAAGTCTCACTCGGGATCCGGTCGTCCCTCCTCAGGAAGTCTTCGGATCTGGTTGTCCCTCCTCGGGAAGCCTCACTCGGGATCCGGTTACCCCTCCTTAGGAAGCCTCACTCGGGATCTGGTCGTCCCTCCTCAGGAAGTCTCCAGATCTCGTCGTCCCTCCTCAGGAAGCCTCACTCGGGATCAGGTCATTTCTCCTCAGGAAGCCTCACTTGGGAATCTGGTCGTCCCTCCATAGAAAGTCTCCGGATCTGGTCATCCCTCTTCAGCCTCACTCGGGACCCGGTCACCCCGCCTCAGGAAGTCTCCCCTCAGGATCCGATCATCTCTCCTCGGAAAGTCTCACTCGGGATCCGGTCGTCCCTCCTCAGGAAGTCTCCCCTCAGGATCCGATCATCTCTCCTCGGAAAGTCTCACTCCGGATCCAGTCCTCCCTCCTCAGGAAGTCTCCCCTCAGGATCCGATCATCTCTCCTCGGAAAGTCTCACTCGGGATCCGGTCATCCTCCTCAGGAAGTCTCCCCTCAGGATCCGATCATCTCTCCTCGGAAAGTCTCACTCGGGATCCGGTTGTCCCTCCTCAGGAAGTCTCCCCTCAGGATCCGATCATCTCTCCTCGGAAAGTCTCACTCGGGATCCGGTCGTCCCTCCTCGGGAAGCCTCCCCTCGGATCCGATCATCCCCCTTCAGAAAGTCTCACTTGGATCTGGTCATCCCTCCTCAGGAAGTCTTCAGATCTAGTCGTTCCTCCTCAGGAAGTCTCCCCTCAGGATCCGATCATCTCTCCTCAGAAAGTCTCACTCAGGATCCGATCATCTCTCCTTGGAAAGTCTCACTCGGGATCCGGTCGTCCCTCCTCAGGAAGTCTCCCCTCAGGATCTGATCATCTCTCCTCAGAAAGTCTCACTCGGGATCCGGTCGTCCCTCCTCGGGAAGCCTCCCCTCGGGATCCGATCATCCCCCTTCAGAAAGTCTCACTTGGATCTGGTCATCCCTCCTCAGGAAGTCTTCAGATCTAGTCGTTCCTCCTCAGGAAGTCTCCCCTCAGGATCCGATCATCTCTCCTCAGAAAGTCTCACTCAGGATCCGATCATCTCTCCTTGGAAAGTCTCACTCGGGATCCGGTCGTCCCTCCTCAGGAAGTCTTCATTTCTGGTTGTCCCTCCTCGGGAAGCCTCACTTGGGATCCGGTCACCCCTCCTTAGGAAGCCTCACTTGGGAATCTGGTCGTCCCTCCTCAGAAAGTCTCCGGATCTGGTCCTCCCTCTTCAGCCTCACTCGGGATCCGGTCGTCCCTCCTCAGGAAGTCTCCCCTCAGGATCCGATCATCTCTCCTCAGAAAGTCTCACTCGGGATCTGGTCGTCCCTCCTCAGGAAGTCTTCATTTCTGGTTGTCCCTCCTCGGGAAGCCTCACTTGGGATCCGGTCACCCCTCCTTAGGAAGCCTCACTTGGGAATCTGGTCGTCCCTCCTCAGAAAGTCTCCGGATCTGGTCCTCCCTCTTCAGCCTCACTCGGGATCCGGTCGCCCCGCCTCAGGAAGTCTTCCCTCAGGATCCGATCATCTCTCCTCAGAAAGTCTCACTCGGGATCCGGTCGTCCCTCCTCAGGAAGTCTCCCCTCAGGATCCGATCATCTCTCCTCAGAAAGTCTCACTCGGGATCCGGTCGTCCCTCCTCAGGAAGTCTCCCCTCAGGATCCGATCATCTCTCCTCGGAAAGTCTCACTCCGGATCCGGTCGTCCCTCCTCAGGAAGTCTCCCCTCAGGATCCGATCATCTCTCCTCGGAAAGTCTCACTCCGGATCCAGTCCTCCCTCCTCAGGAAGTCTCCCCTCAGGATCCGATCATCTCTCCTCGGAAAGTCTCACTCGGGATCCGGTTGTCCCTCCTCAGGAAGTCTCCCCTCAGGATCCGATCATCTCTCCTCGGAAAGTCTCACTCGGGATCCGGTCGTCCCTCCTCAGGAAGTCTCCCCTCAGGATCCGATCATCTCTCCTCAGAAAGTCTCACTTGGATCTGGTCATCCCTCCTCAGGAAGTCTTCGGATCTGGTTGTCCCTCCTCGGGAAGCCTCACTCGGGATCCGGTCACCCCCTCCTTAGGAAGCCTCACTCGGGATCTGGTCATTCCTCCTCAGGAAGCCTCACTTGGGATCTGGTCGTCCCTCCTCAGAAAGTCTCCGGATCTGGTCATCCCTCTTCAGCCTCACTTGGGATCCGGTCACCCCGCCTCAGGAAGTCTCCCCTCAGGATCCGATCATCTCTCCTCAAAAAGTCTCACTCGGGATCCGGTCATCCCTCCTCGGGAAGCCTCCCCTCGGGATCCAATCATCCCCCTTCAGAAAGTCTCACTTGGATCTGGTCATCCCTCCTCAGGAAGTCTTCAGATCTAGTCGTTTCTCCTCCGGAAGTCTCCCCTCAGGATCCGATCATGTCTCCTCAGAAAGTCTCACTCGGGATCCGGTCGTCCCTCCTCAGGAAGTCTCCCCTCAGGATCCGATCATCTCTCCTCAGAAAGTCTCACTTGGGATCCGGTCGTCCCTCCTCAGGAAGTCTCCCCTCAGGATCCGATCATCTCTCCTCAGAAAGTCTCACTCGGGATCCGGTCGTCCCTCCTCAGGAAGTCTCCAGATCTCGTCATCCCTCCTCAGGAAGCCTCACTCGGGATCTGGTCATTTCTCCTCAGGAAGCCTCACTTGGGAATCTGGTCGTCCCTCCTCAGAAAGTCTCCAGATCTGGTCATCCCTCTTCAGCCTCACTCGGGACCCGGTCACCCCGCCTCAGGAAGTCTTCCCTCAGGATCCGATCATCTCTCCTCAGAAAGTCTCACTCGGGATCCGGTCGTCCCTCCTCAGGAAGTCTCCCCTCAGGATCCGATCATCTCTCCTCGAAAAGTCTCACTTGGGATCTGGTTGTCCCTCCTCAGGAAGTCTCCCCTCAGGATCTGATCATCTCTCCTCAGAAAGTCTCACTCGGGATCCGGTCGTCCCTCCTCAGGAAGTCTCCCCTCAGGATCCGATCATCTCTCCTCGGAAAGTCTCACTTGGGATCTGGTTGTCCCTCCTCAGGAAGTCTTCCCTCAGGATCCGATCATCTCTCCTCAGAAAGTCTCACTCGGGATCCGGTCGTCCCTCCTCAGGAAGTCTCCCCTCAGGATCCGATCATCTCTCCTCGGAAAGTCTCACTTGGGATCCGGTCGTCCCTCCTCAGGAAGTCTCCCCTCAGGATCCGATCATCTCTCCTCGGAAAGTCTCACTCGGGATAAGGTCGTCTCTCCTCAGGAAGTCTCCCCTCAGGATCTGATCATCTCTCCTCAAAAAGTCTCACTCAGGATCCGGTTGTCCCTCCTCCGGAAGTCTCCCCTCAGGATCCGATCATCTCTCCTCAGAAAGTCTCACTCGGGATCCGGTCGTCCCTCCTCAGAAAGTCTCCGGATCTGGTCATCCCTCTTCAGCCTCACTCGGGATCCGGTCGCCCCGCCTCAGGAAGCCTCACTCGGGATCAGGTAGTTGTTCTCCACTGTCCACCAACTTCTGGCCTGTGTGGAGAAACTCAATGCCGTAGTTTTTCAGTTGGTTCATTTTTAGGATCTCTGTGTTGTCCTTGATGTTTTTGGCAAGTTGGCCCCTTGGAGAACCTTCTGATATGGAAATTCACATCCTTCAATTCTGAGAAAATACTTTGAACAAATTTTTAGATGATTTTTCTCCCTGTGTGTTCTTTCTGGAAGTCCTTGAAGAATTGTTTCTTGCCAGTCAGATCATTTTTCTAATTTTGTCATCTTTTCTGTTTTCTACCTTGGTGTTTTTAATCTGCTTTCTAGGAGTTTTTCTCAACTTTATGTTCCAACCTTGTGTTAATTGTTTTTTGCTCTGGTCAATACAGAAATATTCCAGAGCTCGTTTTGCTTTGTTTAAGGGCATCTTTTATTAACGAGTACAGTCTTTTGGGGCACGTGGGTGGCTCAGTCGGTCGAGCATCCGACTTCGGCTCAGGTCGTGATTTTGCAGTCTGTGAGGTTGAGCCCCACGTCGGATTCTGTGCTGACAGCTCAGAGCCTGGAGCCTGCTTCAGATTCTGTCTCCCTCTCTCTGCCCCTCCCCTGCTCGTGCTTTGTCTCTTTCAAAAATAAACAAACATAAAAAAATATTTTAACGGATACGTTTTTTTTGTCTTTTGGGGATATGAGTAACAGTTGCGCTTTTCTCTCCTTTTGTTTTTCCAAGCTTCCTTTTTGCATGGTGTTCGTCTCCCCCAGGTTCGGCGTCTGCAGCTGGCCTCGGCTTGTCTAGATTGTCTAGATCGTCCAGATCTTTCTAGGTGGCAGGCTTCCCGGGAGTACTCTTGCTCAGGGCCAGGGCCCGGGACGGGTTGGTCTGTGGTGACACTGGGGGGTGCGCCCCTGCCTCCGGTGCCCTGGTGCTACCCCTCTGCCTCGCCCTCCTTCTCCGCCTCCCAGCCTACCGGTGAGCAGTGGGGAAGGTCCTGGGGCCTCCGCCTTCCTGCTCTCTGGGCTCCCGGTGTGGCTGTGTCGCATCCGGCACCCCAGGATCTGCCCTCCGGTTCTAGAACTCTGGCACTGCTGTCTCAGCTCTGCTCTGTTCACGTCCCGTGCTCACCGGGTCGTCCGGGTTTAGAGGTCAGGGGCCTCCAGTCCGCCATCTGGCACCCACTCCGGCCTGGCCTTTTTTCCCAAGTGTTCATAACTTAACTGAGATGGTGCTCCATTTCGTGTCCTTTTCCTCGATCCCCTTACGGTAGGTACGTTTCCTCGTGCGCAGGAAAACTGCGAACTGTTCGCGATGGCTGCTTACGCTACGGTCTGCTGAAGTGTTGCTGGCCTTGACTCTTTAGCTTCTGTCCCTTTTGGAACGTTAAGGACGATGTGGTGGGGCACCTGGGCGGCTCAGTCGGCTAAGCCTCCGACTCTTGGTTTCGGCTCAGGTCACGATCTCCCGGTTCGTCAGCTCAAGTCCCACATCGGGTTCTGCGTCGGGCTCTGCACTGTCAGCACGTAGCCTTCTTGGGGTATTCTCTCCGTCACTGCCTGTCTCAAAAGAAGTAAATTTAAAAAAAAGGACGAGGCTAAAACGGACCTCCTGATAGCACTTCAGCTCTGTGGCGTGTGTCCTTGGGAGAGAATCCCTGCCCGGCAGTTTCAGGCAGGAAGCTGAAGCCGTAGAGGGGTGGCTCGCAGAGGGAGAGGAAGGTCATTCTAGTCGTTTACCTTAATCAACCTGGACGCCGAGTCCCGATTGCCCTCAGGGTGGGCCCAGCCGCTGCCACCTGCCCTCAGCAAGCCCCCCGGCGGCTCCTGGGCCCGCAGTGCCTGCCTCCACTGCCCCCACGTGGGAGAAAACGGCGGAGTGTAGACAGGACAGAGCTGTGAACTAAGGCCGAGCAGGAGAGACCGACCCCGAGGTCGCAGAGGCTGGGGGACGGTCGCCTGCAGGGCCGCAGGGCCGCGGGGCAGACTCGGCCTTGTGGCGTGGCCCAGTCAGGCCCTTTGTGCCGCCTTGGCCTCCCCTCCGTGGACGGGCTCGGGCCCCGAGCTCTGGAGGAGGACTCCGTGGTCAGAGTGCAGGGAGGAGCCCACGTTGCACAGGGAGGAAGGGTGAGCTGCCTTCTGGGCGGTGGCGATCAGGGGGCGCCTCCTCTGGCTCAGGGGCCTGTGGCGCTGAGCCCTCCCAGAAGAGCCCGCACCGTGGTGACCGGTAGTCGTTGAGGACAAAAGTCACAGAGCTTTCTTTCGGCCCGAGTTTCCGAGTAAAGACCTTTCCGTGGAAAGCAGCGTTGGCCTTGGGCGCGGTCCTGCCCCTCCTTCCAGAGGGTGCTCGCGGGCACGGGTGGTGAATGAGCCGGGATCTTCTCTTCACAGCTGGCTGGAGGAGGGCTCACCTTGGTGGGCACCGCCCCGTGCACATTGCCCTGCCCTCCCCTCCCCAGCGGCTCCGGCTCACCCCTCCCTGCTCCCACTAGGCCCTCCTCCCCCTTGTGCTCCCTTCCATCGCCTCCTCCCGGGTCTCCCCAGACCCTGCCGGGCGCTGCCCCCGACGTGGCCGTCCTGAAAAGCTGGCTCCGGTAGGCCTTTGTGGTGCCCCGCAGGGCTGCGAGCTGCCCCGCCCGGGCGGGACTGCCTGCCTGGCCTCTCCAGACAGAGACCCGGCGGCCCAGCATCCCTAACGTAGACTCTGGGCCCGCCCTAGCTGGACAGATGCGCTGTGGTCACGGGCCCTAGAAAATGGTGAGCTGGCGGCTGTGGGTCTTCATCTGCCGGGTGAGAGGTCCTGGGACCCGCCCCTGGGTTTGGTGGGCGGGGGGGCGCGGGGTTGACCCTGGCACATGGAGGGCCACATGCTTAGCACAGGGACGTGGAGAGTGTTCGGTTCTGCCGAGCGGCGCGATGAGCAAGAGTGGCAGTTCTGCGTGTAGAACGCCTGCACGCGGGTGACGGTTACTGTCACGCACCTAATGGAGCGACTCCGGCTCCGCCCCGTGACCCTCCAGCCGGGTGCCGGAGACGCATCTGTGTCCCTGTTCACATCCGCTTCCCCTTCAGATGCTGGACGAGAACCACCACCTGATCCAGTGTATCCTGGACTACCAGAGCAAGGGCAAGACGGCCGAGTGCACCCAGTAAGTGGCCGTCGGGCTGCGGAGGTCGCCCTCAGAGGACGGCCTCGTCCCCCCACCCCAGGGCGCTCCCCGAGGAGGGGGAGACGATGTGGAGGGAAATGAAGTGTGGGCGGAGGGGGCTGCTGGGGGGACACACCAGGGGACGATGAGCGCCCCCGGGCGGGACCTCGCGTGACCCCCGGGGCTGGACGCGGAGTAGGTGCAGGAGCTGGCTGTCAGAGCCACCCGGAGGCCTGGCGTGTGTGAGCGGCCGCCACGCGCCTGGGGGCTTTCCCGGGTTGAACCGGGCTTCCCCACGTCCTCCCGGCCTGTCCGGGGGGGCCGCTTCCAGGGGGCAGAGAGATCGAGTCCGCCGCGTGTCACGGTCAGATGGAGGAGGGCTTGTCCTCTGGCGTCCGCTCAGGTGTCTCCCTCAGTCTTCTGCCTCCTCCCACCGCTCTGAACAGACCTGGTGGCGCGTGCCTTCGGGCCACCGCCTCGGGGCCTTTCAGCATGTTTTCGTCAGACAGGATCCCGCTCACGACTCAGGCCGGGTCCTGTTCCCTGCCCGGCCCTGTGCTAGAGCACAGAGCGCTGTGTTGCCTGCCCCGTCCCCGAAGGTCAGTGTCCCCCTGGGGCCCGGCTGCGAGGCTGTCCCGGGTGGACTTCGCTTCTTCCGACTGGCCCGGGGGCGCTGCCTCACTGTGTGCCCCTCCCCTGCAGGTACCAGCAGATCCTGCACCGGAACCTGGTCTACCTGGCCACGATCGCGGATTCTAACCAGAACATGCAGTCCCTGCTGCCCGCCGTGAGTGCCCGCGGGGGGCAGGGGGGGACAGTGGGCCACCCTCGCCCAGTGCAGTTGCCCGGTGCGATCCGGGGAGCAGCCGTCGGAGCGTGTTACGTGCCAAGGAACAGACAGGAGCCCGCAAAGGGGGCAGGAGGCCAGTCGGCCCGAGTCGGAAGTGGACCGGTCAGAATCATGACATCAGTTTCTGTAGCAAAGGGAGGAGACCCCGAGGAAGCAAACCTAGAAACGGTGGGCGGCAGGTCTCCGCGGGGAACAGGAGGTGGTGCAGGGGATTCTCGCTCTTTATCGCGAGCCCTTCTGAGCGAGTCTGAAGATGCTGCCCGGGAATAAACGGCGCTCCGATTCGGCAACAGGACTGTGAGATGCCACCGGTGCAGTGAAGTTTTAAGTGTCAACATACTTTGTTTTCTGCTTAACTTTTTAAAATCCGTTTTCCCCAAATCAAATAATTGCTGCCAAGGCAAGGTCCAGCAGTGGCCGCCTCCCGCAGGTGGACCGGAAGGCAGAGCCGCGAGAAGGACCGGCCCGTGTAGACCGTGGTGGGCAGGGACGTTCTGGGACACACGCGATGCCCCCTGGTGCCCTGGAAAGTGATGTCATAGGTGCCAAGGTGTCTTGCCGACGAAATTGTTAAACGGACATTGATTGGCCTATGAAATCGGGATTCCTTGCAATGGAGACAGCAGAGGATCCTGCGGGGAACTTCATTTTCTTGGCCAGGTGTAGACAGCATCTGCCTCCGAACCTTCGGAGCTGCTGTTTGGTCTGGATCCGGGAGGTGAGGGTGCAGGGGTCCCTCGTGCGTCCCGTCGCCTTCTACATCCTGATCACGGTTGGGCTTGCTGCAGGGCAGGGCACACGCACGGGAGGAGCAATGAGAGGGCCAGGGCTAGGGCACAGGGCAGTCTGTGCAAAGGCCCCGGGGCATGGGGTGGTGTGGATGAGGGACACAGCGAATCCTGGCCAGCTGAGGCCAGGGTGCAGGGGCAGGGGCAGTGCGGTGGACCGGTGAGGTGGTCCCTTGCATCCCCAGTGAGGAGGGCCCATCTTTGAACCTCTGGTATGTGCTGGTTAGCTTGGTACTCGCTTAAGGTCTGAACGCTCACAAGAATGCTCGGTGTACCGTCTCCTGGCCTGAGGCGTTTGGGCCTCGTAGTCCGCAGTCAGCGATCACGTGTGTGAGCGGCAGTTGGTCACAGACATCTGCCAGGTGGCCGTGAGCCGTCGAGGTAGCTCTCTCGAACCTCCGAGTCCCCGGAGGGCTTCGGGTGCTTCGTCTCTGGGTTAACCAGCCTCCCGTTACTTTCTTGTCGCCTGCAGCCGCCCACCCAGAACATGAACCTGGGCCCCGGAGCGCTGTCCCAGAGCGGCTCCAGCCAGGGCCTGCACTCCCAGGGCAGCCTCAGTGATGCCATCGGCACGGGCCTGCCCCCGTCCTCCCTCATGCAGGGCCAGATCGGCAACGGTGAGTACCCGGAGCACTGGCGACAGGGTCACCGCCTCGGGCTCCCCGGTGCCTGGCTGTCTCGGCAGAGCACCCCGTGCCCTGCAGAGCTGAGCGTGGGGCGTCCCTCCTCCCAGAGGCCCCGGCTGCGGGGGCGCTGCTGTGCCCGGGCGCACGTGCGCAGGGGTAACGTGCAAAGGGGATAAAGCGCTTCAGGTCCCCTGCTCTGCTTTGACTTCACATCCACGCGTGGGGTTCCGGGTGGGTTTTTTAAACAAGAGCAAAAAGGTTATCTTCGGATCAAGAGCTAGATCTCTAGCCACCGGGAACCGTCCCTGTCACAGCGAACGTGCGATTCCCGCGCTCGGTTCGTTTCCTTCATCGGTGGCGCTGCCGACCACGGGCTGGCCTCCCTCCGCGCGATCGCTCGAAGGAAACGTGGGGTGTCTAGCGGCAGGGCCAGGCCTGCCATCGGACGCGGTCTCTGGTGGGTTTAAGGCCCCCTCCCTGTGCTCCTGGCAGGTCCGAACCACGTGTCCATGCAGCAGACGGCGCAGAGCACGCTGCCCACCACCTCCATGAGTATGTCGGGCAGCGGCCACGGCACGGGGCCCGGCTACAGCCACTCGGGACCTGCCTCTCAGAGCGTGCCCCTGCAGGGCCAGGGCGCCATCGGCAACTACGTGTCCCGGGCCAACATCAACATGCAGTCCAACCCAGGTACCGCCCTGCTCGGCCCTGGGACGCCCTGCCGGCCCCCGTGACCCTTCGAAATATGTGCAGACCGTGCACGCGGTCCTGTGGGGCTTCTGAAGGGGTGGGGGCCGTGGGAACAGACCACGTGAGGTCTGGCTCTGTGGAGAGGGGGTTTCCACCAGTCCCCGCGGGAGCGTCAGGCGAGGCCGTGCCGAGGGGCGGTCCGTGCCCTATCTGAGGACGGGGCCAGGCTCACGCGGGGTCGGGGGTGGTGTGGCCAGAGCGCAGAAGTGGGCAGCGTGCAGGGCCACAGACGCTGGGCCAAGGGAGCCCTGTGGGCTGGGAGCGGGGTGCCAAGCACTGGGAAACGTCGGGTCCCCATCGAGCCGTCCCAGAGTGTCAGACACTGAATTTCAGAGGCTTGGTACGGACAGGGAGATCATGAGCTCTCTCCCTAGTTTACTTTTACGTCTTGTAATGTCTGGCTTTTTTGGGAGGGAGAGAGCATGAGCAGGGGGAGGGGTGGGGGTGGGGGAGCAGAGCCCGACGCAGGGCTCAAATTCACAAACCGTGAGATCACGACCTGAGCCGGTCAGATGCTCAACCAACTGAGCCATCCGGGCACCTTTTTTTTTTTTTTTTTTTTTTGCGAGAGAGAATGAGCAAGCAGGGGAGGGGCAGAGAAAGAGAAACCTAAGCAGGCTCCACGCTGTCAGCGCGGAGCCCAACACGGGGCTCGGACCTACAAACGGTGAGATCATGATCGGAGCCAAAATCAACAGACACTTAACTGAGCCACCCAGGTGCCCCAAGATGAGGATATTCTAGACATATCGAGCCAAGATATATTACTAAAATAGATCTCACCTGTTTGTTTTACTGTCATGGCATGGCTCACTTCCCGTCCTCCTGGGCAGTGCTGCTCTAGCGGGCTCTGAGCAGGGGCGGCACGACTGGACAGGCCAGAGGGCACAGGCCTGAGCATCCGGGGGCACGGGCGTGGCTCCTTCGCAACCAGCCTGGGGGACGAGGGATGACAGGACAGGACTCGTGTTTCTCTGTGCGTGGAGGTGGCCCGGGAGCTGGAGTCAGACAGGGATGCGGCCGGGGTCTGGGGTGAGGGTGAGGACGCCCGCCTGGGGAGCTTCTTGGGGTTATTCGGGTCTGTCGTGTCGCCCAGTGTCCATGATGCACCAGCAGGCGGCCTCGTCCCACTACAACTCGGCGCAGGGCGGGAGCCAGCACTACCAGGGCCAGTCGTCCATCGCCATGATGGGCCAGAGCGGGCAGGGGAGCAGCATGATGGGGCAGCGGCCCCTGGCGCCCTACCGGCCCTCCCAGCAAGGTAATGCCCGCACCGCGTCTTTCCGCCTGGGAAGCTGGGGGGCGTGAGGCTTTAGTTCTTTAGTATTGAGCAAGGATCGTGGATGGTCCGGAGCCTCGTGGGGCTAACGAAATACGGAAGGACAAGGGCCGGTGCCGCTCCTGGAGGCGGACAGGCTTGAGGGGCTGTAGGGGGTTAAGTCAGGCGCAGGGTCCACAGCAGGTGCCGGGCCGGTCAGGTTTGTAAGTGTGGTCCCGGGGACTGGGGGCTGGATGCAGGGGGTCCCGACCAGGCCATCGAGGAGGCTGTCACGTCACGGGAGAACCGTTGCTGAGTTACCGTCCTGCCCCCAGGCTCGTCCCAGCAGTACCTGGGCCAGGAGGAGTACTACGGAGGCGAGCAGTACGGACACGGCCAGGCCGCCTCGGAGCCCATGAGCCAGCAGTACTACCCTGACGGTGAGGCCCGCGCCCGCCCCAGCACCGGCCGTGGGGTGGCTGCCCACCGCCGTGCTCCGGTCGCCCCCAGTGCAGACCCGTCGCCCCCGGCCTCTGCCGGCAGGGCACCCGGAGTCCCCCTCGCCCTTGTGCCTTTGGGAACGGGGTGAGGGCACGTCTGGTCTCTGCTGAGAGAAGCTTCCAGTTCAGGCCACAGCCACTCACCTACTTGAGGCTCCTCTCTCCCTTCCCAAACGGCAGCAGCGGGTTGAGGCTGAGATGTGCCGTCCCCTGAGTCAGGGCACGTAACTGTTTTGGAAGGTGGACACGGGAGCCCTTATGAAATGCCTTCCGAAGGCGGCGGTTTGTATCTGCTGCTCAGTTTCTGCGGATTCTTTTCCCTTGGTGCCGCCTTTCGGTCACGTTTTAAACAGTCTCAGGATCTGTGGAGGTGGTGTGGAAAGCGGTCACCTAGGATCGGTGGGATTTGGAGGGGGAAGGACCCCGCAAAGGACGCGTGCTCCTGCACGGAGCACGCGTCGGGTGGGCGGTGGGGAGGCGGCCGAGGCCAGGGCAGGGCGAGCTGTGTCGCCGCCACGTGATGGTGACAAGGCCTCCTGAGGGCTCACGGTGCCCGGGATGAGGGGCCGCCGGGCCTTGTCACGTGTTGGGCACTGAGTACACGGTCTCCTCTGTCAACTGTGACAGACGGACTCCTCACGCTCACCCCCAAGCAGGGTGGCTGCCTGCGTCTCAAGGGAACGGAGGCCAGGAGGTGGCGGGAAGCTGCTTCACAGACTTAACCTGCGGGAAAAAGACGGATCGGGCCTGACTCCGGGCACTCCTGACCCCACGTGTTGCCCGTTCAGTTCACGACTGAACCCCGAGCCCAGGCGGCCTGGACCCCCCCCCCCCCCCCCACTGACTGTGGTCCATGTGGGTTTTCCTGCAGGACACGGAGACTATGCCTACCAGCAGTCGTACACGGAGCAGAGCTACGACCGGTCCTTCGAGGAGTCCACGCAGCACTACTACGAGGGCGGTAAGCCGCGCGGGGCCCACGCTTCAGTCAGACACGCGCTGTGCCGGGTGGCGCCGCACTCCGTGAGGCCATGGGTCCCCGTGGCCGCTGCGGGCGCTGCGCTCATGACGCGGGCGGGGTGGTTGGAGTGGCCGCTCTGGAGTCGTGGGGGCACAGACCCTCCCATCTGTGCAGGGGGAGCTCAGACGGGCTCCCTTAAGAGTTCCCGACTCGGTGGGGGGGTCCGGGCGCCCCGTGTCCCTCCCGAGCCAGGCAGGCGATGCTCCTGGGGTGCGTGGCTTCCTTGGGTTTGGCCTGGGCGTTTCTTGAAACACCTGCTGGCCAGATCAAGTGCAGCTTGGGCCGGGAGCTGTCCGCAGAGGTGGGGTGAGGCGGTGACGTTCTAGAAGCAGACTGACAACACAGAGCCAAGTAGCGGCACGCACCCGTTTTCCTGCTGTGAATACTCGCACTCACACTGACTTCCAGCCACCAACGTGATGTCACCAAACACCACTAGGAAGAAACGTGCACGTTAACCTCTCAGATGGGGCCCCTATAGAGTGAAGGTACCTCGCTGCCCTTGCGAGACCCCAGGAGAAGAGAAAACCGTGAGGCCACAGGGCACTGGGACATCGGCCCGTTTATAGCCTAGGCTTCCCGGTCAGGACATCAGAAGGGGAGACAGCGTGAGGTTTCGTAGCAGGGCCCCTGGGGAAGGAAACACAGATAGAACCATGAAACAGGCAGTTTGCAAATCCAGGTGTTTACGGTGGCTTTTTAAAAGAATTAAGCTAGAAACACAACAACATTTACCGCCTGAACCATTTCTGAGCGTAGTTCAGTGACGTTCAGCACATTTACATTGGGCGGCCGTCCCGACCGTCCGTCCCCGAACTTGTTCGTTTTCCGGACTGATTTTCTGCCCCCGTCAGACACTGGTTCCCACCTCCTGCCCCCAGCCCCCGGCGCCCGCTTTCTGTCTCTGTGTGTGACTGCGTCCATCATGCAGGATCATACAGCACTCGTCCTTCTGTGACTGGCTCGCTTCGGTCAGCATAATGTCCTCAGGGTTCATACGTGTGTTAGCAGCTATCGGAGCGTCCTTCCTTTTAAAGACGGAATCGTTTTCTAGTGTGGGCACAGCATGTTGTTCGTCCATTCCACGGTCGATGTTTTAAAATTTTTTTACATCTATTTTTGAGAGAGAGGGGGAGAGAAAGACACCACACGAGTGGGGGAGGGGCGGAGAGTGAGGGAGACACAGAATCCCAAGCGGGCTCCAGGCTCTGAGCTGTCAGCCCAGAGCCCGACGCGGGACTCGAACCCACCGACGGTGAGATCGTGACCTGGGCCGAAATCAGCCACTTAACCGACTGACCCCCCAGACGCCCCGATCGATGGACACTTTTGAGTTGTCTCTGTCTCTCAGCTGTCGTGAATAACGCTGCTGTGAACGTCAGCGTGCAGATGTCTCTTCGAGTCCCTGCTTTCGTTTCCTTTGCATTTATACCCAGAAGTAGAATTGGGGGGGGTCTGGTAATTCTGTGTTTAATTTTTTGAAGAACTGCATTCTGTCTTCTGTGGCGCGGTCTTGTTTCTTAGTTACGGCGGTAGGAGATTATAGGACATGTGGAGAATACGGGAGAATCGCCCAGTTAGAAGGACTTCCCCGCAGCGATTCCCCCTGTCCCCACGTTTGGGTGTTGCTTGCGAACACGGCTCAGACCCAGCCTTCTTGTCCTGGCGAGTCTGGCTCCCCAGGCCCCGTGATGGCCCGTGCCTGTGCAGTCACGCAGCCAGGCAGGTCCTCACCCCTTCCCTGGCAGGTGCCCCACCTGTTCCCAAAGCAGGTGCCGTGACCTGGCCATCACCCCTGGCTGGATCTGAAACCTGATGACGGGTGTAGAACAAGAGAACAAAACATCCCAACCACCTTGAAGTAAAATTATTTATGGACAACTTCATGTTCCCCGTTGTTTTTACGAACCAGTCAAGTGATTGAGTGTTGGCCGTTGATGGGGAAAGGGTGACGCTTTTTTTTAAAAAAATTTGTTTTAATGTTTGTTTATTTTTGGGAGAGAGAGAGAATGGGGGAGGGGCCGAGAGAGGGGGGAGACGGGATCCAAAGCAGGCTCTGCGCTGACAGCAGCGGACCTGACGCAGGGCTCGAACTCACCAACCTGAGCCGCACGCTTAGCTGGCTGAGCCACGCAGGGCGCCTGCGGCAACACCTTTATCCTGCCTCCTCACCACGACTCAGGTGGTTCCTATGTCGCGCTTGGTCGTGCCTTCCGTTACGACCACAGGAAACTCGCCACCCGAGACCACCGAGGCGGTCCCCTCGTCCACACGGTCGCCCCAAGCGCTGTTCTGCAGCGGAAGCTCAGCTGCTTCTCTTCGCTTCCAGTTGAAGGCGGGTGTGAGCGAGCGTTCTCGGGGCGCACCACACGCCCCTCACCTTGGACGTTTCCGAGACGCACGCTGGCCCAGCGACAGCTCTGCGGGCTCCTGACCGTGGCGGCCGGCCCGTGTCACTGGCACGGGTATGGGAGGGTGGAGGGATCGCGGGCTGATGGGGGAACAGATGGGCCCACGCCGGGCAGTCGCGCCCACACAGCCTCGCCGGGAGGCACTTGGACAGGGTGCTGGAGGGGGAGCCCCTCGCAGCGGGAGACCCGCCGAGAGGCCGCGGCCAGAGGCCACACTGCAGACGGGGGTCCCGGGGAGAGGGTTCCTGTGCCCAGCAGCACGGCTCCGGGCCAGGGGCCGACAGCTGTGGAGCACTGACCTGCCTCCAGGCAGCAGCCGCTGGTGACACTTCCCAGGGTACACCAGCTGGTGGGCTCTACACGGCTAAAACTCTGCGTGTTTGCGCCATTATAGAAACAACCCGACGCGTAAAAAGTCGAGTTTGGCGCACTCAGGTGTCTGCGCCGCTGGGTCTCCGCCTGCCGGGAAGAGGTGAGCTCTCGGGGCCACCTGGGGCTCATCCCTGCACGCGCTCCTCCGCCAGCACTGGGGCCTGTCCGCGGAGGCCGCAGCCGTGGGCCCTCCGTCCGCCTCCCGGGACGCCGGCGCTCAGCCCTCTCCACTGGGGGGGCCCTCTGCTCACCGCCAGCTGTGCGGCGTCCCGGTGAGAGTGCTCAGGAAAGAACCTTCCGGCAGAAACGACTGCTCCAAAGACAAGTTCAGGACGTGCCGCTCAGCCTTTGGAACTTCGAAGCGCACATTTTTATACCCTTACGTTTGGCTCACGCGTTCTCGCCTCCCATAACCCGCGGGACGTTTGCTAAAACGGTCACTTTTTTTAAGGCAGGTGTGGCAGACGGAATGGTTTCCTCCTGAATCTGGAAGCGTTTTGTTCCGTCTCGTTAACTGGACCTCGACCCGGCACTACCCGCACTTGTGTCACAGGGCCCAGGTCACCCCACGGTGGGTGGCGGTGCCGGGTGTGGTGTGAGAGGCAGGCGGTGTTCTGCTCTGAGGAGACTGGATGTGCGTGAGTGGCCCGTGGCCCCGTGCAGGCGGAGGGCACCGAGTGGAAGCAAGGAGGGGGTAGGTTGAAGCCAAAATAAAGAGTCTTCCAGTCATTACGTTATTCCACAGTGTGATGGGGAGCCTTGTGGGGCGCGGCAGCTGGTCCTGGGGTTCACAGGAGGTGGCATGGGACAGGAGCCCCGGGTGGTCCCGTAGAATGAGAGGGCGCTAACGTGCAGAGGGCTGGTTCCGGGCCAAGCGGGATGAGGGGATGTGGGACCCGCCAAGCCAGGTGGACACAGCGCCATCAGGGCCCCCGCCGAGCAGTCCACGGAAGCCTCGAAGTCCTGCTGCACCCTGTCACTGAGACCTGCACTGGCGGAGAGCAGACAGAGCCGGGGTCTGTGGCCCTGTGACCGGTCCATGTGTCTGTTAAACAGTGTCTGTTAAAGGAAGCAAAGCCTCTGTGGCTGCCGTGGTGGAAAATCCGGGTGGTGCCGGGTGCTCAGGCCGGGTGCCGAGGACCAGGGTGTCTGGGGTGCCGCCTTCTGCGGGACACGGTACGTGTTTGCACATGCACACACACCCCACGGACAAACTCTGGAAAGACGGTCAGGACACCGATAGAAGTGGCTGCGAGGGGACCGGGTGGGGACCGGGCAGGCTGCGGGTGTCCTTTTTCCCTGAACCTCTTGAAGGTGGGCTGGCTTCGTGTTCACATTTGTGGATCTCGCGAACGTATCTGCCTGTGCGGAAGGTAAATTTACAAATATTAAACGTTACTATCTCCTAAAATCAAAGCAGCCCGACCCTGTGGCCGTCCAGACCCATCGCACCCCTGGTCCCATGGTCATGGCGCTGTTATCCTGGGTGTCCTCAGGGTCTTGCCCCGAGGAGACCCGGAGTGTGGCCCATGCGTGTCCCCGAGGCACACCCTTGCTCCCTGGTTTTTGTTGTTGTTGCTTTTAATGTTTATTTATTTTTGAGACAGCATGAATAGGGGAGGGTCAGAGAGAGGGAGACACAGAATCGGAAGCAGGCTCCGGGCTCCGAGCTGTCAGCACAGAGCCTGACGTGGGGCTCGAACTCAGGGACTGCGAGATCATGACCTGAGCCGAGGTCGGACGCTTAACCGACTGAGCCACCCAGGCGCCCCTGCTCCGTAGTTTTTATAGACTGCGTCACTGAGCTGATGGGTCACTGATTCCTGGTGGTGGTTTTGTGTCCATGACGCTCAGCCAGGCCCCTTTCCTACTGGGCTTGACTCCGGTGGAGGGAAGGTTTTCCGGGCGTGGGAGGGCGGATGTGTGCTTCCCAGAGGCGTCCCTGCTAACGTTTGTGGCGCACCTACTGGGTGCCAGGCCGCAGCCAGATAGCCTGTGAGTGAGCTCCTCCGTTACCATCCAGTAAGAAGGGGCTGTGAGGCTGAGGTACGCAGACTGAGCAAAAACTTCAAGCCCTGAGGAGGACCCGCCGTGTCTCAGATGTGCTTCCAGGGTGAGCGAGGCGAGGTGTGGAGCCCGCCACGTCCCGCCCCACGTCCTGCCCTGCATCTGCCCCGTGGCTGCCCACCCGTGGCTGTCCAGCCTGCCGGCCTCAGGGTAGGAGCTGTCAGAGCAGATGCGGTGGGTTTGCAGGGCCCCTGTAGGGGGGACTTGCCCTGGGGTTGGAGCACGCTGCTTTGGTGGCTGCTGTTGACGTCCCCGCGGACAGTTTTACGCCCTCACGGGGTGAATTGGCTCTCGGTAAAGCTGCTGCTTAGAAAAATACGCCACCAGGATCTGGTTTTTATTTATTTATTTATTTATTTTATTTTTTTTTTTTTTTTTTAATTTTTTTTTTCAACGTTTTTAATTTATTTTTGGGACAGAGAGAGACAGAGCATGAACGGGGGAGGGGCAGAGAGAGAGGGAGACACAGAATCGGAAACAGGCTCCAGGCTCCGAGCCATCAGCCCAGAGCCCGACGCGGGGCTCGAACTCACGGACCGCGAGATCGTGACCTGGCTGAAGTCGGACGCTTAACCGACTGCGCCACCCAGGTGCCCCAGGATCTGGTTTTTAAATACTTGTATTTTACGGCTCCTAGAAAAGGAAAACTTACTTTTAATTGGGAAAATAAAGTAGAAAAAAAGATTTGACAAATACGGGTTTTCATAATCTGGCCTCTGTTTTCTTCTTTCTGGGACATGTTTTGCTTATAAAGAAAAGAACAGGCAACTACAGTAGTCCCTCCCTCCCCCCACCCACAGTCTCCCTGCCGTCTCAGTGACGGGGCCCCTCGAGGGAAGCAGAGGATCCCCTCCCTGATGCTCAGTCTGTTTCATCGTTGCCGTTAATCTCCCATTGTGCCGAGTTCATAAACCGCACTTGGGGTGTGTGTCGAGGAAAACGCTTGGGGTGTGTAGAGCTTGGCGCCCCCACGCCTTCGGGCTTCCATGGGGGTCTTGGAGTGGGGTCCCCACGGGTAGGTGGGGGCTGCCACATCCTCTCCGGGCCAGCCATTCGTCTGCTGGCAGGTGTCACTGGCGAGTGAGGACCGGGGTCTCCTGAGCCCCCGCTGCAGACTCAGGACCGAACGCACTACGAAGGCTGCACGCTCTGCGTGGTTTTGAAGAGCGAAGCCCTAACTCAAAAGAACACGACAGAACCGCGCTTATGCTGGTCTTTTTATAAAAGCGTTCGGAGACCCGTGAATGGAATTTCGTCTCCAGCCTGAATCTGAACGGGCAGCTCTGGAGACCCTGCGGTGGGAAGGCTCTAGGAAGATTTCCATCTAACTCTTAGCCCACGTCCGGCGAGGCGCTCACTGGGACCCTCACTTTTCTCACTGCAAGCTTCCTTCTGAAACGAGGCTTTTAGCGTGGACACTGCCTGGTGAGATCTTGAAAATGAGAGTTAAGGCATTTTCTCTGAAAAACAGAAAAAGTGGATCTGAAATAGTGGTTGGACTTTACCAACGTGAAGATAAAAACATACAGGCCGGCTCGGTCGGGGGAGTGTGCAGCTCGTGATCTCGGGGCGGTGACTTCGAGCCCCACATCGGGCGTAGATTACTTAAATAAATAAACGTTTAAAAATATATAGGTATATTGGGGTACCTGGGTGGCTCAGTCAGTTAAGCATCCGACTTTGGCTCAGGTCATGATCTCGCGGTCCGTGAGTTCGAGCCCCGCGTCGGGCTCTGTGCTGACAGCTCA
The DNA here is from genome assembly GCF_018350195.1 of Panthera tigris. NCBI lineage: Eukaryota > Metazoa > Chordata > Mammalia > Carnivora > Felidae > Panthera > Panthera tigris. The sequence goes on along the minus strand of NC_056662.1, from coordinate 1,769,443 downwards.
GAGCCTGGATCCTGTTTCAGATTCTGTGTCTCCCTCTCTCTCTGCCCCTCCCCCTTTCATGCTCTCTGTCTCAAGAATAAATAAAAAAAACGTTAAAAAAATATATATAGGTATATATTTGCCTTAAAAAAAATTCTCTGTGGCACTGATTTCCTAACGTCAAAGGAAAAACCCGACGTGGGTCTGAGCCAGCACCGCGGACTCTGCCTACACGTGCGCCTCCACGCTGAAGGTGTCCCGAAACATCAGGGCTCCTTCCGAGCCGCGTGGAGACACAGCCTTAGAGCTGCCGCTCACCTCAGCGTCTCCCATCAGCCGCAGGACCGGCCGTCTCCGGATCTCCCTTCTCTGCGCCCCGTGTGTGAAATGGGGGTGTGGTGGTGTCCCCCTCCCAGTGTCACGGGAAGCACGCGGGGTAGTCCGTGTAGCCTGCTTGGGACCCACTCTGGCCCGCGGCCCCGTCCCACTCTTACTGCTGAGAAGAGACAGCAAGGGGGGGGACGTGTGTAGAACATTCCGAAGGCTCACTGACCGATACTGATTCTCCGCCCAAGACCGTTAGTTTCCCCGCTGCCTCCCCCACTGGCCGCCGTGTGGCTGCGTCGGCAGCGGTGCTTTCAGTTGCCTGTGCGAGTCCTCGCGCTTTGTCCTTCCCACGACCGGCACCACAGCCGAGCGGCTGCCGGGATGGACTGTCCCGACTCGCCGCCTCTGGCTGTCGTGGTGGCCCAGGGCCGCCGTGACCAGGTGCTGCCGAAACGGGCCAGGGGTCCGAGAGCCGACGCGGGGTGTGTCCCCGGCCTCGGTCCCCGCTTGCGGTGGCTCCGGCCGTCCCGGGTGTCCTTGCTTGTAGGCATGTCACTCCACGGTGCTGTCAGCACGTGGCTCTCCCTGCGTCTGTGTCCACGCTCCCTCTTACGACAGCACCCGTCCTTGGATTAGGGCTCGTTCTAGTCCAGCCAGCCTGCCCCTCACTGATCACATCTGCAGAGACCCTAATTCCAGATAAGACCACGTGCACAGGTGTGTGGGTAAGGACTCCAACGTACCTTTTGGGGGGACGCGGTTCAACCCAAAACACTTGCATTAACCTTTGCTTTCGGTTCACTTTCGTTTTGGGTGTTGATTCGTAATCTTCTAAAACAAGAAGAGAAAATGTCATAAAAGATTTGTGGGAAAGAGAAGATCCCGAGGTAGTCGAGGTGGCCCAGGGTTTTCCGAGGCGTCCACGTCCTGAGTGGCGGGAAGGGCTGCCTTTGTCCCTGGGAATGAACCGCGTGTCTCCTTCCCCCCACAGGGAACTCGCAGTACAGCCAGCAGCAGGCGGGGTACCAGCAGGGCGCGGCCCAGCAGCAGGCCGGGTACCAGCAGCAGTACCCCAACCAGCAGAGCTATCCCGGGCAGCAGCCGGGCTACGGTAAGGGGGTCGGGGGGAGGGCACGCCTTCCCACCCGGGCCCCACACGCGGTAACGCTGCGGTTCGTTCGGTGACACTTAGTACGCTCGTTCGGGAATAGTTTTATCTATGTTTTAATGTTTTATTTATTTCTGAGAGAGAGAGCGCAAGCAGGGGAGGGGCAGAGAACGAGGGGAACGTGGGATCCAAAGCAGGCTCCACGCTGTCAGCAGAGAGCCCAATGTGGGGCTCGGACCCGTGATCCGTGAGATCACGACCTGAGCCGAAGGCTGACGCTCAACCGGCTGAGCCTCCCAGGCGCCCCCATTTTGGAATAGTTTCAGATTTCCAGCGAAGCTGTGTGGCTAGCGCACAGAGTTCCTCTGTTGTTCACCTCGTCCGAGCACAGCGTGATCGTCACGACTAAGAAACTCCGCTGGCGCGTTGCTGTGGACGGAACTCCCGGCTTATCCAGATCTCACGGGGTTTCCCCCAGTATCCTATTCTGTCCCGGGACCCCTCTGGGGTCCCACAGGACATTGAGTCTCACGGCTCCTTAGGCTCCCCTGGGCTGGGACAGAGTCTCAGAAATCCCGGTCTTTCTGGACCTTGACAGTTGTGAGGGAGACTGGACGGGCGCTTTGTTGGACAGCGTTGGTCGGCTTTGTCTGAGCTTTTTCTCAGGATGTCCGTGGGCTGTGGGATTCGGAAAGCTCGCAGGGGCGAAAGACCCTTCTCATCCCACATCAACGTGATGTGCCTCGTGATGTGCCAAGCGTGTGGTCGCTTGGTTAGAGGCATCCACCCGGTGCCCCCACCATCGAGCTGTCCCATCTTCCTCTCCTTCCCCCAATCATTGGAAGCGAGCCCCTGAGTCCAGCCCATACTCAAGGGGGGGATTGTCTACCGTAGACTGTTTGGAGTTCCTCTATAAGGCGCACTCCACTTTTAATCATTTATTAGTATGTGTCTGTGGATATTCGTTTTATACGCTGGGTTGTATTCCAGTACTTCTCTGTTTTGTTCAGCATGTCCAGTTTGCCTCGTGGGAGCTCTTCCAGTCCCTTTGACACGTCCCCGTCCTTTTGTTTCTGAGCATTTCCTTATTCTCTGGGACCGTGATGCTCTCCCTGCACTAGCCCTAGACGTAGCCAGGTCTCACGGGAGCTCTGGTTCCCTGACGAGAGAACGTTGTTAGGGACTGAGAGCCAGGGGCACATGGGCATCTTCTGGGCCTCTCCACGTGTGGGTCAGTCCGGCAGCAGCTCCTGGAGGGGCTCGCCCGTTCGTCAGCTTTTGCTCGCCCCACGAGCGTTCCCCAGACGGCGAAGGCCCGGGTGGGGCGCTCTGCCTTGGAGCCCACCGGCAAGCATTGGTCTCCAGGCCCGTCGGACAGAAACGTGGGCTTTTTGAGCTGCAGCAGCCACAAAGGGGAGACACCCCGTCCACTGGAGGTCAGCGGAGTCTCCCCGAGGTCAGGCCGTCCGGCACAGCAGAGCGTCCTGCCGGGAGCATAGCCTGCCCATCTGCCCAGCCCTCTATGGGCCTCGGCCCCTGAGGCAGGTACACCTGAAACAGGGCAGGCCTGGCCTCTTGCCTGCGGGTCATGTCTGCCAAGAGCCCGAGGCCGCACGACGCTCTCCCAGGGTCCCCGCCTGCTCCCGAGGCGCATCTGGGCCACCCTCCCCAGAGCCCAGGTTCTGCTGTCACAGGAGGACCGCTGCCTGACGTGGCCACCACATGATGGCCCGGCGAACCGTCAGTATTTAAAATACACTGCGAGGGACACCTGGGTGGCTGCGTTGGTTGGGCGTCCGACTTCGGCTCAGGTCGTGATCTCGCAGTTCGTGAGTTCGAGCCCCGTGTCGGGCTCTGTGCTGACAGCTCGGAGCCTGGAGCCTGCTTCACATCCTGTGTCTCCTTGTCTCTCTGACCCTCCCCTGCTCACGCTCTGTCTCTCTCAAAAATAAACATTTAAATAAGTAAATACATACAATGAGATAAAATACAGTGAAAGCCGGCCTTGCCACCTGAATGAGTGGGTGATTATCTCCTTAAGAGTGAGTCTGTGAGTCTTTATAAAACCTCCATCTGTCTGTTCCGAAATGTCTTCGTTTACTGTAGTCAGGAGCCCCCACTCGCTCATCCAGCCAGAGCTGGGCCCCGTCCCCTCCATAAACCGTGTGCCTCCCTGAGGGAACCCGTCCAGGCCGCGGGACTCGGCCTTCACTGCACCTCAGGATCACCTGCCAGGCGGGGCCCTTGCGTGAGGTGTCTTCCTGAGCTCACAGGTGACCGTGGCACACGGTGAGGAAGGTAAGCCCCAGTTCAAGATTTTTGTTCAACCTTTTATAGCCATGACTGACTAAACAATTTTTTGAAAAATTATTTGGCCTTAAAATCTATTTTTTTGTTAAGGGTTTATCTTTGAGAGAGAGAGCACACGCGAGTGGGGAGAGGGGCAGAGACAGAAGATCCAAAGCGGGCTCCCTGCTGAAAGCACAGAGCCTGACTCAGGGTTCAAACTCACGAACTGAGAGATCATGACCCGAGCCGAAGTTGGCGCTTAACGGACTGAACCACCCAGGTGCCCCCTTGGCCTTTATCGGTTCTTTCCAAAGCTTTTGCCTTAGTTTCCACGGGAACGCCTACCTCCTTCCTCTCGCACGCGAGTCTTCAACAGCTGCTGTGGTGCTTAATTCGTGGGTTTGTGGCGACCACCCTGGCGGACACGCTGCTGCCGGGAAGCCGGTGCAGGTGCGCCGGGGAGCGGCCCGCTAGCCCTGGCGGGGGGGCCGCACAGGAGCCGACGGCAGCCTTGCTCGAGCACTCGGCTGAGCTTCCACCGCTGGGTCCAGCGGTGCGGCAGACACTTCCGGAGGGCTGGGGAGGGTGTTGGGTCGTTCTCATGGCTCGGGTGTGTGTCCTCACAGGGCCTGCCCAGGGAGCCGCCTCGCAGTACTCCGGGTACCAGCAAGGACAAGGCCAGCAGTACGGAAGCTACAGGGCATCTCAGACGGGCCCGTCCGCCCAGCAGCAGCGGCCTTATGGCTACGAGCAGGCAAGATTTGGGGATGCCTTCAGACGCGCAGATCCGTCGTGTCTGTGGAAACGTGACAAAGGTTTCTCTTATGGTCGTGAGGAATAAGGAGAGGAAGGAATTGGCTGCCAGGGTCTCTTCCAGAATGTGAATTCTCTGATCCGCTAAGGCTTTTGCAAATTACTGTACGCATAGCATACCCTCACTCGGTCAGACACAGCTGGCCGAGTGGCTCTGCGTCAGGGTCCCAGCCCAAGTCTGCAGCCAGCCCTGCTGCTGACCAGTCCCCTGTGGGAGCTTGGCCCCTTGGGGGGGTCTTACTGGGGGCAGCTGGTAAGGGTGAGCCTCGCTGACCCTCTGATCTAAATCATTGGCCGCAGGCTTGGATGGACGGCCTTCAGAAAGCCAGGATCGTGTTGCCCGCCCGAGATCTAGGCAGAGAGCTGTTTGCTTGCCTGCTTCCCATCCCTGTTTCCGTCCCTAGTCCTGGGTGTGGGCTGCGGGGCGCGGGGTGGGAGGTCTGTCTCAACTACGGAAGTGTAACACGTGTCTCGGTCTCTTACAGGGCCAGTATGGAAATTACCAGCAGTAAGGGACAAGCGTTCTTGGTAGAGCCTTGTGGTGGCATGTCCCCTGGGGATGGTTGGGCCGGTGGCAGTTCTGGTGAACTCTGACCTCTTGACTGCCCCTCCGCCCCACGCAGTGTCTGCATGTGAAGCGTGCACATTTCATCTGGGTACGATGCCAAGGGTGCACCGCTGGCGAGAGACGGCGCTTCGATGGTGTGACATATTCGGTGCTGTGTATAGTATTGTACGTCCATACGACGGGGAGGTTGTCTCTTTTGTCCCTCTCCCCCTTGATGTTTCTAGCTAGCTTTAGGGGTCCTGTTGTCACCAGAGTATTCTGTGCCCAGCGATGGGACACATCTATCAGATGCCATAGTCCACGTGTTCACATAAGCAGGCCTCGGGTCTGCTCCTCCTCACGCAGTTGTCGTAATGTGGGTTGTAAACTTGTCTTTCACTGGCCACACCGCAGCTGGACACGCGCGCACAGCCCCTGGGTGGCAGCCTCTCCCTGTGCCTCGATGGCGGGGGAGGGCATCTTCTGTGTTTTGGGTCAGTTTCTGGTACACGGCGGAAAGTGTAAACATGCTTCGTTTGGGGAGGCTGCGAATAGTCCTTTCCAGGCTCGTGCGCTCCCTGTGTCTCTCGCCAATTGTGTTTATCCAAAATGTTTTATGTTTTTGTATAAAGAATAGAGAGGGATCAACGAGTATATTCCAGATAAACGTACGATTAGCCTGACCCAGGGAAGGAAAGAGGGTAGTTCTTTAAAATGACCGGCCTTGGCCCTTATTTATCTGACGGTCAGTTCTGGGATTTGGATATTTGGTATTGCCCTATTCTGAATTGAGAATTTAAAATATTTATACCAGAATTTCCAAACAGTTGGCAAGTATTTTCTTTTCTATTCTTTTCTTCCAGGACCTGCTTCTCCAGGTCTCTAAGCAAGTGTTCCTTTTCTTTTAGAGATATCTGAAATTCACACCTTATTTTCAGAAAGAACCCCACAAATTTGACTGTGTTCTTCCCAAGGAAAAGGATTTATATAGGGGAATTTGAGTAAATTTTACATTCCTAGAACATCAAATCCCATTTAAGTTCTCAAGCATTATAGACAGCTCACTTGGAAAAGCATAGTAAAAGGAAACCTTCTGTTTCACTAATTAGTAATACAAACATTCTGTCAGCTTTTACCTGGATAATAGCATCCACGTGAATACTTTAAAACCATATTTGGATAAATGCTGACATACTTCCAAGAACAACCAAGAAAATCCAAAAAAATATCCAATTCTTTCCATACCAGGCCTACCGAAGATGGTGTTTTTAAATTGATAAGTTTCGCATTTTAAAAGTCGACAACAGTCCTTCATCCGGAGGTGTTGAATGGCTTACAGTTTACAAGGCATTTTATGCTGTTTTTGTTTTGTTTTCTTTTGTTTCGTTGCTTGAATGAATCGTGACAGTCCACACTGGGAAATACGGAGGCAATTACTGCTCCCGTTTTACGGATGAAGAACTGAGGTGCAGATTAAAGATTGCCCCAGATGAGTACCAGTCCTGTTCTAGCATATTTTCCCCTCTTCTGTGGGGACAGAATCACACGTACATTGGGATAGGAGTGTCTCTTTTATAGGCATATGGGTTTTAAAAACTCTTAACGCTGGTAAGGGCTTAAAGATACGTACTCTATGAAATTACTGAAAGAGAGTTCTTAGTTGCTAAATGACACAGACATTAGTAATTTCATTTAGGGAGGTGTCTCCCTCGATTTTGTCCTGTTCTTTCCTGACGGTTTTCATAGAACTAATTTGCAAACTCAATCGGGAACTAAAATTTCCCACTGAAAACGTGACACATTTTAGAGAACTGTGAAAGTGGTTCCATTTTTATTCCTTGCCAATCTGCGAATATGCCTTTTATGTGTGTGTGTTTTTTTAAGTGCCGTGTTAATACTTTTTGAAAGGAAAGGACACTTACACTTATCCCAGAACTTCAATCTGAAATGTCTTACATTAAGAATTTCTTGAATGTTGTGTATATATTTTAAAAAGCACTTTGTGAAATAGTTTGTACATTTATTTCCTAATTTATACATGATTTGGGGTATTAATATATTTAATGATTAATCACGGAACGTTTATTTAATGTCTCGTCCGCTTTTATGTGCTGTTGTGGGGAAGAGGTGGTGCCAGCAGTTCTGTTTTTATTAAACGTATTACATCTTCTCTTCTGTAACATGTTTGCAAAGCTTAGGCTAAAGTGAGTTGTTCGTGCAGTGTGGTCGATGGTGCTTTGTTTTTTATGACTCCTTCCACAGAAGGCCAGTGACGATGCAAAGGACGCTTGGAACGTGACGCTCATTCTTCCTCCCAATTGTCCCCGAGCCACAGCAGGTCTCGGACCCGAGAGACGCCCGCAGCGTCCAGAAGTGCACGTGGACACGGCGGCACGCAGAACCTCACCCCCGTCAGAGTTTGCCGTGCAGCCACTGGCTGGTGGGGACCTGGGCTGCCGGAAGGTTCCGGGGGCGGGGGGCGGGGCAGCCTCAGGACCGCTGGGCTGCGAGGGCCCAAGCCTCAGGGCCGCCGGTGTTTGCGGGAACAGGTGGTCTGAGTGCGGGCGTCTGTTCAGAGCTGCACAGGAGGAAGATGCTTCTGTTCCCCTTTCGATTTGTTGCGCTGTTACTTCATTTCTAGTAACGGAACAGGTCAAATTCGTCTTATTTGTGAGCACGGTACATTTTCTGAAAAACATCCTATCAGTTCAGTTTTTTCCAGTCGGGAGTTTGGCGCGTATAAATTGCTTATGATTTGGTGTAATGTATGAATAAACTGGTTCTTCAAAACCACCCTAACAGGGCGGTTTCTCTCTGTGTTCGGACCCAGTGGACCAGCACCTGGTCGTGGGGGAGGGGCAGTGGGTAACTGCGGGGGGAGGCGGGTGTGTGTCTGACAGGGGAAACAGGCGTCTGACCCGGCTAGCTGGTGTCTGATGAGGGAGGCAAGTGTCTGTCCGGCAGGAGCGGCCCATGGCCGTTGGGGGCGGCAGGTGTCTGACAGGGGCGGCGGGTGTCTGACGGGGGAGGCTGGTGTCGGGTGGGGGAGGTGGATCTCTGATGCAGACTGCTGACGTCAGTTGGACGGGGCGATGGTGTCTGACGGGCAGCCAGTGTCTGAAGAGGGAGGCAGGCAGATGTCTGACCGGGGAAGCCGGTGCCTGATAGAGGCAGCGGGTGTCTGGTGGGGGAGGCAGGTCTCTGATGCAGACAGCCATCAGTTGGACGGGGTGGCAGTGTCTGATGGGGGCAGCCAGTGTCTGAAGAGGGAGGCGGATGTCTGACCGGGGAAGCCGGTGCCTGACGGGGGAGGCCGGTGTCTGACAGGACTGCCAGGTGTCACCGGGGGCGGGGCGGGGCTGTCGGGGGAGGCAGATGTCTGACGGGGGAGGCAGGGGTCTAACAGGAGCGGCCCGTGGCTGTCGGGGGAGGCAGGTGTCTGACGGGGGAGACGGGTCTCTGATGGGGGTGGCCGGCGTCTGAAGGCGGAGGCAGATGTCTGCATGACGGGGAAGACAGATGTCTGTCCGAAGGGGGCAGTCGGTGCCTGACGGAGGAGGCGGGTCTCTGATGGGGATGACCCGCGTCAGTCGGACGGGGCTCCGGGTGTCTGACGCGGTGGCCGGGTGCCCGCCAGCCGGCGCCCCTCCAACCGCGACACAGCCAACGCGGACTGCGCCCAAGGACGCGGGCCGGAGTAGGTCCTATCTTCCGCTCACGCTCGCTGGGCAGGCCCTGCGCAGGCGCGGCCTGCCGGGGGCGGGTCCGGCCCCGGAAGTGATCTGCAGCCCGGGTCCGGGCCCCGGAAGTGACGTGTCCCGGAGCGGTGAGTGCGGGCGCAGGCGGGCGTCGGGGCGGCCCCGGGGACCGGGGCGCGGGGTCGGCGACGGCGGGCACGCCTCGTGAGAGCGGCCTTGGGTCCCGGGCGCCCCCGCGTCCTTCCGTGCGTGTCTGCGTAACCGCCGGGGACGCACGGCCGCGCGAAAGGGCGCGAGCGCTCACACGTCCTGCGAAACATTTCGGAGCGCGTGTAGACGGAGCGCTGCTGCAAACGCGGCTCCCTGCTCCGCTTTCCCGCGCCGGGCGCTCCCGGTGTGGCGGGTGTCTCTGCGGCCCCCGAGCGGGCGTGCTCCCGGGTCCGGGGCGGGCGGCACCGCCACGGCGCCGTCGAGGAGCGAACGTGTGCGGAGACCGTGCAGTCGGGACGCCGACCTGGAGCTGCGACGGTGGAGTTGCTTCTGCCCCTGGACCCAGAGGATTTAGTGGGGAGGGTGCCGCCACCAGAACCAGACGGGAGCGGCCCGGAACCAGCTTCCTCGACGGCAGGGAGAGCAAGTGCCTCCGGGCCGGCTCTGCAAACAGCACGCACGCTCTTAGGTGGTTGTAAGGAATGAATTTTGAAATTTCTGTGGAAGGTTTAGAAGAGGTTCCTGGCAAAGAATAACTTCTGCGCAGCAGTACAACTGAGCTTAACGCTTTATAGAGCGAAGTAATAGTGTCCAAGGCCCTGCTGGCTCGGTTGGTCGGTAGAGGATCCGACTCTTGATCTGGGGGTGGGGAGCCTACTTGAAGAAAAACAATAGTAAGTAATTTAAGAAACAAACTGGAGGGACGCCTGGGTGGCTCAGTCGGTTGAGCGTCCGACTTCGGCCCAGGTCACGATCTCAAGGCTCCTGGGTTCCAGCCCCACGTCGGGCTCTGTGCTGGTAGCTCAGAGCCTGGAGCCTGCTTCGGATTCCGTGTCTCCCTTTCTGTCTCTCCTCCTACCCTGCGGCGTGCGCGCTCTCTTTCTCTCTCAAAAGTAAATATTAAAAAAATAGTAAAGTGGAGCCCTTGCCATGTGCTGAGTACCTTTCCAGCAATTGTAAAAGCCCCATCCTGTAATCATAACATCGACTGGACTCCGGACCCTGGGTTTCATCACTGTCTGGCCTTTACCTGCTGAACGGGCCCAGTAGACAGATGCTCCCAGGAGGAATCTGAGCTCACTTCCTGAGTTCCCACAGTAGAGACCAGCACTCTCCAGAAGGACTCTCTGTAATAGTGGAAGTGTGATGTCCAGTATGGGGCCCGCTGACCACACGTGGCTGTCAGCACTTGAAATGTGCCTTGTGTAACTGAGGGACAGTATTTTTACATTTTTATTTATTTATTTTAAATGTTGTTTTTGAGAGAGAGAGCAAAGGAGGGGCAGAGACGGGGACAGAGGATCTGAAGCCGGTTCTGCGCCGTCAGCACGGAGCCCGATGCAGGACCTGAACTCACAAAGGGTGAGTCATGATCTGAGTCAAAGTCGGATGTGCAGCTGACCGAGCCACCCAGGTGCCCCGTTTTTAAATTTTTAACTAATTTAAATTGAATAGCCCCATGTGGTCGGCTCATTGGGCGGTGCAGGGATGGCATTAGAAGGAAAACAGCAAACAGCAGCGTGACACAAAGTTGAAATTGTTACTTATCGAGGGAAGCCCTGTCACTCAGGCATGCAATCAGCAGGCTTTTCCAACCGGTGCTGGAAGGGCCGGAAGGAGGAAGTAAGCCCAGTAGGCAAGGTTCAGAGCGCAGCTCTCTGGCTGGCCCTGTAGCCGCTGACCTCTGCGACAGGTCTCCGGGTTTCGTGTCACCGGTGCCCTGTACCTGGTGTCGGCCGGGGCTGGGTGCACGGTACAGCCCTGCAGCGGGCTTTGCCGTGGATGTGCTGGTAGCAATGCTGGAGGACTTGTCCCTTTACCAGTTTCCTCGCTCCGCTGCTGCCACCCGACCACTCAGACCTCGGGTGAGCCACTTTCCCTCTTCATCTGCCAGTCGGGGGACTGAAAGTACTTTGCTTACAGAGGCCCAGATAAGGCGATCCTTAAAAATACTCAGCTCAGTATTTTGCAACGCGGTAGACGTCTTGAATGTTGATAGTTACGCTTATTTCTAGGCACTTTTTATGTATGGCGCTACCGTGGCTGAGACTGTTTTCTTCATTTTCCAGTTGTTTGCCGCTAGTGTATGAGTACAATTGGTTTTTGTGCGTTAACCTTGTAATCTGCAAACTTGGTTAATCGTTTTATTAATTTTAGTCATTGTTTTATAGGTTTTCCTGGGACTCTCTGTGGAAACAATCATATCTTCTGCACTGTCACCTCTCCTTTTTTGTTTTGTTTTCATTCTTTTTTTTTTTTTTTTTTTTGGGACAGAAAGAGACAGAGCATGAACGGGGGAGGGGCAGAGAGAGAGGGAGACACAGAATCGGAAACAGGCTCCAGGCTCCGAGCCATCAGCCCAGAGCCTGAAGCGGGGCTCGAACTCACGGACCGCGAGATCGTGACCTGGCTGAAGTCGGACGCTTAACCGACTGCGCCACCCAGGCGCCCCTTGTTTTCATTCTTTATTGCAGCGTTTGAAACACAGTGTTGCGTAGAAGTGGTGAGCATAGCGGCTTTTTCTCCATCGTGGGTAACAGTCCAGTCTTTCTCCATCCCGTGTGATGGGCCAGATGCCCTTTTGTCAGCTTGGAGATGTACCCTCCCGTTCCTCATTTGCTGCAGCGTTTCCTTTTCCTGATCACACATGGCTGTTGACTTGGGTCAGGTGTGTGTGATTGCCAGTGGGAAGCGGGGGTGGGGTTGTAACTGCTAATAAAGCCTGTGTTCCAGGAGTCATCCCGCTTGGCCCTGGTACGCGGTAGGCTCAACTGGACCCTGTGTTGTTAGGGATTCTTTGTGTCTATGTTCATGAGGGATGTTGGACTGTAATTTTCTCTGTAATACGAGGCTTTGGTACTAGAGTTTCACTGGTCTTGTAAAATGAGTTAGGTAGTGATCTCACTTCCTTTTTCTGAGAAAGTTTCTGTAAGATTGCTGTTATGTCTTCCTTGAATGTTCTTTAGAATCTCCCAGTAAAATCGTCTGAGTCTAGAGTCTTTTGGGGGATGTTTCTTATGAGCAGTTTAACTTTTTTTAGTAGACACAGCTATTTAGATTTTCTACTTGTTGTATTAGTTGGGTGAGTTGCATTTTTCAAGAAATTGTCCATTTCACGTAAGTTGCTGAATTTGCTGGCAAAAACTTGTTCATAGCATTCTCTTACCCTTTTCGTATCTGGACAGTTGGTGCTGAGAACCCCTTTTAAATTCCTGACATTGGGGATCTGTGTTCACTCTTGATCAGTCTGATGAGAGCTTTGTTAGCACCATGAATCTTTTCAGTGTATCTTTTCAGTGGCTGTGGTGTTTTTCTGTCGTCTGCTAGGGTTTATTTCTACTCTTTATTATTTCCTTCCTTCCACTTTGCACTTTCTGGTTTCTTGATCTTAGCTGGTTTTAGATTGTTCTTCTTTGCCAGGGTGAGCACGCAGAGCCCCGAGGGTCCCCTGAACTGGGCATGTTGTGCTGTCCTTGCCGTTCCTTTCAAAATGGAAGCGTGCCGTATAACTTCCGGGTAATCGGGGTTTCCTTAGTACTGTACGCTTACTGACTTCGGTCTTCTTGTAGCCAGAGAACACACCACACCCTCCGTGGTTTCCATCCTCTTGAATCAATGCTCGAAGCTTTGCGTCCCGTCCGATGGTCTGTCTAGTGAGTGTTCCAGACGCCTGAAAATAGCATCTGCTCTGCAGTCGTTGGATGAACTGCTCTGTGCATGTCAGATCGACCCTGTTGATAAGATGGCTCAGATTTTCTGCATCTTCGTCGCTGTTTTCGGTTGTTTGCTTGTTTTCTCTTCAGCTACTTTTTTTTATTTTTAAAATTCCCCGCGATGGCTGTGCAGCGGTCTGTTTCTCCCTTCAGTTCTTTCAGATTTTGCTTCATGTGTTTCGAAGTTGTCATTGTGCACATCTGTAGCTGCTCGGTGCCCTTGGGTCACTATCAGATGTCTTCCCTCGCGTCCGGTGATGCTGTTTCTGGACGTCTGTCTTACCTCAGTTACGCGTCTGGTTAGGTTAAACTAAACTCTTCTATTGTTTATTTTCTGTGTGTCCTCTCTGCTTCCGTTAGCCCTGTTCTTCTGAACCGTTGGCGTGTTTTGAAGCGTCCCCTGTCCCTGTCGGTTGGCTCTTGGGCCGTCTCTGTGTTGCGTGTCAGCGGCTGCTCTGGGGGACACGGTGCACATGCCCAGCCTGTCCTCGCCTGCTCGGCGCTGAGGCTGGTGCGGGCCGCTTGCCGCCCACGGTCCCTTTCATCTCCCCGCGATCTGACGCTGTCAGGTGGAGGACCTCTGCCTGCGTCGAAAACCCACTGGACGGTATTATAAATAAGTCTTTCTTGCTGTGATCTTACGTGTCTAATCTCACCAGGAAAATTGGCAGTGCTTTTAAGTCATTTACCTTTTCTGTTGCTGCCTCCCGTTGCTGAAGATCTGGGTGTCCCTCTGGGGCCGTTTTCCTTCACCTCGGGAACTCTCGAGCATCTCTTGCAGAGATGCTTTTTCACCGTCTGAGACCGTCTCGTTCCATCTCCCCTCCTGAAGGGCGTCCTTGCCGGGCCTGTGATGCTGGGCGGACAGCCCTTGTCTTAGAGATAGCACTCCAGGATGGCTTAACGCGGTGTGGGACCCTGGCTCTGGCCCTGGAAGAGAGAGAGAGCTGTTGGTGGAAAAACTGGTGCACTCCGAATGCCATCTGGAGTTTAACCCAAGTCGGGTTCTTAGTTTTGGCAAACGTATCCCGGTCACGTAAGACGCTAACGTTAGGGGAGACCGGCCAAGAGGTATTTGGGAATATCTTTCACCTTTTTTTTGTAAGTCTAAAATCATTCCCAAATAAAAGTTCCTTGTAGAAACAGTATGCACTTACAGAAAGGTAACGGGAGGGTATCCCCGGGGCGGGGGGATTGGGGTTCAGCCCAGCACGGGGGGTGGAGGAGGGGAGGGTTTGGCTGCTATGAGGATTGAGCCAGTGAACAAACATGTCCAGGACGCTGGAAGCGGGGACCTGGCAGTCAGAGAGTGGAGTTGTCGAGACAGAAAGAGGAGATGAGCGTGCGTCCTGCGGTGTGCAATTGGGCACGTAGGTGTGAATTCCTGGCTCGCTGGCTGTGGGTGGACAGGCGTAGCAGTGACGCACAGGTGGGTGTGCGTACCTCTGTCTGCCCTCCGGGCCCCCCCTGAGAGCCCGCAAGCTGCGAAACCCCAGCCTGCCCAGCGGGCACAGGGGCTTCTGAATCCCATTCTCCACTCACAGCAACTGGGGCTTCTTGAGTAAAGGCTGATCTCAGGGTCGTCTGGGGAGAATACGAAGTGAGCCCGGAACATTTTGTACCCAGAAGCAGGGAAGTCCTCAAAGATTGATGGGCCGCCACTGGCCAAACTGGGGACCGTTTGAACATGATAGATAGATATGTAGATAGATAAATAAATATGTAAATAGATCATAAATAACTAAACGCATGCATATCCAAGTGTAGCTCACTAAAACAGAAAAGCACGAGCCCACGACGGTGAATAAATGGGGAGCTGATGAGGAGGGGGAAGCCGGCAGGGACCCCAGAGGGCTGGAGCTCAGAGTGCATCAGGAAAGGACCAAGGAGACCCGGCCCTCTGCGGGGCTTGTGTGACATTCTTGTCACGAGGGGAGGGGACGTCAGACGGGGGACACACACCTGCTGCAGGACACCTGGCCCGTGGCCTCGAAGCGTCACTGGCACGAGAGCCAAGGCGAGGCTGAGGAGCGTCCCAGGCTAGGGAGGCTGAAGGGAGGGCCGTGCGTGTGGCCGGAGGCCTGCTCGCGGGGGACGCCGGCTCCACGGGGGGGGGCACGCGTGGGGTGATCCGGGGCGTGGGGCGTCAGGTCGGCAGCTTCCCCGCAGGCGATTCAGGAAGGAAAGGGTCCTTCACCCCCGACTCTGCCTTTTCCATGACTGTGACAGTTTCCAAATGAGAAGCAAAACTCTTCAGTGCCTTGCTAGGAGAAGAATTCCCACAAAGAATGTATCCCTTCCCTGTGGAACCCGAATGTGGAGCTGGAGGCTCACGGGAGGGGCTTCTAAGGTCCAAGCAAATTCTGTCTCCTCTCCTGCTGTGTTACACACTTGGTGGCTTTCTAATTTTTTTTTTTTTTTTTTTAATATTTATTTAGTTTTGAGACAGAGAGTGAGCAGGGGAGGGGCAGAGAGAGAGGAAGACACAGAATCCCAAGCAGGCTCCAGGCTCTGAGCTGTCAGCACAGAGCCCGACGCGGGGCTAGAACCCACGAGCTGTGAGATCATGACCTGAGCTGAAGTCGGATGCTTAACCGACTGAGCCCCCCAGGCGCCCCTCTAATTATATTTTAAACATTACGTGTACGTTTCTTTTCCTATTTGCGTGTATATTTCATACTTAGAAACGGGAGGGAAACTTTCTGAGTTTTCTTTTACGTGGCACACGTGTGCCCACGCATCAGGGACATCTGAGAGTGGGTGGGTATCAGGCCCTCACAGCAAAGGGAGAAGGGGCTGTCACCCCTAGAGTGCCAGGTCCCAGGCTGCCTCACATGTGGCCTTGGCGCCTACAGATGTGTGGGCACTGGTAAGGGTGTGAGCAGCCCCCAGTTAGGGACAGGTGGCTCACACTGAGCACGAACGTGGGCGGCCTGTTCACGGGGATTAACTCGGCCTGTCCTGCCAGCCCCGTCCCATTGACAGATGCACAGAGTGAGGCCGCACAGGGAAGAGTGCTTCCGGGTCCACACTGGGGACAAGGGGCAGAGGGGACATTTGCTTCCAGTCTGGGGGCGTAACCACCGCGCTCCATAGCCCGTATTCTCACTGGTCCAGTTTGGCTATTTTTGTACTGCACAGGATAACCCACTAATATTTGAGTAATTGAGTGTTTTAATGTATTTTTTAATATTTATTTTGAGAGGGTGCACACACAAGTGGGGAAGGGGCAGGAAGAGAGAGTCCCAAGCAGACCCCGTGCTGACGTAGGGCTCGATCCCACAAACCGTGACACTGTGACCTGAGCTGAAATCAACTGACTGAGCCACCCAGGCCCCCCTGGGTGTTTTAAGAACTTTTTTTTGAGGCTCGGGTTTTCTTCTTAATGTTCTCACTGAGCAGATATTTGATAACCTGTAGAGGAGTGCATCCAGTGCTGCGGGAGGTTTAACGATTTAAATCCTTTGTACACACATCTTGCTCCCAAGTAAGACAGAGGCTGAGAAGGGCAGGTGACCCTTCCTGGCTCGGAGCTGAGAGTGGTGATGGAAGACAGTCCTGTTAGTGAGTTTGTTTACATGTTTCAAAACCACACATGGAGATACTGCTGTGCACAGGCCTTTTCTTTAGTTTCAGTTTGCAGGGTTGTGGGTTGTTTTTTTTTTTTTTTTTAAGTTTATTTATTTTGAGAGAGAGAGTCCCAAGCAGGCTCCACTCTGTCCGCGCAGAACCCGACTTGGGGCTCCATCCCACAAGTATGAGACCATGACCGAAATCAAGAGTCAGATGCTTAACCGACTGAGCCCCCCGGGCGCCCCTCGGTTTGCAGGTTTAAACCAGGCGTCTGATTTTGCCAATTTGATTTTTGTTAAGGAGCCATGGTGCCTTCGAGGCTTCTCTCAGTAGGACCGCGGACCGTGTTTGGGGGCATGGGGCGCTGGACTCGGGTCGCGCCCGGCCAGCTCCCATGGCACGCTGCCCCCAGGCTGCTCTCGGCCAGCTGTGCGGACCTCTCCAAGCACCAGGAGCCCCCCGGAAAGAAACCGCTCTCCGAGAAGAAGCTGGTGAGATTTCTGACCTTGAAGGAGGTTGCCTGCAGTTCCCTCTCTCAGAAGCAAGGCACACTGTTTTGAGATCTCATTTTCCTGTTCATTCATTCTGATGTGTGTGATGCTACACGTGTGGCATCTTGAACGCGATGAGATGGAAAGAAGGTCTGTGTGCCGAGTCCTGTGCTCGTGGAAACTACGAAGAGCGGGGAAGGCGCGTGGGTGCCGCCGGAGCGCCGTGCTCCTTCCCTGCAGCCGGGAGGGAGGGTGCACACTAGCAGGGGAGGGGCAGAGAGAGGGAGAGAGAATTCCAGGCAGGCCAGCACGGAGCCCGACGTGGGGCTCAAACTCCCCCACCGTGAGCTCAATACCTGAGCCGAAGTCAAGAGTCGGACGCTCCACAGACTGGGCCCCCAGGCGCCCCTGGGACGTGTGTACTAGGTATGTTCTTAAGTATGTACGAGTCGTTCTTCATTTAAAACATCTGTGGGGGGAAGGGGCCTGCCTTTAGCTTTATACTTCTTTAAGCCTTACCTGGTTTTTGTTCTAAATTCACCAAGACCTACTAAGAACGTGAATGACCTTTGATTAAATTTAAGCAGATAGGTGCTTCCGACCCTATCTATCATTCCTCCTAAATGGGTGTGGGCAGATAAGCATCACCTGGGCCAAGAGTGTTTTCTGTGGACAACTTACCACGTGCCTCAGCTTTGCATGGTCTTAGCTGAACGTACAAATCGAATCTAAGTTTTATTTTCCCTAGAACGTTCATCAGTTGTGCTTTTTTCCCATCATGTTGATCTTGATTATGTTGGCCTACAGCAAAGTTTTTGAAATAGTAATTCGTGGTTTTTCCACGTGGTGGTGCCAGAGAATCTTAAAATACTTGGGTATTAAAAAAAAAAAAAAAAAAAAAAAAGATCTGCTTATGCAGTAGTGGACAGAAATGCAGATGCCCTGGGTCCTGGTGGAGGGGCCTTGTGGATGGCCACGTCCACCTGCACACGCGTGCAGGAGGGCGGCGGGTTCCCCGCTAGCGGGACACTGGCACTGTGCCCTGGCACCTCGGAGAGCTGGCCAGGATGAGCTAATGTTTATCAAATGTGAACCTAGTTAGTTCTAGTTCTTCTCCTAGATTGTGCCTCCCTTAGGGGCCTAGAGCAACACTTACTCTCAGGTCAGGAGTTCTGTTTGTATTGCTACATTTAAACCTAAGCCCTCTTCAGGGGCGCCTGGGTGGCTCAGTCGGTCAAGTGTCCGACATCAGCTCACGCCATGATCTTGCAGTCCTTGAGTTCGAGCCCCGCATCGGGCTCTGTGCTGACAGCCTGGAGCCTGCTTCAGATTCTGTGTCTCCCTCTCTCTCTTTCTCCCCCGCTCGCACTCTGTCTCTGTCTCTCTCTCTCTCTCTCTCTCTCAAAAATAAAGATTTTTTTTTAAAAATTAAAAAATAAATAAACAAACATAAGCCCTTTTCAGTTGGGCTGCAGAAAACATTCTTTCTTTAAAGTTAGAAGCCTGGTAATCCACCAAGGACTCTCGCATTCATTATGGTGTCTTTCCATTAGTAAAGACCTATTATTTCAGTAACGTATTTCTATTTGAAAAAACATGGAAAGATGCTTTGTTTAAGGAATGTTCTCTAAACAACTCTCATTTTTTTTAGTTTGGGAATGTTGACTTCGTTATCCAACTGAGTTCCGTGCTGACCACTTTTTACATGTGCCTTGTTGACTGACGTGGGCCTACAAGTAGTAGGGGCTCGTGGGAACCTTTTCCTATTTTTGCACTGGGGGCGAGATTAGTAACCTTAGCGTCATTTACCTCTAGTCTTAAAACCTGTCATAGATACAAAAGGCACATTCCACATGGCTGCCTGGTCCTCGCGAGGATCGCGGAGGGAGTAACGAGTGGGCTCGCTGTGCTCTCTGCAGAAGAGGCATTTTGTGGACCATCGCCGAGTGCTCATCCGAGGGGGATGTGGAGGCGACGGGGTGAGCTGTTTCCACAGTGAGCCCCGGAAGGAGTTCGGAGGCCCCGACGGTGGTGATGGAGGTGACGGTGGCCATGTCATCCTGAAAGGCACGTGTCCCCGGGAGCCGTGTGGGAAGGATCGGGGTGTCTGCTCCTCTTTGGGGTGGAGCGTCTCCAGCTTCTTATCCGCGTGGGAATTTGAATTCAAATGTTGACGTATGGACATCATTTTTATTAAATTATATGTGTGTTCGTACTTAATGCCCCTGAACCAACTTCAGTGGTGGGTTTTTCTAAATTTGAGGAGTACAAAGTGCGTTTACTCTCAGGGAGTGTAACGTTCTAGTCCAGCACGTAACAACAAGGTCGGTGTTGCTGTCTCGGTACGTGCCGGAAGGCTGTGGACTACGTTGACCACATTGTGGGGCTCGAGCTCATGAATCCTTGAGATCGTGACCTGAGCCGATACCAAGGGTCAGACACTTAACTGACGGAGCCGCCCAGGCAAACCCGAAAGTGGAACTATTTTTACATTGATGATGGTATTATAGGTGATTTTGAATTTTCAGAAATTGTATTTTTTTGAAAGGAAGTGAGAATTTAGCTTTTTAAAATGTCACATTGCCGGGCGCCTGGGTGGCTCAGTCGGTTGGGCGTCCAACTTCGGCTCAGGTCATGATCTCACGGTTCGTGAGTTCAAGCCCTACATCGGGCTCTGTGCTGACAGCTCAGAGCCTGGAGCCTGCTTCCGATTCTGTGTCTCTGTCTCTCTCTGCCCCTCCCCTGCTTGCACTCTGTCTCTCAAAAAGAAACGTTTAAAAAAAAAAATTAAAATATCCCATTGCTCGCTCGGTAACTTGTGCCATGACTTCATTCCATGTTT
This sequence comes from Panthera tigris, assembly GCF_018350195.1. Classification (NCBI taxonomy): domain Eukaryota; kingdom Metazoa; phylum Chordata; class Mammalia; order Carnivora; family Felidae; genus Panthera; species Panthera tigris. The sequence goes on along the minus strand of NC_056662.1, from coordinate 1,749,853 downwards.
CTGTGCGCGAGCATTTTTAATGTCCTTAAACCCAACCAGAGGAAGTGGACAGTGTGCACAGAATTCTGCTTTTAAGCCAACAATGGTGAAGGTCGTTGCTCTAACTTGTAGCTGACCAGCAAGTCAAGTCGCTGTCCTCTGTGTTGTCGCGGTACCAGGGTTTCCATGGGCAAGCCGGCGGCCGGAAGAACTGCTCCGGGCGAGGCGGCGCTGTCCTCTACATCCGGGTAAGCCTGTCGTGGCCTCAGGGGTGCCTCACAGGGGTCCCCTTGGCTCGGACACACAGCTGTCCCAGACCGAGACTTGGTCCTAATTTTATCCCACACGTGTGTATGACCCGTTTTCAAAAATCACAAAATAATTGTATTTAAAAAGCGGGACTCCAGGGGCGCCTGGGTGGCTCAGTCGGTTGAGCGGCCGACTTCGGCTCAGGTCATGATCTCACAGTCCATGAGTTCGAGCCCCGTGTCGCGCTCTGTGCTAACAGCTTGGAGCCTGGAGCCTGTTTTGGATTCTGTGTCTCCCTCTCTCTGACCCTCCCCCGTTCATGCTCTGTCTCTCTCTGTCTCAAAAATAAATAAACGTTAAAAAAAAAATTTTTTTTTTTTTTTTTTAATAAAAAGCGGGACTCCAGGGGTCCGCTCTTCCTCTGTCCTGACCCTCTCAAGCCATCTCTCTCTCAGATTATCCCAGTGTTTTCCAGATGCTTCCATCCACCCTAATGTTTTAGAAACACTGTTTGAAGAAGCTATCTGAATGCCATGCAGGGATTATGACAGCCCCATAAAGTCCCTGTGAAGGTTGGGACCTTTCTCTTGGTGCTTCGTAGCTCTGTGAAGGGGGACCTAGTGGTGCCCCCTCCCTCTGCTACACCCCCCTTTTCTAGACACGGACAGATGCATGGGGTCTGTCCACTCACGTGTCTGCCCTCCAGCCCCGCAAGTGCTTCATTATTTTCAGGTCCCTGTGGGCACCTTAGTGAAGGAGGGCAGTGAAGTCGTGGCTGACCTGTCCTGCCCGGGCGCGGAGTATGTCGCCGCTCGGGGAGGTGCGGGAGGAAAAGGCAACCGCTTTTTCCTGGCCAATGACAACCGTGCACCGGTGACCTGTACCCCCGGGCAGCCCGGTCAGGAACGTGTCCTCTTCCTGGAGCTCAAGACGGTGGCCCACGCCGGGATGGTGAGTATCGTGTGGGGCCCCAGACAGGAGGAGGGGGTGTGGGCACTGCCGACCGATAGACGCTCTGTCCCCGGTGCTGCCACAGGCGCCCCGCGGTGACACCCCATCTCTGCCTCTCTTCCAGGTCGGGTTCCCCAATGCCGGGAAGTCCTCGCTTCTCCGGGCCATTTCGAACGCGAGGCCTGCCGTGGCGTCCTACCCGTTCACCACCTTAAAGCCCCACGTTGGGATTGTTCGCTGTGACGATCACCAACAGATAGCAGGTGGAACTTCATAGTCCTCTCCGAGGTTGGGTGTAGACAGTGTCCTTCGGAGCCGTGCTTCTGTCGGCCTTCAGAGCCGCCCCCCCAGATGCGGCCTTGCTGCAGCCCCCGTCGAAGTGCGCTCGGGAGTCGTGTGCTCCTTTCGGGCCCGAGGAAGGCCTGCCTCCCCCCCTCAGCACTTGTCGCAGAGGTGACACGTGACCTCAGAGCTTTCCCCGTGCCATTTCGAGGGAAGAAAACTTTTTCCCCGGGAGGGAAGGTACCCGTTAAAAGCAGTGAGCCTGCCGCTCACGTTACTTGTATAGCACTTTGCGTTTGCAGAGTGCTCTATAATAATTTCTGTCGGCAATCCGGTTCCTAACAGTTTACAGGAGGCCGTTTTCCCCTTTTCTGAATCATTTTTACAGCCAGAGGCTGGCTTGTGTTCACTGTTCCTTACTGGGCAGCCCCCCCGCATACCTCAGCCTCTGGCAGCTCAGAGCCACGGTGCCCGGGACGGCAGCCGGCCCGATGGGTCGCTCCGGCGGGAAATCCGGCGGCATCCGTGTCCGGGGTTCCGCAGGCAGCCCCCCTGCTCTGTCTCCCCCTGCAGTGGCGGACATCCCGGGCATCGTCCGGGGCGCGCACCGGAACAGGGGCCTGGGGAGCGCCTTCCTCAGGCACATCGAGCGCTGCCGCCTCCTCCTGTTCGTGGTGGATCTCTCGGAGCCAGAGCCGTGGACTCAGCTTGAGGACCTGAAGTGGGAGCTGGAGCAGCACGAGGCCGGCCTGTCCCGGCGACCCCACGTGGTCGTGGCAAATAAGGTCGACCTCCCCGAGGCCAGGGCTGCCGTGCCCCGGCTGCGGGCGCGCCTGGGCCCGAGCGCCGTCGCCCTGTCGGCGGCCACCGGGGAGAACGTGGAGGCGCTGCTGCTGCGTCTGCAGGAGCTGCACCGCCAGCACGTGGCCACCGAGCTGCAGCGCGGCCGCCAGCCGCTCAGGTGGTAGCCCCCCCCCCCTCGGCGCGGAGACGAGTCGCTTACGAAGATCGGCAGCGTGGGTGCCGCGCCCTCCGCCGCCAGCCGGGGCTCCCCCTCCGGCAGACTCCGCGCCTCCCGTACCCGCCGGCGGGCGGAGGGGGTCTCGTCCGTGTCGCTCGGCGCCCTCATCGGCGAGGGCCCCGCGGCCGTCACATGCGGCCGAGCGGCCCGGACTTGGATGAGCCGAGCGGGAGGCGCGGGCCCAGGAGCCCCCACACCGGAACCGTCAGTGCCGGCAGCCGCCCGCGGGGACCGGGTGCGCCCGCAGGCGCGAGGCTCTTCTCGAATGCCCCCGTCTGAGAGAAGCAGGAAGGGCGACGCCTCCCCGGTTGTTCCCAGACGGAGCGGCGCTGCGCGGAGCCGCTTGCGTCACGACTCAATGCACCCAATATCCGACCCGGGGACGGCTGGCTCCCGGCCGCGTGCGGCTTATTAACTCAGGGCGCAGACTTGTGTGCCCCCCAGATAAAGTCCGACGCTGGGGGCACGGCCCTGAGGGCCCTTTAGGGACAAAGTGGATGGGGAGCGGGGGGCCCTGGATCCTGTGGGGACTAGCCACGGGGGTCCCCGCTGCTGGGCGCTGGGGGGCTGGGTGCCGGGCGTCCCCTCAGATGATAAACTTGACCTGAGCCCTCAGGAACAGCTCCGTTCTGAACTACCGTCACATCTGCGCTGGAACCAGAGTCCTTTGCCTGCAGCTTTATTTTAATGTCTGATAATTTCCGAGGTCCTTGTGTTCTGGAAACACAGATGGGTTTTGCGATCTCTTTGCTCTCTCTGGGGCCACCACAAAGGCTTTGGTAGAGTGGCATTAATTATCGTGGCCTTTCATCTCTGGCTGGGCCCCGGCACGCGGTACTCTGCACAGGGGCGACACTGGCTGCCTCCCCGCTTCTGCCCTGCTCTCGGCCGGGCCCCCGGCAGCCTCAGGGCCTGACCCAGAAGACGCTCTGATAAATATTTATGGAACGAAGAAAGGAATGGTGTCTGATAGGTACATTTCAGTTTCTTTTAGTTTGAAAATATCTTGAGGGGCTCCTGGGTGGCTCGATGGGTTGAGCATCTGACTTGATCTCGGCTCAGGTCACGATCTCACAGTCACGAGATCGAGCCTAGCATCGGGCTCTGCATTGACAGCAAGGAGCCTGCTCGAGGTTCTCTCTCCTTCTGTCTCTGCCCCTCCCCTTCCCATGTGCGCACACTCTCAAAATAAATGGACGTTTAAGAAAAATAGATCTTGTAAAGACACGTGGTTGGCGGGAGGACTCGCTGAGTGGCCAAGGCCCCGGTGCCACCCCCCCTCCCGTCCCAGCCCCACACCAGGGCCACCTCTCATGATTGTGGATAGGGGACATGCGTGCCGTCTGGGACCTACACGAGGCGTCCAGCCCTCTGTGTGGCCCATCCTTTCCTTGGAGCTGACCTCTGCCTTGGGCCACTTGCCCTTGTCTGTCCTAACTAATTCCTGTCCCTCCCTGTCGGTTCTTTCCCCAGATGCTCTAGCCCCCGGTCCTCCTCTGCCCTGAGGATTCCCTCTCCCGTGCTCTCCGCCTGCGGTTCCCATGTGGCCTGTGCAAGCTGCCCCCCAGGCTCTGCCCCTTGCTTCAGTCCCTCCCGTCGAGGTGGCTGTCACTTGGTTCCTCATGGCCTTTCTGGAAGTGGCTGTGACAACGGGGGCCTGAGCCTCAGGATGCTGCGCTCCCCAAATCCGCCCACTTTGGGCCCTAAGGCCTGGCACCCCCATTTCCAGAGCGCCTGCACCCACTGGCTCCCAAGAACAAACCTCCAGGCTCCGGCATGGCTCCTGAGGGTGCCTTCAGCACCCCTGCCCTCGGCTCTGTCCCCACCCGACCCCAAGAGGTTGCCCTGCTCTGCTGGCCTCTGGGGAAGCTGGCTGCCCTCCCTTTGTCTTTGCAGAGGCCCGTCTGTCCCCCACGCCTTTCCCAGCCTGGTGGGTGCGAGTGGACGTGGCAGTTCCAGGAGAAGGATGGGGAGGTCGGCCACCTGCCCCGAGATGCGAGGGTAACTGCAGATGACCACAGCTTTGTGCTGCCTGTCCTGTCCCGTCCTGTCCCGCTAGAGGTGACTCTGTCCCTGCCTTTAGCCCGGGCTGACCGGTGACCTGTCCTAACCTGCAGAATGTAGGGTGGGGACCGACAGGCCTCCGGCCTGCAGCTCCCCAGGCCTGGGTGAGGCAAAAACACGCTGTCCACGCTGTCCGCACGGGGTCCGGGCCACACCGTGGGTTCAAGCCAGGAATGTGAGGCTGGGGTCCACATCGGTGTGTAGCTCAGGTGCAGAGTGAGCTGGGGGTGGGGCTTCTCCATCCGGGCGCCTTGAGACCCTGATCTCTCCCGTGCGCCCAGCTCAGCTATCTGGGGACAACGGCCTCGGGCTCCTTGGCAGGCAGCCCAGGTGTGGTGGGGCCCGGAGGCCCTCCCTGTGGCCCTGCAGCCGCACAGCAGACCTGCTCCACCCGGACACGAGCGCCCTCCTGAGGGGAGCAGGCCAAGGACGTGGTGGGGGGAGTTGGTTCCCGTGACAAAGTCCATACGCTGGGGGCTTACAACGAGAACCTCATTCCGTCCCAGCTCTGGAGGCCCCAAGTCCAGCATCACGGCGCGGGCAGGGCAGTGCTCCCTCGGGAGGCGCCGGGGGATCCTGTGCCCCCCCCAGGGGTCCTGGGCTCGCACCATGCCCCTCCGGTCTGCCTCCACGGTCACGTGGCTTCTCTGTGCATCCCCTCATCCTACGAGGACACCAGTCACTGGACTTCGGGCCCACGCTGAGCCAGGACGACCTCATTCTGAGATCTTTAATTCTATCTGCAAAGGACCTATTTCCAAATCGAAACAAGGTCACATCCTGAGGTTCTGCTGTATATGAACGGGGGAGTGGCCAGTCAAGCCAGGATAGCCCCCTTTTTACCTCGACATCATGTATGTGTTGCAGGGTGCCAGTCCCCTCCTCTCTCCAGCCAGCAGCACGCGTGGTGTGGCCCCTGCACATCCCAGATCCTCCCTCCCCGCTCCGGGCCACCTGCTGCCTTGGAGCAAAGGCCCCTCCTCCCCTGGCCTGGCCGCTCGCGCTGCCCCTCCCCCGCGCCAGCTGTTTCTGGGCCACACCAAGCGCTCCCTGTGGTCCGCGTGCCCTTCCCCAGGTACCCCGTGAAATTGGGGAGGCCTCCCCGCGGGGCCCACCGTGGGCCTTGTCAGCCTGTCTCGGCTCCTGCGGCCACCTGGCTTGTGCAGCGACTCCTGCCCCCACGGGGTTCGCTGACAACAGGCACCTGTGATGTGCGCTGTGCCAGGACGGTGCCCTTGAGGACCACGTATGTGTGTCGGGGCGTACCACGGAAGGCCACCGAGCCGAGAGCTCTGCTCAGCGACACGCGGGAGCGGACCGGACACCGCACCCCACCCCCGAGGCCACACGTGGGGTTGCGTTTCAACGGTACTCCTGAAGACCTGCCCAGATGCGTGGTGGATGTGTGGTGCTCAGGGCTCTGGGGGCATCACGAGGGGCCCCCGTGACAGCTGTCCTGTGTCTTGACTGTGGTGACACGATCTGCACAGGTGGTAAAATCTCCTAGAACTTCGTGTTTCTCGGGTTGCACAGCTCAGTTTGGGAAGGTGAAGGGGTGGAGCTGGACGGCAGTGACAGGTGCACAGCGTGACCGTGCCTGGTGTCACTTAAGGTCAAAGGGGAGATTCTGTGTATTTGACTGCGATGAGAGCGTTAGCTAGGCACCCGCCCCACGCTCGCACGCGAGTGCAGGCGGCCCTCGTGCTGTGGTCCCGCTGGGCGGTCCTGTACGCGGCTCCCACGGGGAAACTGGGTGAGGAGCGTGGGGTCCGCGTTGTCTCTTACGATTGCGTGTGAATCCATGACAGCCTCCAAAGAGAAAGAAAAGCAGAAAAGACACCGGAGAAGCCGCTGCTCTGGGATGACCTCCGTGGAGACGGGGAGATCGGGCCTGCGTCGTCCCCTCTGTCACCGAGCCTGGCGTTCCTGATAAATGTTAAAAGCAGACACATAAGGTTGAAAGGACACAAAGCAACCCCTGGGCATCAGGCTTCTGCAGGGAATATCCTTCCTGAGTCCAGGGCACCATGGGGGTGAATGGGTGTGGGCAGAAATTCCTCGAGACCCGCCGGGCACGGTCTGCTCCTCACGGCCTGCACTGGGGCTCTGATGTCAGCATCGCTCCAGGCTTCTGAAAGGCCAGATGGGGCAGGGGGACCCCCAGGCCACCTGGCCCAGAGTGCACAGTGCCACACAGGCTAAGGGGAGTCGCGGTACCTAGTGATTCCCACAGTCCACAGGCCTCTAAACTTCCGGGGCACAGCCAGGGCTGCCTGGGGGCCATGGGGGCCACAGATGGGGCACTGAGGGGTAGTGTCCGTCCTGTGATCATTTGGTTCCTTAAAGAAAAAGTCTTTGCAAAAAATTGATGGGTACCAATGGCTCAACATTTCCCCCAGAGCCGGGAAATCATTCCGATTTCTGCCTTGGCCATGGTCCATTACTACACCCGTATGCTATGCCTGTTACATTCAGCACTGGGAGTTGTGCTAACCCCGCCTCCAGCCTGGTCTCCGTCATCTGTACGGTGGGGACGGTAAGGCCGGGGGAGCAGGGTCACCCCTGGCCTGGCCCGGGCGTCTTACGCTTGTTCACGTCGGCCCCACCCAGGATACTCCAGGGAGCACACCCAGCGGTCCAGGCCTCGGGCCGACACCCCTCCAGCGCCCCCACCCAGCCACCCTGTCCTTTCCACACAGCTGGGTGGCTTCTTAGCGCTGGGCCCTCCCCTGGACCCCCTCCCCCACAGAGTCATGTCCCTGAGAAGGGACAGGGAGGGTTGCCGGATGTGTTGATTTGAATTTCAGATCCACAACAAAGAGCTCTGCACACTTACGCTAAAGCATTAGCTGTTGCAAATCTGAAATCCAGATAGCATGGGCTCCTTCTTTTATCTGCCTGCCTCAAGTGAGGAGGTGTGGGAAGAGGGGTCGGGGAAACACAAAGCTCAGTGCCTGGAGGGAGGGCTGGAGGGGAGCGGGGGCACCCTCTGGCCTAGGGCACCGCCTTCTTCCAACCCCTTAGAGGGAAGCCCCTGGCAGGCGGAGGGAGGCTACAGGCTTGCAGCCAGGGCCAGAGGCAGGTGCAAACCCCACGCCCCCATGTGATTCCCCCACCTACTCCACCCCCACCCACCCTGCCCCGGGCCTCTGCCCCTCCCATGCTGCCCCAGGCCTGCCTGGCTCACACCCTGCTGTCCCACTGTCCTCCAGGGAGGCCCCCTGCAGCCCCGGGGGCAGGCCTTCAGCTGACAAAGTCCAGGGGAGGCCCCCCGGTTGGGAGGGTAGCGTCAGAAAATTCCCCCAGCAGCCCGGACCCCCACCCCAAAAGCGCGTGTTCTAAGTCACTTCCGCACTCCACCTGTGTTAGGACAGCCCTAACTGACCACTTCTAACCAGCTTCCCCCTGGTGTACTCGGGGTGGCCCCAGCAGAAGCCACCCCCTCCCAGAAATAGTGGACGCCTTCCCAAGTGACTCAGAGGAGCCAGCCTGGGCCTGCCCCAGTGCCAGCTGGCTCACGGGGACCACTGAGGAATGTCTGGGATCCACAGATGACCAAAGGGGGCATCTCAAAAGGCCCAGTTCTGATCCCAGGAAATATCCTTGTGACCCCGGTAGGTTCCCGTAGCCTGGTGACCCCACAGAACCACTGCACCACCAGAGGAGCTTTGTCCAAGGGCTCTGACCTCCCAGCTGGATAGATCTGGAACCCTTGACCAAATCGGTGTGTAGCATAAGGCCCAGCAGGTAGCAGGGGCTCGAGAAGGTTCACTGATGCCATCCCAGCATCCACTCATGGTATGTCCCTCTCTGAAATCCCTGCATTAGACTGTGACTCACTTGGACTTAAAGAATGCCCTCTGTTCAAGTGGAAATCTCCATCTTTCCCTGAGTAGTCCATCACACTTTAGCATGCATTAATAGATTGGTGGGCCTAGGAGCAGGACCGAGCAGAACCTCAGCTGACAAAGAAAGCCTGTGGGCCCTGGGGGCACCAGGGGGAGCTTGCCCACCTGCCCAGCCCCCTGGCTTCCCAGGAGCACGGGGTTCTGCCAAGCTGGGGAGCCAGCCGAGGCCGGGGGCCTGGGAAGGAGGGCAAAAGGCAGGCTCTTCCCCATGCACTGAGTTGCCCCAACTCCTACACCGCAGCTAGGAACCAGGGTTTGCTGGACTCTTTAAAGATCATCAGCATTTAAAGTAGAAGCATTTAAAGATCATGAAATTTGTCATGTTTGAATTTGGAAACTGGTGTGACTTTGGTGTGTCACAGATGCGTTTGCAGCCCAGCCCAGTTCGTCACCTCCCCTCCTTACGCCCAAAAGCATCTCCTCTCTCCCTTCTCTTTTTCTTTTGAAGGAGACAGTAGTCCCTCCTAACCCACCGTCGGGCTCCCCATGGGAAGCAGAGGACCCTCCCCTTGACTCGAGGCCGGAAGGTCAGGTGCAGCCTGGCGCTGCGTCACGTGCCGCGTCCTTCACGGGACGTCCATCCCCTGGCGCGGGCATCTCGTCCCGTCACCTGGGCACGAGGAGGGTGAGTCCAGGACAAGAAGGTGCCCCGGAGAGAGACCACAGTCACACGACGTGTGTCACAGCACATTGTCACAACCGTTCTGTTTCACCGTTATTGTTAATCTCCCGCTGCGCCCGGTTAGGGTTTATAAACCTCGCTCGACCAAGGGCGGGGTGTGTGTCGAGGAAAACACTTGGTGCGTGTAGGGCTGGGTGCCCCCACGCCTTCGGGCTTCCGTGGGGGTCTTGAAGCGGGGTCCCCACAGGTAAGGGGGGGCTCTTGTATTTTGGGGCCCTTCTGAGCAGATTTCACAGCAAGCTGCCTGTTTCCCTGGGGGGGGGGGGATGGACTGGATGCCCTGGTCAGGTCCCTCCATGGCACCCTGTGGACAGGACAGATGTCACAGGCATGTGGCCTCAGCCTCCTGACTTTTCTACCCTCAGAGTCTAATGCGTTAAAAGATTGCTTTCTGGAGCGCCTGCCTGGGTGGCTCGGGTGGTCGGTTGAGCATCAGACTCTTGATTTCAGCTCGGGTCATGATCCCACGGACATGGGATTGAGCCCCAAGTCAGGGCTTGGGATTCTCACTCTCTGTCTGCCCTTCTTTCCACTTGTGCGCCCTCTCTCTCTCTCTCTCTCCCCAAAAAGAAAAAAAAAAGAAAAGATTGCTTTCCTACCCATGACCATTACAAACAGCTAATTATTATTTTACTAAATAACTGATTCACTTCCCCATTTTTTCTTAATCAAAGACACAGACCTCCCATGGGCAGGAAGGCTCTGTTGCCCCCCGAGACAGAGGGATGCCAGCCCAGGCCAAGTATTGCTGGATAGGACATTTTCAGCACCTCACACTGCAAAACCCCATCTTGTGTCAGCTGTAGGAAGAAAAGGGTATTTGGTGACTCATGAAACAGAAAGATCCAGACGCTAGCTTTAGGCAGGGCTGCATCCAGGCGCTCGGACAATGGCACCAGGAAGCTGCCTCTTCCCAGGGTTTGACAGGCCTTCCTCTGCCTTGGCCTCAGAGCTGTGCTCCCGCCAGGGGGCAGCCTCAGTGAGGACGGCGCTGGGGGCCACCAGTTGCAGGGCAACACGGGCTTCCCAGAGTCCCAGCCAAGGTCCCAGCACTGCTGCTCTCCGGCTGGGCCCGGGGTGTGCGCTACCCCAACCTGTCACGGGGATTCTGGCCAGCCACGCCTGGGACCCGCACCGGTCCTGAAGCCTGTGGGTGGGGCCGGCCCCCGGGACCCGCTGGAGTGAAGGGGGAGTGGTTCCCCAAAGAAGGGGCAGGGGGGCCAGACGCCTGTGTGCATTTCCGAGGGGCTCCAGGTGCCCGGGCTGTCGGGCTCGGGACCAGACGGAGAAGGTGGCCCCTGGGGGCTGGGGTGCTGGGAAAGTGGTCACAGGAGGAACCAGCACCAATTCAGCCACTCATTAGCTGTGGGACCTTGAGCAGGTCATTATTCAACCTCTGTGCCTCAGTGTCCTCACCTGTCAAACGGAACAGAAGCACCTCATCTGTCTGACGACCAGATGAGCGTAGATGGGAAGCGGGTTCACGATGGGGCCTGGGGCTCAGTGAGTGTTAGACACCGGGAGCTGTTCCCGCCCGGGGAGCATTCCCTGTGCCAGGTTCCACGGCCATGCTTCCTCGCCCCTTCCCTGGTCCTGACCTGCTGGACCCGAGTCCCTGCCTTCTTCCTGTGGGGCTTGACCCTGAGCCCTGCCCCCGACCCCTCCTGTAGGATCCCCAGCTCCCGGATGGCCCCCGCCAGTGTGGGTCACCATCACCGGATGTGCCCTGAGGACTGGAGGGCCGGGCCCGGTCCCCCAAGTATCAGGCACAAGGTGTCCTTTGCCACCCGCAGCCCCTGTGAGGAGGACGCTGTTAGATCTGCAGGGGCCCAGGCTGGAAGGTGGCACAGCCCAGACCACCTGCCCGTCCAGCCACGCCCAGATCCCGTGCTCATTTCCACAGAAAGGAAGGAAAGCAGGGGGCAGAGGTGAGCCCTCTAGGTGCCAGTGCAGAGGGGACTCGTGGAGCCCCTCCAGCCAGCCTGCCTGCTGCCAGGCGGGAGGCACAGGTCAGCACAGAGCTACCCGCTGGGTACAGGGCAGACAGCATGGACGATGGGGCCATTTCTGTAATGATGGGCGGGCAGAGCCAGAGCCCCCTGGCCCCTGGGGGCCCAGGAGAGAGCCTCAGGGATCCCTGCCCCCGCATCACCCTGCCGAGCCAGGACCGCATTCTGTGGAGGAAGAAACTGAGGCCCAGGAGCCCCTGGCTGGCCCCTGAGACTTACTGGGACAGGAAGCAGAAAGGGCTAGATGTTCCCTTAGGATACCTGGCTTCAGTCGCAGCCTCCCCACAGACCCGCTGGGCAGGTGGGGCAGTCCCCTCTCCCAGGCCTCAGTTTCCTCTCCAAACACACTCCCTGCCTGACCTGGGCATCGGATATTGGGGCTTCCCACTCCATAGCCCACCTTGCCTCTTCCCCCTTCTCTCCTCCACTTGCTGGCTCAGGAGGGGTGAGTTTTCCCGGCTCCTTGTCGCAACACAACAGAGCACAAGCAGCCGATACTCAACACGTGCTTGTGTTAAGATCAACAGCGCTGAGCTCCGGTTCCAAAGCTCCCCGGAGCCCCCTCCTGGACAACACGGAGGCCCCTGGTGCTCAGGGGAGCACAGGGGAGACCCCAGTGGAATGGGAGGGTGGAGTCCTGGCCCCCGATGTGTACTGGGTTTGTGATGTGGGGTGAGTCTCCCAGAACCCAGAGCCCTGGCTCCCTCATCTGCAGAGTGGAGAGTGTGAGCACCCCTCGTGGGCTGGCTGTGTTGCTGGCAAAGGTTCTTTGCACCCACAAGTCCAGCCGTGGGTGCGAGGATGGGTGGGGGCGGAGGACAGACGGCCACGTGGCTCCCCCAAACGGCAGGGCTCCAGAGCCGGAGAGGCCCCAGCCGTCCCTGCCGTGGCCCCGGCTCCCCAGAGGAAACACTGGGTAACTTGCCCTTTTGTAGAAAGGTGGGGGGTGCCCGCGTGGCACCCTGAAAACATAGGGTCCGCACCAGCCTGGGAGGGACCCTCCCCCGGCACGGTGCCTGGAACCTGTTCCCAGGGGCACCCCTTTGCCTGCACGCCCTTCTTTCGGGCCCCAGGCTTGGCCCCTGCGGCGTCTTGGAGCGCCCCGCCACCGGGGTCAATGTTGTGAGCGCGTGAACCGCCACCCTTCACACAGGCTCCCAGCCCCTGGCTAGTGAGCTGGCGGCCCCTCCTGTCCAGCCCCTGCCCTGTTGATGTCCCCTGCAGTCCTCAGTCCCCGTGGAAATGGCCATTAGTTGGTTGTCCGCCTCCCAGCTGACCAGCACCCCTTACGGTGCCTGGCACACAGTAGGTACTCAATAAACAACAGCTGCTGGCGTGGGCGAGCCCCTGCAGAGGCTGCCGCTCCCGCCCCGGGCCCGCCGGCTTTGTGTCCCCTCCCGGCGCGCCTGCTTCCAAGGAGAAAGGCCCCCTTGGCGTGTTTGTTTGCTGCGGGACTCAGGCCCAATAAAGTCGGTGTCTTTCTTCTCTCCTCCTCCAGCCTCACGCAGGAGCTCGGGGAGCAGCAGTTTCCAGAGATTGAAGACAAAATTGCTTGAAAGCCTGCGCTTTTATCCTCCAATTTGTAGCCATTTAGCAGGGCTGGGCGGAGGGGCAGCGAGGGCTCTGGCTGTGCTGCTGGCACGGAGGCGCCCACCGCTGCAGAGGACAGGTTCTTTGTCTTTCCCTGGACGGCTCTGGGCTGCAGGGACAGACCCCCGCCGTGGGGGGTTGGCAGGCAGGTCCCGCGGGGCCAGCAGGGAGGCCACTTGGCTGGCAGTGCACGGGGCCCCCAGAGCACGAGGGCTTCCCTGAGCTCCGGGCCCCGCAGAGGGTGGCGCCTACCGTCTCTGCCACCCCTCCCCCTGCAGCCCCTGCTGCGACCTCTGCTCAAGACAACGCCCAGCCCCCAGGCTCGGCCCTCCCTCTGGCACCAAGGAGGGGGCGAAAGAAGAGCATCCTGCCTGGGCGGAGGGGGTCTCTTGAGAGTGTGGAGGAAAGGGGCGCCAGCTTAGGGCTCTGGGAAAGTTTTCTGGGGCATTTGGGAAATGAAGTTGCAGGTATAGCTGTGGGGTGAGAGGTGTCTGGGGGAGGAAGGCTTTGAAATGTTGCTATGAAAAACCTCGCTCTGCAGTGGAGAGAATCAGAGCTTGCTGACCGGTGCCGAGGGCCCGGTGGCATGTGGCCGTAAGAGACAGGCTGTGTCTGCAGTGGGGAAGGAAGGAAGGGGTCAGAAGTGCTGTGCAAGTAGAACCCACGTGGCGGGGAGAGAGCATGAGGTCAGGGGAGGGAGCGCTCTAGTGGCTGGAAAGGAAGGCAGGCTTCCTGGAGGAGGTGGCTTCCGACCGCCCAAGTTTGTATCTCCCCTAAGCTGTGCTGGCCTCGCCCCCTTTCCCAGTGGACTCTGAGCCCCTGGGGCGGGAACAAGGCCTGCCCCCTCCGTGGAGCACGCAGGGACTGATTGTTCATTGGACCCAGGCTCACCCAGCACCACCCTCTTCTTCTCCCCGTCCCCATCTGCCACCCTCAGTCCCGCCTCCACGCCTTTGCCCGGGACCCCTCTTCTATCCAAGGTGGCTCCCCTCCTCAGGCCCATCCCTTCCCCTCCACCCCTGGAGTTCAGCTGGTCCCCTGGCAGCTCCCCAGGTGGAAGATCCTGTGACACAGGAGAACTCCGGTCCTGGGTGGTGGGCAGGTGGCACAGGGGGCGGGGCTGTGGGTCATATTCTTGAGGCTGGAGTGAGGCCCTCCTAGCTCCATGCCGCCTTCCTGAACAGGGGTGCGTGGCTGAGGGCACGGTGTCTCTGATCGGGATCGGACCTGTAGGACAGGCCAGACCAGCCTTATCTCCCCCCTGACCCTCATCCCCTGCTGAGTGGCCTTGTGTCTCCCTGGGGTCCCGACCAAAGTACGGTGGCTCAGCCCGCCCCCAGGAAGGCCTCAGGAATCAGCACCAATAAAAAAATACACTTTACTGTGGACCTCGAACTCTGCAGGGCAGTGGGCAGGCGGGGAGCGGGGCATGCACAGCGCCGACGGGGTGCACGGGACGTGGCCGACGGCCCCGGTGTCCTGGGGCTGCCCCTGCGAGCCCCGGGGGCCCCCTCCCGCCCCTCAGCCGGAGCGGATGAAGCAAGAGAGGCGGCCTTCCCGACGAGCAGGCGTCCGGGGCCCCGGCCGCGCTCGGAGCCGCCAGGCAGGGCCCAGCACCCCGAGCCCGGGGGCGGGGTGGGCAGAAGCAGCTGGCGCAGCTCAGCCGGAAGCAGCAGCGCGAGGAAGGAGGGCGTGGGAGCCCACACCTGCCAATCCAGCCCTGAGCTCCTCAGCAATTTTGTCTCTCTTGATTAAACAGCCAAGGAACATGGAGTTCACGGACGTGTTTTCTTCTTCGTCTTCCTGAAACACCCAGAATGGAAGGGCAGAGGACGGCCGCGGGTTCCTGGGGGGCACTTGGCACTTTGGGGGCGTAGGGACTTGGAGGGGGCCGGGGCCTGGGCTCAAGCAGGGGACAGACAGCAGCAGAGCCCATGGCCCTGGCTTGTGGGGAGGGCGGGGGAGGGGCGGGGGGGCGTGTGCAGGTGTGCGCAGATGTGTGCACGTGCAGGGCAGACTGCTCACGAGGCCCGGAGCGCACGCCGATCACTCGCTTTGGGAAGGACACCAAGCAGCACTTGTGCAAAAGGGTGGACACCACCGGCCACCGGACCGTCTGTGGGGCGCGGGCGGCGTGGCTGGGATTGTTCCTCCCGGGGTGAAGCTAGGGTTTGAGCGGCGGGGTGGGCGACCAGGCTCCGGTTCAGGCAGCAGGGGCCGCTCTGGCCGGCCCAGCGAGCTGCCCCCGCGGCAGGCGGACGGTCTGAGAGATTCTGCCATGGCATTTTGGGCGGGCTGGAGACGAGGCGTGGCTCACGCCCCGGGGGCGGCCAGGTCGGGGGCGGTGTGGCCGGCTGCCCAGGAAACCGGAGCCTGGCGGGGGCGGCGGTGGGAGGCCCCCCCCCCCCCCGGCACCCCGGGTGCCCGCCAAGGGCCGGCTCACTTCCAGCAGTGCTCCAGGGAGCTGTGCGGCTGGATCTTGAGCTTCTGGGGGCAGAGCAGCTTGGTGAAGGCTCGGCGGAAACTGTAGTGGCACAGCGGGTACAGGACGGGGTTGACGGCCGAGTTGGCCCACAGCAGCCAGAAGGACGTCTCGTACCAGTAGTCAGGGACGCAGTGGCCGTGGCAGGCGGCCCGGATGATCATCAAGAGTGTGTACGGGGCCCAGCAGAGCCCGAAGATGCTCACGATGACGGCCAGCGACTTGGCCACCTTCTTGTCCCGAGACAGCCGGAAGCGCTGGGTGATGCTCTGGGACGCCATCTTCATGCGCTTCTCCAGCGACGCGGAGGACGCCGAGGGCTTGGAGCCCCGCTTGAGCGAGCGAGGCCGCTCGGTGCCCCGCGAGGAGCTGCCGGAGCTGGAGGTGGGCGAGGCCGCGGCGCCCCCGCCGCTGCCGCCCGCGAGGGCCGCCTCCCCCGCCTCGGCGCCCGGGGCCGCCTCGCCCACCCCGACCCCGTACCTGTGCAGCGGCACGGCCTCCCCGCGCCCCTTCTGCCGGCAGCCCCAGCAGCCGGGCGCGGCGGGCGGCGGGGAGGGCTGGGCCTCGGGCGGGGGCTCGGGGTCACGCGCCCCGTCCAGCCGGACGCGGGTGCGCCTCTGGATGTTCAGGTAGATGCTGAGGTTGAAGAAGGTGACGCTGAGGAAGGGCGTGAAGAACTCGAGTGTGGAGGCCGTGATGAGGAAGTACCAGTTGTAGAAGAACTCGGCGTAGCAGTGGCCCTCCGGGATGGAGCTGCCGCCGGACAGGTACTCCCAGCTCAGGATGGCCGGCCCGTACAGGAGGAAGGCCAGCACCCACACCATCACCATCTTCTGCACCGCCCGCCGCGTGTCGCCCTGCTGGGCCCGGTAGGAGACCTGCCCGGGACACGCCGGGTCAGGAGGGAAGGGGCCCGGGCAGCAGCAACAGGGGACTGGGAGCTCCCCCAACACCCCGCGCCCCCCCCCCCCGCCGCCACCGCCGCAGCCTCTGGGGCCTCTGCGCGTGGCCTCCCTCCCCTGCCCGCTCCCCACGTGGGTCTGGCCGGCTGAGGCCCCAGCACACTCTCCCGCGGTCATGCAACCTCCCTCAGATCGACCCCAAACGCTAACTTCGTGCCAGGCTGCTTGCGTGCCACCCCTGCTGGCCGTGGGCACCCAGGGGGTGGGGGAGGTCCTGTCACCCTCCCCTGGCCACCAGGCGTCCCCCGTGCCGGGCTCCGTGCCCGGCACCTGCTGGGTGTCTCGTGCAATCTTCACGGTGGAAGTTGTCCTCCCTTCCCTGGTGGCTCAGGGAGAGCGGCGGAGACCACAGGTGGATTGGCTCAAGGGGACCCTGAGCCCCTGCTCTGCACTGTCTCGTGGCCTCTCCAGGCGGGGACACGTGGGGCCCCCAGCAGAGGGCGCTCAGAGTGACTGGCAGAGTCATCTCAAAGAAGAGGGCCAACCGGGACTCCGGCTGCTGCCCCTGTGCCCGCCTGGCCCTGATGCGGGCCAGCGTCCAGCGTCCCTGGCTCACGGTGACTACTCACACCAGGAAAAGCTTGTGGAGCCAGAAGCTGATGACTGACTTCTGGGGGCACACTCGTGCACACATGCACGCACGCTTGTGCGCACATACACACACACACACACACACACACACGAGCGCACGGTGGGGAGGGTACCACCGACGACCTCTGGCCCAGATCCTCCCTCAGCCCTCCAGACTTTGCACCTGCTCCAGGGCGGAGGCTGAACTGCCCCCGTTCCTTCAGGAATACCCGATGCCGGGTCCAGACGTGCCTCCTGCCTGTCCCAGGACCCGTCCTACTGGCAGCAAATGGCTACTGAGTGGGCGGCTGGCCATAGGGTACCCAGTACGTCAGGGGTGAGGCCAGCAGAGACCAAGCCCACCCGGTACTGCCCACAGCTTGGAAGTGGCCATCCTCTGCTGTGGCCACGTCCTGACCACCCCCTCCCAGGAGCGAACATGGGGCACCGGCTTCCCAGACTCACGGCGCGGGTGACTGACAGGAAGCGGTCATAGCTGATGAGCACGATGTTGAAAACGGACGAGGTGCAGAGTAGGTAGTCCACCACCAGCCACAGCTTGCAGAGACCACGGCTAAAGGGCCAGCGGCCAGTCAGCACATAGGGCACATATAGTGGGATGCAGAAGGCCCCTGTAGGAGAGTAGGGCCACGGTGGGCCATGGCTGGACAGGGGCCTGGGGTCAAACCCACCACAGTGGAGAGACAGGCAGGACCTGGGGGTGGCGCAACGGCCGCTTTACCGGGACCGGCAACCCTGACCTTGCCCTTGCCTCCGCCCTGTCTCTTAGGCACACCCTCTACCCTGCGACTGGCCTTCAGCCCCTGCCTAGCTTCCAGTCCTACTGGCGTCCCCTGGACTTGGAGGTAGGAGGGAAGATCCAGGGGTGGGGACCTCCGGGCATGATGAGACCCCCCCCCCCCAAGCCTTGATTCGGTACGTCCACATTTCTGTGCAGTCCTCCCAGGCCCCAGAGGGAGGCAGGAAAATTTCCTCCCCCCTCTTCCACCTGCTGGACCCCAGCCCCTAACCCAGCCTTTGGACAGCCTTCCTCCTCAGCTCAGAAAGAGAGAACGCCTTTCTCCCGACCCAAAGGGCATTGGCTGCCACCACGCCAGCCGCTCCCACGGCCCAGGGTCTGGCAGACGCACTTAGCAGCCCCAACAGGTGTCTGGCGCTCGGGCCCCCTCCGCGCGCCCCGCCCCCAAGCCGGCAGCAGTGCACGGACACGTGAGAGCGCGCTCCTCCGAGCATCTCCCCCACCCCCACCCCGCTTCCCCCACGCCCCCCTCCCCCAACAGGGCTCTAAAAACTCCCTTCCATGTCCCCTCCCCCAAACCTCTCCCAGCGCCCTCCGCACGTCCTGAGTCCGCCAGCAGCCTTTGTTTGGCTACGGCGCAGGAGCCAGCGGTGCACTCGCGGCCGCTGCGCCTTGCGCCTGGCCAAGCGCCCGCCCGCCCGCCGGGGCCCCTTCCCGAGGAACATCCCCCCCCACCCCCAGCCCCGGTCCCGGGTGGGGGAGGCAAGGAACTTCGCCCGCGCCCCCCCGCCCCCCCCCCGGGTCCCGGACGCCCCCTCCCCAAACAGGGCTCCCTGGCGGGGCCGTGTGCCCGAACAGAAAGGCGCCCTAGGTCCACGCTCCAATCCCTGCTGGCCGGGCCAGGCTGGACACTCCTGGGCTCGGGCGGGGGCTGGGGGCTTTACCCACGAGGAAGTCGGAGATGGCGAGGTTGAGCAGAAAGAAGTTGTTCTGGGTGCGGAGGCTCGAGTCGGCCACGAAGGCGAGCATGACCAGCGCGTTGCCGAGCACCGTGGCCACGATAAGCAGCGCCATGAGCGCGGCCAGCACCGCGGTCCAGGCGGCGGAGAAGCCGCGCGCCCCGCCCGCAGCCGCCGCCTCGCCCGCCAGCGCCCCCGACGCGTTCAGCGGCCCGTCGGGCGGCGTGCGCTCCATGACCCGCCGGCTCAGGCGGCGCCGGGGCGCGGGGCAGGGCGCGGACCGCCGGCCGGGCGGCCGGGAGGGGCCCCGGCCCGGGAGCCTGGTGTCTGCGGGCTCTCGGCCCGGCCGGCTTCCCCGGGGGGTGCCCGGCGCATGGTCCGCGGGCGCCGAGACCCGGGACGGGGCCGGGGCTGGCGGCGCCGAGGGGGCTCGGGCCGGAATCCGAGCCGAATGGGGCCAGCGGCACGACCGCTGCAGCCCGGGCGGACCCGGAGCGGAGCGGGAGCCCGAGCCGCCGCCAGAGCGCCGGTGCGCCCCGAGTGCAGCGCGCAGCCGAGTGCGCCCCGCGCGCAGCCCGCCGCCCCCCGCGCCCCGCGCAGCGCCCCCGCCATTGGCTGCCGCCCGCGCCCCGCCCCCGCCCCGCCCCCGCCCCGCCCGGCGCCGGCAGCACCACGGACAGCGCCGCGTGCCCGCCGGGCCGCCGGAGCCCCAGCCAGGAGCGCTCGGCGGCTGGCGGAGAGCCCGGCCCGAGCAGGCGGGCGCCGGGGCGGGGGCGCGCCTGCTGCCAGCCGGCCCGCGCGCACAGGAGCCGGTACCTGCGCCGCCGGGCTCCCCGGCGACCCTGGCGGGCCCTCGTCGGGAGTCGGGACGATTGTGGGGACCTGAAATGCGGGGAGGGGTGCAACTGCTCCTGCGCCCAGGGGAACTTGCCCCGCGGGACCCCTCCTCCTGTCATGCTTCAGGCAGGCGGGTCTCAGGGGAAGGAACGTCCCAAGGAGAAAGGAGGGGGAGGGGTCTCCGAGAGCAGGGGCCCCGACCGGGGGTCCGCTCCAGCCCCCATATGCGTGGGACTCTGGGCAGAGCCCAGCGCAGGGTCTAGGGTGACCTGCAAGGCGCAGACGGTTGTGGAGTTACATAAGGGAAGATGGGGGGCCAGTGGGCCCAGCCGGGAAGGGAGCACACCCCCCCGGGGCTCCGGCGGCCCCAGGTTGAGCAGGGAGAGGCCAGAGGTTCAGAGCCTGGCCATGGCCCCCTCCCCCTGCTGACAGCAGAGTGAGGCGGTCACCGCTGCAGGGACAGGCGAGGTCACTGCGCTTAGGGCGCAGCCAAGGCAGCAGCTGCCGCGGCTGCGTTAGCGCCTGCAGGAGGGGGGGGGTGGGGAGGAGAGGCGGCGGGAAGGAGCACCCCCTCCCCCCCAGACACACATGCTCAGATAGACAGGGTCAAGGACAGATTCGGCAGGAGACACAGCGAGACAGACAGATGCGCCCACACTCAGACACACAGACACCCACAGACCAAGGAAACAGCCACCCAGCGTCAGGCTGGGGACCCACGAACGGCAGTTAGACACACACACAGCAGACAGCAGACAGCCAGGGAACAGCGCCCGAGGGAGAGAAAAGCAGCGACTCTCTCTGCTCTGTCTCCAGCGGCGCGCATCTGCGGAAGCCTCCAGGAGGACAGAAATGGGCGAGTCTGCATGTGGGGGGTGGGGGCAGCGAGGCTGGGGGGAGGGGCTGCTGTCCCGCCGGCACACACAGGCGCTCCCACACTTGCCGTGGCTTCCTCAGCACGCGGGGACCGTCTCTTGCCCTAGCCCCAAGAGACACTTCAGAAACTTTGGGAAGTGGAGGAGGCTAGGCTCCCTCTAACCCTTCCTCGGAGCTGGCTGTGCAGCAGGAGACCCCGGACCTTCGCCCCAGGGGGCCCACTGTTCCGTGGCCTCTCGCGGCCGGGCCCGTGCTGGAGGAGGAGGGCGGGGCTCCAGCTCCTGCTCCCAGAAGCCCTCTCTGAGCACCTGGCTATACTCCCCTCCACCAGCGAGCCCTGTCCCTCTTGCAGGCTCCCCGGCTTCTCCTCACCGTACCCCAGTGTGCCTGGTGGGCAGGGCTTTGCCAGGACCAGGCAGCTAGTTGGTGGTGAGGCGAGCCACGCAGAGAGTTTCTGGAGCAGCAGAGAGCCGCTGGACCCCATCACTGCCATCCCCCAAGTTGTCCTGCACCTTTGGTCCTGGGTCGGGACTCTGCGCCCCACGCTCTGTCTGCCAGCAGCTCCCTGCTGAGCGGGTCCCCCAGGCCCTGCTCTTTCCCAGTCGCCCAAGGCTGGCCTTGGCCGGATGGTGCTGTGTGGGTGCCCTTCACCCCTGGCCTTGGGAGATGGAGTTTGATGGGGGACTGGAGGGGGGCTTTGGCTCTCTCTCACTAGCTGGGAGCCCCTTTTCCAGCCTCGGTGTCCCCCCTGGGATGAGGACTACGTGTTGCTTACTGTATGGGATGGAGGGACAAGTCAAGGGGAAGTCTGTGTAGAGGGCAGCAACTCTGAAGTCTCGGTGAAGCTGGCCGTGGTTGTCCTTGTGGCTATCAATATTCTGGAGCCTTCCCTGGCAGTCTTTGTCCCCACAGCAGCTGGAGGGGTCATGGACTCAGTTAGACCCTGGCACTGGGGGGCCAGCTATATGACTCAAAGGAGTCATGTGTTTTCCTGAGGTGGAGATGGCCTCTGTAAGTTGAGGCCATCAGGAGAGGGAGGGCCAGGGCTGACCCACAAGTTTGAGGGTGACCATGGCCAAGACTGGTGAGCACCTCCTCCTGGCATTTACATGCATGACCTCATTAACTCCCATTTGCCCTCAAAGGTGGATAGGACCGAAGGTCCCTGTGCAGAGTGGGAAAGCCACCTGCCCAAGGTCACACGAGGCCAGAGGCCCCTCATTTAACAGCCACACTCTTGGCCCGGCTCTGACCTCAAGGCCCTTGAGGCCAGTTTTGACCTTGGTTGGACAGAAGCCTGATGTCCGCTGGGCTGGGCCCAACTGGGCCAAGGCAATTTGGGGTGAATGAGGCAGGTCCTCATATGGCTGTGCACAGGACATCTTGCCCTGGGGGTTCTGTCCCAAGAAGTGAGTATCCAGGTCTCTGGATGGCATGGACCCTCCAAGACCCTGGGACAGTCGGGTTGATGGTTGGGGGACAGGAGCAGGGCCCTACTCTGGCTCACCGAGACCCTCGCAGAGTGGCTCGTGCCCCAGTTTCTCCATTTGGTGTGCCAAACGTCCAGTCTCATAAAGGGGCCGTAGAGCAAGCACCCCATTCACACAAACTCCAGCCAGAATCTCCTGCAAACCCCACACAGAGGAGATCATTCACCCACCGACGGATCGATCGGTTCGTTCATTCATCCATGCAACAAGGTTTTCCTGAGCACCTACTACATATCAGGCATCGCGCCAAGTTCTCCTAACGGAGGGAGGCCGGCATAAGGCCGTGACTGAGTAAATGCCTCCGTCCGACGGTTGTAGGAAATGAAGCAAAGCAGGGGACAGACGGTGTCAGGGCACAGGCCTGGGGTAGCCACGGCGTGTGCCACTCAGCTCTCCTTTCAGGAGAGTGGGGCACAGGGGTCTGCTGCTGAACTGGAGCTGAGGCGACTCCCAGCCCCTGGTGGCAGGTGCCGCGTGAGTCAGAACACGGCCCAGGTGACAACATCCGTGGGTTCAGGGGCAGGGTCCAAAGCCTGCGGGGCTGGTCCGGGGGCCTGACCCGTCAGGTCAGAGGTGGGGACAAGGACTCTGGGCTGGGGCCGTGTGGATGGACGTGTGACTATGGGCCCCGGTGTTCCCCGGGAATGGCGTGATGGCACAGAGCGGTCACGCCAGGGGCCACGCGTGAGCCAGGAGCACGGGCTCCCACCTGCCCAGGACGACCTGGCTACCGCCTCCTCTGAACGTCCGACCCGCCGGCAACAGAGACCAAACGCCGAGTCCCCAAAATGGCACATTCTTCTGGAGAACAAATCGCCACCTGGTGGCGAATTGGATACGTTGGGCCCCTTCCACACTGGCCGGTCTTCACACACGGGCTCGGGTGTGGGCGCGGCACCGTGACCCAGGGCCTCATGGAAGCCTGACCCGAGGACAGGGAAACCCATGCCGGGCGGCGCCCTGTCAGGGCCCATCAGCGTGGAGTCCGCTGCCTGCTCGGCCTGCCGCACCAGCTGGACTGGGTCGCTTCGCAGGACGCAGACGGGGACAGCCTTCCAAGGCACCACAGCAGGGCAATGGCCGAGAGGGCGGGCGCCGCCCCATGGGACCCAGCGGAACGAACCGGTCTGTACGCGGCACTGCATGCCCGGCGGGAGGAGAACGAACGCCCCGGACGCCGTGGCCCACGGAGGAATTTTACCCCCGCCCCCGGGGCTCTGCAGGGTCACAGGCCCCCTCCCACAGGCACACTGGCACCCGGACACACGGGCAAGGGCCTGGTGAACTCAGCCTCGACTGCCTCCCCGGCATTTCGAGCCCCTTGGGCCCAGACAGGAGGAGCAGTCAGGGCTCCATCAGCAGGAGGGGTGGGGCTGCTGGGACCTAAAGCGGCCGTGGGGAGACGTGTGGAGTGCAGGGCCCTCCTGGCACCGTGGGGCCCCCGTGTGACTATCACGTGCGTGGACAGTGCAGCTGTCCCTGCCTGAGAAGGCACAGCAACCAGGGACTCAGACCCTCAGGGGTGAGGGTGTGGGTCACCCTCCCAGGCAGGCCCCCAAGACCTGCAGAGTGACATCGAGGTGGGATGAGGCTGGCCGGGTAGGCTGGACGGTGGAGGAGGGAGGGGCTGAGCCCCAGCTGAGCCCCGAGACCGGCCGTAGCAAAGGGGCTCGCCCGCCATCCCTGTCCTCCAATTGTCCCCCCAGGAGAGAGGCTGGGGCAGCCCCGGGGGGGGCCCCACGTGCAGGGGACAGCACCTGCAGCACTCAGAGGGGCTCAGCTGTCCCTCCCACCGAGGACTGAGGAGGGAGGGGGCAGCCCGGTTGGTGTCTGGAGGGAGGGGGAACTGCGGGAGCAGAGGACCAGGACGTGGGAGCGTGTGTCTGTGGCTGGGGCACAGAGCAAGGGGACGGCGTGGGAGAGGGCAGACGTGCTGCCTGGAGGGGGAGGCCCCGCAGGGCTGTGGGCTGTGCCGGGCCCCCCTCCTCGGTGCACAGAGTCTGGCGGGGTGGAGGGCAGAGGCCCAGGGCCGGGGGAGGTGCCCCCGGTGAGGGTGATGTGGCCCCGCCCTGCATGGCAGTGCGGGCGGAAGACCTGGCCGGATTCTGGGTGTCTTTTGAAGCTGACCCGTGAGGCGTGTGACACAAAGGCAGAGGTCAAGGCTGACTTCAGGCTTTGGGTTCAAGTGGCTCGGAGGAGGGTGTGGCACGGGTGGGCAGGGAGCATGCAGGAGGGGCAGACTGGGGCCAATGGGGTGCCTGAGATTCAACTGCCCGTTGGACGTTCTGGAACAGACGTCGACAAGCCCCCAGGGCCCAGCCCCAGCTCTGGGATCAGAAGCCGGGCCCCGCGGCAGCCCGCCCCATTCCTCCTGGGTCCTGGGTTAGAGGAGCTCCGCGCTGGAGAAACAAAGTTGGGTGTTGCCCGTGTCAGACCAGCAGGCCGCCGTCCCTTGCGTCCTACGCTGTCACCAGGCTCTGCCATTAGCCACCCGCGTTGTGCTGGAAAAACCTTTCTCCTTCAACCAACCGCGTGCCCGCGGCTGTTCCCGCAGCGCGCTGCCCTGCCGCGTGGGACGTGCCCACTAATGAGGAATAATGGAGGCGTGGAACTGCCCAGGCCCAGCTGCGGGGCGATTGTCCTGCTGGTGACGGCCCCGGCACATTTGCCAGAGCACTCGTCAGGCCTCTGGGTCCAGCACGGTGACACTTCTTCAGAGGAACCACTGCTGTTTGCTTTCTCTCTTTCTGCAGGAGCTCATTTGAATACGGGAATGCAGAGTTTTCTTTTTTTGTTCCTTGTCTTTTTTTTTTTTTTTTTTTCTCTTGGTGACATTCTGAGCCAGCTCCTGGTGCGTCCTGATGAGTTCAGGGTCCGGGTGTGACCAGAATGGCTCTGGACGCCACCAATTTGGAATAAAAGCTGGGTCTGATTTCCCTGCCTTTAGGGACAGAGCTGAATTGGGCCCAGGGCCCAGGTGGCAGGAAGGAGAGAGGGGACGGGAGGACCAGGGATATAGTGGCTGTAGTGTGGCTGCAAATGACAAAACCGACTCGATACCCCTAAGGGAGGGGGTACTGATTGTGGCCTGTGGCTGAAAGGTCCAGGGGGTAGGTTTCAGACACGGCTGTATCCAGGAGCTCAAAGAACAGCAGCTTCTTGCCATCTGTCTTTTCCCTGTATTCACCATTCCCAGCAGGGGATGTGTCCCTGAGATCGCTGCCTACGGCTGGGCTGCCCTCCTGTGCTCTCATTCACTCCCCGGGAGGAAGGAGGGGCTGCCAACAGAAACCCAGAATTAGCGCCACTGGCCTGGCTCAGACCTAATCCTGGTGGCTGGCAGCCGTGCCTGAGCTTGCGGCAGCGTGGGCTGACATCCTTAGAACCCCACCCCTGTGGAGGGTAGAGGAAGGATGGAGGGGGAAGGGCGGTAGGGGGGAAGCCGAGGTCGCCCCCCGCACCCGCCACGGGGTGGTGGGGGGTCCCGTGGGGGGCCCCTGGCCCTTCCCCCAGCACGGCCTTCGTCGGCAGGGCCCAGGGAGCCCGGGCACGCTCCTGGGGGTGGGCCTGGGCCCCGAGAGCTCGGTGGGAGGCCCCTGGGACAAAGCCCCTGGGTGGGGGTCCCTGGGGGCAGCTGGGACTGCGAGACCGCCTTCTTCCCGAGCGTCCGCTGCGAGCACGGGGCACAGAGGGAGAAGAGCGTGCAGGGGCGTGAGGGGCGAGGGCGGCTCTGTCCCACGGCAGGCCCGGCAGACCGCAAAGAGCCCGGGCAGGGCGGCTCTGGAGGCCGCCTCGGGCCCGCCCGGCGGGAAGGAAGCCCGCAGCCCTTCCTGGCCTACTTCTTGCTTGCCGGGAGCCGGTGCTGCAGGCTCGGAGGCTGGGTCAGCCCGGCCCACAGCCCGGTCGGCGGGCCCCAGGAAAGCTCACACCCCACTTCAGCCCCTCCCGCCTCGTCCCTGCTGGAGAGACCCCCTCCGGGGCCTTGGTCTCCACTGGGGGGAACGAGAGGCCGAGGGCAGAGGCTGAGGCTGCCAAGAGCACGGTGAGTGTGGAGAGGGAGTCGGCACCTGACTTGGGTCTGAAATGTCCTCACCTTGGGTTCTTTCCCCCAAGGGTGGGGCTGGGCGCAGTTATCAAACACAAAAGAAGGGTAATCTCTGGTGGGCTCCCCGGAAGAGGCGCAGCCTGGGAGAGGTGTGGTCTGAGGGGCATGGGGACAGCTGCCTGGGGGAGGGGCGGGGACAGCTGAGGGGCCAGAGGGGTAACAAATGCCCTTCTCTGAGGAAAGAGGCAGCTGTACCTCCAGAAAGTCCCTCTGCAAGACCCAGGCTCTCTCTCTGGTTGTGCCCACCCCCCGGCTGGCTGGCGAGTACTCCCTGAGTGAACGAGGCCTGTTTTTTAATTTTTTTAATGTTTATTTTTGAGAGAGACGGACAGAACGGTAGCAGGGGAGGGGCAGAGAGAAAAGGAGACACAGATTCGGAAGCAGGCTCCGGGCTCCGAGCTGTCAGCACAGAGCCTGACACGGGGCTCGAACCCACAAACCGTGAGATCACGACCTGAGCCGAAGTCGGACGCTCAGCCGACTGAGCCCCCAGTCGCCCCAGAATGGGGCGTGTTTTATCTGTGCAGCTTCCCCCCGTGGGCAAAGCCTGGACGCTCCATGGAGAAAACTGAGAACTCTGCTCTCATCCGCTGTGTCTCCTCCAGGGCCCTGGGTCAGGCTGCGTGGGGGCTGTCGCGGGGCCTGGTGAGAGGCTGGAGGGCTCTGAACCTGAATCCGGCTTGTGGGGGACGGGACCCGGCCATCCCCAAGAGTATTTGGTTGGGTGACCCAGCCCTGCCACAGGTCACCTGGGCCTGGGGACCTGGGCTGAGCATACTCCGCGGTTCCCCAGCCGCCACTGCTCTGGGGCCTTCGGACCGACCAGAGCTCCCTCTTTCCTGTAAATGTCAAAACTTGGGGGGTCGTCAGCCCGGACAGAGGTGGGGACAGGCCACGCTGACCCGGGGCCCAGTCCCAGGGCTTGTGGCAGTGGGCTAGTGGGGAGGGGTGGGCCTGCGTGAGCGGGGGGCGGTGCCCAGGGTCCTGTCCCACGCTGAAAGCCGCGCTCCGGCCCCAACACTCCCTGCCCTGAGCCGCTCCTTTGTCTGGACTCCTGGCTGGCAGCTGGCCAGTTGCTGCCTGCCCTTGGAGGCCCTGCCCTGACCGGAGCGTGTTTCTGCTTGGTGCCCTCTGCCCAGCAGCAGCACGGCCACAGCGCCTTAGCTCCCCAGTGCGTCATCCGGGGCTGACCTTCCCCTCCCTTCGATGTGCCTGTCCCCCACTGGGCCCCTCCTATGATGATCAGGCGGGGTGGGCCTGGTGACCGCAGTCCATTTGCAGACCCCCAGGCCTGGGGTTTGAGGCTGGGCAGGGGCCACGTGCTCCGCACACGGGCCGACAGTGCCCTTGCCCCTGGACGGCACCATTGAGGTCAGCACGGTACAGGTAGAGGAGTCTGTCGAGGGTAGGGGACGGGGTGACCTCTGGGCTGGGCACACCGGGGGCTGTCCTGGGACATTGATTGCCGTGTGCAGGCCACTCCCCCTGACTGGCTGCTGCCCTGCTCTGCTCCAGGGGTGAGGCCGAGAGGTCAACGGTCCCCATCTCGGGCCTCGGGCCTCGTGAGGGCCCCCAAGGCCGAGCCCTGGCCCTGGAGCCTGAAGCCTGGCTGAACTTCTGTTCCTACCCCCACACCTGACCCATCACCTTCCCCCACGGGTCCCCGTGCCCCCCTCCCCACCCCGAAGCCCTCATCTTGCCTATGCGGGTGCTGGGCCCCGAGGGTGCAAGCACGCGTGAGCCCGGTCCCAGCCCCCGGCACACCAGCGTCACCCTGCCCCTGCCTGCAGCCCCGGGCCCCGCTTCCCCCCTGAGGTGGCCGGGCTTCAGGGGGGCCCCACGGGGCCTGCACGCGGGGCCCGCACCGCCCGGAGCTGCCTCCTGCAGGAGGAGACGGGGCCCGGCCCTGGCGAGGCGCCTCTGTGTGCTCTGGGAACCCCGGGGCTCAGGGGGGCTCCTTGTGGGGCCTGTGTCTGTCAGGAAGATAGCCAGCGAGCCAACTGCGGTGCTGGGGGCGCTGGACCCAATAACAGCAATGTCCCTTCAGTGCCGGGGCGCCGGACCCAATAAGGGAGACGTCCCCAAGTCCTTGAGGGAGATTGCTTCCAACAGCGGCGTGACCCAGGCTACAGCAGAAAGAGGCCGGCTCAGCTTTGACTGAGGACAATGAAGTCCCAGTGCCCAGACCCAGACCAGAGACTTGCCTTCTGCAGGGACACACGGGGCACCTGGGTTCTCCCCAGGGCCCTGGGGGAAGGGCTGCTTCTTACCCGGGGAGATGCCCTGCCCTCTCCGCCAGCCCCTGCCCTCTCCCCATGCTCCTGCCCTCTCCCCTATATGCCTGCCCATTCCACAGTCCCTGCCCTCTCCCCCATGCCCCTGCCCTCTCCCCATGCCCCTGCCCTCTCCACCACGCCCCTGCTCTCTCCACCACGCCCCTGCCCTCTCCCCCAC
This sequence comes from Panthera tigris, assembly GCF_018350195.1. NCBI lineage: Eukaryota > Metazoa > Chordata > Mammalia > Carnivora > Felidae > Panthera > Panthera tigris. The sequence continues at coordinate 1,721,623 of NC_056662.1, read as the reverse complement.
ACCCTGCCCTCTCCCCCATGTTCCTGCCCTCTCCCCCATACCCCTGCCCATTCCACAGTCCCTGCCCTCTCCCCCATGCCCCTGCCCTCTCCCCATGCCCCTGCCCTCTCCACCACGCCCCTGCTCTCTCCACCACGCCCCTGCCCTCTCCCCCACACCCTGCCCTCTCCCCCATGTTCCTGCCCTCTCCCCCATACCCCTGCCCATTCCACAGTCCCTGCCCTCTCCCCCATGCCCCTGCCCTCTCCCCATGCCCCTGCCCTCTCCACCACGCCCCTGCTCTCTCCACCATGCCCCTGCCCTCTCCCCCACACCCTGCCCTCTCCCCCATGCTCCTGTCCTCTCCCCCACACCCCTGCCCATTCCACAGTCCCTGCCCTCTCCCCCATGCCCCTGCCCTCTTCCCATGCCCCTGCCCTTTCCACCACGCCCCTGCTCTCTCCACCATGCCCCTGCCCTCTCCCCCACACCCTGCCCTCTCCCCCATGCTCCTGCCCTCTCCCCATGCCCCTGCCCTCTCCCCCAGCCCCTGCCCTCTCCCCCATGCTCTTGCCCTCTCCCCCATGCCCCTGCCCTTTCCCCATGCCCCTGCCCTCTCCCCCAGCCCCTGCCCTCTCCCCCATGCTCCTGCCCTCTCCCCATGCCCCTGCCCTCTCCCCCACGCCCCTGCCCTCTCCCCCATGCCCCTGCCCTTTCCCCATGCCCCTGCCCTCTCCCCCACGCCCCTGCTCTCTCCACCACGCCCCTGCCTTCTCCCCCACACCCTGCCCTCTCCCCCAGCCCTTGCCCTCTCCCCATGCTCCTGCCCTCTCCCCTATATGCCTGCCCATTCCACAGTCCCTGCCCTCTCCCCCATACCCCTGCCCTCTCCCCCAGCCCCTGCCCTCTCCCCCAGCCCCTGCTCTCTCCCCATGCCCCTGCCCTCTTCCCATGCCCCTGCCCTCTCCACCACGCCCCTGCTCTCTCCACCACGCCCCTGCCCTCTCCCCCACACCCTGCCCTCTCCCCATGCTCCTGTCCTCTCCCCCATACCCCTGCCCATTCCACAGTCCCTGCCCTCTCCCCCATGCCCCTGCCCTCTCCCCATGCCCCTGCCAGATTCAGCCTGGATCTACCTTTCCCTGGCATCACATAGTCCTCTCACATTTCCAGATTTGCTCTGCTGACTCATGCAGAGCCGGAAACACCCATATGACAAGTAATGATCCCTTCCCTGGGCTCTGTTTTCCCATCTGTACAATGGTGCAGTATTGGAGAAGCCAGTGGCTAAATGCCCCCGGAAACATTTGGAGCTCCTTGGGGTCTGTCTTGACTGACTCACCAGTGCACCATCCGGAAGGGTGGTTCCAGCCTGCGATGCCCTGATGGGGAGAGGCGCGCTCCAGAGGCCTGGACTCTCCGTGTGGAGAAGTGGGCTTGGAGGCTTCTCATCAGAACCCGCGTTCCCCGCCCCAGGTTCGGCTCTGCTCCCCTCCCCGTGGCACAATGTATGCCCTTGAGACCAAGCCCCCCGCCTGCCTGATTACCCCAGAGTGATGCAGTGATGCCCCAGGTCCCATCCCGTGCCCTGCCACGGATGGGGCCAGCCTCGGGGTGGAGGTCCCTCAGGAGAATCTGGCCACTCCTAGGAGGGAGGGGTGGCCGCTGGGGAGAGCGCTGGCTGCTCGGCTCTGGGGCCACGCCTGTGTCCTGCCTTCACAGGTGCTTTTCCCACGATTCTGTCTCCTCTGGGCTCCACCCAGCCCTGGGGAAGCGGGCTTGGAAAGAACCCCTGTTTGCAAACTGCGGGGGGCTCCAGGCTCCATCGCAACCCTGGCTGCCTGCCAAGACCACCTGCACCCACCTCCTGCCAGCATCCAGGGGCATTTATTGAGCACCTACTGTGTGTAGCTCGGCTAGGAGCCCAGAAAGCAATGTTACTCCTGTAGCCAGTGAGTGGCTGGAGGTGCCCGATGGCTTCGTCTCTGGTGGTGCTCCGGCTGTGGGACTCGCGGGCAGATCGCCTTCCCGGAGCTGGGGCAGGTCTGGCTAAGTCCCCAGCATGAAGCCTCTTCTCAGCGCCTTTGCCTCCTCCCCAGAACAAGCCCGACCTGCTCACCCAGCCTGCCACCCTGCCTGGAGGGGACAGAGCCACCCAGCCTGCTGTGCATGGCCTGGAGAGACAGCACCTGTGGGCCCTGATGCCTGTACCTTATCTAGGGCAGCTGCAGAATTTGTGGGGCCTCGCGCAAGAGAAAAATGCGGGCCCCTCCCCAGCAATGAAGAATTTCAAGGCGGCAACAGCGGGGCAGTGAACTGAGCACGGAGCCTCGCCTGACTGCACAGGTCGCACAGGGCACAGTCCTCCATGAGCCACGAAGGCAGGCCTGGGGCGTGCCTGGCACACTGTGGCCAGCTGTCCCCTCCTCTCCCCTCCCCTGCCTTCACCTCCCGGGATGGCATGGAGGGGGCACGCTGACCCCCAGAAGAACCTCAAATGCCCCAGTGCTTCCTACCCAACACCCCCACCCCACCTGCTGCTGGTGCCCCTTTCTCCTGCTTCTGCCCACCCTGCTGATGGCCCGCACGCAGACGCACCACACCCCTCCTGCCCCACGTGGGCCCCTAGGAGGGGTGGAGAGAGAAGGGGCAGGGCCCAGCCGCCCCTCCCCTTGCCCGCGGTCCCCTCTGGCCTCCTGGAATCAGGGCCTCCCAGTGGCACCAGCCAGCACAGCAGGTGGTCGACAGGTACCACAAGGAACCACCGGCCTGAAGTCAGGGCACGGCCAGGAAGGGGGAACCCACAGGCCCACGCTGAGCGCGTCAGTGTCCGGGGACGCCGAGCATCCCGCCAGGCACAGGCACAGGCCATGGGTCCTCTGTTTCGTTCAGGCTGGCCATGCCCTCCGCTAAAATGCTGCTGTCCCACCAAGAATGGCGTGGGACGCAGTTCTGGCCAGTGAAGAGTGAGCAGAAGTGCCTGGAACTTTCAGGGGCCGATCCTCAAATGGGGCCGACTCACTGTGGGGCAGCACTTCTGCCCTTCTCTGCCTCCTTCTTCCTGGCCAGATATGCATGAGATGCCTGGAGTAGCAGCAGCCATCTTGGGCCATGAGGTGAACCTGAGAATGGAGGCTGACTCTAGAACGGCGACACGATAGGCTGGGGCGTGGTCCTCGATGACCCACGGCTCCCCGCCAGCCCTGGACAGCTCGGGTTGTGTCCCGTGAGATAGGACACTTCTGCCTTGCAGAAGGCTCTGTTGTTCTGAGTTTCTATATATGCAGCTTCAGCTGACCCTGAAGGGAAGGCAGCTGCATTGGTCCGAACGTCCCTGCCCCCAGCAAGGTAGGGGTCCCTCCAGCACCTTGCAGGACACTCCATGGAAGAAAAGCTCCCAGTTGCAGCAAATCCTGGCTCTGCAGGTGGGTCCTCCGTATCCCAGAGGCTCCCACATATACCAGAGTGAGCAGGGTGCTAGGAAGCCCTGCATCGGAGAGGACACTTGTTGGCCTAGTTTATTTATTTAGTTATGATTTCATTTATTTATTTATTTTGAGAGAGAGAGAGCGCGTGTGTGCGCACGCACGCACGAACGAGCGGGGGAGGGGCAGAGAGAGGGAGGGAGGGAGAGAGAGAGAGTTCCCAGCAGGCTCCACGCTCTGTGCTCTGCTCTCTGCACTGAACTCCACATGGGTCTTAGGGCTCACGGACCGTGAGATCATGACCTGAGCAGAGATCAAGACGCTTAACTGACTGAGCCACCTGGGTGCCCCCTCGTCGGCTTCATTTACGTGGCTTTCCCAAACCTACTTGGCCACGAAACCCTTTCTTCCAGAAACACCTAATAACAGCCACAAGGGACTGGGGATTGCATGGCACCTGGTTTGGGAAAGTGCCCTCAAAGATGCTCAGCCCACTGCTGGGTACACAGTAAGTGCTCAATAAATGCTAGGGCTGCTACTGAAGCTAGAAGTGGGGCCTAAGTGACCTCTGTGGGCGTGGAAGGCGGGGCCCCGCCAACCCCCGCGTGCCTGCCTTGCCCTCTCTCTCGGCCCCCGGGGTCGGCTCACCCCCGCCCGTTCCTTCAGGGGACACACTGACCTCAGGGTCAACTCCCTCCCCCAGGGATGGGGGTGCCGCTGAGTCAGGCGGGGTCGCGCCGGGAGGAGCTGGCTGGCAGAGCCGCAGCGGGGTGGAAAGTGGGTAAGAGGAAGGCACTGCTTTTTCTTTGGCAGAATTTAACGGGTGCAGATTGCTCAGGCCCCAAAGCCATGGGGAAAAAAAAGAAAAAGCCCTTTGCCGCTGCTATTGATAACTTGTCTCTCTTCACGTGGTGGGTTCAAAACTAAAAATACCCTCCTCCGACGACGGGGAAGCCGAGCGCTGTCACGTTGCAGAGGAGACGAGAAGGTTGCATGGGGAAGGATCCGCTTGGGCCACGTGAGGGCCAGGGCCAGGCCGCGGTGGCCAGCGCTCTCCGGCCACCCAGGTGGCATCCTCAGAGGAGACGCCCCAGCATCCCACAGAAGAGAGCGGAAAGTGTCTCTGCAAAGGCCTGTGGGTGGCAGGGAGAGGGCTGAGCCTCGGGCCCCGCCCCGCCCCCTTCCAAGGCAAAGGCGAGGCCAGCAGTGTGGGCATCGGCACTCCTGGACGCCCAGCCCTGTTGGGCTTACGGGGTGGCTCTGGCTGCCGGCCGGCTCTGCAGCGAGCAGACAGCCTGCTCTGCTGCCTGAGCCTCAGTTTCCCCATCTGAAGGAGGCATCATCCGTGTTCTGCGTCCTCACGGGGAGACAGCCGGGAGGGTAGTACGTGTGAATGTGCCTCCTGACGGCACGGCAAGGGCACGCGTTCCCACACATTTGGGGCTTCCGGGCACCGGGCCCACAGGTCGGCCAGCTGCTGAGGGGAGGCCGGGCAGCCACCCACAGGGCTGCTGGGTCACGATATCAACTGAGCCTCGTGCGGGACGTGGGACAGGGAGGTTCTAATTCTGGGGCGGTGAGGGACACACAGACACTCTTGGGGTTGGCTCGGTCGGAGAGCAGTTCCTGCAGGAGCAGGCACCCTGAAAGTTACGTACCAGCCCAGCACACGTGGATGGACCCCCGGGATCCCGAGGGGACTCTGGGAGCCAAGCCAGGCCTGAGCGCTCGGGATGGAGGACACTCTGTGACAATCCCCCGCCAGTGGGTAGGTCATCAGTAGTTGATATGGTGACCCATATGGAGTCCCACAGGGCCCCAGCCACCCAGGAACAGCTGGGCATCTGGTTCAGGGGCAGACCCGGTGGAGAGGTCTGGGCAGGTCTCTGTCTTTCTGACAAGTTCCTGGGCCGCTGACTCAGCACAGGCTCAGTCTGCTCATCTGCACAGTGGGAATCACACATAGTATCTACTCGGTTGGCCGTCGCAGGCATGAAACTGGACAAGACATGTCACCCACTGGATGATGTCGGCCACCACCACCATCATCGCATGGCCCCAACCCCTCTGTCTCCTTTTCCGCTCCCATCTTCTGTCCCATTCTTAGAGAATTTTGCCTCTGGAATCGGCCTCTTGACCTACTGAAGATCAGGAAAAATGCTCCTGCGTTGGGTCCCAGGTGCCGTCCTCCCAGCCATCAGCCAAGAGGGGATTCTCACTCAGTCCTGGCCTCGGGGACCAGGAAGGACCAGCACCTGATCCTTGGAACTCAGTTTATTGCATCTGTTAAAAGGGGGTAAACTGATATCCCAGCCGCAGGGCCCAACTGGGGTCAGACCCTACCCCACTCCAAGGCCAGGGCAGAGGTGGTCAAGCTCAGCCCTGGTGTGGCCCGTGGGCAGACAGGAGACTCTGTCCACTCCAGCCTCTCCTCTGGCCCTAGCTCCCCGATACCGCGTTCACCGCAGAGGTCATGGCCACGGGGTGGGCCGGTAGGTTGAATCCCTCGGGGCGTGTCCTTTGCCCTAGGTCAGAATCGCAAAACCCCGTCAGAATGAGGGGTGGTGGTTTGGGGACCCTGCACCGGACTTTGGCCAGGCCCACAAGGGAAGCTTTGGAGCATCTCCATGGCAACAGGCCTTGTCCTTGTCCTGGCTTGGGGGCCTGCACACACCTCCCTCTTCTGCTGGGGTCGGTTTCTTCAGGGGTAACCATGGCAACGCCTTTGTTTCGGAGGCTTGGCCCCACCCCCTCCTGGTTTCTCTCTACAGCAGAGGTTGGGAGAGCTCCTTTTCAGTCCCAGCACGTCGGCGGGCTGCAGTGACAGGGCCCACCAGTGAGCTGGGCCAGTCTCTAGGATGGGGGATGACGGGATCTCTGGGCCCCACCCCTGCCGGAGACCCCATCCACTCAGTCGAGGCCGGCCCCTGCCCTCAAGGCACCCTTAGTCCTGCTGGGGGTGACCTATCAGTACCTCCTCCTTGCTAGAGATGGGGAATCACATTCTGAGGCGGCAGCGCGGAGACCAGCCTTGGGGGACAGGAGGCCGGGTGGGGCACGGTGGGGGCGGTGTCCGGCTTTGTGGAAGAGGCGGCCCTGAGCGGGACTGTCTCCATGTGCCATGTGGCCACGACTACTCTGTCAGTACTGTTGGGGGTGCAAGACCCAGTATTCCTTTGTACTCAAACTGGCTTCAGCAGAAAAGAAAATACAGTAGCTCCTGTAACCGAAAAGTCTAGGACAGAGCTTGCTTAGGGTGTAGCTGTTCCAGGAGACCCAGGACGTGTGCTCTTGCTTCCCTCCGGGCTGGCCTCATTCCCGGGCGCCACAGCCCTCACGGTGGCGAGACGCCCGGTAAGTAGCTCCAGACAGCGTCTTTCTCTCAGCCGGCCCAGTTCTGGAGAGGTCTGTGGGCAGATGGGAGAGTCATTTGGCCTCGGCCTTTCCCTCTCGCTCTCGCCTGAGCTCTCCGACCCCCAGCGGAAGTCTCAGGGCGGACCCTCATTGGCCAGGACAGGGTCACTTGCTCACTCCTGAATCAATCACTTTCTGAGCAACCAGCCTGGTTCCTGTTACTCCACTCACCCAAACCCAAACCCGGCCCTGCGATTCAAATGGGATGAGGGTGGGAGAAACCTAGTTTGCAAAGGGACATCTGGGTGCTCATAGGCTCAGAGAGGTTAGTTGACTTGCCCAGGGCCACACAGCTGATAAGGATGCAAGCTCGGGGTCTGACTCCAGAGCTTCTGGGCTCAATCGCGGAGCCACTACAGATCAGTGAGTTTTATTTATTTATTTTTAAACGTTTTATTTATTTTTGAGACAGAGAGAGAGAGAGAGAGAGAGAGAGCGAGCATGAATGAGGAGAGGCAGAGAGAGAGGGAGACACAGAATCTGAAGCAGGTTCCAGGCTCTGAGCGGTCAGCCTAGAGCCCGACGCGGGGCTCGAACTCACGGACCGCGAGATCGTGACCTGAGCTGAAGTTGGACACTTAACCGACTGAGCCACCCAGGCGCCCCCAGATCAGTGAGTTTTAAACAGGGGAATTAACTGCCAGGGATACGGCCGGAGGGTAAATTGGCGCAGGATTCTGGTGAGCGATCAATGGTATGCCAAGGAGGGTGGACAAGGGGGAGCCCGCAACATGTTTGAACTGAGGAAGACAGCTTTGAGAGGAGGACTCCAGCCGCCGCCCGTCCCCTGGGGGTCGGGAACAGCGGAGCGCAGAGCCACCAACCGCCCAGCACCCCCGCCACCTGACTCGCTGTTTGTAAACTCAACCCGTCCAGCCACGCCCCTTCCTCCCTCTCTCCCACCCACCTAGGGTCAATATCTGCATAACCCCGCCTCTACCTGCTGTGACTGGCTGTCCGTGGCGTCACTCCTCCGCGCGGGCGGGACTCCCGAGGGGCAACGGGGGTTGCCGCTCCCGCAAATGATTAGCATAGTCCCGCCTCCCGGCGCGGCCCTCGGGCCGGGCGCGGATTGGGCGGACGGCCGCTGACGCTCCGGCGCCGGGCGCGGCGAGTGGAGAGCGCCGGCTGTCAGTCTGCCTGGCGGCCGGCCGCACTTCCGCCTCGGTGTCAGCGGGTCGCGGGCCTGTGGGGCGGGGGCGGGGTGGGCGGCGAGGCTCGGCCGGCGCCGGAGCGACCGCGGTCCAGGTGAGCGGCCCGGACCCCGGCCCCGCGTCGCCGGGGGCTCGGGCGGGCGTCGGGCGGGCGGGAGGCCCGGCGGGGCGGGGTGTTGGTGGGGAGCGGGAGCCCCGTGCTCACCGACCCGCCGGCCAGGCCTGGACCCGGCCCGACCCCGGCCCGACCCCCGCCGCCCGCCCGCCCGCCCGTCAGCCCTGCGGCCCCGGGGAAACTTGGGAGGAAAGTTGGCGGCGGCGGGCGGGGGGCGGCGGCGGAGGCCCCGCGTCGCCGGGCAACCGCGGCGCCGGAAGTCGGGTGGGCTGGGAGGCCTGGGCTCGCCTGCCCGCCCCGCCGGGCGGCGGGAGGGCCGGGGGCGCGGGCTGCGGGCCGGGGCGGGCTGGGCTGCGGCCCGGGGTCGCACACGCGGGCCGCGCGGAGGGGCAGCGTCCCCGCCGGGGACCCGGCCGCCCCGGGCGACCACCTGTGGGAGGGCTGGTGCGCCCGCGCCTGGCTCGCCGTCCGTGTGTCAGCCTTCGCTGCCCGTCGTGCCGTGGGGCGCCCTGGACCGGACTCTGATGTCGCACAGGTCGGACGTGTTTCCTCTTTCCCCGCTCCCGCGCAAGCCGTCGGACTTACCGAGCGCAGCCTCGCAGAACGGGGCCTGGGGCGGTCTCCAGTCGGTACCCCCACGTGTGCGGGAGGAGAAACCAGGTGCTGGCCCGTGTTCCCGGTGCTCCTGAGTGTGAGGGTCACCTCCCGGGAAGCCGTGCTCATGTCCCGGGTCTGTATCCTGAGTGTCAGTCCGGGACCAGCTGCCCACCTGGGCCCGCAGCTGCGGCAGCATTAGCCCCCTTTTCTGGGACTGCCTGCTTGGGCACATCTGGAGACCTGGCCTCGCTCGCTTCGTTCATTTCTGGAATTCAGGCAGCAAGCTGCCTGACCCCTCCAACCCACTGGGGATGCGGGAGGGACACAGCCCTGGGGGCTGGTGCAAGGACGGTGTCCCCGAGGGCGTCCCTGCAAGTAGAAGGCTCTTGCTGACCGTCTGCTGGGTGGTGTTTTCCCATCTCCCCCAGCCTCAGCTCCTTCCTCTGTGCCATATGTCATTTACCTGCAGGGCTGAGGAGCAGACGACCCCATCACCCCCAAGTCCCCGGCACATAGTAGGTGCTCCGGATTATTAGTTCCCTTTCCTCTTGTTGAGAACAGGAACCTTACCGGCTCCACTTCCTCCTTGTCCAGCGCGGGGCCTGGCATGGTGTTGTCACTGAAAACATGACCACGCATGGACTGACTCTCCTGGGTAGATTTGCTTTTCCTGTCTGCGTCACATGCCCTTAATGTTAATAACAGCTCCTACCCCGGGTGGTGATACTGTGTAACAGTTGTCTTCCCAGGACTGCAGCGAGCCTATTATATTCACTTTATTCCTGTGTTTGACATCCTTAATGTGTTCATGAGTGAGCCGAGGAGCGGAGAGGTGGGGAACTTACTCTGAGTCACACAGTAGTGGATGATAGAGCAGGGATTTGAACCCAAGTAGGCTGGCTTCAGAGTTTACACTCTTAAAGTGCCTCTCCCTATGGCCTTTTGAAAAAAAAAATTTTTTTTAATGTTTATTTTTGACAGAGAGACAGAGCATGAGCAGGGGAGGGGCAGACAGAGAGGCACACACAGAATCTGAAACAGGCTCCAGGCTCTGAGCTGTCAGCACAGAGCCTGACTCGGGCTCGAACTCATCAACCGTGAGATCATGACCTGAGCCGAAGTCGGACGCTCAAACGACTGAGCCACCCAGGCGCCCCTCCCTATGGCCTTTTATAACCAAAATTATTGTTTACAATAGCCCCTTAACGTTTTCTTCTGGAACATTCTACATGTGCTGTATCACATGTAGTAACACATCGTAATGTGTCAGAATTGTATTTCTTACAGCATAGGCACCTGAGAGATTTTCATTTTTTTGTGAGCATGGTGTTTATAGAACCATTTTATTCCTACTGAAATAAAGGAATTCTCCATCTGGCTATCCCAGCTTTTCCTGAAATATCCCACCTGCTGTCCAGTTGCTTCGTTGGCAGCAAGGTGGTTGACGTTCACTGTGCGGAAGGCTGAATTGTAGGAGCGGGGCGATGATGGAGGTCCATGCAGGTCTGACGTTGTGGCTCGCAATTCAGTTCTGAGCAGACTCGCTGCATTACCGCGAAGCACGCCCAGGGCATTCCTTGTCTCAGAGGCGTTTCGGGGCATCAGACTCCCGTTTTGTCTAGCGTTTTGACCAACGGGGTTATTGTAGTGTTTAAAAAGTGCCACTTGACTTTCACGCTAGTGCCCTCAGCCATGCCCTCCAGGAAATGCGAGCAAATGAGGCTTGGACGTGCACTTAAAGCTGGCTGGACTTTTAACATTTTGTTACATTCAGCTGATTACAAAAGGACATTTGGTTTTTTAGTGGGGAAGTTTTCCAACCTTTTAGGCACTCAGTACTGTCTTCAAACGGGGCTAGTTGTCTCTTTAGTATTTCTTTGAAAAGCCACGGCCTCGTCTTTTCCTGGGAGTTTGGCTGCGGCGGATATGAGGCACGTAGGGCTTACATGGAGTGAGAGCCGGGAGGACGGTGCTCCAGGTGGCTGAGGTGCTCCAGAGTTGAAGAATCATTCCGCAGGCAGGCGGTGGGGGCAGCAGGGAGAGCGCGGGCCGCAGCCCCTTGACTTCGATGGGGGCAGAGTTACTTCTCTCTTCTCGCTTCCGGGGTCTGTGGCTGCAGCACAGGCTCCTGGGAGGACTGTCTGTGAAAATGTAACGGAGAGGGTCCAGTATCATGACGGGTGCCGGGTGCCCCTCGGCTGCCCCTTCCGTCCCGGCCAGAGAGCGTTGAAGTTGGCCGTGACACACACAGGCGCAGATGCGGCTTCGAAGCGAAGCCAGGACATCTTTGGTGGGCAGCTCTGCCTTCTGCTGAGATGAGTCACGGGGATGCCTTCAAGTTCCGACCGTTCGCATGGGGTTGTCCGGTGCTTACGGACACACCGTACCTCAGCCGAGGGCCCTGGGCGCGGGGACAGCCAGCGCGTGGTCCGGGCCACCGCCGTGTCCTCCCGGTGGAGGCTGACTCCTGACTTAGTGCTCGGCACGCTGTCACGTGTGCAGCTTCCCCCTGAGCTTGGCGCACTTTACAGTTGAGTCGTAGCGGAGTGAGACCGAAAGGAAGTTAGTATGTGAACTTGACTGATCAATAAAAAGCATTAGTATCTTGGGTCGCACTTGGATACTTTAAATGTGCTTTCCGCGCGCGGTGATTAACTTGTGTCCCTGCCGTCATTTCTTTTTCTCAAAGTGCTTGGTGTGACAGCCGCGTCACACCCGGGTTGGGTCGAGCCCGGACTGGGAGACGCGGTGTGGAGTGCGGCCCGTACCCGCAGCTCTCCTTGGGGACTGTGTGATCAATGGTCACTCGGACAGGCCTGTGAACTTGATGGCATTTCTTCCTCTCCCTCCCAAACTCAGAAAAGAACTTGGGGCCGTTGGGCAGAACCCCAAACCAGGTCTTTCACCTGGACCTTCAGGTTATGCAAATGTCGTGATCTTTGTGTTGAGCCAGAGTAGAAGTAAGCCTTTACAGAGGGCTGTCTTGGGGCGCCCGGCTGGACTGAGCCAGCCAGTAGGGCGTGCGACTCTTCATCTTGGGTTGTAAGTTTGAGCCCCACATTGGGGGTGGAGAAGACTTACAAGTAAAAAAATAACAAGGATTGTCTTGAAGAAGCAGACGTCTGAGATCCGGGCGGCACTGCCTGCAGACGCTGTTTGGAGACCCAGACTTTGGGATCAATCCTGGCTGAGCGGCCCCTGGCTCCACAGCCTTGGGGCCTGATGGGGGTGGGGGGTGGGCATGTGCGTGGCGCTCTTCTGGGCCTCATCCCACCGTGCCTGGGAGTCTGTTCAAGAAACCCTGGGTGCCTGGGTGCTAGGGTCTGGGGCTGTCCCCAGGGTTGAGGCCTGTCAGCGGTGGAAACCATCTGGGCCGCTCCTGGGTGGCCAGGCCTGTCTGATGGTGAGCGGTGGACGGGCACTGGCCTTAAAAGGTGCCCGGAGAAAATCTTGGTCCAGGCTGGTGCAGAGGTTCTTGGGAGAGAGCATGACATACACAAGAATGGTCTGTAGGGAAACTGTACTGAATCCAGATTCTGGAAAAAACTGTGGCAGCCACGGGGCAGGGAAGGCTGTGAGTTTTATTGGACAAACAAAAGGCTGATCGCGAGAAAAGATCAGCTGAAGTCTGACACGTTGAGCCACTGTGTTGGCCAGAAAGTGACTTCCGCCATTGCCTTAAAACCAGGGTGACCGTATGATTTGATGTCCACACTGGAACCCTTTGGTGTGTAGAGAAGCACCAGGAAAAAGGACAGTGGTGACAGATGCCACACTGTCACACACTGGACAGCGGAGAGAAGGGCCGGAGCCATGCTGTATAATCCTGTATAAGTTAGGACCAAGGACCTGTCTTCCAGAGTCCTTGACCGGGGTGGGGGAGCGGGGCAGGTCCCCAGGACAGAGCAGGGTGCGAGGGGTCCCCGTGCGGGGAGCCAGCCTCTCAGTGGTGCTGTAGGTGCTTGTCTGCGCTAGCTGTGCTTTGGGTTGGATGCCGATGCCTGTCAGGGCGGAAGGCTCTTCGGTTAGCGACGGAGGGATTTTAACCCTGGCTTCTCATCAGAAAAACCTGGGGAATTTTCTGAGAAGTGCAGGTTCCAGGCCCAGCCCCAGATCTACTGGATCTGGGCTTCCGGGATGTGTGTGTGGCCCGCTCCCATTGTTCTCAGGTGCCTGGTGTGCTCACTGGCACGTGGGGCCCACACGTGGGGTCATAGCCCAGTTTTGGATCCAGAGCCCTTTGGAGAACTTAGTGGAGAACCTAGTTACCTTCCTGAAGAAAAACAACGAATACAGAGTTTTAGGATTTTTCCCCTTTTTGTTTCTCTCTCGTATTTGGGACGTTGGTTACAAGTTCATCCCTGACACCGCCCGTCCCCACCATCAGTGTTCAGGAAGTGTAGCTGGGAGTAACCAGCAGGTCTGATATTCGCGCAGTGAGAAGGGCGTACCTGGAGATGAGCGGGAAGGACGTGGGACAGGGAAGGGCAGCAGGCAGACGGAAGGGCAGGTATGGCAGACGGGCCTCTGTGCCGTGACGGAGATGGCATCTGAAGCATCCTGCCGGACGGAGGCTGGCAGCAGGCTCCGTGGGAGTGGGGTGCCCTGAGGGTGGCCGGGGCACCCCCTTTCGCTGCTCCCGCACCGCACCCCGCATCCCAGCTGCCCCGGTCGCTGCTTGCTGGTCCGCGGCATTTGGTTCTGCTCATCAAAGGCTACCAGGCAGCGCGGGGGGCTGGCCCTGCGGACTCTCAGGGCTCTGCACGGCACCCTCTGGCGTGGTGGCTGCTCGGCGGTCTTCTGTGAACACAGACCACAGGCCGTGGACAGAATTCCCGAGTGTTCTCACGCATTCTCTCGAGCTGCGTTGGAACCGCTTTTTTCTGTTTTGCAGTGACGAGGTCGATTAAAACAAACGTGTGTACGTGAAAAAGCTTGCGTTCATCTCGCGCATGTTTGGAAACACTTGGTGCTGGGTTCTAAGCTCTTGTTCCTTGAAGTGTGTGATGTATTCCTGGCACTCTTTGAATGAGAAGGAGTTTGGTTCAATGGAGGCGGGGAGCTGGAGGGGACACAGGGAGCTGGAGGGGACACAGGGAGCTGGAGGGGACACAGGGAGCTGGAGGGGGCACAGGGAGCTAGAAGGAGGTGGGCCTGGGTGGTGGAGTGCTTCACTCCCACTTGCCGAGCCAGCCGGCCGGCCCAGTCCCACCAGGAAGTGTGGCTCCCCCGCTCTCCTCCTGCGGGCCAGGGAGCTTCACCCTCTGCCTGCCTTTCAAGGCCACCCTGTTGGCCCAGAGAGTGGTAAACAGTAGCGACTGACAGAGCATGAGAGGTTCGTGTCCCTTCCTCAAGCCCAGAAGCCCTCCGTTTCTTGAGTGGACTCCTAACCCCACCCACCAGCCTTTGCACAGTGGCTGGTAAACCGGCTTGGCCGGTCTGGAAGCGAGGTGGTGCCTTCTGAGGGTGGCGCGGCGTCAGCGCCAGTGTGTTGGAAAGAGCCCACAGCTGCCCGTCGGGGGAGAAGCTGTAAATTCTGCAGTGTCAGGAGGCCGGTTTTTGCGATGAAGATGACGCAGACCCGGGCAGGGACACACACAGGGAGACACGGCTCACCCGCCGTGGCCTGGAAACGGCACTCGATGGAGCGTCGCGTACAACCGGATGGCATCACATCCCGCACGGGTGGAAGGACGCAGAGCCCAGCGGTCAGTCCCTGCTCCCGCCCCTGGTCCCGGAGGCCCGAGTGCGCGGTGCTCTCCGGGAGGGAGGCAGACAGTCCGTGCGGCTCACCTTGTGACACAGGCTGTGTGCGCCCGAGCAGGTCGCTGACCGCCCCGGCCGTGCGGCTGTGGGAACGGGCGGGCCGGAGGGTCCCTCAGCGGGTGGCCCGAGGCGTGTTTCCGTGACTGCGAGTTGAGCAAGTGCAGGCGGTTTTGGAAAGGAGAGCGAACGGCGGGCTTGGCCTGATATCCTTACTGGGTCGCACCCGGCGGCTGGGTCTTGGGAAGGTCCTGCCGCTCCGACCGGCCCCGGTGCTTCGGCGCCTCCCCGCTCTGCCGAACGCCTCCTTGTGTGTGGCGGGATCCCGGGAGCTGGCCAGGGCTGCCGGGTGGGCAGCGGGAAAGGCCCCCGCCCCGTGGTCTCAGCCCCATTCCGGGGGCTCAGAGTCCCCGGCAGCCAGCGGCCCCGCGCCCGACGGAGCCCGCGAGTGCGTTTCTGGCGGGCTGGAGCCTGTGCGGGTGGGGTGTGTGCCTGCATGAATTTTTGAGGCTTTACGAAGGAGGGAAGCGGGGCTGTGGCATAGTGGGCATCCGTAGGGCAAGGGTCTGCAGGCATCCGGTGACAGGTGGGCCTCGTGCACAAAGTGGGCTTCGAGGCACAAAAAGTAAGGGCGGCCCCAAGCACGGTGTCCCCCCGCAGGGGCGAGGTCTCCAGAGGCACAGGACGGGGTGGCTCGGGGCCCCTCACTCGAGCCTGTGGAGCTGCCCGGTGGAGAGAGCCCGCGAGCCGGGGGCCGCCCCTCCGTCAGGGCCAGCGTCCCCCTTGCCACGCGTCAGCGTCACCGAGAAGCCTCGGCTTCCCTGTTCCTGATTTCTCGCTCCCATCTCTGCCATCGTGTTCTTCACTTCCCGCCCACGGCTCATTGTCCAGCGTGTGCTGAGCCGTGCGGCTTCCACGCTCCGAAGTGGCGGTGTTTCCTGCTCCGGGGCTCCTGGGGAACCGCCGAGCACTCTGGTAACTTTCAGTGTTACTGTAACGTCTCTCCAGGGGTCTCGTGCCCGCGGGGACCCGGGGGGGGGGGGGCTTTGGTTTGTCGCCTCCCTAGCCTGAGGCTCACCGAGTTCTCTGCACTGTGGACGGGGCATCTGTTTCTAGATCGTTTGGCCTTGACCTTAAGAGCTGGGGCCATGAGAGCCTTGCCACGAACTGTGCTCTAGAAGGTACAGCTTCGGACTTGTGCTGGATGGAAACCCAGCCGTAGGCAGTCGGCGCCTTGAGCGCGGGCCCAGTTCCCGAGGCTGCTCTCCGTGCAGGGCCTCCTGAGTCGCCCTGGCGATCGCCCTGGGCCCGCTTCTTCTGGGACCGCCCTGCGTTCCGTCCTGGGGTCCGCGTCCGCCTCCCTCCCCGTGCCAGCGCCCGACCTTGCTCTGCAGGTCCCCGATTTCACACGGCCACACGGTTTCCTGGTGAGAATGAGCCACCACTCTGAGCCGTCAGAAGGAGAAACATTCCCCGAGGTTGGAGTGTGAGATGAGGTTTTGGGGTCCCTCCTTAGCAACAATCCCATCACTGGTGATAATGGCAGCTTTTCCCTTTCAGCGTAAAGCTGAGTAAGCTTAGCAGCCAGTGCGTTTGAGCTCTGTCCGTAATCGTTTATTTTTTGTTTGCAGTGCTTATGTACTTTTTCCAATTTTTACAGTTGTGGTAGAATAACATAAAATTTACCATCCTAACCATTAAAAAAAATAATCTCTGTACCCACGGTGGGGCTGGAACTCACAACCCCAAGATTAAAAGTCACGCGTCCCACTGACTGAGCCAGCCAGGCGCCCCCATCTTAACCGTTTTTAAGTGTGCGTTTCAGTGGTAGTAAATCATTCATAACCGTGTGGAACCCTGATTGTCACCCCTCGCTGCCACCGTTGTTATCTTGTAAAATTGAAACTCTGTCCCCATTAAACACTAATCCCCATTCCCCTGCCCCCGGCTCCTGGCAGCCATCATCTGTGTCTATGAATGTAACCACTCCTTAAGTCCTCATGTAAGTGGAATCAGACAGTATTTGTCTTTTTGTGCCTGGCTCACTTCACTGAGCACAGTGTCCTCAAGGTCCCTCCACATGGTGGCGGGTATCAGCCTTTCCCTCCTTTCCGAGGCCGGGATGGTCCACTGCACGTATAAACCACGTTTGGTCTCTCTGTTCACCCGCCAGCGAGTACCGGCTCGCTTCCACGTTTTAGCTGTTGTGCATAATTCTGCTGTCAGCCTGGGTGTGCAAACATCTCTCCAGGACCTTGCGTTCCATCCTTTTGGGCAAATGCCTGTAGGTGGGATTGCTGGGTCATGTGATAATTCTGTGTTTAATTTTTGAGAAACTGCTATCCTTGCCTTGTTCCTGATCTTAGAGGAAAAGCTTTCAGTCTTTCGCCTTTGACTGTATTTGCCGTTGTTTTTCATATTTGGCTCTGCCTAGGGGGTGGTACTGTCCTTCTATTGCTAGCTTTTAGAGTTTTTATCACGAAAATGTGTTGAATTTTCTCAGATGATTTTTATGCATCGACCGAGAAGGTCATGTGCGTTTTCCCCATGATTCTGTTGATGTGACCTGTTGTATCAATCAGTTTTCATATGTTGAACCATCCTTGCGCTCCAGGAAGAAATCCCATCTGGTCGTTGTGTATGGTCCGTTTAATGTGTTGCTGAACGTGTTTTAATGTGTTTATTTTACCGTTATTTTGTTGAGGACTTTTGCCTCTGTGTTCTTAAGGGACATTGCAGTGTAGTTTTCTCCTTGCAGTGTCTTTGTTTGGCCTTGGTTCAGGGTCATGCTGACCTCATAGAATGAGTTAGGAAATGCTCCCTCCTCTTCAGTTTTTGGAAAAGTTTGAGAAGAATTGGTCTTAGTTCTTCCTTGGATGTTTGGTACAATACACCAGGCCCAGGGCTTTTCTTGGCTGTGAGATTTTTTTAAGTGAAATTTTTTTGTTTATTTTGAGAGAGACAGAGAATGTGAGCAGGGAGAGGGGCAGAGAGAGAGAGAATCCCGAGCAGCCTCCATGCTGTCCGTGAGGAGCCTGATGCGGGCCTTGATCTCACGAACCGTGAGATCGTCACCTGGGCCAAAATCAAGAGTTGGACGCACGACTGACTGACTGAGCCACCCAGGCGCCCCTGCTGTGAGAGTCGATCCTTGGTTCAGTCTCCTTACTAGTCAGAGATTTTCTGTTTCTTTGTGAGTTCGTCTTGGTGAGTCTTGTGTTTCTGGGAATTTGTCCGTTTCAATCTAGGGTATCCAGGTGGTTGGTGGATCATTGCTCATAGTTCGCAGGCTCTTACGAGTCCTTTGTATTTATATCGAGTCGGTAAGAATGTCCAATCTTAGTTGCGTATTCTCTCTCTTTTTCTTAGTCTACCCAGCTGAAGGTGATCATTTTGTTGATGTTGTCAGGGAACCAACTTTTAGTTTCATTGATTTTCTCTGTTTTTCTGTCCTTATTTCCTTCTTTCTGCTAACCCTGGTATTTGTTCTTTTTCCTCATCTTGTAAAGTCGGGTTGTTGATGTGAGTTAGGTTGAGTTTTGATGCTGGTGTTGGTAGCTGTAGGTTTCCCTCACCTCAGCATTTGCTTTCACGGAGTCTCCTACGTGTGGGTATATTGTGTCTTCATCTTCGTTTGTTTCTAAGTATTTTCTCATTTCCCTTGAGATTTCTTCTTTGACCCGTTGCTTGCTTAAGAGCCTGCTGTTGGATTTCCACAGTTTGTGAGTATTCCAGTTTTCCTTCTGTTATTGATTTCTAACTCGTTGCCTTATGGGCAGAGGAGGTGATTTGCGCGAGAGTTTTTGGTAAAATCTGTTGAGATGTAATCTGTGGCCTGACATCCGGTCGCTGCTGGAGACCGCGTGTCCTGTTGCTGCTGTTGGGGCGTGTTCCAGGTGTGTGCCGTATTTTTGCTTGGTTTACTGTGTCAGGCAGGTCCTCTGTTTCCTTCCTTCCCTTCCATCTGGTTGGTGCCTGCCAGCCCGTTTTTAAAGTGTTAGATAGGATTTATGTTAGTTTGAACAATCTAAAAATCCAGAATTGGTAATTTAACTGCAAAAGTAGATTCAACACTTTCATTTACTCGTGTCCCTGTCTTTCCTCGTGAAGATCACCTCTGGGTGGCCTTGCCTGGTGTTTATAAAGAGAGATAACTCACAGTTCTCCTCTTGAGTCGACCCTGGAGAGTAACCTCCAGGGTCCCTTAGCCACTCACTCAGTCCTAGACGAGTAGATCTGTTTTTCTGAGAGAATCGTACAGATGGATGTGTAAGGCTTAGGCACAGGTACTTGTACAAGTGGTGGAGGAACACTTTGCGTTTTGAGCCGGGGTCCTGGACGCACGGACGGCAGTCAGAGGGCACCCCTCGGAGAGAGCTGGATGAGACTCCTCTCAATGAGGGGAGGCGTTTTGTGGCAAGCCGGGAGGACTGGCGGTGTCTCCTGGGCTGGTGTCCCCCCGGAGAGGCCGGGAGTGAGTATCCACTGCAGCCTGTGGTGGGGGATCGCCGCACGGACGGGTCAGGACTCCCGGCCCCTTCGCCTCTCACACACCCTCATCCCATCCCATGGACCCGCCGGAAACTGCTCTGAAGCAGCGCCCACCCTGGTTACCTGCCCCCCCCCCCCCCCCCGCCAGCGGTGCAGAGAGGCTGCGCCCAAGAGGAGACAGGAGGACTCCTGGTGCTCCCGTCGTTGACTGGTTTTTCAGAGCAAGTCGGCTGTGCTCGCTGCGGCAGCACGGGCACGACATCAGAGCGACACCGAGGAGATCGGCGTGGCCGCTGCTCCAGGACGACCGGGTGTGCCGGCATCATCCGGGACGGCCGCCCCGTCTCCTTCCGGCATCTTTGCGAGCGAGGACCCAGCTGTACCCGATGTGTCTCAGTGTCTTGCAGCATCCTGGTGCTCAGACGGTTCTCCTGTTGCAGAGGGAGCCTCTGCAGGCCCATCCTGCATCTTGTGCCGGGACCCCCAGCTTCTTGCTGCCCTGGAGGGTTGGTTCCCAGTCCTGGATTCAGCCATTTCTCCTCCAGGGACCCTGGGTCCTTTGGGTGGCTTCTAGCGGGGCAGAGCAAGTTGCTACGTGTTGTAGAGGGGACACATTGTGTCCCCGAGGAACTGGAAGTAAGTAATAACTTCTCTAATGTGCACAGGCAACGAATCCCGGACTTGTGAGCGAGGCTTTGTATGGGTGTTTCCAGAAGCCGCCTGGTGCCTGGTTCCGCCGGTGGGAAGGGAAAAGGCGTCTCTGAGAGAGCCTTTCAAGGCAGGAAGAATGGAGGAACTTAATGCCAGTTTGTTTTCTAGTGTGGGAGCTCATGTAGCACCGGACGGAGCCAGAGATGAGTCGCTCTGGGGACGTCACCCAGTGCTGTGTCTCCACTCCAAGGACAGAGGGCACGTCCCTCCCTCGGGACCGGCTGCTCCTTCACCACCCTCAGGACTCGCAGGAGGGCTCTGGGGGCCCAGATCTGTGTTACTAACACAGTGAGATAGACTCAGCTTGTTTTTGTAAAAAGTCAAACCTTCTGGGACAAGGCTAATCTTTTGCTCAGTCTCTTCCATTTATAAAATCCTGTTCTTCCGGGCGCCTGGGGGGCTCAGTCAGTTGAGCGTCTGACTTCGGCTCAGGTCACGATCTCGCGGTTCGTGAGTTCCAGCCTCGCGTCGGGCTCTGTGCTGACAGCTCGGAGCCTGGAGCCTGCTCCGGATTCTGTGTCTCCCTCTCTCTCTGCCCCTCCCCCTCCTCTCAAAAATAAATAAACATTAAAAAAATTGTTTAAGTTGGCATGAAACAAATACTTGAAAATTATTCTGCACATTTGCCTACAACCACCTGTTGTAGCTTCCGTGTGGGTATGTGGTGACCTTCAGTGGGACGTCTGGGGGCAGGTTTGAGCCCCAGACATGTGAGTGAACACCCACTGAAACTGACCCGCCTTTCCACCTGTACAGTAACTCTCTCCGAATCTATCATTTCATTGTTTTCTTTTTAAAAATTTGTAATTATCTTTAAAAAATGGAAGTACTGTATAAGGGCGCCTGGGTGGCTCAGTTGGTTAAGTGTGTGACTCTTGATCTCGGCTCAGGTCACGATCTCACAGTTCGTGAGTTCGAGCCCCATGTCAGGCTCTGGGCTGACAGCTCGGAGCCTGGAGCCTGCTTCGGATCCTGCGTCTCCCTCTCTCTCTGCCCCTCCCCTGCCCGCTCTTACTCTGTCTCTCTCTCAAAAATAAATAAACATTAAAAAAACACTAATAACTTCAAATAATGATTACTTCTTGATCTATTATTCATTGATGGATATTTATATTATGGATGTTTTCATACTTTTTGAAATCCTGCATTTGTTAGATCACTCATTTTCTTTGCTTACGTTGTAATTGAGATTGATTTCAAGAATGGTGAATGGGTATTTTCTAAATGTTTCTGAACCATAAAACTTCTGAAAGCTAAGTGTACTGAAATGTTTTCTCCCCTTAGATTTCCAGTGCCTGTTGGGTTTTTACCAGAAGGAAAGTTCACGGCGCACGATTACTTACGCTGTCGATGTAGGTCCAGTACAATGGTTCAGTAGAAGAGCCAAGACTGGGTGGCGAGGGAGCCGGGCTACGGCAGGATGAACGGCGAGGAGGAATTCTTTGATGCTGTCACAGGTGAGCGGGGCAGAAAGTGACTCAGAGGCCACGGTGTGGGCGCAGGAGCTTGGGTCCGGGTCCTGGACTTGGCCTTGGGAGGCGAGGCCATGCAGGAGAGAGACGCGACGTGTCCCCCGGCGTTGACTCGCATGTACCCTATCCCAGCTGCGGGGGAGAAGCTCAGCTTTGGGCCACAGGTGATAACAAGAAGGGGCAACTGGGTTTTAGTCTTTAAAAGAGTTGCCCTGGAGCGTAAATACTGTTATTTGGATCCTAAGCGAGACGGGCAGTTCTCTTATGTTATTTAGACGTCACGATCAAAGCCTCGCTGTCCTCTGTTCTAACCGGATCTTGTTTAGTGCTGCGTAAAGTGTTCCAAGGTTCGTGAGTGTGTGTGCTTCCGCGACGCCTCTTACCGTTTCAGAGTTCAGCTACGTTTCGCTTTTCCTGTGACCATTTTAAGGACTGCTGCGCAGCCTGTAGTCCGAAAGACGATAGTGTATGCCTGACGGAAAACAGTGTGTTGAGGGCATGGGGATCTGTGCGGGTGCGGGGGGCGGGAGGGGCAGGGGAGGGGAGGCTGGGCTGGGTCAGCCCGCACTGGCTCAGCTTGGCTGCTCGCCATCCCCGGGAAGGAGCCCTGAGCACCTGCAGGAAAGTGACAAGTAGCCGTATGGGCCCGAAGACTCTTCAAGTTCAAGACGGCCCTCCATTCTCTGTGGTCAACAATTGGAACGTCCTTTGTCATCTGTTGAGGACTCTTACTGGTGGAAAGGGACCTCGAGAAACTATTCTAGTCCAATTCCCTCCTCCTTAGGTGGAGGAGTATAAAAATAGCAACTTTGAAATATTTCTCCAGACCAGGTTTTTAGTGATGGTCTTTCAGGTGTGGCCAAAGGGGCTACTTCCGTAGTGACTGCTGTGACTGTCCCCTCTGGACACGCTTTGCTGTGTGAATGTCTGTCTCCTGGAGCCCGGTCAGTGTGCCCGGGGCGTTCGTCACTCACCGGCCAGACCGGCCCCTCCTCCCAGACCAGGTTGATGGACCGACAGCCCGACTGTTGACTTATTCTTGTTTGAGGTGCAGGCAGCAGGAGGGGCTGAGCTCAGTTACTTGAGTCGTCTTTCCTGGTCTCGTAGCTGCGGTCTTCCTTGCGACTGTGCGCTTGCCCGCCTAACCTGCATGGTCCTCAGTGACCGCGTGCGTCGTTCGAGACGTGCTCTGTGGACCTCCCGGCCCTTGCGGGGCGACCAGGCCTCTAACCAAGAGAGCCGGCCTTGGCGTGCCCTTCCCTTAGGACTCTTGTGGGCAGCTTCCTTCTGCTTGGGACCAGTGGACCTGGACCCCTGAGTGTCTCCAGACTCTGCCTGGAGACTTTTCCTCGGATGGGACCTGAGCTTTGTGTAGCCCGCCGTTTAGAGAAGCGCCCCCCCTCCCCCTGCCCCCGCCTCCCCGCACGGCTGCACTTCTCTGCACGTCTCTGAGACCCGGGACGCAGCTGTCCACGGAAATGATGGCTCACCTCAGCTCTTTGGTCTAAACCAAATAGTGGGAGACAAGCAGCAGGGCCCCAGGGAGGCACCGTGGAGGACGCAGAATCCCGATCACTTCGCCACGGGACTCACCTTCCTGTGTAATCTAAGGGGAAGTGTCTACGCCCAGCAGTTATTAGAGGAATGGCTTCGTGGGCAGTTACTTCCTCCGAGAACCGGCACTATTAACAGGAAAGTTTTCAAAGTACATGAAAAACTTGTACAGATTAAGGGCTACGGAAACAGACCTGTTAACAGCGTGTACCTCTGAGTGATCAGATTACAGGTGATTTCAAGTTTCTCCTTTGTTTATCTGTATTTTTTTCTGTAATAAACACGTGTTGTACGTTAAAATGTTTAAACCGTTTATGTTGCGCCGGCTTAATGTGAGAAAAGACTTCAGCAGGGTTCTCAGTGATGTGTCGCCCTGTTTTCCCGGGCGCAGGTTCGGGCAGTGATTTAGGTGAACGTTTTCCTTCACAGCTGCCGCCTGCAGCCTCTTAGCGTTGACGGGGGGTCCGTGGGGACAGGGACACACAGAGGAGGGCGGGCAGGCCCTGCAGCACGGGGGTCTCCTTAGGAAGCCAAGTTTGGACTGGGGATTAAGTAGATGTTGCTTTTGTCTCAGTGAGATCAGAGGTGACCGGCTGTTTCAGAAAATGTTGATCGTTAAAGAGGCTTGTTTTTAACGTATCCTCTCAAAGCCGCCATGTGATAAGTGTGGACACTCCATCTTGGGAACCTGTCAATATGGAAAAGTACGAGACAGGACTTTTTTGTGTATCCTCAAGAAAGTGTCACAGCAGGTTTCTTTATTTTTCGGGCCTGACGGCGCGCTCAACCCGCCTGGCCTTATGCCCTGGGCCTCCCCTGGTCTGTGAAGTGAGGGGCCAGCGCGAGCGCCGAGCTCCCTGTGAGCCCGCGTCCTCCCGGAAACGGTCACTGTCATGGCCAAGCGCCGTGGTCCGGGAGCCCCTCCCTGGTGGCTGCGGCTCCCCGAGCTCTTTGTGGCTCTTTGTGGCTCTTTGTGGACGTGGCGTGTGCTCTGAGCTCCGGCTGGTTCCGTGCTTGGGCTCTTGCTCATGGGTATGAGAGTCTGGCGCTGTGTTTGTGTGGTGCAGGTTCTTGTAGCATCAGTGCTGTGGCTTGTATTTTATTTTATTTTTAATTTATTTTGGCGGGGGGCGGTGGCTCACAAGCTGGACAAGGGCAGAGGAAGAGGGAGAGAGAATCCCAAGCGGGCTCTGCACTGCCAGGATGGAGTCCCGTGGGAGGCTCGATCTCATGAACGGAACCATGAGATCGTGACCTGATCTGAAATCAAGAGTGGGACATTTAACCAACTGAGCCCCTCAGGCGCCCCCACGGCTTGCATTTAGAAGAGGCGGGGCTGACTGCAGACCTTGTGCAGAGACAGGACATTCTGCAGCCTAGAGGCGGGTCTGAGTGCTGGAGAGGTCACCTGCCCCGAAGGGCGTGAGCCCGGCCTGAGACACGGGCACACCGCGCTCCCCGGCCTCCCAGCCAGACCTCAGGTGGCGGCCAGGCTGCACCGGGTGCACAGGGCACCCGTGCTGTCTGAGCTCCTGGGGAAGCCCCCAGAAGCGTTCCTACGTCTGCCTCTGCCTCGGGTTCTTGGGGACCAGAGCGAATTGTGGCAAGATGCGCCCGTTACGAATGAAGTAGAGCTTCCGGTATTCCGCGGTCAGAGCTCTCGGAGCTGGGCTTCCGTGTCCCCCCGGCCCCGCAAAAACTACCACTCTGCTTGTGTGCAGGCTTTGATTCTGAGAGCTCTTCCGGGGGATTTTCAGAGGCAAGTCAGAGAGTTGCTGCGGTGATGTGTGTGGACTCCGGCAGAAGTAATGGGGTCGGAAAGGCCGGGGAGAGGCCCCCTCGAGAAAATGGAATTCAGAAGCACAGGTACGTCATCGTGCGCGCGTTTTAGAATCTTCCGCTGTATCTGTGACGCCCTGGCCGTGCCACAGGGCGCTCCTTCAGCTCTCCTGAGTCCCGAGCGCAGGGGTGACCCAGCCATGGTGCCCCCGGACAGCATCCCCTGGTGCCCTGTTCAGCCACAGATTCTGAGACCCGACGCCACTGTCCTTGGCTCCCGGAGGTCAGTGATGGCACTTCCTTGACTGCTGATTGCGGTCCCCGCCCCAGGACTTGCGGGGTGGACCGGCGGGAGGGCCGCCCTCCTGCTGCCCCCTGCAGACCGCCTGCCTCTCAATGCTGCACTGCCTGTCTGCCCTACAGTTTGGAAATGGGTGTTTAGAGCAGCAAGTCCCCCTTTCCTTTTCCCCACATTTCCTTTTCCTTCCGAGTTAGATTCTGGAGACGGTGACCTAAGTCTTCCCCAGCAGAAGCGAGGACAAGGGCAAGACAGGCCCCGCGAGGCAGTGGCGGTGGGCAGGCGGCCTCTGTCCCCCCCCACGCTGACTTGCTTTGCAGCTTGAGGGAGCCCTGCAGCCTCACCGCAGCCCCTGCTCTGGGCCCTAGACCCCAGCGCCTGCTAGATGCATGCAGGAGGGGACTCGGGCGTCCCGCCCCTGCCTGTCGGCTCGTTCTCCCGGCAGGCGTCGGAGCACCTCTGCACGTGTGCTCCAATGGCCGGTCCTAGAGTGGGTCATGCTCTGCTGTCCTCCGCTCAGCGCCCCATGAATCTGGTTCGCGCGTCGGCCTAACACCGTCCTCCTGCCCCCGCGCATTGTCACCCAGCTCTGACACGTGGTCCCGTTACGCACGTCTGGGCTCCTCAGCCCTCCCGGCTCCTGTGTCACATCCCAGTCCGGCCGCCTCTCCTGTGCCCCTGTAGCGCCCGTAACTGCCTCCACACCCTCCCGTCTCCTCTCCACCCTGCGGGCACTAGACAGATCTGAATGCACTGCCTCTGCCTCTTGGCCAGTGTCTGCGTGGTCCCCAGCGATGGTGAACAGAGCGCCTTGGCTGGGAGAGGGGACCGCAGGGTCACTCTCCTCTTGGGATGAGGGCCGGCCCTCTGTGTTCCTCTGGCTCCGGCCCCGGGCCCGTTGTCACTGGTCCCAGCCGACAGGGGCCTCTTTGGAGTCCTCAGGTGCAGCCAGCCCGTTCCCACAGCAGAGCCCCATCTGCCCTGCTACCTTGGCCCCCGGCCCCCTCCTCCTGCTCTTCCCTCCTGACCCTTGCCAATGGGTCCAGCACACCTCCCCCCAACTCTAGCTTCACAGCCCGCTCAGGCACCCCTCTTTCCCAGGTGGAATAGTGTCTCATCCCAGCCCGATTCGTGGGAGGGAGACTGCCAGGCCTCCCCGGGAAGCTGGCAGGAAGAGAGCCTAGAAAGGAATGAGCCTCGGGAGAACAAACTTGTGTTTGAAAGGGACTCCCGGCAGGCTCCCGGCAGACTTCCGAAAGGTTTTGTTAACGCGGCTCTGTCTTGTGCCTTCCTGGCCCGGCCTCTGCCGTGGTCCCCGTCCTTTCCCGGGAGACCCTCCAGGATGCCTGTGCAGAGACCTTTCTTTAGGACGTAACAGCACTCGGGCTGCCAGAGCAGACACATTGCCGGTGTTTGCATCTAAAGACTAAAAAAGAAATGGTCACTGGGCAAAATCATCAGTTGTAAGTGAACCTGGTGCTGGAGGGACCAACCCGCGTCACTCTGGTCGTTCCTTCATAGGACGTCATTGCCTGCCCCGATGTTTACCAGAAGCGACTTCAGCGTGTGGAGTATATTAAAGAAATGCATCGGCCTGGTAAGTTCAGGGGGACTCATTTCAGGGCCTGAAGCTGAAACGTTTTCAATTCCTGGGTATCTGTTGCACTGCTGATAGTTTAGGGAGACGTGCTCTGCACATTTGTAGCACGAGGACGATAAGATAGGACAGGGACGGACGTGGGGTGGGGGAGAGAAAAGGCGCGAAGGCTAAGGTGTTCACAGCCAGCGGGAACGTGATCCCACAGGCAAGCCTCCTGATGTGAGACGCATCACAGCGGTTTACGTTGACCCTGACGTTCTGTGACGGGCTCACAGTCGGCTTTGGACAGTCCGCACGACGTGGGGAGCTTCTGTGGGCTGCTCGACACAGGCTGAGGGCGAGCCACGGGCAGAAGTACGGGACCTGGGGCACAGCTCAGATGCTCAGGGTTTGCTCAGAGGAGGTGGTTGGATAATCGGTGTCCCGGGGCCGCAGGCTTCTTTTCTCGTGGTCCTGCATGACGGGACTGTCACCGTCTGTGGGAATGTGAGCTGTGCCCCCCCCCGGGAGGGCAGGGCGCACCGCAGGCCATGGGTTGTACCAACAGCGTTGTACCGACAGGCATGCGGCCCTGTCCCCCGTGCCTCCCACGCGTGCTGCCACCGCCGTTTATTTCTGCCCTCGTCTCTTTCAGCCCCTTTCCCAGAGGAAACTGCTTCTTTTCTCCCACTTTTTATTTTGAAGTAACCTTGGACTTCTAGACGGTTGCGGGTGGTACATTGAGCCGTTTGCCCTTCACCCGGCTTCCCGTCGTGGTGACGTCTCATGTAGCAGCCGGGGCTCGGTGAGCGAGATGCCAGCGTTCCTGTCGGAGCGTCACTGCTCACCACGCACTTGACTTGGCTTTCCTAGTACCCCCTGCTGTCTTCGTACTGGCGGCTGGTGTTTGGGCACCAAGGGCTGGCGCGGGATGTGCTTGACGCTCCTGGGGTGACCCTGCCCCAGGCCTCTCGGCAGACAGAGCTGGAAAACCCAGGCGTGCCTTCTGACCCTGCTTCTGCACACACGTATTTGTGTAGGCACCTGTTTGGCTTTTTTTATGTTTTAATTTTTTAAGATTTTTATTTTCAAGTAACCTCTGTACCCAGCAATGGGGCTCCAACTCACAACCCGAGACTAAGAGTCACTCCAGTTAGGCGCCCCGCACGTCCCTTGTCTTCTAAAATGGCACGCTTGGGATTCTTTTCTCTTAGCGGTGTTTTCCCCTATGTTTCTGGCTGTGTGAGCAGGTCAGGTCTAGGTGGGTATATGTGTCTGAAGATAGGTGTTGAACTTGACTAGCTCCTTGGTCGGGCACCTGGGGGGGCTCTGTCGGCGAAGCGTCCGACCTCGGCTCAGGTCACGATCTCATGGTCTGTGGGTTCGAGCCCCGCGTCGGGCTCTGTGCTGACAGCTCGGAGCCCGGAGCCTTCTTCAGATTCTGTGCCTCCCTCTGTCTCTGCCCCTCCCCGGCTCGGGTTCTGTCTGTCTGTCTGTCTTTCTCTCTCAAAAATAAATAAGAAACACTGACTAGCTCCTTGGTCCTGCAGCTTCTTGTCATAAAGCGACACCATCACGTTGCATTCCCCAGGGACCCACCGTAGGATGGATCGGATTAACGCGTGGGTCGGCGCGTCCCCGGGCTACACCGGCTCAGCACCCACGGGCTTCGCCTCTGGGGTGGCACACGGCCCCCTTCCTCCTTCGCCCACTGGGACGGCGGCCCCAGGCTGGCCAACGGGCCGCCGAGGCAGGCAGGGCCGGGGAACACCGCCACGCCTCGCCGCTTCCCGCCTCTCCTCGTATTTTGAAGCAGACCCCACTTGTGAATGCTTTCGTGTTGCTGAAGGATACAGATTCTCTTTACCACCAGCACGGCCACCCTCACACTTCAGAAGGCCACGCGTTAACACCGTCCGCTACCCGCCGGGTCCGGTCCCCGGCTGTCGGAGCACCGTTCTGTCTGTGCTTCTGCCGTCTGTGGTGTTACCTCCCTCCCGACTAAGAGCTCCTGGCGCTCGGGCCGGTGCTGTCACTCTTCCTTTATTTCCTGGGACGTTTTTGTGCCGAGAACGTGCCCTTCTGCGGCCGCCAGTGCGGTTTGCAGAAGAAAGTCAGGGTCAGTGAGTGATTCTCACTTTATCACGGTCGCCACGTGATGTGGTTCACTAGCATGACCCAGCATGGCCAGTGTAACCAACTAGCTTGTCTGTGTTTGTTTTTTTTCAAACTCACGGAGTCAGACCTCCCCGGTCCATTCCAGCCCCCGAGCCACTCCCTCTTTGGCTGTTAATAGCCTCTTCGGCTTGGCCGTGATCCCTTATAGACGAAGCTCTGGCTCATTCTGTCCCTTTCTCGTCCAGGATCTGGAGTCAGCCGCTTGTGCAGGGAGAGAGAGGACTCAGGACCACAGCTGGGCCCTAGGGGTAGGGGGGTGGGCTATGAATTGCTGTTCTAGGTCTTTCCAGGGGGAGAGCTAGGAGCTGTTTGGATTTGTTTCAACGACGGTTGAAATCTGGGATGACGGGATTACTCCAGCCCCCTCGGTCGAATGTCTGCGCCTCGTCCCCCCACACCAACGATCCCAGTTTCTAACCACAGTGCAGGTGACCGATTTAGACCAGCACTCAATTAATGACTCACCTGCTCTATCCCACACACACGACAGTTCCGGAGGACAGGACCACTTCTGCCGCCACCAGCGTGTGTGCTGACACGTGGGTGTTGGTTGCCTTTTGTGGGTCGTTTTGTCCGGAGGGCGTGTCTCCGGTCACCGTGCTTGGAGTTACCTGCCGTGGTCCCCGTCCACGTGGCTGGGCCCCCAGAGCTTGCGTGCGCTCATCTGCTTCTTTTGTTCTCGATGTTTGGACGTTGCTTTTCTAAATCACTTTTGTTCAAAATCGTAAACCTTAAAGTCCGATATCTGGGCTGAGGTTCCAAGAATTTCCCTTCCTGTCCCTGCCCTCGCGCTGCACTGGCCCTTCCCCTCGAGGAGACCGTTTCCACCCTCCGTGGTCTGTCTTCCCGTGCCTCGTGAGGGGACCGTGTGTCACATCCTCCCTCCTTCTTCAGATGAACTAGAGGCTTTTCCGCCTCTGTTTCGCTGCGTGGTGCCACAGCCACGTAGAGCCACTGCTTAGGCTTACGGTCACCCCGCGGTGCCGTGCCTTCTGGCCGCCTATCCCTGTCACATGTCTGCTGTGTGTTTGCCAGAGCATCTGTGGGGCGGGCTCCCGGAAACGGCCGCGGGACCGAAGGGCAGGTGCGCCCGCGCTTCTGCCGCGGTGCCCCGTCTCCAGGCGGCCCCGTTCTGCACCCCCACTGGCCGTGGGGGCCTCTCTCCGTCCTGCCCTGCCCTGCCCTGCCCTGCCCGTGGCCCGTGGGCGGCGCTGCTGCTCGAGCAGGCGAGCAGGCCGGGTCTCCACGGGGTTGACTTCCTTTCTCCTGACGAGCTGGATGGGCATCTTCCCCGCGCTCAGAGCGGGGCGGGCGTGGGCTCGGGTTCCTGGGGACCGTCCCGTGGTGACGGGTCTTCACCGGCTCCTTCCAGGAGCTGTCCAAGATCACCATGCCCATCGCCTTCAATGAGCCTCTGAGTTTCCTCCAGCGGATCACGGAGTACATGGAGCACGTGGACCTCATTCACAGAGCCTCCTGCCAGTCCCAGGCCCTGGAAAGGATGCAGGTGGGCGGTGGGCCCCTCCGGGGGCGCCAGCCACGAGCCTGGTGTCCAGTGAGTGTGACGCCACGTGAGTGGCCCCGCGGTGGTCGGCCCGCGTGGCTCCCGCTGGCTCCCGGGTGCCGTCCTGCCCTGCACCTCGGCTCCTCCTGGGTCCGCTCGGGACTGGGCCCCCCCCCCCCCCCCCCCCGCCACCGTGTGTGGGTGCGGCCACCCCGCCGACCTGGCACGGGGCCTCAGGGCCGCCCGGGCTGGGGGAGGGGGGCACACGATTCCTGCCTGTGTGGTTTGAGGAAGTGCTCGCGCTGACGGGCGTTTCCCCGGAAGTTCCGTAATCTCAAAACACGTGACGAGGGAGACCCGTGCCAGCGGGAGCACATCTGGCGCGGAGAGGCTGCGCGTCCCCCCCGTGGCCCCCCACTCACCGTCCTGTGCACTGTTCCCAGTGCGTTGCTGCCTTCGCGGTGTCGGCGGTGGCTTCCCAGTGGGAGAGGACCGGCAAGCCCTTCAACCCGCTCCTGGGAGAGACGTACGAGCTGATCAGGTAAGGGGTCGGGGCCGGGGCCGCGGGCGCCCGGCACGGCTGCGCGGGGGTGAAGCGGAGCGCCGGGCTCCAGAGAGGAGGGGAGGCGACAGGCGACGGAGGGGCGCTGGCTCGCCTGGAACCGACGTGGACACGGGCCCGGCCCACGTCAGCAGGGCATCTGGTGACTGTCACCAGGGCAGGTGCAGCTGCGGGCAGTAGCTCCCGTGTGCTGGCCAGGGGCCGGGTGGGGTCTCTGCCGGGTGGCTCCCCGCCGGGTGGCTCCCCATGCCGCCCCCCCGACCTGGTCTTCTGACCTGGTCTTTGAGCCAGGCGCACGCCCCAGAAACGGCACGGCCTGTGGCGGTCCTGGCGGGGGCCCCACGAGGGTGGACCGGGCCTGTTTGGGGTGCTCTTTCCCGACCCCGCTGCCCGCGTGAGGTGCCCACCCAGACCAGCAAGTAAATCAGCGGACGGTGGCGCTGTGCTCCCCGCCATCTGCTCAGCCCGGCTGGGGCTCCTCTGTGGGGCCGTTTGGGGCTCCCTCCGGGTCCTGTAGAGAGTCTGTGGGGGTGTCTTAGTGAATGAAAGCGTAACTTCAACGATAAGAGCACACCCTTTTTAGAAGACGCGTGAGTTGAGAAAAGCGAAAAGGGAGACGTCATCCCACAGGAAACCGTGAAGGTTGTGGTCGATTTCCTTGAGTGCGAGCACGTGTGTGGTCTGTCATTTAGCATCGTGCCATCGTCATTTCCCCACGGTGTCACAGGCTTTTGCTAAGTTACGCTGCCACGTTTTGTGTCTGGCGTCTGCGTGCGCCCCAGCTTGACGCACGCACCGCCCCCTTGCGCCGCGGAGTCGTGGCGGCGCGCTGTGTCGTCACGGCGTCTAGATCTCAGGGAGCCCTGCGGGTTGTGCTTCTCGGGCCGTTTATTGCCCTTAATGGCCGAGTTGTTCATGATGAGAGTTTCTCAAAGGTGAGTAAGTGGCTGTGGACGGGCGGTGGGGGGTGGGTCTGCTTGAGTCGGCGCTCCGGGCGCGTGCGGCTCAGGGAAGCGTGTGCCAGGGTGTGTGTGTGTCAGCACTGCTTTCACACCTTTGCGGGAGGAGTCGGCAGTGTTAGCAACACAGGCATAAATCACCTCCCACTCGGACGGTGGCACAGATGTCCGGGTCCAGGCTCTGACCCGTTTCTGGCCACCCGGGGCGGCCCTGCCGCTGGCCCCTCTGCGTGCCGCTGGCCCCTCTGCGTGCCGCTGGCCTGGTTTTCTCACGGACGGAGATGTTGGCTGCCGCTCGGTGCGCGGGCACCTGCTTTCGGAACCCCGCTGCCTTGGAGGCAGCCGGGCGTGTTAGAGGCACGGTGCTGCCGTGGGGGTCTGTGCAGGCGACCCTGGGTGACCGTGGCAAGTCCCTGCTTCTTCAGTCCAGAAACGGGGGACCTGAGGCCCAGGTGAGGGAAAGACCCGCCCCGAGACTCACTGTTCAGAGGAACTTTTGTTGTGAGTTCCCAGAGAGCGCTTTCTTTATCAGCCACGCCTCTGCTGCCTCCCCACGGTGCATGTGTCCTGGTGCCCGGGTGGGTGGCTCTGACCTTGTCTAGCCACCAGGAAATTATTGGCGTTTTCGTTATTAAAAAGCACCATTAACATATCTTGAAAAGAGGAATTAAAGCTGATACGAAAGAAGTTCCAGACGACGGGAAGTGAGCACGTGGGTTCAGAGACAGCATGACCCACTATCCACGACCCGTGGTGCTGACGGCCACCCCTGATCATCAGTCACTTCCAGGATTCGGCTGAGGGGTTGAGGCGAAGCCCCGGACTGACCGAGAAACGAGCATCTTCCTGGGCGTGCAGGCCCGTCTTCGGGTCCAGGTCGCACTGCGGCCGCGTCTGCTGCACGCGGGGCCCCGAGGGCCCTTCCGGTCTGAGGAGCTTTGTAACTAAACCGAGTCGTTCTCCAGTGTCTTCTTCCCTACAGATTGCTCCTCAGCGGCTAAAAATAGCACTTTCTTTTCTTAGACAAGTATTCATTTTGTAAATTACATACCTTGGTTGGCAACCTTTTAAAATCTAATTTTTCAACTTTCCTTCCTCTGTAACGATTGGAAATTCTGATTCCAGTTAAGTTAGTAATTATGTGGTTTAGCTTTTATAATTTTTAACGACTACAACTGTAGGTGTATTCACAGTTCCGGAACAATTAAAAACTGACATTTTTATTGAAAAAGAGCATGTACTGAAAATCCCATTTCCTGGCCCAGGAGTATCTTGGGGCATCAGACATGGCACGTCACAGAACTTCCAGGAGCCCTAGCAGGGACTAGAGGAGGGCCCCCTTCGGGAAGGCCGCGAGCTCCCCGCTCTTGCGGTTCTTGGGCGCTGGGTGCCCCTCGAGGGCTGAGGTGGCCGCGTCTAAATCACCGGCTCTAGGAGTTTTCTTCTAGACCTGCACGTGCTGGGGGCAGCGTGGGTGGAGGCCCCTCACACTCTTTCTCCTTCCATGCGGGGTTCAGATTTGCCCAGAGGCGGTGGGCGCACGTGCAAGTGTCGGGGGGGCGGGGGGGCGGTCAGTGTCAGGCCAAGGGTGGCGTCAGAGAGCGAGTGTTGAATATTTCTGTCACTCAGGGTGGCCAGGGGCTGCGGGGCTCCCCCAAGAGGTGTGCCGAGCCAACCTTTGTCGGATTTCGCTGTCACTGATGTGCTCTCTCCCTCTTGTTTTTGTGCCTAGGGAGGATTTAGGATTCAGATTCATATCCGAGCAGGTGAGCCACCACCCCCCCATCAGTGCATTTTATTCAGAAGGCCTCCACCAGGACTTCTTGTTTCACGGCTCCATCTACCCGAAGCTGAAGTTCTGGGGCAAGAGCGTGGAGGCCGAGCCCCGGGGCACCATCACGCTGGAGCTGCTCAAGTGAGTGCGGGGGCCGGGGGCCGGGCGGGCGCCTTTCTTGAGTTCCAGCGGAAGGGTCTTTCCCCCGGCAGACACTCCTTCGAACAGGCAACGCCCCCCAGACCCCTCATCGGGACTGGGTGTGATGTGGGCGTCTGGGACAGCCCACCGAGGACCTGGATGGCTTTAGTCACTGCCTGTGGTAGTCCTTCCGCTTGGTGATGAGCCGCACGTAGCACCTTACAACAGCCGCTCTCTCCTCTGCCACGTGGTTTCTGAGGGCTAGGGCCGGGGTGGGGGGGGCAGCGTGGCAGGCGCTCTGGCTCGGGGTCCCGTGAGGTGGCGGGCAGGACGCGGGCCGAAGGCGGCTGGTGGGACATCTGCTTGTAGGCCCCCTTCCGTGGCCGTTGGCGGGAGGCCGGGGGGTGCTCACAGCGGGGTGCTGGCATCCACCAGAGCTGGGGACCCAAGGGGGATGGAGCCACGGTGTCTCTTAGGACCTCATCGCAGAGGTGGCCTCACCCTGACCTTAAACCCTCGTTGGTCACGAGGACCACGCTGCTTGAGGGTGGGAGGGAGACACGGATGAAACCTGGGAGGTGGGGGACTTTGAGGGGCGTCGTGGAGGCTGCCCGCACACCCATGAAATCTCAGTCCAAACGCTCCCCGGTGTTTGTTCGGACACCTCGCAAAGCAAAAGCCCATCTCTAGCAGTCGCGTGGACGTTGCAAAACCAGCGTAGACCCAGTCTAGGCCACGGCGTGCCGCAGGCTCCCTGAGATGCGCGTCTTGCTAACCGTGGCCCGCCGTGATGAAGCATGGGGTATGATTTTTGTTTCACGTTGGCCCAGCCTGGCTGGTTGCCGGAGAATACCAGCCCCTGACCCCCGTGTACCCAGGGCTGATGGGGTCACCAGGTGCAGTGAGGGCACCCCACTTCTGGGAAGCATGTGCGTCTTGCGGCGGTCCGTGCTTTCTTGGGGCGGGGCATGCAGAACTGAAAAGTGGCAAATCTTACTGATGAACGCATTTGAGTTTCCCCTGGAAATTTGAGGGGCCCCGAATACTTGTCCTGAAATACTTCTGCTTTGAGCTAGTCTCTGCCCTTGATCATGGCTCTTTGACACGGCCTCCCTCCAGACACGGGTCTCACGAACTTGCATCACATCCGTGGGGGTTCTTTTCTCCTTGGGTCAGGCCACTGGGGGAGGATGAGGGATACGAGCAAAGGCGTCTGGGAAGGCGCTCCACACGGAGCTGCTCCCTGGACCTCGGGCGGGGTGTGGGCCGTGCGGCTCCCGCAGGCGCCGGCTGAAGAGGCCGTCGTGTGGACAGCTTCCCGGGACGGCCTTTTCTCTTTGTCTCGGTGGTCTCCTGTTGCTTATTAACTTGTCTCGACATTTAAGTAGAAAGCTTTGTTGATGCTACAAAGGAAAGCAGAAATAAATTTCAAACAAATGCTAAATAAATAGCCGCCGTTTGAGGGAGTTCAAAGCGGTATTCTACCCTGGCACAGGTTTTAAGGCAATTATGGCTTAATTCTGTCTGGTATTTTGCTTTTTAGGGTCACGCAGTGTCTTTTGTTTGCTGGCGTCTGACTCGCGTGTTTTCTGGCATCTTTCACAGACACAATGAGGCTTACACCTGGACCAACCCTACCTGCTGTGTGCACAACGTGATTATCGGGAAGCTCTGGATAGAGCAGTACGGGACGGTGGAGATTCTGAACCACAGGTAATGGCACCGGTCGCGCGCCAGTCGGAGACCGCGCCGAGCCCCAGACGCGCTTGCCGTGAGCTCGGGGACACGCTTCCGGCCTGCTCCCGGCTGCCATTCAGGCCGTCGGGGTTCGGCGCGCCTGCGGGAAGAGCCAGGCCTGGGGGTGGCCGCCATGGTGCTGCTCGGTGGTGGCATCATCTTCGTGCCCCTGCTCACCTCTTGTTTTGGTTTCACTCGCAGTAGCGAATTGATTTTGAGATTTTAAATGACACTAAAGAATGATGGGATTCCCACGTGAAACATCCTCAAATACTGACCTCTGTCCACCCGCGAACCTTCCTCCTGGAAGTTCGTGACATAGCGGCTTTGTCTTTCAGCAGCTTTATTGAGATACAGTTTGCATACCGTAAAATTCACGCATTTAAGTGAGTTTCGGCGTATCTACTGAACTGTACCGTTGCCACCAGGCAGTGTCAGAGCATCTCCGTCACCCCAGAAAGGTGCCCCGCGCCCATCGCGGTCACTGCCCGACGCCCCAGCCCCGGCCACCCGGGTGTCTCGGTTCACCTTTCCCAGACATTTCGCGTCGTACAACGGAAGCCTGTGTTTGTTTTTCCCGCAGAACTGGAGATAAGTGTGTGCTTCATTTTAAACCGTGTGGACTGTTTGGAAAAGAACTTCACAAAGTGGAGGGGCACATCCAGGACAAAAAGTAGGTCTGCGTCCGGGTGGCTCACCGTGGGCGGCGCGTGCGCCCCTTGATGGCGATGTGGGCGTGCCAGTGACGTTCGCTCACGCTAGAAAAGATTATGACTCTGTTTGGTCTAGAGAAGACACTCCCTCACTGGGTCTACAGAGAGACGAAGGGTTAGTTTTAAGTGTCGTTTCCGGGCGGTGAGTGACCGGGGTCTGTCTCGCCCTCTCCTGAGGAGGAGAGGTCTGGGTCTGACTCCTTTTGATCAAATGGACGTGAGGAGATGAGGTGCTCTCACTGAGAGGAAACGCTGCGTTTTTGCGAACAGAGCTGAGGTTGAAGACGTGACCACGCGTCTCCTCCGGAGCGGTGTCTGCCACGTGTTGCCGGGCACAACTCAGACCGTAGTGGGAGCCTCAGTTCCACGGGCCGGCTCGTGGCACTCTGGGAGTTAGAGACTTTTTACATGTTGGACCAGAGAAACGGTCAGAAGTTCCCAATAGATTTCCCGGGGTTCTCTCTCCTT
The DNA here is from genome assembly GCF_018350195.1 of Panthera tigris. Taxonomy (NCBI): domain Eukaryota; kingdom Metazoa; phylum Chordata; class Mammalia; order Carnivora; family Felidae; genus Panthera; species Panthera tigris. The sequence goes on along the minus strand of NC_056662.1, from coordinate 1,685,256 downwards.
TGGGTTATTTAAAAAAACATTTTTTGTAATGTTTACTTATTTTTGAGAGAGAGAGACAGAGCGTGAGTAGGGGAGGGGCAGAGAGAGGCGGAGGGTCGGGCGGGGACACAGAATTCGAAGCAGGCTCCAGGCTGCGAGCTGTCAGCACAGAGCCCGACTCGGGGCTGCGAGACCGTGACCTGAGCCGAAGTTGGACGCTTGACTGACCGAGCCGCCCAGGCGCCCCGACCTTTGGGTTATTTTATCTTATGTTTTTGGCCTCCGATTTCTCACTTTTTATTCCGCAGTCAGGAAATTGGGATTTGTATAATGTCATGAAACCCCTTCCACCTCCTAAAAACTAGACATTTTCTTTTTCTTTCTTTCTTTCTTTCTTTCTTTCTTTCTTTCTTTCTTTCTTTCTTTCTTTCTTTCTTTCTTTCTTTTTCTTTCTTTTCTTTCTTTTCTTTCTTCTTTTTTTCCTTTTTTTGAAGTAGCCTCCATGCGAACATGGGGCTTGAACTCACCACCCTGACATCGAGAGTCAGGTGCCCCACCCACTGAGCTAGTCAGGTGCCCCACCTATGTTTTAATTAGAAACAAGTTTCCAGGGTAAAACGGTGGGTGCTGTTTCTTCTGCTGCTGAGTACCAGAAAGTCACCTGTTCAAACAGCCTGTCAGATGCTTTTAGACTTTAGACTCTGACCGCCGTGCCCACTGAAGTGAGCCGGGGCTCAGCTCAGAGACCTTGCAGGACAGCAGCCCTCTTCAGGACAAGGGCACCGGCCATTGCCCCGAGTAGCCTGTCCCTGGTGGTGGAAACAACCCAGAGAGAGACCGTGGTCAGCGTGAAACGGGCCTGCAGAAACGGGCCACTCCTCACTGCCACGCGCACCGTCCTGGAGGGTCTGCAAACCCTGTTCTGATTTTTTGATTTTCCATCCCAAACTGGAGTGAGCTCTTGCCTAACGCCGTGCCTCTTGGGGACAGAATATGTCGGCCAAGGTGACTAAGTCCTGAGTGAGGACTGGCCGAGTGTCCCCCACCAGTCCCCGCGTGGCCACTTTCCGGGCTGAGCCCGAGGCAGGGGTGCCCGCCCTCCCAGAAATGTCACACGCCTGGCAGAACAGCATCTCCAGGCGGTGCGTGGCCACCGTGCTTTCCCTGCAGGAAGACACAAAAAAGACAAAAAGAAAAAACAAAAAACAGTCCAGCGCTGTTGGCGTTGTTCCTTTTGGAGTCCGGCAAAGCGCTCTGGTGGTTGATCTGGACAGTTTCCAGAGGTCGTTAGGAAATGAAGCAAGCAGACGGGTACTGATGTGGGCATCCGATCTGTGGATATGAAGATAAAGCAGACAATGCCAGCTGAAATTGCGAGGGCTGTTGATGTGATTTGTAGGAAAGGGAAGGACACAGTCTTGGAGGTTCATGTATTTCAAGGGCAGTGGCCAGACCAGCACGTGGGTTCCAGCGAAACCTTCCCTTTTTCTCACCTTTTCTTGTCCACACTCGTGGGGGCTTGTGCCCTTATCTTCTTTCTGCTTTGGCAAATTAGGCCCGAGGGGGGACCCTCAAAGGCAGATTTTCCTCTTCGCACCTCTGTCCAGAGAGGTTCTCAAATTTACAAGGAGACAAACCAGAATGGGAATGTACTCCACGGTCACGGTCACAATCGAGGTGCTGCCTGTTTAGATGAAGGGTTTATAATTGCTATAAACACGGTTTTAAAAATTCCCTTTGATGGGGCGCCTGGCTGGCTCAGAAGAGCACACGGCTCTTAATCTCCAGGTCGTGAGTCTGAGCCCACGTTGGGTGTAGAGATTACTAAAGATAAATAAATAAACTTAAGCAAAATTAAAATTCCCTTTGACTACAGCAAAAAGAAGCTCTTTATGATCTATGGAAAATGGACAGAGTGTTTGTGGGGAATAGACCCTGCTGCGTACGAGTCCTTCAAGAAGCGGGAGAGGAGAGGCGACCACCTGAGCAAGCCACAGCCGGTAAGGTGCTGCCCCCGGGGGGGGGGGGGGCGCGAGGGGGGGAGGGCTTCAGAGTCGAGTGCGGGGGGAGTCTGCCTTCCCTCTGCTGGGCCTGTGGGGTCCCAGCTGGAGAGGATGAAGGCCTGGAATCCGCCCGTCCGTCTGTGTGCTGCTCGGGGCCTCGGTTTACCTGCATCTCTGTGTGCAGAGGCTGCTGCCGTCAGCCGGGCTCGGGGGCCACTTGGTACGCCATGTCCCCCAAGCCTGGCAGAGCCCAAGTGCACCTACGTTTCTTTCTGGGAACGCCGTGCTCCGGGTTCTTCTTTGTAAACCTCCTGTCTCCCAGCACCTCGTTAGCTTAGACCTATTAAAAAATCAAGACTGTCATGTCTGTGTTTTCAGTTCTGAGCACCAGGTAATATATTCCACAGTTGGGAAGTTTTGGCAAGGATACTCTCCCCCCAGAGCTTTGGAATACTGATGATCTCAGGGCTAAAACTAGAAGGGGTAGCTCAAAGGAAGGGTCAGGTTGTTCGAGGTAAGAAGAGAGAGGGGGCCAGGCCCAAGGCGTTCAGCCTCCCCCAGGGTTTCAGTGGTCCGACCCTGTGGCATCGCCTGAGTGCTGCTGGACACCTTCCAACGTGCTCTTTGACTTTAAAACGCAAAAGGAACGTTCCATGTGAAGACCACACAGACTTGGAATGTGAAATGCCCGAAGGGGTGGCTTTTGGTGCCTTAGTTTAGCTTCGCTGTCCTCTGGGTGACTCGACATGAGACAGACTTGTGTGAGCACTTGCCCGGGAGCAGCCTTCTGTAGCTCCTGGCACCGAACCCCGTGGCCCGCAGCCAGCGGTACCGAGCCCCGTTGGACGTCGGCCGGGAGGGTCCCGAGGCCGCGTCGTCATGTCCCCGCGTTCTCCCGCAGCAGCCGCGGGGGTGGCCACTGCTTCCTTCTCCGGGTCCCGCTGCTTGGGAAATGTGAGGGTGGTTGCGTTTTGTCTTCAGATGTGGTTTGCAGGCGGGGTTCAGTCTAGAGGTGCTAAGGGTCCATGAGGTCGCCCGGCGTGAGCGGTTCTGGCGGAGGGCCGAGCTGCGGCGTGTGGGGACTGGCTCCGGCCGGGGAGGGCCGCACCCCGCCTGGCCGCTGCTGTAGAAGGCCCAGCCCCCCAGCCCCCCAGCCCCACCTGCCAGCCGGTGGCTCCCTAGGTGTTGGTGTGTGGTCTCCCCGGGAGGGCGGGGGGGTGGTGCACTCCTGTGCTGCTGACTTCCTGCCCTCTGGGGGAGCCCCAGCACGGGGAGCCCCTGCAAAGAGAACATCACGGCATCTTCTCCCTTACCAGAGAGCCCATCTTGCCCTGCCTGACAGTCGCTCCGAGAGTAGCTGTCCCACCCGGCCGGCCGGCCCACAGTGTTCTGTGTTTCAGGACGACAGCTCCCAGAAAGCTGACGGCGATGTGGCGGATGCCGTGCCCGAGGTTCAGGAGACTGTGCAGGTCATTCCAGGCAGCAAGCTACTCTGGAGGGTCAACACTCGGCCCCCCAACTCTGCCCAGGTCCGTACCCCCGACCCCCGCCCCTCTCCGCACCCCTGACCCCTGGCCAGGCCAGACCCCTCAGCCGTTCCCCGGCCCCGTGTCCACACCGCCTAGGACCTTGCTTCCTCAGAGTGAGCCTCCGAGGGCTCCCCGCCCTCCCGGAGCCCCAGTCAAGCCTCGGCCACGGCCTGGCCTCCCCGGGGCAAAGGCAGTGCTCCGCCAACATGTCGCGTGGGTGTGCTGCCGTGCCCCTGACACGCGGTGAGACAGGTGCCCCGCGTGCACACGGTGCCTTCTCTAGGCGGCCTGCACCGACTGGGTCTCACTGAAAGGGGCTTCCAGACTGCTTTTGAGAGATTATTTTCCCGACTTGTCGGTTTAGATGCTTAAATGCATTTTGGTACTTATGTTTGAAAATCACGCTTATAATTTATATTGCACATGATAAGCTTATTACATCCGTATGATAGGGTGCAGTATAGAGGGTGACTGTATAAATGTAATAATTTTGTGTAGTAACTGTTATTTTAGTATCTATCATTACTTATCTCGTTCATACGTAAAACATACGGACTACATGTGAAGTCTACTTCACTCCTATCACCCTACCAGACCACAGTAAAAAGGAGACAGAACCCCCACCTACACGGACGTCACCTCGACACAGCCACTGCTGGCTCCCAGCAGAGTGTAAAATAGTTCGACCCAACAGGGCAAAGGTGTACTTCTTGCCAGGAATTCCTCTTAAAAACAACACTTGTTCCTCCTCCCTGTGGTTCGTGTCTGTGGACCCAGGAGTGGAGCTGGAGGGCCGGCAGGTGCGGGACAGTGAGGAGGTGCTGGGGGCCTTCCCAGGACCGGCCGGGGGGGCGGGGGGGGGGCGGGCGGGGCAGCTGTGGGGCTGCGTCCGCACGGACTGTGGGGCAGAGCGTGGACCGGCAGGAGTGGCCAGGACCCGGCCGCCCCGAGCGGCCTAGCCGAGCGGAGCGCGGAAACATGCCAGCGTGGTGACGGGTTTCCGCGCCTCTCCCCCCAGATGTACAATTTTACCAGCTTCACCGTCAGTCTCAACGAGCTGCAGAGCGGCATGGAGAAGACCCTGGCTCCCACGGACTGCCGCCTGCGCCCCGACATCCGCGGCATGGAGAACGGCGACATGGGTGCGCTCGCGGGCCGGTGGGGGCGGGGGGCGCCCGTGCTGCAGGTGGACAGACAGGGAGACTGAGGACAGTGCCTCTCGCACTCTCCGTGGTGGAAGAGGTTTAGAAATCCCAGCCTGCTGCAGACCAGTCCCCTTGTGGATAGGATACGATTAAGTTACTAGAAAAATGAAGGACAACGGGTGCGGAACACGAGTCCCCCAGTTCTTATCAGCGAAATTGGGGTAACGTTTCCAAGGTTGGACGTGTTCTCCATCCAAAGTCAGTGTAGGACCGCATCCCGGGCCCAGGCTGCTCGCGCACCGTGGGTGTCTCCGCGTGACGAGGGAGCGGCCGCACGCCGGCTCACCCATCCACGTCGGCCGTGCGGTGGGCCGCTGGCCAGAGGGCCGTCCCAAGCGGTCCTGGGTTTTGTGGACACAGTCGTTGTCGAGTGGAGGGACTGCACGGGGCAGGGAGACCCTCACTCTCCAGGACCAGTGTCTGCACCCGCACCCGGGACCGGGCCGCAGAGCCCGAGGGTCAGGTTACGCGGGACGGTCCTCTGTGGGAAGCAGCCCCCGCTGGCCCCGGCCGAGCCCTGCTGCGCCCTCCTGCGGTACGGGGGAAAGGCCTGCCTCTCCCCGCAGCCACACTGGGGTCGGGGCGCTGCTGTAGCCTCGTGACCGGGTGTGGTTTGCAGACGACGACGTTTCTGACCAGCGTGACTTCTCACCTAGGGTCTGGGGGTGGGGGCGCTGCCGCGTCTGTCTGCTTCCTTCCACCCTCGCCTCCGTTGGTTGTAAGCCGGGAGCCTCACCGTCGACTCTGAGTCCTTACCCACGCCGTGTGCTTGGCCCCCAGATCTGGCGAGCCAGGAGAAGGAGCGGCTGGAAGAGAAGCAGCGGGAGGCCCGGAGGGAACGGGCCAAGCAGGAGGCCGAGTGGCAGACCAGGTGAGGCCTCGGTGGCTGGGAGAGGGCAGTGGCCAGGGCCCCACGTGCACCTGTGGCTGAGCAGAAGCTATTTTGGGGTCCCATTAACGCGGGGCCGCAGCCCCGGGTCTGGCGTGGGTCCCGGGACACAGACGGGCCGAGCGTCCCCGAAGGTGAGTAGGTACCCTGCCAGTGCAGGGACAGGTCCCCTCCGACCCGGGCCTGGCAGTCCTGCCCACAGCGCATCTGACCCTGAGCATCCCTCTCAAATAGGACACAGTTTAAAACAAACCGTAGTCTGAACCAGGCCACCAGCTGGAGGACGACACAGCTTGTGGAAAGGCAGTGCTTTGGAAGGAATGGTGTGTTCAGCCATCGCCCTTTGACATTGCTGCAGGCTGCTCTTGTCCACGTCACCTGCCACGTGGCACAGGTGGCCGGATAGGTCCCGGCCGGCCCCACGTGGTAGTGTGGATAGGAGGGAGGGTGTGGAGAGCGGTGCCCAGGGGCATCGCAGGTGGGGACACACCTGTGTTCAGACCAGGTGAGAGGGTCACAGACACACAGAGACAGATAGATAGAGACAGATAGAGACAGGGAGCAGACCCTGTGGGCCCGGGGCCTCCTGCTGTCTCACCGGAAAAGCGCGGTTGGTTTGTCAGTGGTCGTAATTACGTGAAAACAGCCCATTCGGTGAGGATTCAGTCGGGTAAGTACCGTAATACTTGAGCATAATTAAAAACATATGTCCGTTAAAATGTTAGTCCTAGCAAAATCTTGGGGTGCATGGGGCACCTGGGTGGCTCAGTCGGTGGAGCATCTGACTTCGGCCCAGGTCATGATCTCACACTCTGAGTTCAAGCCCCACGTCGGGCTCTGTGCTGCCAGCTCAGAGCCTGGAACCTGCTTCTGACTCTGTGTCTCCCCCTCTCTCTGCCCCATCCCCACTCATGCTCTGTCTCTCTCTGTCTCAAAAATAAATTTAAAAAAAACCATAAACAATTAAAAAAAATCTTGGGGTGGCCTTGAGCTGTTCACTGAGTGTTTTTTCCAATCAAGCTTGATGCGCTGTAGGCATTGTTTTCTAGGCCTGGTCACGATCGCCTCCTGTGGCTGTTTTGTGACTAACATTTTTAAAACCATTTCTTTGTGCTCGGGCTTCCGACCTGATTTAAGTTTGCGCTTTCAGTCTTTCCGATATTTGGAACTGGCTTCATTCCAGAAAAAGCTTGAAAAGCATCCACCCTCCTTCATTGTCTTTAAGGAATCGATTTAAAAAATACATTGCAGAAGTAGCGGTATTTGGTCCTCAGATGACTCCTTCTACTTTGTGAGCCCCAGGTCCTTAGTTGTCTTCAGGATGTGCGCCAGCAGTCGAGGGTCCCGGGGGGCTTCCCAGGGCACGTGCCCACACACGTGCCCGCGGTGGCGGCCCCGTTGCCTCCCTGCCCACAGGTCGTCCCCTTCCCCAGTTAGACACGCCGGGCCTACTTCCAGGGAAGGAACCAGCACTGTGCCCGTCCTTCCCTCGGAAGGGATAGTGGCCGTTCTCCGCTAACAGCCTAGCGTGTTTCCGTGAAGGCCTTGAGGGTCTGCTGGCGAAGCCCACTCTGGGCTGTTCGCGGGGACAGCATTCGAGAGAAAATGTGGTCGATAACTCTCAGCCGCGGCTGCTGCCCTGGGCTGCATCTAAAGCCGCGTGCTGATGCGGTGAGGCCTCCCTGCAGGGAACACGAGCCAGGTTGTGTCCACGTGCTTCCTGACCATGTCCTCTGTGTTCCAGGTGGTTTCATCAAGGCAGCAACCCACACACGGGGGCTCCCGACTGGTTGTATGCGGGGGGCTACTTTGAGCGGAATTTCTCCCGCTGCCCAGATATCTACTGAGGGGCCGGAGTGGCCCCCAGGACCGGAGACCGGACTCCGTCAAGTGGTCACGGCAGAAACCAGCTTTTCCAGCGACTGTGTCCGTGGAGACAGCACCATCCCCGGTCAAGGATCTGATGCTAATTAACTTCTGATCGCCAAACATTTTACTACTGTTCATCAAGCTTCACATGGGATCATCATGTTTTCATTAAGGGCGGAAAAGGACAATCCTCTGCCGTCCCTTCACGTGACGGGAATCAGCCCGGCTTGTTACAGCGCCCTCTTCATTGTAAAGTTCATAACGGAAGTAAGTAACCAGGAAGGGTCTTAGTTCTAAGTCCCCCCGTGTCCCTCCTCTTAACTCAGTGGCAAAGGGTTTCTGAGACTGTTGTGCATTTGAACCAGTAACAGGGGAAGACGGATCTTGAAAGTAACCCTTCGAGGAGCTTTACGGGGCCAGGGGTTGCTTCCTAGATTACGGTAATGCAAAAGTGAAGACTTTCAGAGCGCCAGATGGAATGAAATGAAAGCTGTCAGATTCTGTATTTTTTACCAGTCTTCAATAATGTAAAGATTTCTTTTAAAATATTTAAGTTAAAACTACTTGAATAGTATTTTGCCGGAGAGCAAGGTTTGCATTAATCACCAATCGTATACTGTCCGAAACGAAGCATTACCGTGACAGCCTGGGGTGGCCGGAAACCTCGAGACTCATGACGGACCTCCCCAGGCTGCTGCCAGCCTCGAAAGGGGCCCCGCCTCTGTCACCGGGGCTTCGTGGCCTCTGCAGGCCAGGCCCACGTCACAGAGGGTCGCCGTGCCTACGGCAGGTGCGCCCTGCGGGAGGCTCCGAAGCAGCAGCCGCTACGGCCGTGTCATTAAAGTTACTTAACAAAAAATAGGTGCGTGTCCATCCTAGAAACATCCCTTCTGGTGGCTCTTGTCTTTCTGTAGAAGTGTCAACACCGCAGGCCTCAGCGGAGCTCTGAACGGAGAGCGTCTGCTGAGCGTGCACGCACTCACGCGGCCGTATGGAGTGCTGGGCTCTCGGTGGCAGGCTGCCGTCATTGTGTGTCCGGGCTTCGACGTCACATCTGTCATTAAAACACTTTTAAAAGCGAATACTTGTTCTGCAGCCTTGATTCTGTAGCTTTGGAAACCGGAAGTCAAGGTGTTGGGTGGAACCGAGCGTCTGCCCCACGGAGACGGGAGCGGAGCCACTGGCCACGGGCAGAGGTGTGCGAGGCTTTACGGTTCTGACGCTGTTCTGAGACGGGGTCGTGGCGCATCTGGTCGTCCGAATGGGGACCTCATGCACCTGTGGCCGTAGGCGGGTTCGCTGTCCACGAGGGCGGGCGAGCTGAAAACGTCGAAGGGCACAGTCCTAGGACACGTTTAAAAGGACAGTATTTCGGGCAGTTTAAGAGCTTCTTGCAGATGAATCCGTTTCTCACTGCCACTGATAACAGGCCAACGAGGTTTGCACTTTCGAGTCTGCTGGGGAGGCCGGTTTTCAGCATGCACCGGGCCCAGGCCCCAGAGGAGGAGGGCGGGACGGTGGACACCAGAACATACGCGTTTGTGGGGCCGTCCTCACTTGGCTTATGGTTTTTAAACTTCGGTCTCTGCAAATGCCAACGTGTAAAGTGACTGCCTCAACTTCGTCTCCCTTGGTCATTTCAGATGCCAGAGGTTTGTCTCTACTAAAGATTTTTTTTCACTAGAAAACGCATCTTAAAACACAGGCACCTGCTACCGATGCTTTTGGCCTGTGTGGAAAGTGGTGGCTTCTCAGCCACACGTTGATGTCATTATGGCTTTGCCGTAAGGACCCAGGGGCTTTCTAGAGTAATTTTGTAACTTCGACCATCTGTGCAGCAGGGACAGTAGAGCATACTCTCCCCTAAACACTCGATGTGATGAGTTTGCTCCCCTTTGAGGTGAGGATCCAGTCTCGCGTCCTTGACTGGGCACACAGTTGTCAGCCGCTGGAGGTTCAGCCAGGGACAGAGAGACACCACGTTGGAATATGTCTCGTGTGCGATATAACCTAATGTCATGGGGCCCCTGGCGTTGACTAGGTTTCATAGGCCACCTGGTGTTGGAGACCCGACAGTCCTGTCTGTTTGGGGGGGGGGGGGGCTGGCACGAATCTGTCCCCAAGCAGCCAGGGTCAGGACGTCACTGGCACCTGGTTGTGGCTCCTGCTCAGGAGGAGGCCGCGGAGAAGCAGGCCCCGGGCCCTCGGGGACATCACGGCATTTTGCCACCCCGGGTTGCCACTTCCCGGCACGGGTGGGAGGGACGCGTGAGGGCCCAGACGGCTCTGCACAGACACCGGGCCCTAGGAGGGTAGCGGCCACGTGGGAGTGTTGGCGTGGAGAGCCGGAGCGGCCGCAGGGAGGGCGCCCCTGAGGAGCAGCTCCGAGGGCTTGGCCACCGCGACCCCCTTCAGACTCCTTCCGCAAAGCGCGTGGAAGTGTCAGCCCACCGGTCTGCCAGACACGCGACCTGCTTTGGGGACCCGTGTCAGACCAAGCGGGCCTGGCACTGGGGGAGGCATCAAGTGCAGCCTTGGTGGCCTCTGGGGGCACTGGGCAGGCCCAGGCCCGGTGCCGCCGGCCGCGTGTCTGACCGAGCGTGACGCCGACCCGCTGGGGAGGTGCGTCCGGTGAAGCGGAGGCCGTGCCGTCTGCTTGCTGGGTTCTGGTCGGAACATGGAGTCAGGAAATCAGAACAGGAGAGGAATGCCAGGAGGCTCCCCAAGGTGCAGGCAGCCCTCCAGGCGGCCCGGGCCACAAGCCTCCTTTCGGGACACTGGCTCCTTGGGAAAGAGTGCTCCCCAACAGAGTTGGTGACTCACCGGCTTTCCCAGTCTCACGTACGCACGAGGAGCACAGAGCACGGACGTGCTGATGAAGTTCCCAGTTCGGAAGCACCAGTGGCCCTTCTCCTGGTCACCCCTGCGTTCCGAGGGGAGGGCTGGGTGGCGAGGAGAGTTCAGTTGGCACGAGGTTCCCGCCGGTCCTAGTTTCTCCCGTCTCAATGTCTGCACTTTCAGACGTCTTCCCGAGGACTTTCTCAGGTCCACAGTGGTGCAGAGATTGGGGTCCCGGATCAGAGCATGTAACCAGACCCAAGGCACACCGGTGGTCTTCCCTCCACCTATATTACTTTGGGCCTCACTGTCTTTTGCGTGCGTGGTGGGAGGGTTTTGCAAAGTAAAAACTGTTTTTCGTGTCTCTTGCGTGAGTTTACTGGACAGTCAGCCCTTCCCTGGCTGCACAGCTCCGTCGCCCCTCTGAGAACCAAACGGTCCTGTGTCAGACGATTCGTAAAGGCCCCGTGGTCTCTGCAGCAGGCGACGACACACAGACACGGGCCCTTCCTTCCTTGCTGTGCACGTGCTTGGCTGGCCCGCCACGCTGTTTATCCTGTGTCAGTGTAGCTCGAAAATGTCAGGCAAGAGTATGGCTGGTGAGACGGATTTATTTTTATAATAGGTCATAACTGTTAGTACCCATCCGTGTAAGCAGCATCCACTACTCTCGGAGGTTCTTCTTGGAGGACTGAACAGATCCGTGAAGGTGAATGTTCAACCCCAGCTCCAAATACAGATTTCCTTGGAAGTGGGTGGTGGCTGACACTTGCTCTGCACTGAGCAAGTTTTCGCTGTCCCAGTCATTCTGGCCTCTCTGGAAAGGACTGCAGATCGGCTACAGACGAGTCCCCGCGCACGGGTGTCGGATTGGACTGTGCACTCTGTAGGATTGGCCCCGCACACGGATTGCTTCAGAAAACTGTTTGTCATGGTGGTGGGGGCTCGGGGACACCGTGACACCATTGTGTGGGCACAATGGGTGGGTGAAGGGAAGTGGGGAGCTCTGACTGACCATCTCTCTTCTCTCCTGGGGATCAGAGCCCCCAGTGACAACAACAGAATGCCCAGAATGCGGTGTGAGTTTGACCGGAAGGTCCGTGCTGCCTGGCTGCTGGCCTAGGTGCCCAGCAGCTACATACTTCGCAGGAGGAGGAGCTGAGTGGAGACGGTCATCCAGATAGCCATGGTGGCTCTGGTCAGAGGGACAGACGGTCCACAGGATGGCAGTGCCCTCAGGATGCCCAGGTGCACGGACAAGGGGCTCCACCAGCCTCTGCCGTATCTGATGATGGGGACCGCGGAGCACTCAGTGCTGCCAGAGCCAGGCCCTAAAACCGGGCAAACAAAAAACAACCTGATTCAAAACTAGACATTTCTCCAAAGACGCGCAAGTGGCCAATAAGGCCGTGGGAACATGCTCGACATCGCTAATCTTGTGGGAAATGCAACTCACGACGACACGGAGGTCCCGCCTCACACCCATTACGGTGGCAGCTGTCGAGAACAAGCAAAAACCAAGTGTTGGCGAGAATGTGGAGAAATCGGAACCCTCGTGCGCTGTCTGTGGGAACAGAAAACGGGGCAGCTGCTGTGGAAGACGGTATGACAGCTCCTCAAAAACTAAAAATAGAATTACCAGATGATCCAGCAATTCCGCTGTGGTTACGGGCCCAAAAGACTTGAAAGCAAGGTCTGGGAGAGAGACCCGGACATTCACGTCGACAGCAGCGTGAGGCAGCATCGCTGAAGCCCGCGAGCAGCCCTCGTGTCCCCCCATCGGACGAACGGACGAGCAAGATGCAGTCCGCCCGGACCAGGGGCTGTTACTCCGCCTTGAAAAGGAGGGATGTTCTGACACCTGCTGCCACACGGGTGAACCCTGAGGATGTTGTGCTCACTGAAATCAGCCACAGAAAGACAGATGCTGTCTGATTCCACTGATCGCATCAGGCAGAGTCGTCAAAATGCTGGAGGCAGTAGGGTGGTGGCTGCCGGAGCAGGGGACACGGGACGGGCAGCTGGTGTTTCACAAGGTGACGGGGGCTCTGGAGGTGGACGGCGGTGAGACGTCACAACATCACGATGTATTTACCACCACCGAACGGCATACTCAAAAATGTTCAGACGGTAGATCGTATGTCCCGTGTATCTTATCACAACAGAACAAGACTGGAGAAAAGTTACCAGTGGCGTCCAGGGCTTAGGGAAGAGGGAGCGATGGCCAGGAGGGCGCGGGGCACTTCCGGGCAGGGAGATGGTGGGTGCACACCATACGTTTGTCCAAACCCGCGGGCTGTGTGCACCGAGATGGGCTCTTGGCGACGCCGCATGTCCGTGGGGGCCGCGGGCTGTCACGGCACACCCTCTGTGGGGGGGGGGGGGTTCGTGGCAAGGACGCTGTGCATCTGTGGAGAGCGACGGGCTCCATTTTGGTAAGAACCTGTGATTGCTCTGAAAAGGCACATGTCACTCAAAGGAAAGAAAGAAAAACAAAAACCCACTCACCAAACCGTGTTCTCCAGTGGCGCCTGCTAATCGCCGCACCGTCTGTCCTCTGCTCTGACGGTTCTACTCCGCGTGTTTGAACTGCACTCGCGGGAACAACCGTGTGGCTCTCTTCCTGTGTGTCTTGCCGGCCGTGCCCTCTCTGGTGACGCATCTGGGCACGTCCTGCCCCCTCTCTAGCTGCTGCGCCCAGGCCCTGCCGCCTGGCGCAGGAGGAGCCGCGGGGGCTTCCGGCTCTGCTGGGGCTGCCAGGGTGCACCCCAATGCCGTGTTCCCCACGGCGCCCCGCGGCGGGGGCCTGGGCCATGCCTGTTTCTCATTCACATGTCGTCACCGGGCCGGCCCCAGGCTCGACCCCCTGCTTGAGGAGACGCTCTGGTTAGTGCCCTTCGAGGCCCCATGCTCTGCAGGGTCTGGAAAGTTCGCTGGTCTCCCTGCGGCTTCCTGTGGCAGCTTTTTAACTTTTCCTGACTTTGAACAAGTGCCGCCTGCCCGCTGGCCCATCTTGGGGGCACCCGGAGCGGATCTTCCCGTCGTTGTCTTTTCTGGCTTCCCCTGAGCTCCGAGAGGGCGGTCACGGTCACAGGCTTACAGCTGCGCCCCTCTCCCCTGTGGTCTCAGGAATTATCAAGGGCGGTGGAGTTTGTGTGGGGGCTCTTATCTGTTGGGATTCACCCTACTAGAAACGAAATGAAGAAAAGTAAAGGTATTTAATAAAAAGACAACGAACTCATTATTAACATAAATAACAATTTTTAATGAAAAGCAGCTATATTTTCCAAAACAAAACTGGTGAGTCTTTAGATCTCAAGACAATGGACACAGAAGCGGTTGTCCTTCAGACTATTATTACACAGGTTATACAGGAATTAAAATAATGCACCAGACCCACACGTACCAGCGTGAATAAATCTTCAAAACAAAACTACTTTCCACTTTTACACTTTTTACAAAAAGCTTTCAAACAAAGCCCGTGTATACATCTAGTTGGTAAATCGTCAGGCAGCTCGCACAGTGGCCTTGCTTTGGTGGCGGACGGGGGTCTAGCATGGGGCAGGGAGGGTGCAGGGCTCCGTGTGCGCCCCCTTGCTAACTGCTTGGAGCCTCGAAGCAAAGTGCAGGATGGAAACGCGGCTCAAAGACCAGCAGGAGGGCCACCCGTCACTCATTGTGAGTATGGAGGACGGGCTTCTTGCCCTCCACTCTGAGCACACACATCAGCCTCTGGGGACTCCAGGCACAGAAGGAGTGTGGGGAACAGCCGTGCCAGCAGTGTCTTCGCTGGTATGGGGGGGGGGGGGGAGGGCTGGACAAGAATGGGGTCAGTAGGGGCACCCCGCCCCCCCCCCCCCCAGGGAGAAGGGAGGCAGCCATGCCAGCACTGTCCTCACTGGAATGGGGGGCCCCTGGGGGAGAACAGGGGGTACCCATCTTAGCACCATTACGGGGGAAACGGGGCCGGGGGTACCGCACGGGACTTCTGTCGCCCCCGAGGACCATCGTTGATGTCGTGGGCTCTGCGTCCCAGGCCCCGGAGCCCTGGGCTTTGGTTCAGTCACATACCCCTGCGGTCGTGAAGCCGGCCCTCCCCAACCCCCGGGTCCTAAGACGCCCTTCCCCTGACTCGGGGACTGTTTCCTCCACGTCCTGGGACCTGGCTTGCAGCGCTGGCCGTGAACCTGAGACGCCCCCTCGCGCCTCGCAGGTGCCGCCGCTCTCCCGCGACGGTGGGGATGTGGGCTCCAACGCCCACCGCTGGGTCGGCGCCTGCCACGCCACTCCGGTCGCCGCCGCCAGGGGCCGCCGCCGCACCCCTATGACACAGCAACAATAGGGGCCGCTCTGGCCCGCGCGCCGCCCGCCCGCGCTTCCGCCGGAAGGGGGCGCGGGGCGGGGCGGGGCGGGGCGACGGACGGCTGCCCTTTCCAATCGCTGGCGGTTCAGCGTCGGCCCCGCCCCTGGCACGGCCCAATCGGCGGCGAGAGCGGCGGGAGGGGCGGAACGAGAAAGAACTTCCGGCGGGGCCCGGCAGGCGCTGAGGAGGAAGAGCGAGCCCGGACGGCGCCTCTCGGCCGAGTCGCGGCGTGGGCCAGGTGCGGGGGTCGCCGGGGGGCGGGGACGGCTGCGGGGGCGGAGCCTGCGCCGTTGGGGTCCCCGAGCCGGGGTCGGGTCGGCGGAGGCCAGGGGCGGTGCGCGGGGCGACGGCCGTGGGGGCCTCGGGCTCTCGGGCGGGCGGCGGCCGTGCCGGCCCGACCGCCCCGCGCGACGCGGGGGCCGCGGGGGCCGCGAGGTCGGGGTGGGCCCGTGGGCCCCGCGCGGAGGAGCCTGGTCGGCGCGGCGCGACCCCGGTCCTGGGGCTTGTCCCGTCTCCTCCCCCACCCTCCCACCGCGCTCGTTTGTGCAAGGGCCGCCGGTCTGCCGAGTCGCAGCTTAACGGGCGTGCCCCGACGGAGCCCGGCCGGAGTCTCGGCCCTGTCCGAGGTGTCGGCGCCGTCTCCGCCTAGCTCACGTTGCTGAGCTTGTTCGGGGCCCGGGCCGCAGAAGTGGCGCTGAGCGGGGTTCTCGGCGGGAAGCGGGGCGCGGTTGGGGTGCACAGGTTAATTCCGATCGTGGAGAAACCTGAGAAGCAGCTGCGGCCGCGCCCGGGCACCTGCTGGCTGCGTGCTCCAGGGAGACTGCGCCGCCGCGGGGGGCCCCCTCTCTCCTGGCCTGGTGGCGGCCTTTCGCTCTGTCCCGCCAGTGTCACATTGGACGAGGAAGCTGGGACTTTCACGATCCTGACCGGGTTTGCTTGCTGGTCGCTCTTCCAGGATGACGACTTCAGGCGCTCTGTTTCCAAGCCTGGTGCCAGGCTCCCGAGGCTCCTCCAACAAGTATCTGGTGGAGTTTCGTGCAGGAAAGATGTCGCTAAAAGGAACTACCGTAACCCCAGATAAACGGAAAGGGCTCGTGTACATTCAGCAGACGGATGACTCCCTCATTCACTTCTGCTGGAAGGACAGGACATCTGGGAACGTGGAGGACGTAAGTGTCTGGTCTTAGGAAGCCTGCCTGGTCGTCGGGACGGTCCGGTTTTCCAGAAGCACGCGTAGCTGCTCACACTTGGCTCTGGACACGCGGCTGCCCTGTTACGGTGGGCGTGTGCTGCTGGGACATGTGGGCGCCGCTGCTCCGGGGCCCACACCAGCTGTTCCGCTTTGCTCACGGGCACTCGGGTCTCCCGCCCCGGATCTGTAGACTGCTCCCGTCATTGTACCTGGGATTCGGGTGCCGTGTAAACGCTGCGCTCCACCAGCTCTCCTCCTTTTTAGCGCTGTCTGTTCTCCGGGCTCGTGTGTTCCTTGTTGAGAGCAGTGCAGACCCACTTTGAACCCACCTGGGAACGTCGTTCCCCAGACGTCTCTGTTCAAAATCCTTGAAAAGCCGAAAGGCCCCCTTCCCTGTTGAGCATCGAACCCCTCTCCCGGCCCTCATGCCCTTGGTGGGGTGCCTGTGACCCTGGCCTCTCCACCCGGTGGTGCATCGTGTACCCCGCCCCCTCCCCCGACACGGGACCCAGCGTGTTTCCCGCGGAGGCAGTATTTGTGTGACGCTAACTCCTCCCCTGTGGCTCTCTGAAGGATTTGATCATCTTTCCTGACGACTGTGAGTTCAAGCGCGTGCCGCAGTGCCCCAGCGGGAGGGTCTACGTGCTCAAGTTTAAGGCAGGGTCCAAACGGCTCTTCTTCTGGATGCAGGTGGGTAGGTTTTGTTGGCCTGTTGTCTTTCCTCGTGGCTCACCGGGCGGTAGGGCTGGTGCTGGCCGAAGGTGACTGCCGCGGAACCTGAGAATTTCCGTGGGGCTCCTAGCGCCAAAGGCAGCAGGGCAGGGGACCTTTGCAGAGGGTACACACTTGTGGCTGGGCTCCCGGTGCCCTTTCACGACCCGGAACTCCCTGGCACACAGAGCGGTTTCTGGACTGGGCCCTGGTCTTGATGCGTCGACGGGCACACGGCCCATGATGTGCTTGTCACACACTCTTCCCCCCGCCCCCCTGGGCTGTGAGCACGCACGGCGGAAGCAAGGTTGACCACACGCTTTCTCCTTGCTGTGTATTTGTACAGAAACGGAGTGTTCTTTTCCAGGCTTTTCTGAGCCCTGCCTCCCCCTCCCCCCGTTGTGTGCTTTGGGGTGTTCGGGTCAGCACGGCAGGGCGTCCTGGTGCCCACGGCGGCAGGCAGCATCCCACTGGGCGTAACAGCCGCCCAGCCTTCTCCCACCTGTTGGCCGTTGGGCCCGTTTGCACCTCCGATTTGTTGCAGGCGGCGTGTTAAAGAGTGATTTTACACCAGGTTTGTTTCCCGTGCAGGGGGTGGTGGTGATCGCCGTGTTAAAATCCAGAAGCGGACTTGGTAGAAGTGGGTAAACGAGTGCATTTGCAGGGTTTTTTTGTTTTTTGGGTTTTTTAACGTCTTGAGAGAGCTCGCAGGTGTGTGCCTGAGCAGGGGAGGAGCAGAGAGAAAGGGAGAGAATCCCAAGCGGGCTCCACACTTAGTGGGGGACCATGAGATCATGAGATCGTGGCCTGAGCTGACATCGAGAGCCCCACGCTTTGTCGACTGAGCCGCCCAGGTGTCCCCGGTTTTGCAGTTTTGACAGATGTTGCCACTTTCCTTCCCCAGAGGTGAACCTGTTGCCCTCCCCCCAGCACTTTCTGGAACAAGGCAGAAAAGGTTTTCCTCTCTGTGGGCTGGACAGGCTGTGCTTCTGCTGAAGGAGCGTGAGAGCCACTGTGGACGAGAAGTGAACGAATGGGTGCAGCCCTGTTCCGTTAAGACTTCATCTGCAGACAGAGATGGGGCCATGAGCTTGTTTCCCCAGTTTTGCCAAGAAATGTTTCCTCAGAGGGTGCCTGGGGGGCTCAGTCGGTTAAGTGTCCGACTTTGGCTCAGGTCATGAACTCAGGGTCCGTGAGTTCGAGTCCCATGTCTGGCTCTGTGCTGACAGCTGGGAGCCTGCTTGGGATCCTGTCCCCACCCCCCACTGCTCCACCACACGCGTGCTCGCTCAAAAATAGAAACTTGTAACAGTAATACAAAAATCGTTTCACCAGCTCTACTGTCTTTGTTTCTCCCGATTTTGCCCTTCTCCCCACTTCCTTCTGCCCTGGAGGGGAGGAGCTCTGTTCTGTCCCTTCTGTGTCCCTAGCACCCTGCAGGCCCACGGTGCACACTCAGGGACAGAGGAATGGGTCGTGGGCACTCTGGCTCGTGGGCCTGGGGGCACTTCGGGAGGTTGTGGCTGGCGAGCGCCTGCGAGCCTCTTTATGGAGCTCCCAGCGGACCCGAGGGGCCACGGCTGGGGCTGCTCTGTGTGCCCTGGGGTCACAACCGGTGGTTTCGTGGCTTCACGCGAGTCACCGGAAGGTTTCGTGGCTCTTAGACTGTTGTGTAAAGGGTCCGGTCCCGGAGGGTCACAAGGCCTTGCGGGTGCACGTAGGGCGGTTTTAGTGCTGCAGTGTCCCTACCCTGAGAACCAGCGTTGCCACGGCACCGGCGGTCTTGTGGGACTGCCGTCCCTGTCCGCCCTGCTGGGCCCTGTCCTCAGTGCTGTGTGACTGTGGACAGGTAACGTCACCCGTCTGAGCCCCTCACCCTCGTGTGCGAGCTCCTTCGGTGGCAGGCGGGCTGCCCTGTGGCAGCTCCGGTTGTACCCCCTCCCCCCACAGGAGCCCAAGACGGACCAGGACGAGGAGCACTGCCGCAAGGTCAACGAGTATCTGAACAACCCCCCGATGCCTGGAGCGCTGGGGGCGAGTGGGAGTGGAGGCCACGAGCTCTCTGCACTGGGCGGTAACGGTCACCTCCCAGAACACGCTGGGGTGTCCGAGCACGTGGCGAGGTCTTGGATCCCTGATGGTGCAGGCTGGTTGTTTTAAAGGGACGCGGAGGCGTCCCAGCTCCCATCGGTCCCCAGCCCCACCTTCCAGGGGTGAAACGTCTGAGCACCACCCCGTCGGCTCGTTGCACTTGTGGTTTGGGGGAGAGCCGAGGGAGCGGTCCCAGCGCGCGCTCCGTCTCAGCGTCAGCCCGAGTCCCCCAGCCTCCCCGGGGCCCCGTGGGTGTTGACCCGGCGACAGGCCCGAGTCTGAGCACCTCCTGTCTTACAGGCGAGGGCGGCTTGCAGAGTCTGCTGGGGAACATGAGCCACAGCCAGCTCATGCAGCTCATTGGACCCGCCGGCCTTGGAGGACTGGGTAACCCCACGGCCCCGCGGCCTGCGCTAGGGGCGGACAGCCGTAGTTAGGGTCGCTTTGCCATTCGAGTTCTTCCTTTAGTTCCTCGTTGGCTCCGAGTGGTCTCTGTGAACACGTGTCCCTCATGCCGGCTTCCCCGGGAAGGGCCCCCCGTTCCCTGCCGCCCCCGCTGTTGTGCCGGGGCAGGTGTGTGTCGCGCACGCCTGGGAAGCGCTCGCTGCTCTGCCGGGTTTGCAGCGCGTGTTAGTGCGCGCTAAGTGTGTCGTCTGCAGACCGGGACAGAGGTGCCCGGACCTGATGGAGTGAGGCAGTCGCTAGTCCGGCACCTCAGCCCGCCGTGGCCTCTGCTTTCCCCTCATCCCTTGGGTTTCGTGCAGGATGCTTGGCCGGGAGAGGTGGGCTCTTCGGGAGGGTGTGGCATCTGAGCTCACGTCTCTTTGCTCGCAGGGGGACTGGGGGCCCTGACCGGGCCAGGCCTGGCCAGCTTACTGGGGAGTGGAGGGCCTCCGGCGAGCAGCTCTTCGTCCAGGTGAGCCCTGTGCTCCGCCCCACCATGCCTGTGTGCCCCCAGGCGTCCCCTCGTTCGAAGGAGCCCGGACATAGGAGATGGCGAAGGACAGAGAACCGCCCCCCCCCCCCCCCCCCGCCATGACCCCCCCCCCCCCGGGGAGGGTCCTTTGGGGCCTGGACTCTTCCGGAGTCTCAGCAGTTCTGGGACGTTGGGGGCAGGACCGATGCGGGCACCCTCAGGGTGTGAGGCCGTCCCATCGCTGCCCTCGCTCTCCCCAGCTCGCGGAGCCAGTCGGCAGCAGTCACCCCGTCCTCCACCACCTCTTCTACCCGAGCCACCCCCGCCCCTTCCGCTCCAGCAGCCGCCTCGGTGACCAGCCCCAGCCCCGCACCCAGTTCAGGTAACGGAACCAGCACGGCAGCCAGCCCAACCCAGCCCATCCAGCTGAGCGACCTTCAGAGCATTCTAGCTACTATGAACGTGCCGGCAGGGCCAGGAGGCGGCCAGCAAGGTAACATGTGCTCCTCGGGTCCGGGCTGGGGGGTGAAGGTGCCTGCCGCCCCCCCGCCTGCTCGCTTGCTGGCTTTCCGAGGCGTGGGGCCGAGCATGTCCCCGGGCTGAGCCGCTGCCCCCCTCGCCTTGCCACACCCGCCAATTTCGTGGCTCGGGCGTCCGTGGCTGGCTTCCTACGTGGGTGTCTGTGTCGGCCTCGAGCCGCTGACGGCCCTGCGCTTACGTCTTAGTTGACCTGGCCAGTGTCCTGACGCCCGAGATCATGGCACCTATCCTCGCCAACGCGGACGTCCAGGAGCGCCTCTTACCCTACCTGCCCTCTGGGGAGTCGCTGCCACAGACGGCAGAGGAGATCCAGAACACGCTGACCTCGCCCCAGTTCCAGCAGGTAGACGCTGTGGCCTGGGTGCCCCTGCCACGTGCTCGGTGGAAGGGGGCACAGCTCACCGAGCTTCAGCGTGGCTCCCGGTCGCGGAGCGTCCCCGCCCCCCTCCCGGGCTTTCACCAATAGCGTGGGCTCAGGGGACGTCTGGCTTTCTTTCGCAGGCCCTGGGCATGTTCAGTGCAGCCCTGGCCTCTGGGCAGCTGGGCCCCCTCATGTGCCAGTTTGGCCTGCCTGCAGAGGCCGTGGAGGCGGCCAACAAAGGCGGTAAGTGCCCGCGCCCCCACCCTGCGCCCAGGGCAGGGTTTGTTTTTTTCCTCGTAGTTTGCATGGCACAGGGCTGGCCGGCTGGGCCCTGGAGGTTCTGTGGCCCTGGGCCTTGGTGTTGACGTTTTCATCTCCTGTGCCCTCCAGCTGGCAGTCTCAGGCCGGGGTCTAGGAAGGGCGCCTCACGTTTTTAAATGTATTTTAGATGTGGAAGCATTTGCCAAAGCCATGCAGAACAGTGCCAGATCCGAGCAGGAGGGCGACGGGAAGGACAAGAAGGACGAAGAGGAGGACATGAGCTTAGATTAATCATCCGCTGTCCCCAAGGGGTCGGGATTCGCGGCCGGCGGCCTCTGCGATGGCGCCTGTGGCGCGGAGCGCGCCCTCACCTCCGTTCCGCTTGCTGAGAAATAAAGGTCTTGTCTTTTACCTGCCACCTCTGGTCTTCCCGTGTGCCCAGGAGGGAGCCGGGCCGAGCGCTGCCCCTCCAGCCCTGGCAGTTCTGACTCGGGGGTGGGGGGACAGCCACTCCAGGCGAGGGGAGCCCCCGGGCCGGCGCTGCCCCCGTGAGCACGTCCGGAGGCTCGATCGCCTCTGACTGCTTTTCTCCTCTCACAATTAAAGTCAACGCTCCGTTAAACAGAAGTAGTAACTTTTTAATTTCAGAAGCAGGGCAGATTTCTCACGTTCCTAAAAATTGGTGGAGGAAAATCTCAACGAAACTGAAAGATAAAACGTATTAAAAACCCCAGTTTATAGAATTTATCCTTTTGTTTAAAGAGATATAACTTAAAGCCATTTCCAGAAAGAAGATTCATCACCCCTAGAACCTAGAATCCAGACAGACACAGACTTTGAAACAGCAGAGGGCAGGGCCTGCGGGCTCCGAGGTGGGAGCCCGCCTGCCTGGGGCGGTCCTCCCGTGGACTCCAGGCCCGGGGCCCCTGAAGACTCGTCCTGCACGGCCACTGGAGGGGCAGCCGCGCTAGGTGGCGGGGCAGCCGCTGGCCCCCACTGCCCCCTGAACACCCACAGAGCGAGGCCAGGTGACGGGGGACCGGTTCACCACCAGGTTCCTCATGCAGCCGTGGTAGGCCAGAGGCCCAGCCTGTGTGTTCGTGGGCCCTGGGGGCACAAAGGAAGATGGGGGACAGGTTGGAACAGAGGCCAGTGTCCCACCAGCAGCGCCCCCTCCCCCAAAACCTGTCTCCCCGGCTGCCCCATCCCAGAAGGTGGGGTGGAAGCAGAGGGATCCCAGCACCTGATCCTTCAGGGGCCACTCCCACCCCCAGGCAGAGGCCACACTCACCGGGCAGGCCCCCAAGGTGCAGAGGGGCCAGGGCGTCCCCTGAGGCCACTGCCACCGTGGGGCCTCGGGTGCCGTTGGTCTGTGTGTCCACCGTCAGCTGGAGGGTATTCCCGCCTTTGGTCACTGCGGGCACAGGGTCCTTGTGACTGGGCTGGGAGGGGCCTGGGCTGCTTGCCCAGGGGGTCCCGCTGGGCGGTCCGCGGCTGCCCCTCCTGGGCACTCCCCCAAGCACAAAGGCGCGGGGTGGGAGCTCGGCCATGGGAGGGGGGGCCCGGCTCACCTGCCAGTCGGTGCCACTGCCCGTCACACAGGGCTGCGGGGCACGTCACCCACGTGGAGAACTCCCCGCCACCGTCGTCCGCCCGCAGCAGGACCTGGGGCGGGGCGGGGGAGTCAGGAGAGCGTCCCTAACCCAGGTCCACACTGTGGTGTGGGAGCAGCGCCCCCCACGCCGCCCCCCGCCCGACCTACCTTCTTCTCTCGCAGCTGCAGCTGCAGGTAGGGGGGCGCCCGGCCCCGGCCCAGGTGGAAGAGGAGGCCGGAAGCGGTCTGGGGCCGTACCTCCAGCTCCAGGCTCACGTCAAGAAGGGTGACCCCCGGGGTGTCTGCGGGGAGGCGCTGTGAGGCAGGGAGGCGGGGCTGCCCCCCCCCCCCCCAGCCCCAGAGCCCCACTCCCTCCCCAGAGGGCTGGGGGCGCACTGATGCCCTATGGACCTGCGGTGACGACTCCCCCGCTCTCGGCGAAGAATAGGCCCTTCTCCAGGGGGCCTGAGAAGCATGGTGTGACCCCCACCACCCGTGTGGGGGGCCCCAGAGGCCGCCCATCCAGCCTCAGTCTCCTCACACAGCCGCTGAAGCCGCTGACGGCCACCTGTGGGGCACAGACGGGCTGGTGTGGGGAGGGCCCCGGAGCCCCGGGAGGGGAGTTCAGCTGGGGGGTGGGGTGGGGAGCAAGGTGGTTCTCGGGGGAGGGGGGGGGCGCCGAGGTGCTTCTCACTGGG
The DNA here is from genome assembly GCF_018350195.1 of Panthera tigris. Taxonomy (NCBI): domain Eukaryota; kingdom Metazoa; phylum Chordata; class Mammalia; order Carnivora; family Felidae; genus Panthera; species Panthera tigris. Next base: position 1,662,217 of record NC_056662.1, on the reverse strand, counting down.
GGCCTAGGGCTGAAGCCACTGGCAGGAAGGCCCCCCACGAAGAGAGTTCGGGGCCGGGGGCTCCCTGGCTCCCGGCGCCGCTGGCCAGGCCGCTCCCGGTCCTGGGCCCGGACCCCGTCTGTCACCAGCTGGATCCGAGTCTTTTCCCACCGCACAGACACCTGGGGGCGGGAGGGGGCGTGTCAGAGCCGGAGCTCCCAGGGCCCTGCCCGTGTCCCCTGTCCTCAGTGCCTCACCACGTGCCACCGGCCAGCCCGTGAACGCCGGCGGCTCTGGACACGGAGCCGGGGCCCGGGACCTTCTGTCTGAGCGACGAAGCGTCCGTGGCTCAGGAGGAGAAGCAGGGAGGGGCCGCCGGCCATGAGAGGGGTGGTGAGGAGCAGGAGTCCTCGGGGGGCGCGAGGGCGGACCAGCATCGAGACCTGGGACCTGGAAGCCAAGCGGCGCCATCAGCCTGGGCGGCCCCCCCACACCCACCCCACCTGGCCCAGACTTACCAGTTCCCCGGGGGGGCCGGGACGTGGGCAAACTCTAGGTGACTGGGCAAGGGCCCCCCAAACTGGTAGGCATCTCTGGGGGTCCTGAGGGGCCGGGGTGGTGTGCAGGCGGGGTCCCGGGGGGGCTGGCGGCTGCGTCGGGAAGCCTGGGGGGGGGGGGGCGGGGTGGTCAGATGGGACGCAGGAATGCGTGGGGGCCGCCTTCCGGCAGTCCCCAGCTCCGCCTCGCTCACGCTGCCCTCCCCGCGCCCTACCTTCCGCAGCGCTGCAGCCCGCGGTCCTTGAGGTGCCCGCCCAGGGGTCTGGGCACGTGGCGCAGGAGCGCAGTCTGCGGTCACGTTGATGCTTTCGGAGTACTGCAGGTCGAACACACGCTGCGGCCCCAGGAGCCTGGGGGGGGGGCGCAGTATGGTCAGCGTCGGGGGGGTGGGGGGTGGGGGGATGGGTGGCGGCCCCCACACCCCCGCCGGAGGCTCACCGCAGCACGAAGACATTGCTGATGCAGCCACTGAAGAAGTCGCCAGGCTCCGGCCTGCCTCCCAAGGACAGCTCAGCGGGAGGCTGGGGCTGGGGCCCGGGGGACGGCCCCTGGTGGGGCTTCATCTGCTGAAGTTGGTCATCCACATAGAGCCAGACCCTGCGGGGGACAGCAGCGTTTCCCGCACCCTGCCCTGCCGGTGGCCCTGCCGCCACCCTGTCCCCCAGCACCGCAGCCAGAGGCCCCGCGGGCTGAGCTCACCCTGTGTCGTTGCTGTAGAAAGCGACGTAATGGGGGGCACCGTCAGCAAAGCCGTCGCGACTTTTCACCTCCGTCCTCAACAGCTGGAGCGTCACGCGGCCCTGCTTCAGGGACACCTGGCATAGCTCATCCTGGGGACAGCGGCCAGGTCAGTGCACCAGGCCGGGGCACGCCTCCCGCCCTCCAGCCGCCCGAGCCCCAGGCGGCCGCTGCCGGGAGCGGGCGCTGACGCACCTCGGATCCTCGGCGGTAGAGCAGACCGCTGTCCCGCGTGCTGCGGAAGCCGAATCCCGAGTAGACGTGGCCCGTGAGGGGAGCGACGTGAGGGAGCTCCAGGAACAGGAAGCCGTCGCCGTGGAAAGTCACGGCCCGTTGCATCTACGGGAGGAGGACGGTGACGGTGAGGGCCCCGGACACGGGCCCGGAGAGGGTGCCGCCGGCCAGGGCGGGGGCGGGCTCACCAGCAGGTCGGCGGTGCAGCCCGCGCTCACGCCGGTCGTGTTCAGCCTCTTGAGGTCCACGTACTTGCCCAGAGCCTTGATGCCCTTGATGCAGCCGCGGATGGAGCCTCCGGAGGGGAAGAGCTGCCGCAGGCTGCGGGGGAGGGGCGTCAGGGCCAGCGCCCGGCCCGAGGCCCCGCCCGCCCCGGCACCGCGGGCTCACCTGGGGGGCAGCTGGTCCGGGGGCACGCCCCCCAGGTAGTAGGCGTCCGCCAGCTCCAGCGAGTTGTCCTGGTCCACGCTGAACACGGAGCTCCTCTCCACGCGCACCAGCACGCGCTTGCGGTTTTCCGCCAGCAGGAACACCTGGATCTGCGAGGCGCCCGCGTGGGGGGGCTTCAGGGCGACCCCCGGGCCCCGCCGGCCCCCCCCCCCAGCCTCACCGCCGAGGGTGACCCCGGGCCCCGCTGGTCCCCCCCCCCCCCCCAGCCTCACCGCCGAGGGTGACCCCGGGGCCCCGCCGGCCGCCCCCGCAGCCTCACCGCCTTGCTGGCGGAGGTCAGGGCCTGCAGCCTGTGCCCCAGGCTGTGGGGTGGTTGTGCCTCCTGCAGGCCGGTGCCAAAGTCATAGAGGAGGATGAGGTTGCCCTTCCGCACTGCCAGGCACAGGAACTGGTCCTGGGGGGTGGGGGGGACGGGCAGGGTCGGTACGGGGTGGTGGGGGCAGGGTCCGTATGGGCTGGGGGTGCTGGGGAGGAGGAGCGGGGTCAGTATGGGGTGGGCGGTGGGAGTGCTAGGGAGGGGAGAGCAGGGTCGGTACGGGGCGGGGCTAGGGAGTGGGGAGCAGGGCTGGTACGGGGGGGGGGGGGGGGGGGGGGGGCCGGGGGAGTGGCGAGCAAGGCTGGCAGGGTGGGGAGGGGAGGAGCTAGGAAGAGAGCAAGGTCGGTAACGCAGTGGGGCACTGGGGAGCGGGGAGCAGGGCTGGTATCGGGGGGAGGCTGGAGAGGGGGCGCAAGGTCGGCACAGGGTGGTGGGGGGAGGGGGCGCGCTGGGGCCGGGCTGGGGCCGGGCCGCGGACGTGCCTGGTGGTGCAGGAAAAAGATGATCCCGTTGGAGGACACGAGCCGGAGCTCCTGCTCGAAACGCTTCGTGTGGCTTATCTGACTGCCCACGCTGATGCGAGCGAAGCCTGAGCCGTCCAGGTAGGAGCCATCGGTGAGCCACGGGTCCCCGGTCGCCTTGGAGCTACCGGTCAGAGGTCACAGGGTCAGCCAAGAGCAGGCCGCGCGCAGGTGAGGGCCGGGCCCCGGCTGCACGTACCGGGCACAGGGCTTGTCCACGGCCGTGTCCAGCTGGAAGGTCTCCTCGAAGTTATAGAGACTGAAAACCTCCTCGTTGAGCGTGTCCATCTCGACACAGCCAAGGTAGCCGGGAAAGCGGAGGGGCTCCGGGGGCTGTGGGCACAGGGCACACGTCAGGGCGCCCCTCACCCAGGGCAGACCCCAGTTGGGGTGCCCACGGTGTAGCATGCGGGACCGCAGCCACACACGGAGCGGGGCCTGGCGGGACGGAGCGCGGGCCCAGGCTCACCGTGAAGTCGCTGGGGTAGCCCCCCACGTAGAAGACGAAGTCGTCAGGATGCAGGCCGAGCAGCCCCTGGGCCCCAGGGGCCACCGTGTCGGCCTTGATCTCATGGACCGTCTGCTTCTCCACCGTGATGGACATGTGGCCGAACTGGAGGGTCCTGAGGGCAGAGGGGGTGGTGAGGGGTGGACCCCACCAGGTGGCAGGGGAAGCACGGGGGGGGGGCCCGGCCACCCACCTGTCGATGCTGACTGCGGCGAACTGCTCCCCTATGTTCTCGTCCACGCTCAGGGTGGCGGGGCCCGCCTCCCCCAGGCGGTACACCCAGTGCACCTTCTGGTCGCGCAGAGCCACGCCCATGTAGTCGCCAACAGCCTGTGGAGGCGGCGGGAGACTCAGCAGGAGGGGGTCCCAGCACAGCAACACACCCCGCCCCCCCCCCCCCCCCCCCCCCCCGCCAACCTGGTGTCTGGCTCCGCCCAGACCGCCGTGCCCACTGTGCCCACCCAGTACCTGGCGGCTGCCCATGTACAGCACGAAGCGGTCCCCGGTGACCTGGCCAGACGCCAGCTTTGGACTCTGGAGGTAGAACTTGAGAGCGGTGTAGGCGGCGAGGTCGGAGAGGTCCCGAGGGGCACGCAGCTGCACCCCCGAGCGCCCATTGAACTTCATGGGCACCTTGACCTATGCAGGGGGTGTGTGGCTCATCAGCGTCCACCGTCTCACCCCCCGGACGCCCGCTCTCCCCCGGCACTCGTGCCCACCTTGCTGGCAGCCCCCCGGGCTTGGGCAATGAGCTCCCGCACGCGGCCGATGCTGGTGGACAAGGCCAGGCTGGCGTTGTGCACCCCACGGTTTTCCAGGAGGCTCAGCTTGGCCAGCAGCCGTGGCAGCGTCTTCTCCAGGGTGGACACTGCGGGGAGCAGAGGGGGTGACCCCGATGGCCCCGTCTCACAGGCTCCCGGGCCACCTCCATCGGGGGCACCGCACCCCAGGCGCCCACCTGAGCGGCCCGCGTCCAGGACCGCCTGGCCCAGGTCCTGGCTCCGCAGGCCCCCGTACTGGCCCTGCCACCGTTCCAAGTTCTGCTGCATGTCCTGAATCCGGGACTGCACACGGGCGGCCGTGTCCTGGGCTCCAGCGGCCACGGCTTTGGCATGAGCGATCTTCCTGCTCGTCTCGTCTGTGGTGGGCAGCGGACAGGCACGTTCAGAGCGACGCAGGCAAGGACCACCCCGGCTTCACCTCCCATCCGGGGAGACCGCCAGCTCCCCCCAGAGCTCACGAGAACAAGCACTGGGAACACCGCTGTCTGTCCCGTCCTCTCCTCTACCAGATGGTGCCTTTTACACCAGCTTCTCAGACCACAGCCCGGTCACCCTAACGCCCACTCCCCATGGCCACCGTCCTCCGTCCCGGGGACCTGCCTCCCCGTGGCCACCGTCCTTTGTCCCGGGGCCCTGCTAAGTCTCCAGGGCCCCATTTGCAAGCTTGCTGGCACGTTCTACCCTCGAGCGGGCTCCACACGGTCGGACCTGGGGGGGGGCACACCGGTCCTTGCCCAGAGGCCTTGCCTGCGTCCTTGGCTCCGGCCACAGCGGCCACCTCGGTCCCACCTACACCTCATGTCCTCCAGCCACCCCCGTCCTCCCTTGGACATCCTTCCCGGGAGCCAGGTCCTGCCCAATGCCCCAAACCCCTGGGGGTGAAATGTCCCCACTACACACTCCCCGTGCAGCCACCCTGCCCCAGAGGCAGGGTCCCAGGGCTGGGGCTACCCAAGCGTGAACACGTCCCCCGTCGGAGCCCACTGGGGAGCACGGACCAGCATGACGCCCGTGTGGGGGAGGGGTCTGTTCGCCCCAGGACAAGTGGAAGGTGAGGCCAGACGGAGACCAACCTACCTGTGTCCATGGCCAACATGGCCTGTACCTCCCGGACTCGGGCTGCCAGCTGCTCCTTCTTGGCCTGGGCATCTCGGAGCGGGGTCCCGGTGCCCTGGAGGGTAGCCCGCGCTGTGGCGGAAGGCAGCCTCAGCCCCGGGAGCCCCTCCTCCCCCACTCCTGGCAGGCAGGCCCAGCCCTCTCTGCCGGCCCGACCAGCGAGGATGGACCCAGGCCGACGTGCACACAGACGGGGACATCTGGGCACGAGGGCCCCCAGCTTGGGCAGGTGCTGGAGTGATGGGCTCCTGGCAGCCACCCGGTCCCTCCGCAGGCGTAATTATCCCCATCTCGTACATAAGATAACGGAACCTCGGAAGAGCTGGGCCACCGCCTGTGGGCTGCGCACACCCCGAGGTTCTGGCAGCAGAGGGAGCGTTCCTGCCACCTTTTTTCATGCCACAGGCTGCTGTGCACGCGGCCCCCAAATCGGGACAGTAGCAAAGACCCTTCCCGGGCCCGTTACAAGGTCAGGGGAGTGGTGGCCCTCTGCATGGCTGCCAGGGCAGCACGCGGACGGTGACCGGGATTCCCCCACAGGCAGCCCTCCCCCTCCCTCACGCCGTCACCTACGACTCCCCTCCCCAAACGTGAGCGGGCACAAAGGGCCTGCCCCCGTCCCCCCGCCCCCCCCCCCCCCCCCCCCAGCACTCACCACGGCCCAACCTCTGCTCCTCCCGGAGGACGGCCTCCACCAGGGCGCTGCTGTTGGCCAACAGCTGCCGGGCTCGGGGCTCCAGGCCCCGCTGCACCACCGTCTGCAGACACGGGGACGGGACCCGGGTCACACCCGCCTGGCGGGAGCCGGGGCAGGGGGAGGGCAGGGGCTCCTGCGGGGCTGTGGGGAGGGGCGGGGCCTCACCGCCCACGTGCGGCTCGCCTCCTGCAGCGCCTGGCCAGCAGCGCCCTCCGCGGCCTGCACAGCTTGGAGGATGCTGCCGTAGGCGTTAGCGGCCTCGATGGCCCGCTGGATGAAACGGTCCCGGTTGACTCCTTGGATGATGCTGTGGGGGGCGGGAGAGGGACGCTGGCTGTGCGGCCGGGGGACCCAGACATCCTCGGGCCCTCCCTCCTGCCATCGCAGCTGCCAGGCCCGCCCGCCCGCCCCCTCCAGCCCCCCACGCTTCATCCCTTCCCTGCTCCCTGCCAGGTGTGCCCTCCTTGTAAGCTTATGGCCAGTTGGGGTCAGGGCTTCTGCCCAGACCTTGTGGGCAACAGCAGCCTCTCCGAGAGCCCTCCCAGACCCGCCGCGTCCCAGAGAGGACCTGGCACTTCTCGGGCCTCGCACCTGGTCAGGTTGAGGGCCAGCTGGTCCAGCTGCCGCGCGTGCGCCTCGGCGGCCTCCACCAGTTCCACCCTGCTGCTCGCCGGGGAGAAGGCCCGCATCTTCTCCAGCAGCGGGGTCCGGGCCCCGTCCAGGTTTGCGGCCAGGTGCTCGTACTCCTGGGGGTGGGGAGGGCCAAATGGGACCTTCAACCCGACCCCCTACTCGCTCTCACCTGATGTGGGGACCCGGAGGCGCGTCCTACACGCAAAGCCCCACCCGGACCTGCCTGGGTGCCCCCAGGAGTGGCACTCACCTCCCGGGCCTGGTCCATGCCGTGCAGGTGCTCCGAGAGCTGGGCCAGGATGTTGCGGGCCGCCTGCAGGGTGGCACTCAGAGTGGCATTGTCCCTGGACAGCTCCTGCTTCCGTTGCTGGAGGCCACAGGGAAGGAGAGGGTAACGGGGACAAAAAGATGGGACAACGTAACAAGGAGCTTGCGGGGCAGGAAGGTGAGTGGGAGAGGGAAGGAGAGGAGGGCCCCTCACCAGGACCTCCTCCAAGCGCTCCTGGTTTTGGCTGTTGAGTTCCTCCGCCTCCCGAATGGTGCCCACCGCCCGGTTCAGGGCCCCTCGAAGGTCCATGAGGCCGGCCTCGTGCCGGGCCAGCTGGTCTCGGGTGCGCTCGGCCAGTGCCCGGTTCCCCTCCCAGCGGCTGGTCAGTTGTTCCTGTACGCGGGCCAGCACTGGCCAAGACCCCACACAGGGATGGGGGTGCAGGCGGAACTCCCGAGGCCCTGGTCCCGCCCGGTCCCCGATACCCCATCTCAAGCCCATCTCAGCCATTCTGGGCTGACCATCCCCCCCTGGGGCTCCCGGACCAGTCCCTCCCCATCCCTCCTTCTCTGGGACCCACACCACTCACGTCTCCGGGCTTTGTCCAGCTCAGCCTCAGCCGCTGCTCTCGGGGCGCCCAGGTCTCGGGCCCGCATCTCCCCAAGCAGTCGCTCCACCTCGGCCAGCGTCCGGCGCACGAGCTCACCCGACGGGGCTGAGACGTTGGCCGGGAACAGGTGGTCTGTCTGGGACTCAAGCTCTACAGGGGCAGGGGTGGGGGCTGTCAAGGCCAGCCCGCGGCCCAGGCCGACCTCTGCCCACTAGACCCCGCCTGAGCACGCTCAGGGCACCAGCACATGACCCGGAAACGCCCTGGATGAGTCGAAAGACCCTGGCTCCAAGCCACGGCTGTGCTCGGCTGCTGGGCCGCCTGACCTCCTCACCCCCACCCCAAACCCTGCCGCCCATCTGCTCAGCCCGTCCCCTCGGCTTCCTTGCCTGGCCAGCTCCTGCTCCAGGACAGCAGTGGGCTGAACTCTCCCCTCCTCCCTGACCCCTGGGCCAGGCCTGCGCCCCCCAGTCTCTTCTTGCGGTGACTGATCTGTTCGTAAGTTTTTCCAGGGAATGGGGCACCACCAGAAGGGGGCATGGTATCCCCAGGGAGGGCGGGGGCACGCCCCACAGCATCCGCCTGCCCGCTCCTCTCCGGCCACACCTGCATCCCCTCCTGCCCCCTGCTGTGCCCTGCGGCCCACTCAGGCACGGCACCATCTCCCCGTCGACACAGCCAACCCTGCGGGGCTCTTCGGCACCAAGCCCCCTGGAGGCAGCACTTCCGGCTCGGACCCTGAGCACCATTCTGCTTGCCCGCCATCCCCTGCCCAGCTGGGTTCGCCCCTACCACTCAGGATGCGGTCCACAGCCCTGATGGATGCCAGCAGTGTCTGCGCCCGGCCCAGCGAGGCCTCAGTGCCGTCCAGCAGCCGGCTAGCCCGGGCTAGGGCTCTTGTGGCCTGTGGACACAGCGTCCCGTCAGAACACGGCACGGAGCATCAGGGGTGAGAGCAGACAGTCGGGAGCCCTGGGAGAGGACCTCCGGAGGTCCAGGCCGCTGCGGGAAGGGGTGTTCCAGGGGAGGAGCATCCCCGGGAGCGTTGGGGGAGGGGCCTCCCCGCAGGCGTTCCCCAGGGTCCTGCCTGGCCGTCCAGCCTCTGCGTGTCCCGTCCGAGGCCTGAGCTCTGTCGTTCCAGGGCCTCCAGCTGCTGTGCTGTCTCATGGCGGGGGCCCGGCGGACTCCGGAGCTGGCTCTGGGGAGGAGAGAAGGTGAGAACCTGCGCCCTGGGAAGACAGGCTGGGGGGCCGGACTGACGTGTACCTTCAGGTCAGTGATGGAGGCATTCAGCCTGTGCAGCCGGGCCCAGGCCACCGAGCTGGCGCTGACTCCGTGCAACTGCTCCCGGATGGCAGGGAGGAGGGCGCCGGCCTGCTCGAGGTCGTCCAGGAGCAGCACCACACAGTGGTCACACACTGCAGGCAGCACGGGCGAGGGCGGGGTGGAGGGGGAGTCAGTATGGGGTCGGGGGTTGGCGTGGGGCCAGGGAAGGAATCGGGGGGATGGCGTGGTGGGGACAGGTCAGCCAAGGATCACAGAACTGACGCAGGAATGTTGAGCTACGCTGAAAGTGACGCGCTTAGTAAGGGTCAGAGGCGAGCACGGGGATCACAGGATCAACCGAAAGGTCAGCACGGACTCAGAAAGTCAGCAGGGAACCGGGCAGGTGCCAGGAAGCGGGTAGAAGGTCAGGGTGGGTCCAGGGGTGCTAAGGACCGGTTGGGGAGTCCAGGACTTGGGGACCAGAAGGAAGCAGTGGGTCAGCATGAAGTTCAGGGACCCCTTGGAAAACTGAGAGGGAGTTGGGGTCACAGCGTTTCTCTGGAAGTTGAAGTTAGCACAGGGACTGCCAGGTCACGAGGGGCTGGGACCCACACGCCCACAGGCAGACCTGGGAGGAGGCGGGGACGGGCGTGGCTGGCGGAGCAGGGCCAGAGCACGGGGCACACCTTCGCAGTGGACGCCGCGGTCCCCAGGCCCGTCGGGCACCGGCACCTGGTGCTGGTGACTGCAGGTGTCACAGCGCTCCCCGCTGAGCCCGGGGGGGCACGTGCAGCGGCCGGTGTGCAGGTCACAGTGGCCCCCCTGGCACCGGCAGCCTAGGTACGGAGGGGCGGGGTGAGCGCTGGCAGAAGGTTGGGGGGGGGGGGGGTTGGGGGCCGGCCACCCCACGGCTCCCCGGTACTCACGCCTGCAGCCCTGCTCGGGGCGCCCCCAGTGGCCCGGGGCGCACTCACGGCACTGGGGCCCTCCCGCCCCTGGCCGGCAGTGGCACTGGCCACTCTGGGGGTGGCACTCAGAGCCCTCCGCGGCTGGTCCGCAGGCACACGGGCGGCAGCCCCCACAGCTCTGGAAGCCGAAGTGTCCTTCCTGCGGCACAGGCCACCTTGATGGCGGGGTGCCCCCGGCTGGGAGGCCCCGCCCCCCAGCCGCAGGCTCCGCCCCCCGGGCAGCCCTACCTGACAGCGGTCACAGCGCCGGCCTGTCACGCCTGGCTTGCACACGCAGTGCCCGCTGTGGGGGTCACAGGTCTCCGTCCCGCACGGGGAGCAGTCACACCCTGCAGAAGGGGTGACGCAGCAAGAGCCCTGAAGCCCCTCCCTCACCGGGCTCCTCCTCGCCGCCGCACTCGGACCTGAGCCCCTCGCTCCGCCCGGCCGCCCCCCTCCTCCATCCCGCGGCGGCCCCCGCGGCGGCCTGCTCGCCGCCCCCCGCCCTCCCCCGCGGCCCCCGCGCCTACGGGTGCAGTTGCCGGGCAGCAGGGCGTTGCCGTAGAAGCCGGGGGCGCAGCTCTCGCAGCGGGGCCCGGCGGTGTGGCGCAGGCAGCCGCGGCAGGCGCCCGTCAGGGGGTCGCAGTCGCTGAAGAGCAGGTTGGGGTCACCGTTGCCACTGCAGTCGCACGGCTGGCATGAGCTGCCCAGCACCATGGGGTTCCCGAAGAAGCCCGGCGCGCACCTGGGGACGGTGGCAAGGTGAGCGGCCTGTGTCCCTCCGCCCACCCCAGCACGCCCACCCGCACGCACGCCCACCCATACACATGCCGACTCACGCGCGCGCCCCCCACAGCCCCCGGCCCCACGCCCAGCTAGCTCACCGCTCGCAGGAGGCGCCCGCATAGCCGGGTTTGCAGAGACACTGTGTGCGGCCACCTCGCAGGACGCAGCCCACCGCGAAGCTGTGCGGGCGGAGATGCTCTTGTTACAGCGGTACACCCACCAGGGGTCCCCACCCGGAAAGCCCACCTCAGCTGTCCCGGCCTCCAGAGGGCAGTGCTGACCCAAGCGGGTAGGGGATGGTGACCTTCCACACTGGGCTGCAAGGGAGCGTGGCCACCAGCCGCCCTTTGGGGGGACCCTGGACCGGCTGGCCCAGCTTACTTGTTGGAAGGCACGGCGAGGGGGCAGGGGCAGCTGACACAGGGGGCCGTCGGGTCCTCGGACCCACTGCGAACAAAGCCAGCCTGGCAGTGCTCGCAGCGGTCGCCCTCGGTGTTGTGCTGGCAGCCCTGGGGCGGAAGGCACAGGTGGGGGCGCTGACGACACAGGCCCTGCTCCTCACAGCAGGGTCTGATCAGCCCTCCCGCCAGCCGTGCCAGGGACTCTGTGCCCAAGGCCAGCCGGTGCCCCGCCCAGGACACCTCCCTCCACCCGCACCCCAGCGTGGCCACAACCGCTGATCCAAGGGCCCTGGTCTCCCCGAGTCTGTGTCTCGGTGGGCTGCCCGGCCTCTGCTGGGCCCTACTCACCTCGCAGATGCCCGAGCCGGGGAGGCAGCGGTCTGAGTGGCCGTGGCACTGACAGGGGACACAGCGACCCAAGAAGAGACCTTTGACGTCCCGGTAATAGCCGGGGGCACACTCCTGGGGGCAGAGGCACAGTGCTCAGGAAAGGAAGCAGAGCCAGCCCCGGAGCGCAGACGAGGGACCATGCTCTCAGGCCCTCAGGAATCCTGGCCCCGACCGGCTGGAGACATGAAGTCAGATCCCCAAAGGCATACGGACGCCCTGACCCCGGTGAGCAGCCCCCCAGTGTGGGCTGGGCCGCCTCTCTCTCCTCCAGATGCCTCTTCTGACTGGGCGGGCGCTCAGTGACGAACCCCTCGGACAGACAAGCAGGTGGACGAATGCGTGAAGGGGAGGAGGGCGGGCAGGTGTGGGACGCGGCGACGCCGGGGTGGGCCCGCGGACGCAGGCGGACCAGGCAGTGAAGGGATACGGCGCGGCCGTGTGTACGGAGGGCCGGGCAGGGACACGGGTGACAGGGGAGGGGCAGACAGATCAGCCGGCGGGCGGGAGGCGAACGGGGAGACGGAACGGGGCCGCCTACCCCCACCTCACCTGGCAGGAATCCCCAAGGTAGTTGGCAGGGCACATGCACGACTCCACGTTGCTGGCTGGAGGCCCCCCGCCCGCCTCGCCGGCCACCTCCAGCGCCACCCTGCGCAGGGAGACGGCCGAGGAGGTCTGGGAGAAGAGAGCGCGAATGTGCAGCTCCTCCAGGCCCGCCAGCACCATCATGAGCTCCTCGCGGGACACGGCGCTGTGGGTCTCCGTGTGCCGGAAGTTCCCCTGCGGGCCGTGACGGTGCTCAGCGGGGCAGGACGGGTGACTTCGGGGCCGGAACAGCCCAACCACCCGTGGGGGGACCGGCCCCGGCCCCCCACCTCCCACGGAGCACAGACACCACCTCCAGACGTGATAAGGATTCAAACGCACGGAGGAGATGCTTTGAATTTTAGAACAAAACGCAGGTGAGTGCTTTCTGATTCCAGAGACTGACCCGTGAACGAGACACGGAAACACTAACCACACGTGAAAAATCAAGAACTCTGAATCCATTAAACATCTGAATTTCCGTTCACCCGAAGACACCTTAGATAGAGACCCAGACAGGCCACGAGCTGGGAGGAGAGCCGCTGCTCCCGAGGTAGACACGGGGAGGCCGGGGCAAAAGGCAGTTGGACCCGCAGGGCCGCCGGGCGCCCCAGCAGCTGCTCGGCCGTTGGGGGTCAGGGGCCCGCGGGCCGGCAGGCGGCCGGGAGCGCCACGGGCACGGGCGGCCAGAGCAGCGGGTGGCGATGTGCGCGGGGGAGGGGCCGAGCTCCCGCTCCCAGGCCCCGTTTTCTGTCCCGGAGAGCGGGCACGGCAGCCTCAGGCCCCCTGGGCTCCCCTGGGCCGTGCCAGGATCGAGGACGGCCCCGGGTGCCCGGACCAGCTCTGCTCACCTCCACCAGCTGCAGCTGCCCGCGGTGGACGTGGCCGGGCGCCGGGTACGCCGGCTCCAGGAACATGATGCTCATCTGGTTGCCCTGGGGAGGCGCGCGGGCAGATGAGGGCCGGCAGCCGGGCTGCCCGCCGTCCCGCTCGGCGGTGCCCGCCAACCCGCGCAGCCGCACCCGCCCCGTCCGGCTACCTGCAGCACTACGTCCGGCCTGCTTTCCATGGGGATGAACACGTCTCCCCGCTGGGTCTCCGAGTGAAGTTCGTAGCGGAGGGTGCCGCCATAGGATGACACCTGGAGGCAGGGCACAGAGACGTGACCCGGCCAGACCCTGACCGCGGGCGCAGGGTCACCAGCAACGGGGCTGGGCTGGGCCCCGGGCACCCTCACAGAGCCCCTATCCCGCCCTGGACGTGGGCACCTCACTGCTGTCCTCCCCCAGCCTCCAGGGGGTTCCTGGACACCCTCACAGTGCCGTCCCCAGGGCCGGCCTCGCTCGCTCACCTTGTCCCCCAGGTAGGAGGGTGGGGCCTGCCAGTACAGCTCAGGGAAGGCCTCGGCCCCGAGCCGCAAGTCGGCGTAGAGCAGCTCCGAGGCCGCCCGCAGCTCGTGAGGCACCACCTGCCGGTCGCTGCTCGCCAGCGTCCAGCCCTCCATGTCCACAAGCTGTGGGCACACAGGAGGGGCGCGGGGTGAGCACCCTCACGTGCCACGGGGCCCGTCCCGCACCGGGGCCTGCCGGTTGGGGGTCACGTGTCCCCTCTGGGAGGCGGCCCTGCCCCAGTCCAGGTCCTGCTGACTGCACACCTCCCGGCGGGTGTGGGCCGAGCTCCCACAGCGCTCGGTGGCCCCGAAGCAGAAGCAGCGGGTGCAGCCTTTTGGGTTGGCAGCGTCCAGGAAGAAGGTCCCCAGGCGGCACTGGTCACACCTCAGGCCCTGCACGTTCTCCTGGGGGCGGGTGGACAGGGCAGGTCGGTCGGCCACGTGCTGTGGGCTCAACCACCCTGGCTCGCTGTCACCCGCTCGCTGACGGGCTGAGTCCCCAGAATCGGCCGGGAAGCCCCCAGGGCCCCCAGAGGAGGAGTTTCAGCGACTGAGGCAACACAGGAGGTGGGGCATCAGGCCGTGGAGGCCACCTAGGCCCCCCGCCGCCGGCCCCTCACCTTGCAGTAGCACTGGCCCGTGAGGGGGTCGCACACGCCGGGCGTGGAGCCCGCTTCATGGCAGTCACAGGGGCGACAACTGGGGTAGCCGTGGAAGCCAGGGGCACAGGTGTCACAGCGGCGCCCGGCCACATTGGGTCTGCACCTGCCAGAGGAAGTTCAGACGCTGGCCGGGCCTCCCCTCCACGCTTACTGAGACCACAGGTGGCCCCCAAGGCAGCGGATCCCCAAGGTGTAACCCCCCTCCAGACCTGGGGGGAGGTGCTCTCAGTGGCAATGCCATCCCTGACCCAGGACCGACCCCGGGCCATGGTGACAGCCCCACTGCCCAGCTCACTTGCACTGGCCACTGTCCATGTCACAGGTGGGATCCGTGAGCTCCTGGACACCAGGCCCCGAGCAGTTACACTCCTCACAGCCGACCAGGGGGTGGCAGCCAAAGGTCTGGGGCTGACAGACGATGCAGTCGGGCGGGACGGTGCGAGGCGGGCAGACACAGCGGCCGGTCAGCTCATCACACAGGCGGCCTCGACAGTCACAGGCTGCAGAGCACGGGCACGGGCGTGGTGAACCCTCTGCCCCATCAGACGCCGGGGGTCCGGGCCCGAGGACACCCCACCCCACCCCACCCCGGCCCGGTTTCGCCAAGCTCCAGGCCGCCTGGCCCAGGCGGCTCCTCTGATGTGCGGTCAGTTGCCCAGAATCGCTGTCCGGTCCCCGGACCCTGTCTGGCAGCGAAGCCACGGGCTGCCTGAGGTCCTACAGACGGGGCAGCACAGCTCTAGAACTTTCTCCTGGCCACCATACCCACACTTCCTTCCACTGGGAAGCCTCCCTGGGATTAGGACGTTCCTTCGCCGGCACCCCCGGGGACTGAATTACTCACGCCTGCAGCTGGGGAAGCCCCAGTAGCCAGTGGCACAACGGGAGCAGTCACGGCCGATGACATGGGCACGGCAGGGACACTGGCCCCCAAAGGGCTCACATGTGGGGCCCGTGGCTCCCATTTCATGGCAGCCACAAGGCCGAGCCCCGTTGTTATAGAAGAGAGAGAGAGAGGAGGCTGCATCGCGACAGAACTGGGACGAGCTGCTGGGGCTGGGGTGAGAATGAGGTGGTGAGGCCCAGTCCCCATCCAGAGCCCCGCCCCCAGCCCCACCCACCGCCCCGCCTCCGGCCCCACCCCACCCCGGAGCCCCGCCTCCAGCCCCGCCCGGCCCCAGCCCAGTCCACCTGATGTGGTATCCCTGGCTGGCACACTGGCTGATGAAGTCGTAGGATTTGTCCAGGGGCTCCTCTCGGAGGTAGCCGGAGCTGTAGGCCTCCTCGGGGACCACCAGCACGTACTCCTAGAGCACCAAGGCCTAGTCACCTTCCCGTGGGCCCAGGGGAGGACCCAGGCTGGGGAAGTAGACCAGAGCCTGCCGGAAGCAGCACATCACGAAGGAGGGTGGGGGCGGGGGGGTCCCTGGGACCGGCCAGGGTCCAGCCAGGCAACTAAGACGGCAATGGCTGCACCACACCCAACCCCGGGCCCCAGCAAGGCTGGCAGGTGTTGGGTGCCCAGTGGGCTGCTCAGAAGGGAGGTCGGCTTCTGGAGCCTAATGGACGCTTGGGGTTGTGATGCTCAGCGATAAAAAAGCGTCCAGCCTCTTGGTGCCCCCCTCCCATCCTTGTCTGCCAGACATGCCTTTGCCCTCCCTCTCCGTCCCTCTAGGCCTCCTCCTCCGAGAAGGCCACCCTGACCAGCAGGGCTCCAGGGGGATAGCAGGCAACATCTTGGCTCTTAGATACCCTCCCCCCTCCACCA
This sequence comes from Panthera tigris, assembly GCF_018350195.1. NCBI lineage: Eukaryota > Metazoa > Chordata > Mammalia > Carnivora > Felidae > Panthera > Panthera tigris. Next base: position 1,646,612 of record NC_056662.1, on the reverse strand, counting down.
GCCTCACAGCCTGGCCCGGAGGTCCGTGGAGCCCGCTCTCCCTGGCACCTGGCGTGGGGCTGGGCCACGCAGATGGACACACCCTGCCTGAGGTGACCGATGATGTGACGCGTTCAGGACATCCATACCCGGAGACGCTAGCCCCACGTCGGGCCCCAAGACATCTGCGTGCAGACATGGCGTCCTCGGGACTCACCAGCCAGAGCCACCGGCCCTCGGGCACACGCACGGTCACGGTGAGCTCGCTGTCGGTCACATCCAGGACGGCCTGGCCCTCACACACCACCAGGGTGCGGCAGCCGTAGCCGTGTGGGCAGAAGCTGGCGTTGGCGTGGCCTGGAGGGGGATGAAAAGGCAGGTCGGCGCACACCCTCCACGCCCCACAGACCGGCCGTGGCCCCGTGGCCTCATTCCGGGGTCGCTCCCGGAGCCACCAGGGAGGAAGAGATGGCCACGGGACAGCGCCCTGCCCACCGAGGGGCGTGCATCTGCGATGCACAAGGCGGACATGTGACCGCGCGTCAGGCCTCTCCGGCTGGGACCGCTCGCGCTACGTGAATCGGGTGTGGCCACACACAGAGGCCCGCTAGGCATGGGTCCCGAGCTCAGCCGAGCAAAAACGAAGCAGACACACACGTGAGAACACAGGTGCCGTCGACACGTGTCCCGCGGTGAAGCCTGGATTACCCGCCTACGTGACAGGGTGAGCCCCGACTCTGGAAGGGAATCGAGCGAATCCGGGAAGGGGGCCCGGAGGCCGGGGCTGCCGCCTGCCCTGGGCCCTGGGCCCCTCCTCTGAGAGCCGACAGCTCTCGCGACGTCCGCACCTCGCGATGACCACACGAGGGGCCGTGCGAGGAGACCCCCGACGGGCTGGCTCCTCGTCCGGGGGTCCGCCCCCACGGCCCGCCCCAGCCACTCACCCTGCCAGACTCGGCCCCCGCTGACAAGGACCTCCACGGTGAAGGTGGGGTGCGCCGGCTGGTAGCCATGCAGCAGGAAGGCGTAGCGGCCCAGTGCGGGCACGTGGGTGGTGAAGACCACAGTCCCCTGCAGGGAGAGGCTGCGCTGAGCGGGCGCGGGGGTAGGAGTGCGAGCCGGGCTGGAGGGTGGAGTCCTCCCGGCCTGGGCCCTCACCTGGGGGTGGCGCAGCAGGGTGGGCTCCACGTCGGGGTCCACGGCAGTAGAGGGCCGAGGCTGGGGCCCTGGCGGGAGCGCGCCGGGCGCGAAGTCCTGCGAGCGGGCCAGGGGGAGGCCGGGAGGCAGCGGCAGCACGCGGCAGTCCCGCAGGATGACGGGCTGGGGCGGCTTCGGGAAGCGCGATGGCAGGCAGGTGGCACTGGAGGGGGCGCGGGAGTGAGTCCCCGCGGGCCAGCCGGCGTGCCCCGCCAGCGGTCCCGGCCCCTCCCGGCCCCGCCACCTGCTGGGCTCGAAGGCACCGTGGCTGCTGACGCAGCGGACCCGGGGCTCCACGAACTCCAAGCTGAATGTCTCCACGGGCACCAGGGTGACGCCGTGCTGTGGACAGAGGGCCAGGCGTGGACGTGCGCGTGGGGCCCTCCCACACCCCGCGTCGGCCCCGCGTCCCGCTCTCCGCGCCTAGTCCCCAGTTCCTCTGGCTGCACGAACACTGGCCCTCGACTGCAGCGTCTAGACCAGAGCCCTTCTCAGCTCTCCTCGGGGCCACCCTCCTGTCTCCCCTCCGCCACCCATCCTGTCACTCTCTGCGGCTCCTCGACCGCGACCTCCCCCCTCGGCTCCAGCGACAGTATCTTGTGTGGCAGATACGACAAACGCGAGACACCAAAGCTGCCCAGGAAACCCCACAGCGGAGGCGGGGACACCTGCCCTGTGAGATTCCGGTAACAAAGCTCCAGAACGCACTGATGAGATGGCGCGCTCAGTGCCGGGGGGGTGGCCACGGGGGCCGAGGGGCGTCGCGGGGGCGTGCTGCTTCCCGGCCTGGGTGTGGGGGGTGAGGGAGAGCCACGCTGGGCTGTGCACGCGAGGCAGGTCTGGGTCCCCGCCACAGGGCTGAGCAGAGACGCAGGCCCCTTTACGTCAGCTGGTCGGGTGGGAGCCCTGCGGCCGTGTCTTCAGCAACACGCGTGAAACACACCAGCCCCAGAAAGCGCACGGAGGGGGTGCGGCGGGCAGCCACGGGGCTCCCTCTCCCTTTGTGAGTCTTTCCCGACATGCGACGCTTTTATAACGGCACGTGCAGGAGTAGATCCATTTTTTAAAGGGCGGGAAACGTAACACTGGTCTTGTGAGAGCGAGCGTCACCCGCCCTGAGCTTTATCGAGGGCACGTCTCCGCTCGCTCCTGGGCGTCCGCGACGTTAGCACGGCACGATGCTTCGTGCCCAGGCAGGTGCAGGGGCCCGTGTCGCGGCAACGTCGTCCTCGTTCTCAGAGCACGGAGGACGACCAGGAGCCAACGACCCCGCTGAACAGACCCCTTCACACCGCGATGTTCTTGCAAATTATACCAGGAGGCGGTTTTTTGTTAACATAGTCACTTTCTCCTCCTCTCCAATCCCCCACGCACCCCCTCCCCACGAGCCGTGCGCGCACTGACGGTGGGGCGGCTGCTGGGCCCCTGGGCTCCCCACACTCTTCTACTTCTATGCCGTCTGAAATCTTCCGAAAGGCCGGAAGCCACAGGGGGGCCCTGGGGCCCATGCAGGTCAGGGGTCAGGGCCTCACCAGGAAGAAGCGTGCCTGCTTGGCCGTGAGCCGGACGCTGGCCTCCGTGTCCAGGTGGAAGACCGCCAGGTGGTGCTGCGTGTCCAGGGCGGCGCCCCGGCACAGGGCGCTGGGGACGGGGGCGGGGTGGTCAGCGGGTGGGGCAGCCCCGGGGCCCAAGCCCTCCCACGCGTCCCCCCCAGACCCGAATCCTCTCCCACTCCCACAGACCTGTAGAGGCAGGGGTGCAAAGTGAGTGCCCCCTGCTGAGGGGCCCGCCGTGGGACGTGCACGCCTACGCCCACCTCCTGGCGGGCGTCCTCATTGGCATACTCCACCACCAGGACGTAGCGGCCCGGCTGTGGCACAGCCACCTGAAGCTGAACGTCCACCTGGGAGTGGGGGGGACAGAGGGATCAGAGGCCCCACCGGCAGAACGAGACCCCGTGCACTCCCTGGGCACCCCTGGGCACAGCCCTTACCACCTCCCCCCGACAGCCTCCCCCCCCCCCCCCAGGTCTGAGTCTGCACCTGCTATCCTTGCCCGGGGCACTCCTCCCAGGACACCCCCATGGCCACCTGGCCTCCAACCTCTGCTCACTCCAAGCCTCCCCTGCCTTCCCAAGGCCTCTTGGCCTCAGTGCTGCTGAGTGCTTGCTGCCCGGAGGCCCAGCCCGGGTCTTCAGAGAGAACAAATGACTCTCTGCCTCCTCGTGATAAGCTGGGGGGGAGGGGGGGTCAGCGACACCCCATTTACAAATGAGGCTCCAAGGCTGTCCTGACTCCCGACGTCAAACCTGTGGCCTTGCCTGCACCTGTGTGCCGTCACCGCGGCACGGGCCCTCCCTCCCCCAACCTCCAGCCAAGGGCACGCCCTCCCCAGATCTTGACCCTGCCTGCCCCTCTGTGGGGTCCCAGGGACACGCACGTCACTGCCCAGGCAGGCGGCCAGGGGCGGGTGCGAAGGGCTGAGCTGCTCCGTGGGGCACGGCCAGGGCAAGCTGTTGTCACGGCGACACAGGGCCTCGGTTCCTGCAGCTGAGGGGAAGCCATCCAGGGGCAGGTGCGTGTAGAGGAGGCAGCTGGGTTGGGGGGAGGGCGGGGGACACAGAATGCCGTCAGCAGGGACACGCAGTGGGCACAGTGAGGGTCAGGCCTCCACCCCCACCAGGCCGGCCCTCACTTCTCCCTGGAGCGCTGCTCAGCAGGCCGGAACGTGCAGGCCTCGGTCACCCGCAGCTGCAGGAGGGCCGCCTCGTAGTAGGTGCTGGGTAGAAGGACCACATAGTCCTGGCGGGCGGGGGGAGAGGTATGTACTAGGGCCCCATCCGCGGGCCCTGATCCACCCCGCTCAGCCCCCGCCTCACCAGGAGCACCCCCTCAGCCTCCACGAGCAGGGCCCAGGCGCCGGGGTTCAGCACAAAGGGCTCCCCAAAGCCCCTCTGGGGCACGGTGACAAAGGCAGGCTCCGTGCTGGGTGGGAAGGTGACAGGCTGGCTCTGCTCCGTACCTGGGGACGTGGACCGTGAGACTCCTAGTCTCAGCCCACGGGCCACCACGGGCTGCAGCTCCCCCAGGGCACAGGCCGGCCCCCCACCCACACATGGGCCCCCAGTGGGGCTGGGGCAGAAGTGGGAGGGTAGGGGGTGGGGCAGGAGCAGCTGGGGCGGGGCTGGGCGGGACTAGGGCGGGGCGGGGGGAGGGCAGCGGAGTGGGCAGAAGGGCTGGGGTGGGGCGGGCAGCGGGGCTGGGGCGGGGCGGGCAGCGGGGCTGGGGCGGAGTGGGCAGCGGGGCTGGGGCGGGGCGGGCAGCGGGACAGGCGGCGAGAGGCCCCCAGGCACTCACAGTTGGTGCAGGTGGCAAACTTGCCCTCCTCCTGCACAGAGACTCGCCCGCTCACAGTGCTGGGCCCGCGGTTGACGAACCGGAAGACGAGCCGGAAAAGGTCAGGGGAGGTCACGTTCAGCCTCACCACGATCCTGGGCTGGGGGGAGCGGGGGCACGGAGAGTCGGGGTCGCCCCTCCCTGGCCATTCCCAGCCTGGTCCCCCGCCCGCCCCGTCTGCCGGCCACAGTGGGGACTCGACGCTGAGACCTGGGCCGGGCAGCTCCCCACCCACCTGGATGGGCGACATTTGCGCGTAGCCCCTCCAGCCGAAGCTCTCGAACTCGAGGGGGTTGAAGCCGAAGCGCGCGGTGCGGCCCTCGGGCGTGGCCGCCTCCTCCAGCTCCAGGCGTAGGTCGTGTAGGTCAGGGAGGTAGTGGTCTCGCGCCGGCCTGGCCACGACAGGGGCGGTCAAGGGCAGTCCCCCGGGGCCCCTACCGGACGAGCTGCCTCTCCGGCCCCCTGCCCTCCAGCCCCCCGGGTGGGGCACCCACTCGGCACAGGTGAGGCCCTGGGTGTTGGGGCGGCACCGGCAGGCGCCCGTCCGCGGGTCACAGCCCTGTCCCAGCGCACCGCCAACGTCACACCGGCAGCCTGCGACAGGAGAGAGCCAGGTCAGTGCCGCCCACCCCCAGCCGGCCTTGGCGCTTTTCCCACACCGGGCCCGGGCCCCTGGGGCTCGGTCTACTATCTGCAGAGAGCAACGGGGCCACAAAGCCCACTCCCACGACCCGCAGGGGCCGCCTGGGGCTCCGGACAGTGATGAGACCCTGGGGCCGACTAGTGACGTCTGCCAGGGGCACGGGAGAGAGAGGGCGGCCCCCGTGCCCAGCACAGGCCTGGCCAGGCTTTCGGAGGCTGCCCGACGAGTGCCCGCACGACAGCCAGGCCCTCCCCGCGGGACGCAGTCACTCACTGCGGCAGCCAAAGTAGTCAGCTCGGTCCAGCCCGAAGAAGCCGTCCCGGCACGCTGCGCAGGCCTGGCCACACACGTGAGGCTTGCAGGAGCACTGGCCGTCGCCCTGTGGCCGGGCGAAAAGGTGAGACCGAGCAGGGAGGGTCGGGACGCGCCTGCCCCATAGTCCCCGGGCACCTCGGCCCCCAGACTCACCGGCCGGCATTCGGCGACTCCACCCAGCGTGCCCCGGGGATCACAGCTGCAGCCTAGGGGAGAGGCAGAGCGGGCCTGGACCCTGCGGGGCTAGCACTCGCCTCCCTACACCGCTCCCGTGCCCCAGAGCCTCCCCAGCACTCCGACACCCACCCACCCCCAGACTCACGGGTGCAGCCCTCGGGGTTGCTGGGACTCAGCCCCCAGAACCCGGGTTTACAGCGATCGCAGCTCGGCCCCTCCACATGAGCCCGGCACGTACAAGGGGCCTGTGCCTGGGAGAAGATGAGACTGAGGGTCAGAATGGGTCCCTGCCCTTCTACCCGAAACCCTTAGCCCTGGAGCCCCGACCCTGCCCCATCTCGGGCATGTCCCCGGGATGCAGACTGAGGACCAGCCAAGGGAACAAACGGGCCCTGAGGTTGCCAAGGCGACAGGGCAGCAGGGGAAGCGATGGTCTCCCTGGAGGTGACAGGCTGAACTCCACTGAGGGCTGACCTGGGCTCACCTCAGGACGGGTGTGATCGGCCGGGGCCAGGCCGGCAGGGTGGCAGGACCCAGCTGTGGGGAGACACGGCTCTGGTCACTTCTCAGTCACTGACTCAGGGCCGAGGGCTTCCCCGGGCCCGGCCAGGACCCACGGCTCCGTGGGAGCCAGCACACGTGCCTCCCACTCATGTGAACAGGCGGGCAAACACGTGCAGGGTGCCTCTGTGCTCTGGTTCCCTCGGCTACAAAGGCACGTGCCCTCCCCCGCCACAGGGAACATGTGCAAACGTGTGGACACACGCTGTAGGCGCACAGAGCACGTGAACACGGCGAGGGAACACGCGCTCCCGAGAACAATCACGTGAAAACGTGTGCGCGCACTTACGAGGCCCACAGACGCACATACGTGGCACGCGGGCCCCCACGTGAGCACAGTGCGTGAACGGCCACACGAACGCACGCGTGAGCACACACAGCGCGTGGACGGGCGTGGGCACACAGGAACGAAGGGGCAGCTACACGGACCATGCATCCCGCGCCGGCCTCACCTTCACAGGAGGGGAAGTTGTAGGCGCCGGGCACGCAGGTGTCACATCGCAGCCCCGTCACGTGGGGCCGGCAGCTGCACTGCCCGCTCCGGGGGTCACAGGCCGCGTGCAGGGAGCCCTCGGCAGAGCAGCGGCAGGCTGGGTGAGAAAGGCAGGGTGTGGGCAGGCAGGAGGGACATGGCCGCCCACCCTCCCCCCGCGAGGACACTCACGGGCACAGTGGGGGAAGCCGTGGAAGCCGGGGCTGCATTCCTGGCAGGTAGCGCCCGTGTAGCCGGGGCGACAGAGGCACACGCCCCCTGCCCCGCAGAGCTGGTCCAGGGCACCCCGGGGGTCGCAGGTGCAGGCTGCAGGTGACACGGGGTTAGGCCCGGGGCGCCTGTGGGTGGCCCTCCCGCTCCACCCGGGGCCCCGCCCTGGCCCTCCGCTCACCGTGGCAGTCGGGGTAGCCATGGTGGCCCGGGCTGCAGCGGTCACAGTGAGGGCCGTCGAACCCTGGCCGGCACGGGCAGCGGCCGGCCTCATCACAGCCCTCGGGCAGGGTCCCCACGGGGCTGCAGCCACACACTATAGAGGGAAGGAGCACATGGGGGCCCCCTGAGCCGGGCAGGCCACACCCTGGGCCCCACACACCCCCGTGCCCGCTGGGCTGGCCTCGCTCACGCTGGCAGAGAGGAAAGTGGAAGTATCCCGGGGCGCAGCGGTCACACGCGGCCCCCTCGAAGCCCTCCCGGCACGCGCACTGGCCTGAGTCAGGGTCGCAGTCCCCTTCCACCGCTCCGGGGCTGGAGCACCGGCAGGCTGCAGGGAGGGGTGGCCACACTCAGTCAGAGAGGGCGCAGGCTCCGGGGGCCGCACGAGGACAGACACGGGGCCACACTCACGCTGGCAGCTCGGGCCGTAGAACCCCGGGGCACAGAGCTCGCAGTGGACGCCCTGGAAGGCGGGTTTGCACACGCAGCGTCCCACCCGCGGGTCCTTCCGGCAGGCGTTGCCCTGGGTCCCGGCGGCGCTGCAGTCACAGTCTGGGGGGTGAGAGGGGAGTCTCAGGTGCCTCGCAGACCCCAGCCCTCCCCGCCGGAAAACCTCTTCTCTCCGCAAACTCTCCTTACGCCTCATGCGCTCACACAAGAACGAAAGGACAAAAATCCCAAGAAGGCAAAGCCCACGTTTCTGGAAAACTGCAAGCAAGGAGATCAGGACGGCTGTAGTCCGGGTAATTAGTCGTCGCTAACACAGCTAAGTCAACCGCAGGCATTCGCCCCACCAGAGAAAACGTACAAACAAAATCATAGAGAACATTGTAGTCTTTATAAATAACTCCGTGGGTTGGAGAGAAGGAAGAAAAGTGAGCCAAACGTCTCAACTTTGCCTGAGAAGAGGTCGTAAATGCTATTTAATTTTTGTCGCTTGTAGAAGATAATGGTTTGATATTTGTCAGAAATGGAAGGGTGACCCCGGGCCAGATGAGGAGACAAAAACGGAACTTGTGACCCCCCGAGAAGGAAACACAAACCATGCAAAACCAAAACACGTTCTGTTGCCCAATCTGGCCAGACGCGGGAAGGAAAGACCCCGCAGGAGGAAAGAGGACACAGCCAAGAACAGGAGCCCCGACTGAGGCCACGTCCCTGCCGGCCACGTCTCCTTTCACAAGATAAAACTCAGAGGCCTCCGTTTGGGTCCTGAAGAGAAACCAAGTGCCACTGGCACCGCGCAGTCGTCACAACGGCCGCCCTAGACGCGTCCCCGTGAATCAAAACCACCCCTGGTCGAGACCCAATGCTTCACACGTTGCTGTAACTAAGACAGAATGAAAATAATAAATTCAAGAAGTGATTCAAACAGTAACAACACAAAAGAAAGTAAAAAGACCAAGATACCGTGTGATCTCACTTATATGCGGAATCTAGAACAGAAACCAAAAACCAAGCTCACGGGTACGGAGAACACGTTGGCGGCTGCCGGGCCAGGGGTGGGAGAAAGGTGTGAAGGCGTCCAAAGGTATAAGCTTCCAGGTGTAAAAATGGGAAAGCTGTGGGGCTGTGATGTGCCGTTCACTGTGCTGGATGGCATATTGGAAATTTGCTAAAAGATCTGAAAAGGTCTCATCATGAGGAAAAAGTAATTCTGTAATCGCGTAGCGACAAGACGCTAAGCACGCTTACCGTGGTCATCGTCTCACAATATGTGCAAATATCAAACGAAGACGGTGTCCACCTGAAACTCCCCGGATGTTGAACGTTAACTACGCTTCGATTTTTTTTTAAAAAGAAGTAGAAGGAATTAAAGATTTTAATTCAAGGTTTTCAATACTAGGAAACAAAATCTCTCCCCCAAACTACAAACAGAGAAACTCCAGCAGGTCTCATAGGTGGAATCTTAAGCTGTGTTTTGGAAACGCCAATATATTAAGCAAACTTCCAGGAGAGGAAGAAAGGAAAAGAAAGGAAATGAAAACAGACAATGAGAGAAACGAAAGGGAAGGTAGAAATCATGACAGACCGCTGTGTGTGGCTCTGTACCACTACGTTTTAAAATCCAGGGGCACCTGGGTGGCTCAGTCGGTTAAGCATGCAACTCTCGATTTCGGCTCAGGTCTATCCTGACAGTGCTGATCGTGTTTGGGATTCTCTTTCCCTCTGTCTCTCTCTGCCCCTCCCCTGCTCAGTCTGTCTCTCTCAAAAAAAGTAAACTTAAAACCTCTTTAATAAAAAACAAAACAAAACCAAAAGACACAGGCAATTTGCTAAGAAACATCAACGACCAGAATGGACTTAGGCTGAGGCAGGAAATCAACAGATACAAAACCACGGGAGGAACGAGAACCACAGTCGAAGACTTCCAGTAAACAACAGGTGTCAGGGCCCGTGGCCTCAGAAGTCCCATCAAACTTTTAAGAAATGGGTAATTCCCGTGATTTTTAAACCGCCCAAGCGAGGGTCATTTCCCAAGTATTCTACAAAATGAATTACAAAATGAAAACCAGATGGCACACACACCAAAGAAAAACACCAAGAAAACCCTCAACCAGTCTCCCCGACAGATACAGACACAAAGGTCTGTGTTAGGAAAGACACAATAGGGGCGCCTGGGTGACTCAGTCGGTGAAGCGTCCGACTTCGGCTCAGCTCATGATCTCACACTCTGTGAGTTCGAGCCCCGCGTCGGGCTCTGTGCCGACAGCTCGGAGCCTGGAGCCGGCTTCGGATTCCGTGTCTCCCTCTCTCTCTGCCCTTCCCCCGTCTCACGCTCTCTCTCTCTCTCTCAATAATAAATAAACGTTAAAAAAAAATTTAGGACAGACACAACGGAATTCCTTGGACAAGGAGCAGACTGCCCTGGACACCCCAGCAGCATGGCCGTCGTGGAGCGCCAACCCTGGGCCACAGGGACCGGAGGGCTTTGGGGAGTTATGCTGGGGCTCAGCAAACTGCAGTCCAAGGGCTTGGCTCCCCTGCCTGCTTTGCAAATAAAGCTTTATTGGAACACAGCCAGGCCCATTCACGTTCACACAGTCCACACCGCTTTCCAGCTATGGCACACGACAGCGGGGCTCACGAGCCGCGACAGGACATCTGGCCCTCAAAATCAAAGGCAGGCCCTGTCTGGCCTTTTCCGGAAGAAGTCTGTTGACCGCTGTTTACGCCACTGACGAAGAACAGACATTTAAATGTAAAGAAGAGACACAAGAATAAGTGAGTTTAGGGCGCACCACCTCCCTACGACTGAGTCAGACGCAAGTGTCGACAGAACCACCGGAGGGTTAAAACGGCAGCACAGGAGAGAAGAGTCCCCAAGACACAAGGCAGAGGACCCTGCCGGTGGAGGCACCGGCATGTGAGCCACGCGTCGTTTGCTGAGCGCGCAGAGAGCTCAGCCCCGCCAGCAACGTGGATGCCGTTACGGAAGAAAAACGCCTGCCCATCAGACTGGGACACACCATCTGCTGAAAGGCGCGCCTGATTCCAGAAAGACAAGGGGGAGGCGGTCTCTGACAGGTGAGCGTCCTGCCCGCTGGGCTGACGGTCGCAAGCAGCTTGCGTCGCTGCGGTGGTGCCCTGAGCATCCGCTGATGCCGCTAACGTGACTACACTGGACACTATTTCGTTTCAGAGAGCGGTTTGGCAACCTGCCGCCAAAAATGTCCCTGAACATGCATGTCTAGTGACTCAGAACCTTCTAGGAAATTGTTCTGCAGAAATGATTGAGAATTGATGGAAAGTTTTAGCTACAGGGATGTTTATCGTAGCATTTTTTTTTAATTGGAAAGAACCTAAATTTCTAACAATTGGGAGTGAAGTAAACGCTACATCTGTTGGGATGACACGGAACACGAAGGGACACGTCTGCAGGGCCACAGCGGCCACAGCGGGTGGAAACACAGTTACAAAGCTCATGTACACGTGGCTGTCTGCAGAAGTGTGCACGCACACAGGGAGGTCCTGGCTGTAGGAAGAGGGCTTATTTGTAAATGGCGCAATCTCGCATATCTTTTTTTTTCGGCTTTATACTTACCCATCCTTCCGGAGGGTTTTTTTGTTTTTTTTTTTAGCACGAACATGCATTATTTGCATAAAAATACAAGAACCAAAGGGCACCTGGGTGGCTCGGTCAGTTAAGTGTCTGATCTCTGATTCCATCCCAGGTCACGATCTCACAGTTCGTGGGTTCAAGTCCCAGGTCAGGCTCTGAGCAATGACCACGTGGAGCCTGCTTGGATCCTCTCCCCCTCTCTCTGCCCCTCCTCTGCTCCACTCTGTCTCTCAAAATAAACTTAAAAAATACACAAGAGCCAAAAGTAAGGTGAGCACAGTGAACCCTCCCCCTCCCGTGGGGTCCTTCACGGGGCTCCCCCCGCCCCACTGCTCTAGCGGAGCCCAGGGCAGGACGGGGACCTCGGGCGACACTTACTCACGATCTGTCCGGCTGGCAGCACCTGTTCCCCGGTGTGGTTGGGGGAGGAGGACGACGCCGCTGAGGGAGGAGACGCTGCGCGTCAGCCAGGTCGGCTCAGCACCACTGGACACGCGGGCAGGACCGGAGGCTCCACCCTGGGTCCCCCCACCTCCCAGGGCTCTGGGGACCGAGTCCTGCTCCCCCCCCCCCCCCCCAGGCAGACGCCCTCACGGTAGCAGCGCGGGAAGCCGGCGAAGCCCTCGGCACACGCGTCGCAGCGCTCCCCGGTGAAGTTGGGCCGGCAGTAGCAGCGGCCGGTCAGATCTTCGCACGTCCCGTCCGTGAAGTCCGACTCGCAGTTGCAGCCTGGACGGGCCGAGGCGTCGTGAGACGGCAGGCCCGGGGCCACTGGGCCGGCCCCGGGGAAGCCGGGCGAGACCCCGGCCGGGCCTCCCACGGCGGGGCGGGGACCCCAGCGGAGCAGGGAGCCGGAGACCCCGGACGCCCCCGCCCCCGGAAGGCCCCACCCGGGCCAACCCCACTCACGGCGGCAAGCGTGGGGAGAGTCAAGGGGCTGGTCCGGGGCACGGAAGAAGCCGGGCAGGCAGCGTTCACAGTTGATGCCGGTCGTGTGATGCTGGGGTGGCGGATACGGGGCCCCTCAGCCCGGGCGTGCTCCCCCACCTCCACCCCCGCCCCCCGCCCTGGGTGCGCAGACTGCGTGGGGCCCTGCCCACGCCCCCCAAGAGCCCCGCCCGCGCCCTAGTTCCCATCACGCCCCCATCCCACCTGGCAGTCGACGCACACGCCCCCGCCCTGGTACGCGCCGTCCAGGTTCTGGCTGGCGTTGCGCCGGTCCACCTCCGGGTCGTAGAAGCAATCGTGGGCATGGCCGTGGCAGTTGCAGGCTGGAGAGAAGGGGCGTGGCTGTTCACAGGCCCTCCCCGACCCCCTCTCGCGGGAACCCCCAGGGCATACCTCACAGACCACGGGTGACCCCGGGTGTGGCCCGGCTGGGGTGGGGGGCGGAGCCCGCCACGTGGCCAGAGCACGCTGACGGAAATGGCGTGTGAGCACGTGTGTGTGCGCACGCGGGCACGCGCAGGGCACTCACACTGGCACTCGTTGGCGCTTTCGGTGGTTGCCGGCTTCCACGGCTGCTGGTTGAAGCCTGGGCAGCAGCGGTCACAGGAGCCCCCACATGTGTTGTGCTGACAGGCACACTGAAGCCTGTGGGGGACACGTGAGACAGGAGGGAGGGGCCCCACCGTGGACCCACAGGGACACGAGGAGAAAGATGGCAGGGGCTGTGCACAGCCCCCACGGAGGATGGGAGGAGGGCCCAGGACGCGTGTGAGGGGGGCTGGGACAGGGCACTCGGTGGCAGCGTAGGTGGCCCCTGCCTGCAGGTCAGCCTGGAGCCCCAGGTCCTTCTTGATGGAGCTAAGCCCTCCTCCCTGTGGCTGGGCCCTAAGGCCGAGCCCACAGCCTCCCTGGGCCAGCTCCAAGGCCCAGGTCTCCCTCAGCAGTATGAGCTCAGCCAGATACCCCCAGGCATCCAGGGCGCCGCCCCAGGGGCAAGTGGCCAGGAACTGCTTCCTCTTCCAGCGGGGGTGGACACCAGACGGCTGGAAGCCCGCCTGCTGTGCTGGAGAGCAGCTCCTGTTGGCTCAGTGGTCAGGGGGACAGCTGGCCGCAGCTGAGGACTGAGTTTGCAGAACACCCATGCCCAAGCCCCACCCGACACACACCTCCGTCACTCAACCGAGGCGGGGGCAGGAACCACAGCTCGGGGCTGCTGACTCTGGTCCCGGGCCAGCACCGCAGCTGCAGGCACTGTGCGTGTCCTGAGCAGGACCTCAGAAGCTGGTCCACGGAGACCCAGGCCTCAGATCACACGGATCCAGCCCCTCCCCCCCCCCAAAGTGTCTGCAGGGCCTTGGGAATCAACACTGCTCGCCCTCAGGGCCAGGGGACATCTGGGAAGCCTCCGTGGAAGAGGAAGCAGGAGTGGCTGCCACAGAGAGGTGGCCCCAGGAAGCCGGTCTGTCTCCACCCCAGCTCTGAGGGTCCGTAATGTAGAGTCCGCACCTGTTGTTTGGTTCTTCCACGGTCCACACGGTCAGGGCACCAAAAATTAATCTAAAAAGTGGTACTGGGCTAGTGATACCCCGGGGTGTTTGGCAAAGGCCCTCACAAAACTACTCTGGAGTGATCGTTCCCAGTCTGGGGCCCAGCAGCGACACAACACGCAGCCCACACAGCAGATCAGCAGGACACGACCCCAGCAACTTGGGGGCAAATGGGAAGAAACCAAAAACACGAACGTTTCAAGTTATAACCAAAGGAACCTAAAACAAAACTTGCAACGCTATGAAAAACAGGCAGGTGTAGCCAAAGAACCAATCAGAACTTCTATAAACAAAAAATTCAATCACCAAAATTCCAGATAACGGACAGGCTACTCTCAGCTGGAGGTTCAGTGACCTAAACTAACCACCTAAAGGCAGCTCAGAAAACCGATAGGGAAGCACACGTGAAGTCCGGAGACAGAAGGAAACCGTAAGAAGTTCCTGTCTATGGAACAGAATTCTGGAAAAAGAAAAGAGGTGTAAGGGGCAAGGTCAGAGCCGATGGCCAGGAATGGTCCCGAACCAACAAAAACACTCTCTCAGATTCAGAAAGCATGAGTTTGAGCAAGAGAAGACAGAACCACTCCTTGATGCCACAGAGATATTCTGCAGAGAAGGTCACAGAACCATCCAGAAGGGGCAGACAAACCAGAGGGGCAACGGTGCATGTGACAGTGACTCTCCCACCCATCGAGGACACCAAGCGACAGCGAAATGCTTTCTCTGAAGTGTGAGAGACACAGCCGTCAACCAGAATTCTAGTCGGCCAAGCTACCCGCCCACCCAAGAGTGGGGACAAAACAGCCACAGACAACAGCCGTCATCAGAGACCACACATTCCCACTGGACGGAAGCACCATGCACGAGGTCAGAGCTCTTGGGCGCTGTGTCATCAGGGCCACAGAGCAGCTGGTTACGCTTCGATCTGGTCACGTATGCCCGACGCTAAGCAAGGGTCTCACCACTACAGTAAACAGCACGGCCACCGGCCGAATGTCTGCGTCCCCCAGAACTCACGCATGGAACCTAGCGGCCAAGGTGACAGTACTGGGAGGTGGGGCCTTCGGGGGGTGATTAGGTCTTGAGGGTGGAGCCCCCGTTAGTGGGATTAGTGTCCTTATGAAAGGACCTTAAGAGCTCCATCACCCCCTGTCACGTGAAGATACACCAAGAACCAGGAAGTGGGCCGCCGTGGCCTCCAGAACAGTGAGAAGTGTGTTTCTGTTGTTGATAAGCCACGTGTCTATGGTATCTCATCACAGCGGCCCAGACAACTGACACAACGACACAGCAACAGAAAGAAAACGTGTAACTTCCAAATCAAAGGAAAGCAGGAGAGTGAGTGAGGGGTTCTGAACAGAGCCAGGCGGGTAGTGGTGGTGGTGACGGAGATGGGGGAGAGGGTGCAGGGGGCTTGGAGATGGTGGTGATGGTGGTGCTCCAGGTGGAGGAGGAGGAGGTGCGGGTGCTCCAGGTGAAGGAGGAGGAGGTGCGGGTGCTCCAGGTGAAGGAGGAGGAGGTGCGGGTGCTCCAGGTGGAGGAGGAGGAGGTGCGGGTGCTCCAGGTGAAGGAGGAGGAGGAGGAGGAGGAGGTGAGGGTGCTCCAGGTGAAGGAGGAGGAGGTGCGGGTGCTCCAGGTGGAGGAGGAGGAGGTGCGGGTGCTCCAGGTGGAGGAGGAGGAGGTGCGGGTGCTCCAGGTGGAGGAGGAGGAGGTGCGGGTGCTCCAGGTGGAGGAGGAGGAGGAGGAGGAGGAGGTGAGGGTGCTCCAGGTGAAGGAGGAGGAGGTGCGGGTGCTCCAGGTGAAGGAGGAGGAGGTGCGGGTGCTCCAGGTGGAGGAGGAGGAGGTGCGGGTGCTCCAGGTGGAGGAGGAGGAGGTGCGGGTGCTCCAGGTGGAGGAGGAGGAGGAGGAGGAGGTGAGGGTGCTCCAGGTAAAGGAGGAGGAGGAGGAGGAGGAGGAGGTGCGGGTGCTCCAGGTGAAGGAGGAGGAGGAGGAGGAGGAGGTGAGGGTGCTCCAGGTGAAGGAGGAGGAGGTGCGGGTGCTCCAGGTGGAGGAGGAGGAGGTGTGGGTGCTCCAGGTGGAGGAGGAGGAGGTGCGGGTGCTCCAGGTGGAGGAGGAGGAGGAGGAGGAGGTGAGGGTGCTCCAGGTAAAGGAGGAGGAGGAGGAGGAGGAGGAGGTGCGGGTGCTCCAGGTGAAGGAGGAGGAGGAGGAGGAGGAGGTGAGGGTGCTCCAGGTGAAGGAGGAGGAGGTGCGGGTGCTCCAGGTGGAGGAGGAGGAGGAGGAGGAGGAGGTGAGGGTGCTCCAGGTAAAGGAGGAGGAGGAGGAGGAGGAGGAGGAGGTGCGGGTGCTCCAGGTGAAGGAGGAGGAGGAGGAGGAGGAGGTGAGGGTGCTCCAGGTGAAGGAGGAGGAGGTGCGGATGCTCCAGGTGAAGGAGGAGGAGGTGCGGATGCTCCAGGTGAAGGAGGAGGAGGAGGAGGAGGAGGTGAGGGTGCTCCAGGTGAAGGAGGAGGAGGTGCGGATGCTCCAGGTGAAGGAGGAGGAGGTGCGGATGCTCCAGGTGAAGGAGGAGGAGGAGGAGGAGGAGGTGAGGGTGCTCCAGGTAAAGGAGGAGGAGGAGGAGGAGGAGGAGGTGAGGGTGCTCCAGGTGAAGGAGGAGGAGGAGGAGGAGGAGGTGAGGGTGCTCCAGGTGGAGGAGGAGGAGGTGCGGGTGCTCCAGGTGGAGGAGGAGGAGGTGCGGGTGCTCCAGGTGGAGGAGGAGGAGGAGGAGGAGGTGAGGGTGCTCCAGGTAAAGGAGGAGGAGGAGGAGGAGGAGGAGGAGGTGAGGGTGCTCCAGGTGAAGGAGGAGGAGGTGCGGGTGCTCCAGGTGAAGGAGGAGGAGGAGGAGGAGGAGGTGAGGGTGCTCCAGGTGAAGGAGGAGGAGGTGCGGGTGCTCCAGGTGGAGGAGGAGGAGGTGCGGGTGCTCCAGGTGGAGGAGGAGGAGGTGCGGGTGCTCCAGGTGGAGGAGGAGGAGGTGCGGGTGCTCCAGGTGGAGGAGGAGGAGGAGGAGGAGGTGAGGGTGCTCCAGGTAAAGGAGGAGGAGGAGGAGGAGGAGGAGGAGGTGAGGGTGCTCCAGGTGAAGGAGGAGGAGGTGCGGGTGCTCCAGGTGGAGGAGGAGGAGGTGCGGGTGCTCCAGGTGGAGGAGGAGGAGGTGCGGGTGCTCCAGGTGGAGGAGGAGGAGGAGGAGGAGGTGAGGGTGCTCCAGGTAAAGGAGGAGGAGGAGGAGGAGGAGGAGGAGGTGCGGGTGCTCCAGGTGAAGGAGGAGGAGGAGGAGGAGGAGGTGCGGGTGCTCCAGGTGAAGGAGGAGGAGGTGCGGGTGCTCCAGGTGAAGGAGGAGGAGGTGCGGGTGCTCCAGGTGGAGGAGGAGGAGGTGCGGGTGCTCCAGGTGGAGGAGGAGGAGGTGCGGGTGCTCCAGGTGGAGGAGGAGGAGGTGCGGGTGCTCCAGGTGGAGGAGGAGGAGGAGGAGGAGGTGAGGGTGCTCCAGGTAAAGGAGGAGGAGGAGGAGGAGGAGGAGGAGGTGCGGGTGCTCCAGGTGAAGGAGGAGGAGGAGGAGGAGGAGGTGCGGGTGCTCCAGGTGAAGGAGGAGGAGGTGCGGGTGCTCCAGGTGGAGGAGGAGGAGGTGCGGGTGCTCCAGGTGGAGGAGGAGGAGGTGCGGGGTGCTCCAGGTGGAGGAGGAGGAGGTGCGGGTGCTCCAGGTGGAGGAGGAGGAGGAGGAGGAGGAGGTGAGGGTGCTCCAGGTGAAGGAGGAGGAGGTGCGGGTGCTCCAGGTGGAGGAGGAGGTGTAGGTGCTCCAGGTAGAGGAGAAGGGGGAGGTGCGGGTGCTCCAGGTGGAGGAGGAAGAGGAGGTGTGGGTGCTCCAGGTGAAGGAGGAGGTGAGGGTGCTCCAGGTGGAGGAGGTGGGGATGGTGCAGGCCGAGGCGGGGGAGGAGGCAGAGACCCACGGGAGATGGTGGGTCGGGGGCTGTAAGGGGCAGAGCCTCCCCCCCCCCTCCCCCCGGAGGAGGGCAGAGGTGTGGGAGATGGGAACAGGGAGAGCAGAGCAGGCTGGAGCTCTGGGACGTGGCATGGGGGGGGGGGTCGGCGTCTGTCGTTCTGGGGCAGCCGCCCCGTGGGCACCACCCCTCGTGCCCCACAGGGTGAGCTGAGCCCCGTCCACACCCGTGTGCAGGTGAGTCAGAGCAGATACCGACGCCTTCCCGGCAGGCAAGGGCAGGCCCGCGTCTCCTCCGAGGCCGGTCTGGCGCCCAGCAGGCGCCTCGGCCAGCTGGCACGTGTTCCCACTTGGCACCCGATCTCCCAGAGCAACTAGCGGGGCCCGAGCTCAGCAGCCGACGCTGCCGGCGAGGGCCCGAGTCGGGGCCACAGGGCCGCAGGACGGGCCGGATGGGTCCGGAGGGCCACCGGGAGGCGGGCAGCCAGCCTGCGTCCTCCGGCCAGGTGAAGGTACCCTTCCCTCCTCAGACCCATCGGCCGTATCTGAGGAGGCCTGGGGCTCGCCGCTCATGAGGCCACGAACGGGGTGACCTCCCCTGCTTCCGGGCTTCATCTGCACCCCCCCGTAAGTGGGGGTGTGGACAACGGCCTGCAGAGGGCACAGCGCAGGCCCCCACCCCAAATGCATGAGGTGGGGGCTGCGGGATTTCAAGGCCAGGGAAGCGGCAGGGGCGGCCTGCTAGCTCCCCGTAGCGGGCAGGGGTCTCCACGGGCCCCCCATCCAGACTCGGCTACATCTCTTGGCACCTCTGTCCGCCCCGGACCCGCCTGGCCCTGCAGCATCAGCCCCGCAGGGACCCCACACTGGGTACAGGTTCGCACGTTCCCGGTCTCCCCAGAACAGATGCTCCCGGGCCCGTGCCTGCGGTGGGGGACGAGGTCAGGCACGGGGACAGCAGAGCAGGTATTATTTGTGTCCCGAGGGAAGGGAGAGGACTAGAGAACAAGGACGTGCAGTCTCAGGCATGTCCCCACGCCCGCCCGACTCCCCTGCTGGGGCGGGAGAAGCAGCCAGCCCGGAGGGCCGAACAAGAACCCCCTCGCTGCCGGCCTCTGGGCAGACGGGTGCGAGCCAGGCCCAGGGCCCCCTGGGGAGCCGCACGCACGCTGCCCCCCCCCGCTTCGCCGCGCGTGTGAGCAAACCGAGGCCGTGGGACGGCAGCCAGGGCGCGTCATCCGGGGACGTGGTGGGCGGCGGCACCGGGTCTCCAAGCCCCGGAGCGGGGAAGGGGATGAGGACTGGCGGCAAGAGGCGGGCCTCACCTGAAGGGGTCCGTGGGGTCTTGGGCGTCACAGACGTCCGCGTGGCCATGGCAGACGCAGCGGCCACCGATGCTGATGTCCTTGATGCTATAATAATACTGCACCCGTGGGCGGTGAGCACCACGGCCCACCCACACCAGCCCCGGCCCGGCCAGACCGCCCCTGGGGCCCACCGGTCGGCGTCTCACCCGGCGGGTGACGGTGGGGTCCCGCAGCGCCTTGCCCATGAGGTGGCCCAGCAGCGTGTTTGTGCGCAGGAAGCGCAGACGGATGTTGGTAGCTTTGGTGAAGTCACGCAGCAGGGGTGAGTAGGAGAAGTTCATGGCCCCCGGGCGCCCGTTCACCAGGGATACCACAATCTGCACACAGGGCAAAGGGTCAGGCCAGGGTGTGGGCCGCCACCACCGGACCAGCAGGGACCGGCCACCGTGCTGCCCCAGAGCCCACCTCGCCGTTCTCCAGGGGCACGATCCGAGAGTACTCGGTGGAGCAAATGACGTGGTCGTCCCGCGTGATGCGCTCCAGCGTCTGTGGCCCGAACCGCTCAAAGCAGTCCCTCTTGGAGGCTGTGGGAACCGGGCGGGAAGGTGAGGGCGCAGGGCCCCAGCGGCACCCCCGACACTGCTGTGCCTCGACGGGCCACCCCGCCCGGCCCCACAGGCAGTTGTTGCAGGGGCGAGGCACCTGCTGAGAAGGGAGCTTCCCCAGGAGGGCGTGGCCCTCGCCACGCCGGCCTCTCTCTGCAGAGAACAAGTGCCCACCCCTCCCCCCCCCCCCCCCCCCGCAATGGCCCTCCTCATCCCGTGCTTGGGGGACCATTCCCAACTGCCCTGTGGAGGACTCCCCGCCCTCACTCTCGCCCCCGGAGTTCTGAGGGACCCGTGACCCAGGCCCACCCAGCGGGAGCGTCCCCATCAACATGGCCGGTCATGGTGGCGCTGGACAGGTGCGCCAGGGAGACGTCAGGGCTCCTGACCGGCTCCCTTGTTGCTCCTGGAGCTGCTGGGCCATGAAGCCGGTCTAGTGAGAGCCAAGATGTGGCACCAGAGATCCTGGCATCACCAGCGCCTGGACCCAGCCCGGACCCACGTCAGGGAAAGGAACTGCTGAGCACGCACCTGCATTTGGGACCTCACGCCCCACGGCCCTGATGCGCGGAAGCTGGGCGTGAGGGCAGGCCTGGCACTCGGGGCCCTGAGAGAGCACGGGGATGGCGGCCCACCCCAGGGGACGCCCCTGGCCAGCCCCGGCCGGGAGACTCACAGGCAAAGAACTGCCACGGCTGGTAGGTGTGGCCGAAGTCCGTGGACCGCTCCAGCACCCAGAGGTCCGGTCTCGGCGAGTTGGCGAACTTGATGAGCACGTAGGCCACGTGGAAAACCTGCGGGAGGGTGAGGTGTTGACGCCCCCAGGCCCCCTCCCCTCAGCTCAGGGCCTGGACGGCCACCCCACCCCGTAAGGGGGGGCCCTCTTTTCCCACGCTGGACGTCCGTGGGCTAGGCCCACGAAGGCCAGCCGGCTCGGGGCACAGCCCCTTGGCTCAGGCCTGTGGCTGCCGAGGCCCATGCTGGGGACACAGAGACTGAGGGTGGGAACCCCCATTTCTGACAGTCTCCCCTCCTGGGCCTGGGGTGCCTCCCTCCACCTCTGCCCCAGCGGCACATGGGTCAGGCTCTGAGTCTGCAGGCAGGCCTGGGGGCCGGGGTAGAAGGGGCACAGGGGCAGTCTGTCCACAGTGCCCAGGCAGCGAGGCTGGCCGGCCAAGTCAGGGGCTCATTCCACTGTCCCCGAGGCTCTGGTGGCCGGCCTGGGCAGGTGGCCAGACGGTAGCCCCAGCTCCCAAATGAGCCTGGCCTCCTCAAACAGCCAGCAGCTCCCGGAACGGGGCCCCTCTCCAGCCTCACCCCGGTCACCCCATGGCACTCTCAGAGCTGACTCGGGACCAGCTCCCTCTCCCACTGACCGGCCCACGGCCCCGGAGGCCCCGACGGCAGGTCCCTGTGCTCATCAGGAGACCCCAGTGGGGCAGAGGGGCTGGACCATAAGCCCTCTCAGATCTGGGCCAAGGAACCCTCGCCAGCCCAGGAGCTGGTACTTCACAGGGCCCGGGGCGTGTCAGGGCGGCACCCAGCCCGGGAAGGGCAAAGCCGTTCCCGCAGAGGCACCCAGAATCCCTCAAGCACCGGCAGGCAGCACAGGGGCACCTCTCCTGCTCTGCCCCAGCACAACCTCACTCCAGGGAGGTATGCCTCTCACCTCTTCCTCACCGGAGGACAGCATCCCTGGATGTCCCTAATGTCTTGTGCCTCCAGGGGCTTGGTGGGGTCCCTCCCCTGTCGACTGCTTCCCCGGCCCTGCAGCCTAGCAGGTGTTAGCCTTGATCCCCCAGCCCCATCCGACACGGGATCCACAGGGCAATCGGGACACCTCCTCGGGGAAGCCCTCCTGACTGCAGCCCACCCATGCTGGCTCCGGAGGCCCCGGTATGCAGACACATGGGGCGAGGTAATGAAGGAGCCCCTTTCAAGAGGCAGCGCCCCACGGAGGCTGGAGGACCCTTACAGGTTGTGGACCCAGCTCCTTGGGGGTGCGGCGCATGGCAGGGGGTCCCCACATCAGCATCCAGAGCCCCAACCCTGGGCCACAGTTCCCAGGAAAGGGCTCTGGCTCACTGAGAACAGCCAGGAGGCTCAGGCGCCTGCCCGGCCGTGGCCTGGATGATGAGGCTGGGCCACCGAGACCCCTGAGAGGCAGAGTGGCTGAGGAGGCCCACCCTCGCACACCAGCCGGGCGTGACTGCCCTGCCCCTGCACACATGCTTCCGGGGGGTGGTGTCCCTGCACCCACCCGGCCTCAGCCTCCCCTGTGTGCTGACGGGATGGGGGAGGGACAGTGTTTTCCAGGCCTCGAAGCTCTGAGGGCCAGTGAGCGCCTCCCCTCCCCCAGCCCTCTGCCCCGCCGCTAAGGGAACAACAAAGCCGGCAGGGCCGCTGTGCAGGCTCTGCCCGTGCAGGGTGTGTTTGGGCTCCAAGGAGACACGGGCAGGGCGGGCAGTGGGACTCGGACGGCCCCTAATCTGCACAGGGAAGGCTGGGCACTCAGGAGGGGCGGGGGGGTCCCACACAAGACCAGACAGAGTGAGCAGACAGGCCGCGTGGGGCGCCCACACCCCCACCCCAGGAGCACTCCCAGGGCCCCCCCGGGTAGGCAGTGGACGGTGCAGCAGCCTCAGAGGTGACGTCACCCATCAGGCCCCCCACCGTGCCCTCAGCAGGGCCCCGCCAGCGCCTGCTGCCCCGGAACAGAGCACTGGGGCCCCACGGGACGAGGCAGGGGCCACTTCAGGGCTGCCCGAGGCCCACAGTCAACCCCCATCAACTGAGGCCGCCGCGGTGATCCTGTGAGGGAAGGTGGGCACGGGCCGCTAAGAATGGGGGGAGGGGGACGGGAAAGTCCCAGGCCCCTGGGACACACCCGTTCCGAGTCCTGTCATTCCCAGAAGGCCTGGAGTTTTCAGAGACAGGCCCAGCTGAAGCCAAGAGCCGCCTTTCCCCGGGGAGGGGGGTGGGGGCGCGGGCTTCTCCACCCACAGCCAGGCTCTGAGGTCATCGTCCGTTCAGTGCTGCCCGCGGGGGAGGGGCTGGGTCTCTGGGGCACAGACCCCACACCCAGACTGACACCTTGGCCAGCCCTCAGGCACTCCAGGGAGCCCCGGGGACCTCCAATGGCCCCTCCCGCAGGAGGGGTCTTTGTGCGGGAGGAGGGGGGCATGGCAGGTGGAGGGGGGGCCCCGGGTGCGTGTCAGGTGCCCACAGGCTGCTCTTGGGTGGGGGCGGCAGCTCGGCCCCAGCAGAGGCCCCGAGGAAATGAAAGTTCCCGCCAAGCCCCCTGGGACCCACCCCCGCCTTTCCCTGAGCGAGGCCACCAGGCTGCGCCCTCCGCTGGCCGGCTCTGTCCCTCCCCCAGGTCGGCGGCCGGTCGCATTTTTCCCAGCTCAGGGCACTTGCACAAATATTGATTCAAACGCACGGAGCAGCGGGACGAGGGCAGCACGGAAACTTCCACCCCGTGCGCAGCGCCCTAGACGCGAGCAAGACCCCTGCCTCCGTCTGTTTGCCACCTCGTCACCGGCCTGTCACCCGGGGGGCCCCAGACAGCTGTGCCCACGGCCCCAGGCTGGAGGGGACGTAGCCGTGCACCCAGCCTTCCCCATCTGTCCCCAACTGGTTCCGGCTGCCAGGGCCGCACAGCTGCCCTGGATGTGACCTGGGAGCAGGAGCAGACCCCTGGCCTCCCTGGACACGGCCCTCCCCCCGCCCGCCCGCCCGCGGGGCTCCGCTGCCAGCTGGGGCTGACCTTTCCCGCTGCTGCGAAGTTCTGTGCAGAAGGAAAAAAATGTCTTTTAAAGCTAGAGCCAAACAAAAGCCTCCGAGTTATTTTTAAAAATCTGGCTATTCCGGGGCAGGCACGTCTCCAGGACGGCAGCCAGACCTGCCTCTCGGCCGCCGCGCCCCCTGGCCCCCACGCCCTCCTGACCCGGGAGGGCACGTGCCCCGGTGGTGACCACTGCCTGAGGGGGGCTGGGGCCAGGACAGGAGGCCCAGAGACTGCGGTGGCTGTGCGTCCCCTCCCTGGACACAGCACAGTCGGAAGACAATCATGGCAAAGGTGCGGGTCAGGGCGCGGTGTCTCTCCGAAAGCTCCGAACGGGAAGACACCACCTGTCCCTGGAGGTGGCGGGGAGGGTGCACAGGGCACCCGGTGCCCAATACATGCTCGGTGCCAAGGCAGCGGTGGGGGGAGGGGAATGTGCAGGGGCCAGGGCTGGGGTCCGGACAACATAGGGAGGGACTCCAGACCCCACCAGGGGCCCCTGACACCCCCAGGGATGGGGGGGGGGCAGAGGGTGACAGCTGGTCAGCCACCTCTTCAGTTAAGGCGCCCACATCACTAAAGGCAGGGCCACGGCTGGAACATGGGAGTGCGAGGTGCTCACGTCCAGCGCGGCCACCTCTGCCCCGGCTCATCTCGGAGCTGGAAAGACCCAGGCCAGCCCTGACGCCTCTGTCCTGGTGGGGGGGGGGGGGGGGGCGGTGTGTGGAAGCCCAGCCCCTCCTCCCTGCTGGGCTGGGCGGTGTGAATCACCCCTCAGTGTGTGACTCAGCCCTGGCCCTGAAGGAAGCAAGGCCCCATGCCGATGCCTGGGACATTCCCGGGATGGGCCAGGGTCCCAAACTGTGGTCCAGCGGAGGCAGGAAGTCCCTCCTAGACCAGGCGTCCGGGCTAGCTCCCTGACCTCCTGGATCCCCCCACCTTCAGGGCCCAGCACCCCCGCGTCTGCACCCCTCTAAGCAGGGACCCCATCTGGAAACATCCATGACGATCAATGCCGTGGCACGGGCCGGTGAGGCTGGGCCGGGCGTGTCTACTCAAGCCCCCAACTGGGTAAATAAGCATGGCCGTCCACACAGCGGGAACAGGGAGACTGAAAACAGGCTACACGTGGACCAGTTCCAGGAGAGGCAAGGACTGGAAAGCCACTGTCGGGACGGAGGCAGGACACGGAAACAGAGGATACGCAGAGGCGTCAGGGCCTCAACACTGCTGGTCAGGGCACCGGGTAGGCAGAGCGGCATGGGGAGACTTTCAGGGAATGGGGGGCGTGGAAGGGCCTCCGACAGGTGTTCAAAGACCCCAACCACCGAGGCCTTGAAGGAGGGTTTCGGGCCCAGCCCCAGCCCAAAGCTCACTGCCCCCCGTCCCCTCCTCCCTGCAGCCTGGCCCAGGTCAGGCCAGATGGTCAATCCCAAGCCACAGGAAGTAGAGTTTATCCCGGCGGGGGGGTGCCCAAACCTAAACAGTTTGGTCTCGGTGAGTGGGGCTGCTAGTCACCGATGCATGGGGTTTGTTTACAAACAGAAAACAGGAGGCTTTGGGGGCCACCGGGGCCTGGGAGGGGAGGCCTGGGAGGTGGCAGGGAGGTGTGTGTGCCTTGTGCTGGGTGGTTCGTGTGACCATGGGGGCCCCTCTGGCCCTGTGTCCTCTGAGTAAAGGGTCTCGCTCATTCTCGGCAGAGGGGGGATGTCTACCCCAGGGATGCCACCAGGACCCCCTCACTGTCTTCCCCCAGGGAGCTCAGCTCAAGGGGCCATGTCCGGACCAGCCCCCGCACCTGTCCTGGCCGCTGGGCTCCGTAACCAGAGCCCGGCCACCAGCCTCGGTCATACTTCCTGCCACTTCCCTTGAACAACCCCGATGACACTCCCAGGGTGCTGGCCGCATGGCCGAGTGCCCAGCTGGGCCAGAAAGCCAGGCCAGCAGGCACCCGGGGACCAGGAGGCCTGCCAGGGGAGCCCGAGCCGGCCGGCCTCTGAGGGCATCCTGCCCAGAACCGGGGCTGGCAGGGCAGAGCCACACGGGGGACCCCAACAGCCAAAGCAGCCAGTGGGTTCTGGGGCCCTTGCTGAGGCACAAAGTCCACAGGGAGGTGCTCTTGTCCCCACTCTAGAGGAGGGAACAGCCCAGGAGGCACAGAGGCCACGTGGCCCGGCTGGGACCAAGCCCGACAACTCATCTAGAAACCAGTACCAGGGTCCTGGTCCATCCACACTGGCTCAGTTTCCCCGAGTGCCCACGGGGGCTCACCCACCGGTGGCTACCAGCTGTGCCAAGGCTTTGTTCCTCGGCACCCTCATCGGGTGGGCGGTGGCTGCTGGCGCCCTGTCTCCCCACTGTCCCCCACGGAGGGCAGACTCCTCACCCTGGCCTCACACCCTGATGCTGGCCCCAGTCCCTCTGTACCGTTACCTGGCCATACCTCTCAGGGCTGGGACAAAGGGCTGACCTGCCCCTGCCACAGGGCAAGAACGCAGTTGGGAGGGGATCAGCATCCCCACCTGAAGCCAGATCTGGGGAGTTGGTGGCAGTGGGCAGGTGAGGGAGAGGACCACTGAGGAGAGCCCCTCCTCCATGGCCAGGCCCCAGGGGGGTGTCTGGAAAGGGAGGGGGTCCGCCCCACAGCGACCCCCAGGTATCTGTGCCCAGCTCCTTAAGACCACTGGGCTTGGGGGCACCCGGGTGGCTCAGTCGGGTGAGCATCCGACTTCAGCCCAGGTCATGATCTCATAGTTTGTGGGTTCGAACCCCGTGTCGGGCTCTGTGCTGACAGCTCGGAGCCTGGAGCCTGCTTATTCCGTCTCCCTCTCTCTCTGCCCCTAATCCACTCTCATTCTGTCTCTGTCTCTCTGAAGAAAAATAATAAACATTAAAAAAAAAAAAAAAAAAAAAAAACCACTGGGCTCAGGGGGAAAGGCCTGGGACCCCATGGCTGAGCCCCTGAAGGGGGCAGGACCTACCTGCCAGGACCTGAGCCTGGACCTACCCTGTGGCGCGGGCCTGAGCCAGGGCAGTCAGAACAACATCCACCCTGCCCTGGGGGAAGGGGGAGCCTCAGGCTGGCAGGAGGCTCCCGGGAAGACCCCCAGGCCGGTCACTGGGACCCAGGAAAGTGCCAGCTAGTAGAGTCTTTCTGTACCCCTCCAGAGGAGGCCCAGTTCTGAGGCTGGTCACACCAGCAGCTTGGCTCTCTCAGGTCTGAGGGTTCCCAGCCAAGGTCCACAAGGCGAGCAGGGCAGGGAGCCAAGGCCTGGGCTCCCCATGCCCTTTGCAGCCAGGGCTGGGCTCTCAGAGCCTCAGTTTCTCCATCTGCAAAACGGGAGGGAGGAGGGTCCAACGGCTCCCGCTCCACGGTGAGACGGGAAAGACCACACAAGGATACGAGTGACTCAGAAAAAGAAGGGTCAGGCTCACGAGGCCCCATGGGCCCCACCGCCTCCAGACACACAGACGCTGCAGGGATCAAGCCCCCCCAGCCCGGGCCCACCCACCATGGCTAGGAGCTGTCCTGTGGCCCACCCGCCCCCTTGCCCAGTTCTCCAGAGGCAGGAAGGCCTCCGATGCCCGATGCCAGCTGCCCCCTCCCCCTTCCCAGGGTATCCGCTCCAGATCCCAGAACAAAGGCTGCTGGCAGCCCGCCACAGGGGGTGTGCCCAGCCCCACTGCCCGCTCAGCCCGGCTTCCTGACAGAAGCCCAGCCCCACCCCAGGGCCCACGCCTCGCGGGACCGCCTAGCCCCCACGGCGGAAAACCTGGAAGCGGCCGCCCTCGGGCCGAGCCTGTCACCCCATCCGCCCCAGGGAGTGCGCTTGGAGGGCCCTGCCCTGGGGACATCCCCAGTCTGACTGGGCATCAGCCACTCCATCACCAGGCCAGGGGGGGCCTCGAGGGCTCGGACCTAGGTCACTGTGAGGGCCGAGTTCTAGGGCCACTCCCTAAAACACCTCCCCACCACGCGCAGGCAGCTGCTGCTCTGCCCTCCGAGCCCTCGCTGAATTCCCCCTTCCCTACATCGGGGCACTGATGTCAGGACCTGCTTTCCATCCCCAGCCCCAGCAAGCAGGGCGCCCCGGAGGGACCCAGTCACTGCTCGGTGGCTCAGGGAAGAGCAAGCAATGAGCTCCCTTTCCAAGAGGGAAGGTGGCAAACTCGGGAATTTCCTCCAGAATTCCGTCTTGACCGGGAAGTATCCCCAGGAAAGACATCTCTCTTGCCCACAAAGTTAGAAACTGGGTCCATGTGCCCCATCCAACTCCAAAGCACTTTATCAGGCAGTATCTGTCCTCCCCTGTCCCCCAACCCAATCCAGGCTGGCAGCCCTTTGGCCCAACCAAGACTGGGGCTTTGGGGGATCTGTCTGCAGTCAGTAAAGTCGGGGGGAGGAAGGAGGGAGGGATGAGTGGATAAAAAGAGATATTAGTGGGTGAATGGATGGATGGGTTGGTGATGGGTGGGTGGGTGGTGGGCGGGCGGGTGGGTGGATGGATAGGTAGGTGGCTGGCTGGCTGAATGGGTGGGTAGAAAACAGGAAGGAAGGGGAGGAGACAAAGAGAGAGAAGAATGGCTAGGTGGATGGGTGAGTCAATCTCCCCCAAACACAGCTAGAAATGACCCCTCTCCCCTCTGCGTCACTTTACAGTTGGGGAAACCGAGGTTTGGAGAGTCCAGATACACATGCAGTGAAACCCTCTTGCTGGCCTGGAACCAGTCCACAAAGCAAATGTACCACCAGCCTCATCAATTCTGGCCCGTTTCACAGATACGGAGGCCACGGCTCAGGGGCCACGGAGCCCAAAGGGGCCAGAGCTGCAGGGCGTGGGGCACCGTCCAAGTTCCTCCTTGGCCCCACTCACTGCGCCTCAGGGAGACATCGTGCCCACCTGCTCTGCGGCCACCCTGGGGTGGCCATGGAGACTGGGCCACTGTGCACCCAGCTAGGGGCCTCCCTCTCTCCCTCCGCGGCCGGGCTTGTCCCCCGGAGGAGGTGAGGAGGCAAGAGTATGCCAGCTCAGCACAGGTCCCCCCGGCTGACCGCGGAGCGGAGCAGGAGTGGGCTGCACGTCCCCGCCCTCCCTCCCATGGACCCCCACGGCGGTGCCAGAGAGAGGAGGACCCCAGGGTCCCACAGGCCCCTCCCAGACCCCTCCCAGAGGACAGGAGAGCACAGATGTGGTAAAAACCCAGTGAGCTGAAGGGAAACGGAGCAAGCCCCCTGCAGACTCGGGCCGGCTACCACCACCAGCCCGGAGGAGCCCCTGGCAGGGAGCCCATTAAAGGCGGCCGCCCCCAGCCCACCCCTGTTCCGGCCCAGCTCCTGCCCCTTCACTTCGGCGGCTTCTCCCACTGGAAATGCCAGGCCACTTGTTGGGGCCTGAACCCACCCCTTCGCTGCCCACCTTCCCCTGGGCCGGGCCTGCGGGCCTCCCGGCTGGGGGCAGAAGGTATCCCAACAACGTACCCTAAATCTGCCCATGGGGCCCGCCCTTCCGGCCACCTCACCACCTCTCCTAACACCATCAGGGTGACAGCGGGACGGAGGCTCAACCAGGAGCAGAGACCCACCAGGTCACACACCGGGACGGTGGCCAAGCCACCGCCGTGAACAGGCAGGGGTCTGGCAGGATCGGCCTCGGGGCCCAGACCCCAAGAAGACCCAGTGTTGGCTGCTTCTGGGCTTGGGCTCATCCACCTGCCCCCACTGAAGTCCCAGCAGCAGAGGCAACAGGACTGCTGGCCCATTTCACAGGCAGGACCCCAAGGCCAGGCACCTGGCAAAGCCACACGTAGAGCAGGACGCAGCCCGGGGGAGTCTGACGCAGCCCAGAGCCAGCAAGTGGGGTTCGTGTGTCACTGAGAAATGCCCGGCCCCACCTTCCTCCTGCACAGAGACCTCAAAGGCCAAGGAGAGCACAGGGCCTGGCCTGAGCACGCACACCTAACCCCAAGGTGGCCTCGCTGCAACGCAGCTATTCCAGGAATGTCCACTTCCAGGGCCTCCTCCCACAGCCGCCAGCCGGAGCCAGGCTCCAGGCAGAGGAATTCCTCTGAGTAAACACCAGGCCCTCCTCCGAGCTGTCCCCTCACCCCATGACCCCTGGTGAGCCCCCTCCCCCCTCCCCCCTCCCTGAGTGCAGCAGCGATGTTGACAAACACACAGAAGGCCCCCACCCCCATGCCTCCGTCGGCCGGAGGCAAGGGGCCTGCGGCCAGCAGCCACCTGTGCCCAGCCCCCCCCCCTCCCCCCAGTCCCCAGGGCTCTCCCGGGGCCCCACGGTGAGTTCTCCAGCCGCAGCTGCAGCGGTGGGGGGTGCGGGGGCAAAAGAGGGGCCCTACCTGGCCCAGGTCCAGGGTGACGTTGACCTCATTGTAGTGCAGTCCCCGGGACAGCGGCGGACTCTGCCACCAGCGCTCCGTGCCGTCGATGGCGTTGCTCACGGGGTGTGCCCTGTTGCTGTGTGCGGCGGTGCAGATGTCGCAGTACTGGCCCTGCGGGGACGGGGAGCTCAGATGGCCGGTCTCCCTGCCGCCCACCAACCTGCCAACCCTCGTCCGCCCAGCAAACACACACGGAGCGCCTGTGATGGGCTGGACTCAGGGCACCTGGCTCGTCGAGACACGGTCACACCCCTCCCGGAGGAAACGGGAGAGCGGCCCCCTCCTAAGGTGGGAAAACCAGCGTGGGCCTCCCTGAGGAGGCGAGTGGAGTGTGCGCTCCAGGCCCCGGCCGGGAAGAAGCAAGGAGAAACGGGAAAAAGGAGGACGCGGCCAGAGCTGAGGGGAAAGAAGGCCGGGCGGGGGATGTCACCACTACCTCCCCCCCAAGCAGGGAGGCAGGGGTCCAGGTGGCCAGGACGGCTAGAGCCAGGCTGCCTCCCCAGTTCCGTCAGCAGCTCCCCCCAAGTCGGGCTCTCACCCAGAGCCTGGATTAGGGTCTCCAGAGAGACGGAATTAAGCCATTCCGGCGGCCTGTGGGGAGAGGCCCAGAGTGGAGGCGTGTGGGCAGCCGGCAGGAGAGGCCTAGACCTCCAGGCTCTGCCGCCGCTGAGCCCCTGGGACGAAGCCAGGTCACAGCACCGTGAGCCTCAGTGTCCCCATCCGAAGAGTGGGGATAACACTAGCACCTGCCTCGGCCACAGCACAATTAACGGATCCCACGTGGGGCCCAGCAGCTGCTTCTGCCACGGTCCAGCCACCTGCCGGGGGCCTATCCTCTGGGGGGGACAGAGACGTCCCTGTCAGGGAGGAGCAGGTGCTGGGAGCCTGGGGGCACGGCGGGGGGGGGGGGCAGCTAGGCACTGGCCTCAGGCCGAGTGGAGACCCAACCCCCACCCCAGAGGAAACCAGACCTGCTATCCCTCCGCACACAAAGGCCGCCCTCTGGGACTTGGCATTGACCAAGGCCCCAGAGGCTGTGTCTGGGAAATGTGGCTGCCCCACCCCTCCCAACCTCCCCGGGGGCCAGACCTCGTCCTAGGAGTTGGAGGTAGGAGCGTGGGAGATCCCCTGCTCCCCCACTCCCAGGCCTGGCAGCCAAGAGAGCCCCCAAGCCTCCACAAATTCAAGGCGGGCCCCTGCCTCTCCTGGACCCGTCTGCCCCGGGCCCAGGACAGTGAGACCAAAATGCAACGGAGCCTGGGCACCCAGCCTTTTCTACCCAGCAGCCTCCAGGACCCCCGGTGCCAGGTGCTCCGGGTCACCCTGTCTCAGACCTTGTTCCCGCCTGTGGGCTCTGGACCCTCATCTCCTGTCCTGTCTCAGCTCAGATGTCGCCCCCTCTGCAGGGCCCCAGAGCTCTAGACCACCCAGGCAGCCAACCAGCCGAGCCCCGGACATCACCCGCCTCTTCGTCCTATCACAGGGCCTGAAATTGTCTGGCTACTAGTGATTCTCTGGTCACTGTCCCCTGCTCAGGGGCCCGGAGCTCAGTGGTGGCGGGACCACCGCCCAGCTCTTGACTGCGCCCCTGAGCCCGCGCCGCCCAGAGCGGCCACACCTAGGGGCTGGAGCAGCGGCCACCCAGAACGGTGGGTGTCATGTCTGTGGGTGGCTCCACGGCCAAGCTCACGTGGTGACCCCACACCCGAAGCCAGGGAGGCGGGCAGGGCCACCTGGTGGGTCGGTGGGCCTCCCAGAGAAGGCTGCCTGTGGTTAGACCCCCCGCCCCCAACCAAGCCTGGGAGCACCATGTGGAAGCTGGGTCAAGGGTCAAGGCAGGTCAGGAAAGTTTCTGCTCAGGCCCACCCAGAGGGTCAAGGAGAGCTGACTCTCTCTAGTCCCCACAAGAGGCTACGGCGGGCGCCTCTCCCGGCCGGCCTGCCAGCCCGGCTCTGGCTCACAGTGGGCAGCGCTGGGGAAACCAGGCTCCCTCCCACAGAGGGTCCTGCCGGGAACACAGTGAGGAAACAGGAGTAACACGCCCCTCCCCGTGAGTCACCGCGCCGGCAGCTGAGCCCCCGACTTCCCCTGCAGGGCCCAGGGCCAGCCCGGAATCCCTGCAATGCCCACCTGAGGCCACAAGGGCCTGAATGCCAAGTTGCCCTCTGCCCGCTCCAGTGCCCGTCCTGCCCGGACAGCAGCCCCCACCCCGGGCCCCAGATGGGACGCCCCCACCAGGGGCCCTGGGGGCTGCCAGCCAGCCCCCATCCTTGGGCCTCACATCCTCCGTGACCCAGCGCCCATGCTGGCACAAGACTGAGCTCTCAGGATGGACAGAAGGTGGGGGTCACCACCCTGGCACGTCCTACCCCAGGCCCTCGGCTCCAGTTGGGGCCTGTGGGCGAGGCCCTATCACCAGCCCGTTTGAAGGCCAGGGCGGTGAGCAGGCCCTCTGCCCTTAGAGGAGAGGACAGAGGCCGGCCGGGCCAGGGACTGGTCCAAGGCCACACGGCTGTTCAGCCTGTGTCTGCCAGGCCAAGTGATCTTCCCAGGGCACCTGGCAGCCTCAGAACCGGGACGCTAACCAACAAGGGCTACGGTCGTTCAAAGGGAAGCTTCCTCCTCTTTCTCGCCCGACCATGCGCTGTGGGGGCTCACTCGGGGCCTGCTCCCCCCTGTGTGACACCACGTTTGTCAGAAGTCACTATAACTGATGGCTTCCCAGGGTCCTCAGGCTAAGCTCACAAACTCAGGTGAAGAAGGCTCTCGTACTGTGCCCATTTTGCAGATGAGAAGCCTGAGGCCCAGGGAGAGAAACTGCACAGTTAAGAGAAGCAGAAGAAAGAGGCTTTGACCAGGGGCCCCCAAGCTCCTCCTTTAAGCAATAAAGGCCCCTCCCTTCAGGGGTCTGGCAGCTGCTGCTCTGCCATCCCCCCCTCCCCCCCCAGGTGCGCAGTGAGGAGTTGTAAGGGGGCAGCAGATGCTCTAGAGGGACAGCAGCAAGGGCTCAGCCAGGCACTCTGGGGCAGCTCTGGAGACCCACATACAAGCTCCCTGAGACCAGCCTCTTTGACATCAACCGGATGTGGCAGGGGTGGGGGGGTGGGGGCGCTGCAGCAGGGACCCAGGTTTCCACTGCCCACCCCAGCCCGATCCTGGCCTGGCTGTGGGGCTTCCAGCAGGTTTTCCAGGCCTCAGTTTCCCTACCTGAAATGTGGGCTTGACATCTCTTATATCAGCTGTGCTGGGCTCAGAGGAGAGCACAAGGTGAGCCCAGGAGCCCAAGGGAGGTGACGCTTCTGTCCCAGGAGGGCTCTGTGGCACCAGCCCCCTCTCAGCCCCTCCCTCCCCTGGGCCAAGGGCAGTGGGCAGGCAGGAAGTGCAGGGGGCCCAGCTGAGACTCCTCCATTCATCACCCACCCCAGCTAATCCACACTCCAACTGCCCTCCTCCCCTCCCCCAACCTCTCCTACCAGGACTGAAGGACTCAGGTTACACCAGCCCCGGGCCCCCACTCTCCCTAAGGTTCAGCAGGGGTGTCAAGGGGCCCCCGGAGCAGACCCTACCCGCCCCTGCCCCCGCAAGGGTAACCCAGGCCCCCAGCCCTCAGCTGAAGTCCAGAGCGTCTCAACGGCCCTGCTTCCCTGGTCAGGTGGTACCGCTTGGCCCATTCTCCACCTACACACTTGTGGCGGGGTGGGCATGCCTCCAGGGGGTCTTCAGGGTTGAGACCACGTCTCCCGAGGGAGACGGAAGCCCACAGACTCAGCACCTGCGGGGCAGGGACGCTGCCCCCGATTGAGTCTGCATTTCCCATGCTCAGCTCCAAATACCATTGTTTGCTTGCCCGCCCCCCGCCCCCAGGGTCCCACCAAGTCCCTAGACCTCCAGAGAGAACTTCAACCCTCTGCTATCCGCAGTGACGGCCTCCTGGGTCTGGCCCCTAACTCTAGGAACACCCGGCCTCAGCTCGCACCCCAGCCCCACCCCCACCCAGCAGGTTCCAGCCTGTCCCGGGGGAAGGCAGAGCGGGCCCACCCCCTCCGCACAGGCAGCCGCTGTGGAGGCCAAGTCCCGCCCTCGCCGGGAACCCCGGGACTTGGGGACACCGGGGACCGGGCACCGGGCCCCCTCCCGCCCTGCCACGGCCCGCCCCGGGCACGCTGCGTCCCGCCTTGACGGAGGGGGACGCACACTTCTCTGGCCGGGCCCGAATGGCCGAGCTGGGGTCCCTTCCGTTTCCCGAAATGCGGAACCAGGGCGTCCCTACTAGACGTGCGGGCTTCGGTCCGCACCTGGGCGCTCCCCGCCAAGTCCGCCCCGGCGCCCGGGCCCCCGCCACCCCGCCCCGCCCGGCGGCGACCCAGTCCCGGCCCGCGCGCACCTGGATGGTCTGGTTGGGGTCTCCGCCGGCCACGGGGCCGCCCACCAGCTTGCAGTAGAGGTCCTCGGTGGGGCGCGGGGCGCCGCGCGCTGGGGCCTCCTCGCCGCAGGTGGCCGACGCGGTGATGCGGGCGCCCTCGGCCAGGTTGAAGTAGGGCGGGTGCAGGCTGAAGCCGCCGCCCGCCGCCTCCCGCGCCCGCGCTGCGCCCAGCAGCGCCAGCCCGGCCAGGAGCAGCGGCACGGGGCTCCGGGGCCCCCGTGCGCACCCCGCGCAGAGCCGCGCGTCCGGCCTCGCCATCTTCCAGCTCCGGGGGACCACGGCGCCGCGGGAGCCCGGCGGGAGTGCGGCGGCGGCCGGCGGCTCGCCCCGCCCGCGGACGTCAGGCCCCGCCCCGGCCCGCCCGGGCGCCCGCGTCCCGCGCCCCGGGGAAGGGGCGGGGGAGGGGCGGCCGGTGGCCTTAACCCTTCGGACCCCGGCCCGGCCGGCCTCCCGGAAGGGGCACCTGCTGGCCCGGGGCCAGGCCGTGGGGACGCGGCCCCACCGCGGCCCCCCTCCCCACACCCGCCCCGGGGCCTGGCTCCCGGTCCCGAGCGGCGCCCCCTCGGCCGCGGCGCCCGGCCCGCTCCTCCCAGCCCGGCGGCTCCGCTCTTGGTTTCCCTAACTTTGGGCACCTCTTGGCGGCCGAGCGCCCCCGGCGGCCCGGGGGCAGGCGCTGCGCCGGAGAGTCAGGCGCGCTCGCCCAGCAGCCAGCCCTCGCGGTCTGTCCCAACAGCGGCCCAGCCCGTCCACGCCCCCCACCCCAGAACCGGCACACCGTCCAGAGCGACCGCCCCGCCGGAGCCCGGACTCTTGGTTTCCCCCCGGGGACTGGACCTCCGGAGACCCCTTGCAACCTCACCCTCTGTCGCTGGAGCTTTGGCTTTTCTCTCCTACTGCCCCCCGTGTGTGCATCATTCTGCAGGTGGAGAAAGTGCGCTCTTACCGGCCATGACTGGCCACGAGTGGGGGCCCTAAGGAAATCCCAACTGCAGAGAGGGATAGGAAGACCCGGACCGGAGACCCCAGGCGCCCCTGGGGCGGCCAGGTCAGATTCGACCTGGCTAGCTCCCACCTGCACCAGGCTTGGCTTCGAGATATTCTGGAATAGGGAAATGGACCAAGAGGCACAGGGCACAGGTGCCCACTGTGGGCCCCTGTGGCAAAGGGAGGGTGCTCAGAGCCCTGAGGGTGCGGCGAAGATTGGCTGCAAAGGACATGTATTGAGCACCTGTGGGGCCCCGGGCCGGCTGCGAGCCCACCCTTGTGCCCGGGAGGTGCCGGTGGCCTCCGCCATCTTCTGCTCGGGGCCACTCCCTCGCGCTGGGCAAGCGCTCGCTCTCTGGAAGATGCCTGGGAAATGAGACGGGGTCTAGAGGCCAGAACTCAGTTTCGGTCCCAGCTGTTTCTGGGTTGGGTGGCTGTGGCCACTGGGTCTCCTCCCCTCGGGCTCCTGGCCCAAATCGGCCTCATGGGGAGCCTGGGGGATTGGGGAGGGGGTGTTGCGCAGCTGCTGAGCTGGCAGCTCCCCCCATTCTCTGAGCCACGCCAGCTGGGTGTATGTCCCGCGTGGGACCCCCTGGACGGTCCTCGGTGGCGGGCAGCCGGTCCTCGTGGGGTCCTGCAGCCACAGCTGTTCCGGAAGGTCGCACTATCATCCACATCTTTCTAGCTGTCCCGGGCCTCCCGCAGACCCTGTATCCCAAGGGAGCTGGGAGGCCCCTTGTCTTCCAAGTTGGGAAACAGGCAAGGGGGATGAGCCTCCTCCGCCCCCTCAGTCCGCCATAGTTTTGTCCTTCCACCTGGGGGAGGGTAGAAAGAGGCGGGTACCTTTGTAGGAGAGATTCTGAGCGGGGGAGGAGCCGGCCCAGAGGGCGGCCGGGTGGGCGGGGGGATGCGGAGATCTCTGGGGTCCCCAAGGAGGCAGGCCAGCTCATGAGCTAATTTCTGGTCCCTTGTGAAGGACAGAAAGCCACCCCCGGGCAGTAGCAGAGTTCCCAGATGGGCAATTTCAGCTGCCCCCACCCCGGGTCCACCCCCCATTGCGGACCTCACTGCACCGCGCCCTGGCCCGTGGCACCCCCTTGATAGCTGGGGGTCCTGGTGGTCTGGGCGCGGAAGGCTGGGAACCCACCCCCACCCCAGGTCAGCTTCCCAACGTCGCTGGAGGGGCCGGTGGGCAGAGGTGGTGAGTGGGAGCCCTCTGAGCCTAGCGGCCGGGCCTCCCAGTCCGAGGGCATCGAGCAGCCCGGAGGGTGGCTGCCAGAGAATGTGCTGAGTCAGCCAAGGCACCCAGCGCAGGGAGGGTTAACCCGGGACTAGCTGCTTCCCGGCAGACAGCTGCCCTGGGAGCATCTGGTGCCTGGGAGGGTCGGGGGTGACGTGGGCAGAGGAGAATGTGGTGAAAGGGGCTGGGGGAGGTGCCCACCCTCTGCCCCCACCGTGTGCCAGCTGGTGTGCCCAGGGAGGGGAGCAGCACGGAGGATGGAGGTGTCACCCCCGCCAGGCTACACACTGGCTTCTTCCAGGGCACCTCTGGGGGGAGGTGGGCAGGGCAGGGGAGGGGAGGTCCAGCTCTGCCCACCTCTACCCGCCTCTACCTCTGATACCCATGTCCTGCTTCTGGCAAGTCACCCCCAGGTGGCCCACCCATGTCTCCCGTCTTCCTCTGACTCGCAGGCCAGCCAGCCACTTTTCCTACTTACGAGTGGGGAAACTGAGCCCAAAAGGTCTGGGGGTCAGCCAGGAGGGCAAGTGAGCAAGGAGGAGGGATTTGGTCATTCATTTTCTGCCCCCCGTTTACTGGGCACCTTTTGGGCACTAGTCCCTAATGAAGTGCCCCCTTGTCCCACTGCCCTAGCATCGTGTCACTCAGTCCAGGGTGGGCATCCCAGGGTGCGCTTCAGGATGGAGGGGCAAGGACGGGCGCAGCCTGTCTTCCTCCTCCTGCGAGATTCTGGCCACCGCCGGATGGGAGGTCCCAAACCAGAGCCCTCCCCACCCAGCCCCCAACTGTGCGGTAACTGGGCCCTGGGGGGGAGGTGGGGGCAGGTGGCAGCCTGAGGGGGTATGTCTGGCCCCGGCAGACTCCTCCTCCCTGGGCCAAACTGCCCCACCAGAGCCCCTCCCCCACACAGAGCCCCCTGCTCAGCCCCATCCGCAGAGCAGCTGTGGGGGAGGGGAGGGGCAGGCCGGGCACACCTGACTCAACCTGAGCCTAGTAAACTCGGGAAGCCTCTCCGGGAAGCAGGGGCCCCGGGTGCCCACTGGCTCCTCGTGCAGGCCGCATCATCGTGGCCACAATCACTAACAGACGGCGGTGCTGGACCCCCCCCCCCGCCCGTACCCGCTGGGCCCTGCACCCTTGGAAGAAGCTGCACCGAGGGGTGTCCCCGCCTCGCTGTGTGAGGAGGAGGCGGCCAGGCGGCCAGGCTCTGGTCCGTCGCTGGGAGAGTTTGTCTCAGCAGGAAGAGGGCTCCTGGAGCAGCCGGCGGCGCTGTGGTTGGGAATGTCGCGGAGCACTGCCTCGGGAGGCCTGCTCTGAGGCCCTTCCAGGGAGCCCAGCTGGCGAGAATGTGCACCCCGTCCTCGGGCAGAGAGGCTGGGAGCGGGCACCAAGCTGAATGGCCACCGTCGGCCCTGGTCGAACCCAGTCGAGTGGGAGGAGGGACGCAGACCAGATGGGCATTCTGAGGACTCCCAGCTGGGAGAAGGCCTCGGCAGAGGGTTGTAGACCCAGCAGGACTGGGAGAGTTCCCGGTGCCCTCTTGGCCATCGCTCAGCCCAGAGCCTTCCCGTGGCCTTTGGCTGCCACAGTGGCAGCGGGCCCAGAGCTTGGGGCGTTGAAGGCCAGTGGGCAGAGGACAGGCCTGGAGGCGTGGGGGCCAGGACCCGGGGGCTGGAGAGGGGGCCAGAGCCGCAGCTGAGCCCCTCCCCTTAGCTAGGGGCACCGCTTACCTCCTGGGCTACCGCCTGGGTCCAAGCCCTCCCCGAAGGACAGAGCTAGGTGAGAGCCCTGGCATTCCTGGTGGGAGGAGGGCCCGGGACACGCCTCTGGTTGTTCCAGAAGGAGTGGTACCTTGTCCTCCCAGCCTGTGGCCCCAGCTGGCCATCGCTTTGCTCTCCCTGGCTTTGAGGACACGTGGTTCTGGGATCGATCACCCTGGGCTGCCCGGCCAAGGCCCCTACTCTGGGAGCCTTCTGACCCCAGAGCTCCAGGAGGGGTCCCTCTCTGCCTGCTGTGTGCCCAGCCCTCAGGCCATGCCCCTCACACTGCCCACTGCAGGCCTGACCTGCAGGCGTCCTCATGGTGGGAGGTGAGAGGTGCCCCGGAGGGGGCACAGACGGGCTAGGGTGCGCCCAGGGGCCAGGAGACCAGGGCTGGCCAGTCCCCCCGATCCTGGGCTCTCCCAGGAGCGTCCCCAATTAGGCTTGCCTTCTCCCCAGCTGGTGCCCTGGACAGGCCGGCTGCCCTATAAAAAGCTTGCTGACCGGGGCTGCTCAAATCAGGGACTTCGTGGCTCTCCACAGAATGATGTACATTCAGTGTACAGAGAGTCCTGGACCAGGGGGTCAGAGTCCGGGGTCTAGCCTGGACGTCCCCCTCCTGCAGCCTTAGTGACTCTGGGTGGGTGTGGGGAGAGCCCTTCCCACAATGATGTGGAGCTGCCTGGTTTTGTGAAATGCACCGAGAGCTGGAAGGAACCAGAAAGGTCAGCGTTGTCAGAGGCTGCTTTTCGTGGGTTGGAACTCTTGTGATGACGGCTATAGGCTCCAGGCGCCTGCTGGCCGCTGGGTGCTGGGTCCTGGGCTGGCCCTGCGCTGTACCCGTCCCCCCCTCACCGCAGCCCACCGGGCCCTGTGGAGCCAGGAGCCTCCCGGCTACGCCCCTCCGTCCAGCCGTCCTTGGTCCTCGCCCCTCTCGTGGGACTTTGGCCTCGTTACCTCCACCTGGGACACCACAGAACCCCCCCACCCCTTTGTCTGGCCTCGGGTCTGGCCCCTCCAGGCACCACCCCGGAGAGCCAGTGGGCGTTGGCCCCGTCTCATTTCTTGGACTCGTTCATTTTATTAAATTAAATCGCAGCTGTGTCCTGTCTGTCAGTCCAGCCGTATCTCCAGGCCTGGCAGAGGGCAGGTGCCAGAGAGCGGCCACGGCATGAACTGCCCTCTCGGGTTTGCCTCCCCCGAGGCGGCCAGGCTGCGGCTCCCAGAGGAAGGCTCAGGCTCCTGGGAAGAACCCCTCATGGCTCCAGTGACCGCACTCCTGCCCCCCGTCCTGCACCCCCTCGAGGCCCGGGGTCTGTGAGCTGGAAGCCAGGGCTAGTAGGGGAGGGTGGCACCTGCGATGGGCCAGGAGTCTGCATCTTGGCAAGACACCCCTCCACTTGAGGACCCCCCTTGGCCTGCAGAACGAGCTTCTCCAACAAGCTCCAGGCCCCAGCCTCGGGGGAAGGGAAGGACAGGGCTGAGCCCCAGCATCACTGTCTGGGAGGCGAAGGAAGAGCCTGGGCCGGTGATGAGGTTGCTCTTGGCACCCCAGCCCCGTGCAGCTTTCTCCGGGGGGGCCCCCATCAGGGCACCTCCTAGCACCTTGCTGGGGTGTGAGGTTGGGGTCCAGGCCGTGGGGAGCACACACCACCGCAGCGGCCACATCGGGCACCCAGGGCGCCAACACTTCCGTGGGGCCGTTTTTATCCTATCTGACCTTTGGCCCCAGTGCTCCGCCACCCCATCCGCACCACCTCCCTCCTTCACAGCGCAGACGGGGCAGCCCCGGGGGAACAGGTGAGGGGCACGGAGGGAAGGGTGGCGCCCGGGGGCCCCGAGCCCCAGCCCAGGACGGGGCCTGCCCCTGCCCTCCTCCCTCGCAGGACCGGGCTCCGGCCAGCTCCTTCCCCCCTCCATCCTTGGGGGCCTGGCCAAGCTCTGGTTCCCATGGGGGGCAGGCGAGGGTGAGGGCTCTGCCGCTTCTCCAGGAGGTGCCCGCAGACGGCCTTATATGGCCAGGAGTCCTCAGCCCAGGAGGAATCTGATCCCCTGGGAAGGGCAGGGCCAGGGCTGCCGTGAGCCAACGGCTGGGAGCGCCTCCAGCAGCCCCCAGACCCCAGCCTCCTGGGCCCGCCAGCCTTCGAAGGGAGCCAGATTCGCCCGGATGCCTTCCCAACTTTGCGACATCTGGTCGGGGGCCCAGAGATAGAGGGGCGCACCTGCAGCTCCCCATGGCGTCTGGTCACAGGCAGGAAGCAGGGTCCCCTGAACCCCACTGGGTCTGCACCCCTCCTGGGGCAGAAACCACAGCAGCCCCCGATAGGTGGGGCCCTCTCCCTTCGAGGGACTGGCCTGGGACCAGCAGCCCTGCTCCAGGCCTCGACCAGCCAGGCACACGCCCCCCCACCCCAAGCCCTCTCCTCCGGGCGGCCTGGCCCCGGCCCCTCTCAGAGCAGCGGGGGGCCCCCCCGGAGCCAGGCCTCACCTCCCTCACCCTCCATCCTTTTCCTCATCATGGCCTGCTCCTCTGTCTTTTCTCCCTCTCCCTGTCCAGGCTTCTCCTTCCCAGGCTGCGGGTGCGCTCTCTGTGTCTCTGTCCCTTCCTCTGTCACTATCTGTCTCTGTCTCTCCTCCCCGCCTGATGCCCTAGATCGGCCAAACTCAGCCACTCGGGCAGCCCTGGGCACCCCCACCCCCATGTCTGGTCTCAGAGTGCTGGGGTCTCCTGAAGCCTTTGGAGAGGACTCATTTCTAACAAGGGACAGCAGTGGTGGTGACAGGGTCACTCCTGCCTGCCTGCACAGCTCTAGTCACAGGGTCCCAGCAGCTGGCTGCCAAGGTCACGGCTCCCCTGGGACCCTGAGCTGACAGACCCCACGCCCCCACGCGGCCCCAGGACGCAACAAGTAGGGGCGATTTCTGCCTTGTCATCTCCCACCCGCAGGCCACCTGCCAGCCCACGGGGCAGACCCCCAGGGAGGCCCTGGGCCGAGGGCAGAGGGAGACCGGTGGTAACGGCACCCACCCCCGGGGTTTGGCGGCAGCCATTTTCCGGGCCGGCTGTGGAGACCGGGACTCTTGTCCCCTCCCCTGCTGTCTGGGTAAGCTGACCGAGGCAGGGACCCGGAGCCACGGCACCTGTAGGCCTCCCCCAAGTCACTTACTTGGGTGCGTTTCCTGAGGATGATGAGGGGGCCCCTGGGTCTGCCATGTGCCTGCACCTTGCCGGCAGGCTCTGGGGTGGCCGCTGGGAATCACCATTCCGTTTCCCAGAAGGGAAACCGAGGCTTGGGGAGGAAAGGAGCCAGGAAGGGCCGGAGAGGCGCACACCCGCGGTGTCGACAGCCGTCCGTCTGGGAGGTGCTCTGAAGGGGGCGCAGCGACAGGGCCACGGGCTGGCCGGGGTCGGTGCAGCGGTGGGAGGCCTTGGGCGGTACGTGCCCATCTGTCCTGGTGCCTCGCAGACATCGGGGAGCCCTGGCCTGGGCGCTGTCCGGGGGCTCAGGCCCACCTGCCCTGTGGCCCCCACTGAGAAACGGGGTCCCTTCTCTGCCCGCCTCCGCCGAGAGGACTCTGGGCCTGTCAGCTCAGGTGGCTTTTCGGAGGCCAGCAGCCCTGTGGCCCCTGTTGGGAAGCCATCAGCCCTCAAGCCTGGAGCCGGCCCCTTCACCATGCCCCTGCACCACACCCCTGCACCATGGTCCCTGCACCACGGCCCCTGCACCACACCCCTGCACCATGGTCCCTGCACCACGCTCCTGCACCACACCCCTGCACCACACCCTTGCACCACGGCCCCTGCACCACACCCTGCACCACGCCCCTGAACCATGGCCCCTGAACCATGCCCCCGCCCCATGCCCCTGCACCACACCCTGCACCACACCCCTGCACCATGGCCCCTGCACCACACCCCTGCGCCACACCCCTGCACCACGCCCCTGCACCACGCCCTGCACCACACCCCTGCACGACACCCCTGCACCACACCCTGCACCACACCCCGCACCACACCCCTGCACCACACCCCGCACCACACCCCTGCACCACGCCCTGCACCACGCCCTGCACCACACCCCTGTACCACGCCCTGCACCACACCCCTGTACCACGCCCTGCACCACACCCCTGCACCACAGCCCCTGCACCGCGCTCTGCACCATGGCCCTGTACCACGGCCCCACCTCAAGCCACCCCACATGGCCCCCAGCACCTCAGCCGCTGTGACGGAGTTCCTGCGGCCAGGAGCGCCCCTCCCCACCCGCTCTCACCACCTGCAGACCACGGCCCCAGGACCCGCCCCTTTCTGTTGCACATTTTTTCCTTTGTTCACTCAACTCTTTAAAAAAAATTTATTTCTTTCATTTCGTCATTTTGTTATTTATCTTGTGTCTGGAGTCCCGTGCTGAGCAGGTGACCCTGTGGCCACAGCCTTCACTCTGGCCTGGAGGCCCCGCAGCAGGCAGGCCAAGGGGGTCAGGGCTCAGCACCTGACCTGCCGCACGTCTCCGGCAGTCCCTGCTCTACGGCCACCACGCGGAACGGAGACACCAGACGGTGGCAGTGCAGCCGCCGGGTGACCCGGGCCTTCCGCTGCGCAGACGTACCAGGAGAGATGCAGGCACGTGTCTACACAGCTCCTGTCCACAAACATCGAGGGCCGCGCTGTGCACAACAGTCCCGATGTCCGCGCATGGCGAGTGGGGGACCAGGTGTGGCTCCACGTGCTGTGGCGCACGCGTCAGCCCAGAGAGGCGCAGAGTCTCGGCGCTGCTACGCCACGGGTGATTCCTGGGAGATGGCTTCTTTGCAGGGGCTGTGCAGGGACTGGGAGAGGCATGGCTCGATGGCTGGCCTTTCCCAGGCATCAAGAGGAGCGTGGATGCCAAGTGGGGGCCATGAAGGCACAGCATACGCAGGAACAGCGCCCATCGGGCCTCCAGCAGAGATGGTGGGGGCAGGGATGCGTCCGGGTGCCTGCGGACCCACCACCGCGTGGCCTGCCGGTCCCGTGCTTCCGGTGACACGTGGGCCTGTGTTTAGGGCCGCGGTGAACCAGAGACACCAACCCCGAACAGTGGACTGACTCAGCCTGAGTGTGTGATGCCACTGGGTCCCGTCTGCAGAGATGCTGAGTCACAGCCCCTCCTGCCCTGTTCCCTGTGCAGGCCCTGGTCACCGTGCAGGGGGCCTGTGGGCTCGCGCCCCAGAGGCCCTGGGCCTCACCCCTGCACATCCTATAGGTGGCCTGACCCGGGGCTGCCCTAGGGTCACCAGTGTTTCAAATACAGCTGACCCCCAACCACGTCCCTCCACCGTCACCCTGATCTCATTCAGGGGGCCCTCCGGGATGCCCAGTAGGTGGGGAGGCTTGGAGGTGCGCGCCCAGCCAGTGTCCGAAGCCTCCGGCTCGGGTCTGGCCTGGCAGAGAGGGGTGGGCTGCTGAGAGCCCCTCCAGGATCCTCTGGGGTTGTCCTCTGCCCCAGGGGTGAAATGAAGGTGGCTGGGCTCAGCTCCAGGCCTGTCTGCCTCCAGCAGACATTTACAAACATGTGTCCTGCTCCTCCGGGGGAATGTAAACACAGGGAGACGTGCGGGGTGCGGGGCTCCTGTCAGGCCGCTGCAGGGCGGGGGGTGGGCGCGGTCCACTGGGAGTCCAGTCTCCTCGAAAGCGGTCTGGGCCCCCTCTCGGAACCTGCGAGTGGCGGTGAGGGGGGCGAAGGCTGGGAGCTGAGAGCCACCCCTCCCTCGGGGCCCAGGTCTCCCGCAGCCCACCCTCCTAGCTCTGTCCTGGGCTCGCGGTGCGCCCTGAGGTCAGAGGCGTCCCCCGCCCCACCGGACTCCTGTGTAAATGGGGCCGATTGTGTTTTCCTGCCTCGTTGTCGGGCCAGCCCCTCAGCAGCACCAAGCCACCCTGCGCCCAGCACCCAGTGGGTCATTAGGCAGCTGCTGTCTGGTGCCCTCGTGCCTGGTGCCGGGCAAGTGTCTAACATGCGTCATCTGATCGGATGCCCACAAAAGCCCATTTTACAGACGGGGGCGCCAACAATCGGAGAGGACATGTGTGACCCTGCCTGTTGAGGCTCGGGCCCCGCTGACCACGCCACGCTGGTAAGTCCTGACCCTGTCTGCAAGGGACTCATTCCCCACCCGGGAGGTTTGCTCACGGCAGACGGTGTGGCCCACTGCTCTCCAGCGACGGCAAACCTGAGTCCTGGCAAGGCCCCGTGGCCCCAACCCCAGGAAGCAGGCCCCTGGGGCCTGCACAGTGATCTGGGTCACTCAGGAGGCTGGTGCGGGCTGCTCCCGGGCCCGCTGTATCTCTGCCGGGAGTGCACTGAGCCCCATCGCCTGCCCACCCAGGGGAGGAACGTGGCAGGGGCTGCTGCAGAGAGCTGAGAACCTGGCAGGAGAGCCTCTGCCTTCTGGAATTCCCCAGCCCAGCACCTCTTCCCGCCCCCACTCCAGGGCGCCCATCACTCAGTCTTTGTCCGCAGGGGCACTGGGGTGGCCGGTGTTAAAGGCGTGGCACCTCTCAGGGCTGGTCACTCC
This sequence comes from Panthera tigris, assembly GCF_018350195.1. Classification (NCBI taxonomy): domain Eukaryota; kingdom Metazoa; phylum Chordata; class Mammalia; order Carnivora; family Felidae; genus Panthera; species Panthera tigris. Next base: position 1,601,841 of record NC_056662.1, on the reverse strand, counting down.
GTGGCACTGTCCCTCCTCGGACATCCCTTCTCTGACCGCCCAGCCTATGTAGCCCTTCAAAACCCTAGACCAGGCATTCTGGGCCCGAGGCCTCCCGAAGGGGCCGTCGTGGGCACCACGGGCGGCTGGCTGAGCAGCGCCCCTGGCCCGCACCCACTGGTGGCCAGGAGCACCTCTCCTCCCCCCAGGTGTGATGTCCTGGCAGGGATCCTGGTGGGGGGGACAGCTCCTGGGTGGGACCCACTGTCCTACACCTGAGATGAGATGCTTATGGCCTTCTTCCTTGGGTCACGAGCTCTCTGGGGACAGGGACCATCGGTCTCGCACACTGTAGTGTCCGGTGCCCAGCCCGGGCCCAGGACAGCTCCCGGCACCACTGCCTTCCCACTGCCACTCACACGAGGTCCTGGCGGGTGGAGGTCCTGGTGGGTGGAGGGGCCGCAGAGGCCCAGAGCGCCTGCAGAGCTGGGGGTGGGGAGGGGCAGGAGCTGGCGGCTGGCCAAGCCAGCCGGACAAGCCCGGGCCAGACCCACATGCCTGGGACAGGAATTTGGATTCCGTCACTTTCCACCTTGCCTCTGGGCCTGTTTCGGCAGCTGCTGATGCACCCTGCTGGGGGCAGGGCCCAGCTCAGCGCCCAGGGCTGGGGACCTGCCCATCTACCTGTCTCGTCCAGCTCAGGCCCACGGGGCGTGTCGCTGGGGCACAGACGAAGGTAAGGGATGTTCTGAAGGTGCCCGCGCCTGAGACCCCACCGGCCAAGCTCCTCTCCAGCACAGAGGCCGGGGCCTGGCTGTGATCATCTCACCCGTCAGCCCGCGTGGCCCCAGCCATGTGACGCTGGGGGTGGGGGAAACGTCCTCTCCCTCGGTCTCAGCTTCCTCCTCTGTAAAATGGGCTCACAGTGTTGTCATGGGGCCTCTGTGGGGCCTTCCCCAGCTGCTGGTTCACAGGCAGGAAGCGTGAACCTCCCTCAGAAGTGCCAGGCCCAGAGCTCCCTGTCCTGGCTGCCTGGCCGGGCGCCGGGGACACCCACTCCTGCGGAGCCCGGGCACAGGCGGGCTGAGACCTGGGCAGTGCTGCAGGGTCACCCTCGGGCCCACTTCCCACGGGGACAGCAGCTCTCCGTCTCCCTGACCAGAGCGCTCCCCCGGGTGTGGCACCGTTCCGTCTCTGCGCCGCTCACCGGGCTCCCAGCCGCCCCTGTCCTGTTGAGCCCTGACCTCCACCCATGGGTGTGGGGACAACAGCTCCGACCTCCTGATGGGGAAGCAGAAGGGGAGAAGGCCTAGGGGCAGGGGGACGGCGCCGGAACCCAGGCCTTTCCCAGGTCCCCCCGCCCGAGTCACTGCCTGGACGTGGGGGCTCCGTCCGTGCCTGGGGTCGGACCCTGGCCTGTGCCCCGGGGGGCTCTGCTGCCTGCGCTTTGCCGTGCTTTCCCATTGAATCTGGATCCCCACCCGGTTGGGCTGGGACGCGCTGGCCTCCGGCCAGCCTGGCAAACCCTGTGTGTCTGCGGGGACGAGCCAGCTGGACGCCCTGTGTGTGCTTCGGACGGAAGGGCCTCCTTTCCTGTCACTTGGCTCAGACCTCTGTGGCCAGCCCCCACAGGAGGGGTGGGGCCAGGAGGCGGGACAGTCTTGGGTGTCCGACCTTAGTACCCCCTGCTGTCAGCTGGCCCCTCCAGGTGGACCCGGTGCACAGATGAGCCCCAAGCGCCTAGCTCAGCCCCCACCGGACTCCCCAGCACGTCACCTGTGTCCTGAGAAGGCCTGCATGAGCCTCCTGGGAGCCGGGGCAGGGGCGGTGGGGGCGGTGGGGGGTGGGGGGTAAGGGGACCGGCCCCACCCAGAGCCTGACTCCATCCTGCATGGTCATGGGGAGCCCTGCCCGCCTAGGTGAACAAGCGGAGCGAAGCATCCAGCGGGTGGAACACTCAGGATTTGTATTTGTGCTTTTTATCATGTCTCAATGAAAAAAATCAAATAGAAAAACAAAATGACAGATACGTAAAAGAAAGCGAAATAGTAAACGACACGATGAAAAAATAAAACAAGGTAAAATAGAACGGACGGGGCACTGGCCTGGCCCCTCCACGCTCCCTGGGGCCCCGATAGGCTGAGTAACGATGCCAGATGCCCTAAGCTCTGGGCCAGTTATGTTGACCCATATGGGGAGTGCCGCACGCCCACCGTGACCTCCCTTGACCCTCATCAAGACCAGGGAGGGCCGGTGACTGCCTTTGTCTCTCTGAGGTCAGACGATGATCCCAAAGCCTGGGAGGCTGTGGGGCCAGGCCCTGGTTGGTGGCTCACTGGCTTGCACACTCCCCAAGCCCCAGGGAGGTGAGCCAGGCCTGCTCTCAAGGGAATGGAGGGCAGGCCGGAGGGGCTGGTGGCTGTAACTCCTGGGCAGGTCTGGTCGGCCCTGACCTGCCGCTCACCCTGGCCCCCGCCCCGGGCCCGGAAGGAGGGTTTCCTGGTTCTGGCCGGTTCCCTTCCACACACAATGCATTTCAAACCGGCCCGGCTGTGCCTGGCCCAGAAACAGCTGCTCTGGGAGGAGGAGGGGGAGGCGCCCCTGGAAGGTTGAGCTGCCCCACGTCTCAGGGCCTCGTTTACCTGTGCATGCGGGGGCGGGGGGGGGGGGGCTGCAGGACGTGGCTGCTGCACAGACACCAAGCAGCTGCTGTTGGCCGCCATCGCCCTCCCCGGGCAGCCTGAACGGGGACCCGTATGAGATCGAGCTGTCTTTGGTGCAAGCTGCCAGTCACCAGCCTACGATTCAAACCCAACCGTATGACCTGGAACCACATTGTGACAACAGTACTGGTGATGATGGTGATGGTGGTGGTGATGAACACTAGCAGGCTGGGGGTTTCCTGAGTGCCGCACTCGTTCTGAGCACTGCATGTGTTAACTAGTTGAATGCAGACCACCCAGCCCTGTGGGGTGGCTCTACCATTGTCCCTACTTCATGGCCAGAAGGAGGCAGCTGAGTAATTTATCTGAGGGTTAAGAAACAGAGGGACAGTGCAAGCTTGACTTGTGATCCTGATGTGATATTGACAAGTCAAGGTTATCGAGAGCACTTGGGAGGGTAAAGTGGGGCAGAAGCAGGTGTATACTTTTTTCTTTTAATTTTATCAATTTTTTTAAATGTTTATTTTTGAGAGAGAGAGAGAGAGAGAGAGAGAGATCGTGAGTAGGGGAGGGGCAGAGAGAGACAGACACAGAATCCAAAGCAGGCTCCAGGTACTCAGCCTGATGCGGGGCTCGAACTCACAGACCATGAGATCACGACCTGAGCCGAAGTCGGACACTCAACAGAGCCACCCAGGCACCCCACAGGCATATACTCTTGAGTAGAAACAGGTGCACTCAGGAACCCTGGACGGCACCACCCTGCTGGACATCTGCTGCTGAGTTCCTGGAGGCTGCCCTGGGATCTACAAAAAGGGCTCAGCCTGTCTTCAAGTGCCAGGTCCTCCTGCCTCCCGCTGCCTTTGTTCCACCCGGCCTCTGGCCCTTGCCCAACCTGGAGACCCCAGAGGAAGCTCAGTAAACAATTTACCCCGCGGACAAGGGACCAGGGGCCTGAGGGAGATGGCTCAGCCCCCTTCAGTTCCAGAGATGTGGGCCGGGAACAAACAGGTGAGCCTCTGCCCTAGGGCCCCAGCGCAGCTGTAGGCAGTGTAGACACAGCTCTCGGACGCCCCATAGTGGCTGCTGGGGACAGCACAGGCACAACGAGGCCATCCCTACCTAGGATCTTGTCTGCAGCCCTCTCTCCCCCGGTACCTGGCTGCCATCAGGGACTACTTACTTGCTCCAAGGTGGGACCTGGGACCTTGGACAGCAATGTTTCATAAGAGTAAATCCAGATTTCCTGGGCCACAGGGTGGGGGACACAAGTTTCTTTCCCTTGAAGAACTTGGCCTTGAGACTCTGCCCTAGAGGAAAGGATGTGCATACCCATGTGTGTGCTTCCTATCATCTTACATTTTTAAAAATTGTTTTGGAGGTGCCTGGGGGGCTCCGTCAGTTGAGCGTCTGACTCTTGATTTCAGCTCAGGTCATGATCTCACAGTTCATGACATCGAGCCCCACCCTCAGGCTCTGTGCTGACAGTGTGGGGCCTGCTTGGGATTCTCTCTCCTCCCCCGCTTGCTCACTCTCTCAAAACAATTACATAAACATTAAAAAATACGTAAATATTGTGTTAAAATACACGTAACATGGGGCACCTGGCTGGCTCATTGATGGAGCCATGCAACTCTTGGTCTTGGGGCTGTGCGTTTGAGACCCATGTTGGGTGCAGAGATTACTTAAAAATAAAGTCTTTAAAATAAATAAATATTGGGACGCCTGAGTAGCTCAGTCAGCTAAGCGGGCGACTTTGGCTCAGGTCATGATCTCACGGTTCGTGGGTTCGAGCCCTGCATCGGGCTCTGTGCTGACAGCTTGGAGCCCGGAGCCTGGTTCTGATTCCGTCTCCCTCTCTCCCTGTCCCTCCCCTGCTCTGTTTCTCTCTCAAAAATTAATAAACACTAAAATAAATAGAGATCTGGATATTTCCAAGCTGAGCGTGAAGACTGCTTAAGATTCTTTCTCCCCCTCCCTCCGCCTGCCCCTCCCCCACTCACACTCTCTCTTCCTCAAAAACAAACATTAAAACACACACGCAGATGTAAAACCTACCACTTTAACCATTTGTAAGCGTACAGCTCGATGGTGTTAAATACTCTAATGACGCATTAGCATCACCACCATCCAACTCCAGAACTCACTTTGCAAAACTGAAACTCCCTGTTCGACACTAGCTCCGTTTCCCTCTCCCACACGATGGCAACTACCACCCTATTCTCTGATCTCCACGACTCTGAGTACCTCGTGGAAGTGTCATTGTGCAGCATTTGTCTTTGTGTGATTGGCTAATTTCTCTCAGCATAATTTCCTCGAGGTTTAACTATACCCGTTGTGTCAGAATGTCCTTCCTTTTTAAGGCCGAATAACATTCCCTTGTACGTGTAGACCATTTTGTTCACCCATCCGTCCACCGACGGACATACGGGTCGCTTCTGCCGTTTGGCTGTTGTGGGTAATACGGCTGCAGATGGGTGTGCGAGTATCTGTTTGAGACAGTTTTCAATTCTTTTGTGTGTACACTCAGGAGTGGAGTTATTGGATACGGGAATTCTATCTTTTACTTTTTTTTTTTTTTTTTTAATTTTATTTTTGGGACAGAGAGAGACAGAGCATGAACGGGGGAGGGGCAGAGAGAGAGGGAGACACAGAATCGGAAACAGGCTCCAGGCTCCGAGCCATCAGCCCAGAGCCTGATGCGGGGCTCGAACTCACGGACCGCGAGATCGTGACCTGGCTGAAGTCGGACGCTTAACCGACTGCGCCACCCAGGCGCCCCGGGAATTCTATCTTTAATTGAGGAACCACTATACTATCTCCCACGATGACTACACGGTTCAGATTTCTACCAACAATGAGCAAAACCTCCAATTTCCCACAACCGTGCCAACATTTGCCTCTTTTTAAAATTTTCTCTTCTTCCTCCTCTTTTCTACTTCTTTCTCTCCCTCTTCTCCTCCTCCTTCTTTTTAGTTGATACATTCATCTTGAGAGAAAGAGAGGCACAGAGAGAGAAACTGAGAAGAGAGAGAATCCCAAGCAGGCTCTGTGCTGTCAGCACGGACATCATGGCCTGAGCCCAAATCAAGAGTCAGACGCTCAACCAACTGAGCCACCCAGGCGCCCCTGATTTGCATTTCCTTAAGGACTAGTGCTGCTGAGCATCTTTTAAATGTACTTACCGACCATTTATACGTCTTTGGAGAAATGTCTACTGGGGTCCTTTGCCTACTTTTTTTTTTTTAATCTTTTTTTTTTAACGTTTATTTTTGAGACAGAGCATGAACAGGGGAGGGTCAGAGAGAGGGAGACACAGAATCTGAAACAGGCTCCAGGCTCTGAACTGTCAGCACAGAGCCTGACGCGGGGCTCGAACTCACGGACCGCGAGATCGTGACCTGAGCCAAAGTCGGCCGCTTAACCGACTGAGCCACCCAGGCGCCCCCTTTGCCTACTTTTAAAACAGGTTTTGTTTAGTTTTAGTTCTCTCTATATCCTGATATTGATCCGTCACCAGGTGTATGATTTGCAACATATTCTCCCATTCTGTAGGTTGCTTTTTTACCCTGCTGATGGTGTCTTTTGATGCACAAATCCTAAACATTTTCATGAGGCGCGACTTGTCGTTTTTGTCCATGCCTTTGGTCTCATTTCAAAATCATGGTCGGGTCCAATGTCGTAAAGCCTGTGCCCTAGGTTTTCTTCTAAGAATTTTGTTTTAGGGGTGCCTGGGTGGCTCAGTCGGTTGGGCGGCCGACTTCGGCTCAGGTCACGATCTCGCGGTCGTTGAGTTCGAGCCCCGTGGCCGGCTCTGTGCTGACAGCTCAGAGCCTGAGCCTGTTTCGGATTCTGTGTCTCCCTCTCTCTGACCCTCCCCCATTCATGCTCTGTCTCTATCCCAAAAATAAATACACGTTAAAAAAGAAAAAAATTAAAAAAAAATTTTGTTTTAGGTCCTTGATCCACATCGTTTTTACATAAGGTGTTGAGGTAAGGGTTCAGCTTCCTTCTTTTGTATGCGGATGTCCCATTTTCCCAGCACCGTTTGTGGAAAAGACAGTCCTTTCCCCCCCACAGTGGTCTTGGCAGCCTTGTAGAACATCATTTGACCACATATGTGGTTTATTTCCGGGGTCCCTATTCCGCTGAACACTCGAGGAAGATCCCTCTGCAGACCTCGCTCTGCTACTCTCTCCTTCCTGGCACTCTGGTAGTCTAGCTGCCTCTCCCACCTTCCAGCTACAGAATCTTTTGATCACCAGGACTAGCTGGGTTGACCCACATGCAGACACAGGCAGGTCTCAGCGGGTCCTGCCCCGGGAGCTTGGCAGCGTCCCCTCCCTGCCCCGACCTCGATTTCCCGAGAGCGGTGTCCCCGCGCCCTAGAGAGAACCCCAAGTCCGCCCGCCGCCTCCCAGCCTGCTCGAGGCTTCCTCCCGCTCGGCCACTGTCGCGGACGAAGTCCCACGAGGGGTCTGCACGGCCCCCGCTCGCCCACGCGTGGCTGACAGCCGAAGCAGAAGCCGCGGAGGCCCGGGCGTCCCCCAGTCCGGCGACGCCTGCCTGGGCCCGCCACCGGCTCCCGCGAGTCCGCCGGGCACAGCCACCCGCAGGTCCCGCCCCGTCCGCCGGAAGCGGAAGTGCGTCAGGGCAACCGGCGGCGCCCCGCGTCGCGACCCGGAAGCACTCGCCGAGGCCCCGCCCCGTCCTCCAATACCGCCGCCGGCGGAGGAAGTGCTTCCTTTCTGCGCTCGCGCTCGTGGTGGTGGTGGCAGCAGGTGGGTCGCGCGGCCGGGCGGGGGCTCCGGGCGGGGTCTCCGGGCGGGAGCCGACACCCGAGGGCCGGGGCGGCTTGGGGAGACGGCGCGGGGGCCGGGGCGGCTGCAGCGGAGACGCGGCCCGGCCTCACGGCGCCTCGGGGTCTCGCAGGCTTGCCGTCGACATGCAGAACGACGCCGGAGAGTTCGTGGACCTGTACGTGCCGCGGAAATGGTGAGCGAGCCCTTCCACCCGCCCCCGCTCCCCCCCCCCCCCCGCTCACTGCGCTTACCGCCCCCCCTTCCCCCCTCCCCCCGCAGCTCCGCCAGCAACCGCATCATCGGCGCCAAGGACCACGCGTCCATCCAGATGAACGTGGCCGAGGTGAGCCGGGCGGAGGCAATGGGCCCGCCCCCAGGGCGGCCGAAGCCAGGTCCGGGTGGCCTAGCGGGCTGAGCACTCCCGGACCCCAGAGTTATATGACTCGCGTTGACGATTTGCAGGTTGACAAGGTGACGGGTAGGTTTAACGGCCAGTTTAAAACCTATGCGATCTGCGGGGCTATCCGGAGGATGGTGAGTTTCCCTGGCTTTGGGCACCGGGTGTGCGGTTGAGTGGGGAAGGGGGTCTTCCTTTCTGGAGCCTCGAGTAGATTTGTGGGCAGAATGGGTGAACTTGTGGGGCTGTGCTAGCTGCCTGCCCCTTCCTGCCACGGAATAGGGGTGCTAAGGGGCCCAAGATAGGAACCCCCGAGAAAGCACTCAGGTACCCCCGCCCCCCCCCAATCAGGTATGAGGCCGTGTGCCAGGCTTGTCCACTGGACCTCCTGCCAGCTGGGGGTAGCAGGGGTGATAGTCAAGCACTTTTTTCCAGGGTGAGTCTGATGACTCCATTCTACGACTGGCCAAGGCCGATGGCATCGTTTCAAAGTAAGTAAGATGGCCTGTGTTTGGGCACAGAGGCCTGGGACCTTTCCTGAAATGAGGTTTTAACGTTGTCCTTACTTTTGTCCTAGGAACTTCTGACCAGTGAGGATTACAGATGTGAGATGTTTGTCGTAAATAAATAACAAAAATAGCAAAACCCACCTGTGTTGGTTCATTCTGGGAGTGTGGATGCGTTCCTCTGGGCATCAGTGTGAGGGCTGCTGTAAAGCTGGACGCGGCTGGTCAGCTGAAAGGAGGCAATCTGTGGCATACTTTGCAAAATCACATTTTACTTTGAACCACAAATACATTACCGTTTGCAAACAAATGACATGTGACTTGACATTGAGGTCAGATAGTCGCTTAGCGCACTTTTAAACGCACAGCTGCTTTCGGAGCCGCCTCTTAGATGTCTGGGCTCGATCTAGAGAGTGAGGGGCTCAGACACGTTTGGCTTCAATACTGGCTTTGCTGCAGTGATCACTGACCGCCACAGGAGCAGCTTTTGGCATCGAGGACAGGACACACCAAAGGGAGAGTTACAGGTCTGTGAAGGACTAAATCTTACTATGGGAACACAGAAACCTAAACTGCTGTCAGCTGTTCGAACACCTGTGCGGAAGTTGTCGCGGACAAGGACGCGTGCCCTCTTGAGGTGAAGTCTGGGAATCCGTCCCTTCCAGCGCTTGTAACACTAGAGTGTCCTTGAGATACGAGGGCTGCACACGTTGCTGTCCAGGAGGAAAGCAGAAAAGCACCTGTATCTCAGCTCCCTCCCACCCTCGTCCGTCTGGGACACGTGTGCATAAGGGGCCGTCGAGGGGGACAGGGAGTTTATCCCACAATAAATAGGGTTGGAATACAGGCTTGGGCTTCATCCCCCGGGGGAAGAGGAACAGCTGGCCTGCATGCAGACACGGGTGCTGGGGTCCAGGCTGAGCCGCCGGTGCCTGAGCGTTGTGATGAGCAGAACCGGTGTCTCCTTTTGGCAAAAGCATCAGTTCACACACAATACAGGGTGGGGCTGTCGCACAGACTGACAGGTTTGTAGGACGGCAGGGAAGCAGCTTAATGGCCCAGCCAACGTGGTCATTTTTAATGCCAGCTGACCCAGGGAGGGAAATCATCCTTGGTTCTTCAGTGTTTGACGGGACAGTGAGCTGGAGAACGGGGTTACAGAATGTGCAGGAAGGACACGCAGACCTGGGAAAGCCAAACATGGGCCCTGTTGAGAGAAGGGGCACAGGCCTGCACACAGGTGACAACCACCACTCCCTGGGCTTGCTTCGTGTGACAGCCAAGACTGCGTCCTGCCTACGAAGAAAGGTGTGTGCACCCGCCCCCCAGGGAGATGGGGCCGTCGGTGGGGGCTGTGGAGTAGCCCACCCCCCTCCTGCCTGCCTGAGAGTCAAGTGTGGTGTTCCAAGTCACGGCCTCAACTGCTCTCGACCAGATTTTGTTCCCTTAAGACCCATCAAACCAAATCCCAAGTAACAATAAATACACTGGTTTTCTCCATCACGATATTGCTTAGAAAGATCAAGAGCCAGGAGCAAGCAGTCCAACAAACATCCTGAAGATCCAGAGTGTCGCAGGCAAGCAGGGTTTCCCGGTGAGAGGTGAAGGGTGGGTCCCCCCTCGGGTGGGCTAGTGTCTGCGCGGAGGCCTGCTGGCGTGTGTGACGCTCGGGCATCAGGATTTCACAGTGACACGATGCTTGGAGTAAAAAGTGAGAGAAACCGGAGTCTGCCCTAGTTGCACTGATGCCAGAGCTCCGCCTGTGGAAGGATGCTGGGGGAGGCCAGTGGGCATCCCGGAGGGGCTCAGCTGGGCCGAGAGGGAGCTGTGTCCACCAACGAAAACCGGAAAGAGCCAAGACTAACGTTTCGAGACGCCAACTTCTGCAATTCCAGAGTGTTCAGCAGGCTCTGGAAACCCAGATCTCTGCGATGCGAGCGCAGTGGCTGTGGTGGTTTGCGGAAGACCAGGCGGTGCAAAGGAAAGATGCCGAAATGACCACTTGAGGATCGGGTCGGTCTCAGGCACATGAAAAAAATAAAACCTCACGTTTTGCTCGCGTAAAAATGCGAGAAGATTCTCAGGAATGTACCATGGCGGGTGGTGTGCTTTGGAATGAAAGCGGTGTCCCTCCAAGGGAGCAGGTGTGCAGGGACAGCGGCATCAGTTGAGGGGCAGGCGCGTCCCTGCCGGGCGGCCGCTCACACGGACACATCCCTGGGGCCCTGAGCGCCGGGGCGTCTGGGCGGTGTGGGAGGGGTGGCCGCCCTCCGGGCAGAGGCCAGGCTGGGCTAGAACTGCTGCGTGAGGCGTCTGTAGTGAGGTAACACCTGGCCCTCGGGAAGGTAGAGCGCGAGTTCCAAGGCCACCAGCACCGTGAACTCAAACCCGATCAGATCCCTTCTGTTGAACCGAAACCTTTCCTCCAGCTTCTGCACGGGAGGAGGGAGGAGGGAGGAGGGAGGAGGGAGGAGGGAGGAGGGAGGTTATGTGGAGCCCCAGCTCGGCACCAGCCGCTCTGCCCCAGCCGGGTTCTGCACAAGCCACGCCCCACCCTGGTCCAGAGCAGGTCGGGGGCGGAGCCGGGTCGGGGCCGGGGGCGGGGCCGGGGCCGGGCGCACTCACGTCGATGAGCTGCTTCACCTCGCTCCTGCGGAGGTCGCTGCTGATCTTGGCGGCGAGCAGCACGCACGCCCCGGCGCATAGCTTGCGGTTCTGCTTGTTGAGTTTGCCCTGCAGGACGAGCTTCTCGAAGTACACGTAGGCCATGGACACCGTCACAGGCTCCAGGCTGCACTCCTCAGAGAGGTTCCGCATCTCCCGTTTTAAACTGCGGGTTTACACGGAAGCCGGGTGCTGACGGGCAGTGGAAGTGGCCGCCCCTCTCCCTGCTCCAGGGTGGCCCTCCGGGCCGTTGAGAAGGCACTATTTCCTCCAGGTGGGCACGGCCGGCGCTAGGGTCCGCAGCTTGCTGGACAAGCAGGCGGATGTTGGCTTCCCCTTGCCCCTCCCCCGAGGTGTACCGGGTAGCCCATGCTGCCCTCCAGGGGCCACCACAGAGGACAGAGTCCCTGCTCCCCTGTGGCTGCGAGAGAGACGATGTGGGGAGAAACGGCACCGCGGAAAGGCCCTGAAGCAGTGTCTGGACCTTCAGCGAAGCCCGTTGGTGCTGGTGAGGGGGGACAGTGAGACAGTGGGGCGAGGAGGGCCCAGGGAAGGGCGATCCCCAGGAGTCCCAACTAGGCCAGGCTGCCTGGGCTCCGGGCGGTCCACCACTTAACTCGCTGAGGTCTTGGGCAAGCCTCCTCGGCCCTCGATCCCGTCTGTCAGATGGGGTCACCACAGTGCCCACCTCCTGTGTGGTTACGGGCATCAGGGAGCAGGGCTAGCAGGTGTGGGTGCAAGCAGCACTGAGGCGGCCTGACCCATGGAGGTGGTGGGCGGGGGTGGGGTGGGGTGGGGTGGGGTGGGGAACTGCTGATATTGGCCTGGCCAGATAGCAGGAGGGGACTTGGGCGGGGCACATTGGACTTATCAAGCTCAAGAACCTACCAGAAACAGGAGAGGGGATGAACGGCCTCATCACGGTGGCAGGGCCCAGAGATCTCTCCTCAGTCCCCTTACCTTCTGATTTTGCTCAGTGTCAGTTTGATGTGTGGGAACTTCTCCCGGAAGGTCTCATTCATGTCCTTCTTGAGGTCAGAGGGCTTCACGTACTCTATTACCGTGGTCTGTGTGAGAGAAGGCCGCAGGGTAGGGGTCGGCCCCGCACAGCCCTGGGGGCCACCCACCCGAGACCCTGGGGGCTGATTTCACGCTGGCCTGGGTCTGCAAATGGCTTCAGGCAGCAGATCGGAGGAGGACACGTCTCAGGACAGAGGGTCCCAGAGCCTGGGATGCAGAGTGGTGCTCCAGGCTGCCAGGGCGGTGTGGTCAGCGCAGCCTCTGGCCTGCTGCACACCCCCTGCTGCCCCGAGGTGCTGGTGCCCTGGGGTGGGGGGCCCAGTAGCCCTGCCCTGGCGGCTCGCCCTCAGCCTGCCCCTGAACACCCAGAGGCGTGTGGACTGGGCCTGCACCGTCGCCCCCCGTACCATGTAAGATGCGAAGATGAGGACCCGCTTGTGCTTGCCACAGGGCCATTGTGGGTCGTCCAGGAGGTTGGGGTTATACTCCAGCGTGTCCCCTGCGTCAGTCCCTGTGTGCAGAGGACAGCCCTGACTGACCATGAGCCCAGGGCTCTGGCCAACCCAAGCCTCAGCTGGAACCCTGGACTAGCCCCTGGGGAACAACGCTTCTGGGGTCTGGGAGGGACTCTAGGCCACGGTTCCCTGTCCCTGAGGGCTGGGTGGAAGGATGTCCTGACCGAGAGACCCCTGCCCCTGCCCCGGAGCTGTGTGTGGACACGGGATCTCTCCATTTGCTGCGTGGATGAAGCACAGGCCGTCTGCTCCCTTCTCCCAAGCCTGGCTCCCCGTCTGGACCGGGGGCTATGGGCTTCAGTGTGATTCTGGTCTGCCTGCCACAGTGTGTCCCTTGCCCAGCTGGTGTGGCTGCCTGCCCAGCACCCGGTTAGGGCACGTGGGGTACCTAGATCCGTGCCGGCTGGTGCTGACTTGGCTGGGGTAGGTTTGTATCTTGACCCTGGCAGAGCCCGGGGGATGCTGGGCCGGGGCTGGGGTGGCAGGCCGTGGCTGTCTGTCTTGTGAGTGACCAGGGCGTTGGTAGGGTACAAGAACTTGGCATAAGACACCACCTGGAGGGGAACGGGTGTCAGGGCTCAGTCCCAGTCATCCCCGGGTCCACAGCCCCTCGTAAGACCAGAAGTCCAAGCAAGCTGTGCCTTACTCCTTCTGCTGCAGGCAGCCCCCACACGAATGCCACCCGCACGGGGACAAGGAAGGACCCACTGAGAGCTAACGCTCCCGGGCATCCCTCCCTGTTACACCAACACTCGACGCTAGTGTTATCAGTAACAAGAACGTCCCAGGATGCCACCTGCGCCATCCCCGACATGGGATCTGCAGCACAGGAACCTTCTTGCTGCCTCTGAAGCCCTTGACCTCTGACTTCCAGCACGGAGGCAGCGCCTGGGCCCCCGCCCAACTCACGCCGTTTCCCATCAGCTCGCTGCTGAGCGAGGTGAGGGGCCTATGTTCACAGGGCTGTGTGGCTTCCTCCCGACACCCTGCACTTTAGGAGTCAAGAAAAACCCAGCTCCGTGTTGATCGCCTGGGCGAGCACAAGCTCCCAGCCCACCCACCAGCCCGGCCTGAGCGCGGCCTCCACTCTTGCCTTCCCATCTGCTCCCAGCTCGACGCCCTCCAGCTCAAAGACCATCTCGGAAGACACGGAGACGCCGCCCGACGGATGCCTCTGCTTCTGGCCGTCCGCCCGCAGGTCACTGCAATGCACGGGGGGAGGCGGCTGCCGGGCCTTCCTCTGTCCCGAGGCGGCAGGGGAGCAGGGGCCCCCGCTCTGCGCCCACCAGGCCCAGAGCTGGGGGACGAGAACTGTACCAGCACCGCCTCGGGAACAGGGGAAGGACCCTGGGCCCCGCGCTGCCCAGTCCTGCCCCTTCCCAGCCCCACATACTTCCTGTGAGAACACCTGCAGGCTGGCAGTAATGGGGCGGCGCCAGCCTCTCCCTAGGCCTCCCCCCGGGCCAGCTTCACCCAGGCCCCTCGCCTGGCAGGTTTCTCTACTGCTGTTTCACGGCAGGTCCTGTGGTGCTATGTCCGCCCTGACGGTCACCTTCCTGGAGCTATGCCGGGATGCACTCGCCAGGGTCGGCCACAGGACGCATCCCCATGAGGAGGACCGTCCCAAGGCAACTGCGTGTAAGTAACGTGCGGACACACCCCTCCCAGAGAACCAGGACCCAAATGGCCTTCGGTGCTCCCGAGGCGCTCTGGCAGAAGCGGGTCTGCTGGCCTCGGTGTGAGGCCACTGCGAGCCGGGGGGGAGGGGGGCCTAGCCCATGGCCCCCTGGTCACTCACCTGACCCGCAGGCCTTCTCCATAGGGCAGGACCGAGAAGGCTGCACACAGGGACCGCTTGGCACAGATCAGCACGATCCTGGGGGGAAGGGTTGGTCAGAGCAGGTGGCAGGTGTTTCCAGGAGAAAGTTCCTTCCCGCCTAGACTTGGGTCACGCAAGCTGCCTGGAGTGTCCAGGGGACAGGAGAGCCAGTCGGTCTGGCTGTCCCAGCTCTCGCCCGTTCCCTGCAGGTGCTTAGCGAGGGTGCTCGGTCCCGCTCGCAGGTGCGTCCCCTCCACAGGATGTGCAGCACAGGAAGGTCTGGCCTGGCCCGTGCAGGCAGCGGGAGGCCAGTGGTCGGGGCTGCTCACCCAGGAGAGGCCAGGCTTTGGAGGACACAAGAGCAGAGGTGTGCACCCAGAGGACTGTCCGGCTCAGGGGGCCTGTCCTCAGCCTACCTGGAGGGGCTGATAGAGCCAAGAAGCACCTACTTCTACGTCCTGAGCCACGCTGGCCAGGAGGCGCCCCGCGTGGGGCGTGTGGCAGGAAAGCCAGCCCTTCCCCCCACTCTGGGCTCGGATCTACCCTGCCCGGCCCGGCTCCAGGAGCAGGAGACTCCCCTCTTTTCTGGCTGTGACTGCCGGCCCCCCGGGGCTCCCGGGAGCCAGCCAAGCGCTTGGGCCTGTTCCTCAGCACCAGCACGGGCCCGTCACACTGGGGGGTCCAGGCCACTGCTAGAACACAGAGCTCCCTGACAAGGCCACTGGGTGGATGCCTGGCAGCACGGCCTCCAGCAGGAAGGGCACCGAGCTCAGATGCCCCAGGGCTGGCAGGATAGGGCGTGAGGGACGGGCGACGGGAATGCCTTCAGGGCACCCACACAGCACCCACAGACCCAGGAGTTCCTCCCGGCTGCCCGTCTACACCCTTGTCTGGGGCAGCCAGATCTCGGCTTTTAGTGTAACCTCCCCGCCGCTGCCCTCCTGTCCCGGCCACGTTCCGTCGCCACACCTGCTCTGTTTCCGATGTCCCTTCACCTCAGCGCTCCTACTCAAGCTGGCGTCCACCAGGTGGCCCTTCACCCGGGACACCGGAGAGGAAGGGGGCGGTGGACCCGAGCTTGAACACTGGGGGAAGCAGGAGCCGCTCGCCGACACGGGGTTCGAGGGCGGATGTGCCGGGCGGTGCCGCGGCTGCACGCGTGGGCCCGGGATCGGACTCCAGCTCTGCCTCTGGGCGGCCACACGCTTGCTCCCGTGGCACATGCGTACCTGCTGTTCCTCGTGTCGTACTGTCGCATGTTCTTGATGAAGTGAGTCTTCTTTAGGCCTTTATGTCTTGGGGAGCCGGATATGTGTTTGGTTCTGCAACGTAAACCCCAGGTCACTCTCCCCTCCCTCTAGAGCCCCTCTGGCCCCAGAGCCTGGTGGCTGGGGCGCGCGGGGTCTCAGAGCCAGCGGGACCCTCACCTCTGAACGGAGGCACATCCCACAGCATCTTCCAGGAACTCGAGAGAGCAGCGCTGGGAGGCAACTCGCCGTCTGTAAAAAGACAGGGCAGGGCCTCAGCAACAGACCGGGGAGACGGCTGCTGTCGGACCCGGAGACGCGCTCGCGGCCTTCTCCCCGCTGGACAGCAGCGCACAGCCATGGTGTCAGGAGCCCGTCTGTGGCCACATCTGAGTCTCAGGCAAGACTCAGGACCAGACTGTGCCAGAACAATGCAAGGGGGACCAGCGCCCTGGCCCACCACTGCCCACTGCCTCCCGGAGCTCAGGCCAGCAGGTCCCGAGAGCCCTCTCTGGCCCAGGACGGGCACGGCAGCTCCCGCTCAGCCACAGCAGGCTGAAGGCAGGGAGGGGCTTCTGGAAGTCTTCCAGGATTGGAGGAATCGCTCCTGGAGGGCTCCCAACCTCCCCCCTCCCCCATGTCAGGGGGCTTCTCGAGCGGGAAGGTTCAGAGCCTGCGTGGGCTGCACCTTCAGGTCGAGATCATGCACCCAGGTTACTGGCACCAAGACCACCACCTGGTCACTCGTCGACTTCCTAGTCCTCGTGGGGGTCACAAGCACATCTCACAGGTGAGCCCTGAGCCCCCACACCTCCCCAAAAGAGGGAGGCTCCGGGGGGCTGAGGCCGTGTGTTCTGTGAAATGAAGCTACACGGGTCCTGAGCTCAGCCTGGGCCGGCACGTGCCGGGTGGGTGCCCCGGTGTCCGTGGCACTATTTCACTCCAAACGTGAGCTGAGGGCAGGCTCCTGGGGAGGGGACCGGTGTGGGGGGCGGCACAGGGCACAGGACGCCACTCCTGGGAGCTGCAGCCTGCCTGGGAGCAACACTGTCCCCCGGCAGGACCCCTGGCTTACGATCCAGGCCCGGTGTGGTCAGGCCACCTCACCAGGTGGAGCCAGCCTGGAATCCAGGTCGCTGTGAGCCCGTGAGTCCCCGGGGAGCCGTCGTGCCCTAGGGGCTCAGCCACCCCCGCCTGCCACAGATCGAGTGCCGGATCGAGCGCCTGTGGCAACTCGGCACCTGCCCGAGGTCACACAAGCAGGGCAGTCTGGGGGGCCCCAAGGCTGTCATCACGAAGCCACAGCCCACACTCCACTTACTTCTTTAAAATGACAAAGACAGCAGAAGCTTATCGAAAATAAATGAGAATTGAACACAGTGGAAACTCCGGCGAAACGCCGGGTGTCCCAGAGCGGCCCCCCCTCCAGAGACGGGGCTGGTGGCGGTGGAGGACACCCGCCTGCCGGAGGAGAGTGCCCGGGGCGGGGGACGTCAGTGCGAGGGGAGTCTGGTGGGGGGCGCTGAGGCCTGGCCAGGGTGGCGGGGGGATGTGCGGCAGGGGCCTCCGCGGCAGGTGCGCTGACTGCTCACGAGGCAGCAGGAGGGGCGCGTCGGGCATGACCCAGCGTCCCGAGAAGCCTGGGGTGGGTGCAGGTGAGCACCGTCCCCGCGCCAGGTGAGTAGGTGGATGTGCGGGACCTACCGGCTTAGGCAGAGCCCGACCGTCCCCGGGGGTGTCCGTGTGCTGCTCTGCAGGGCTGGCTCAGAGGCCCCACGGAGCAGCCCCGCGTGGCTTCCTCAGACTCATTTCCTCGGCTAATTTCCTAGGCGATGCTCCGGTGGCTCCTGCGCACCCGGGGGCTCGCGTGCCCGGAGCCAGCAGCCACCTCCGTGGACGCCGGCCCCACACGCGGCCTGTGGCCCGGCGCCCGTTGGAGCGGCAGGCGCGTCACGGCGCTCTGCTGCCTGGCTCACTCCTCCCGTGGGTTCCGGGTTGAGGCAGTCAGCTCACCAAGCTGTTAAGATCTGTTCCCAGTTGCTTTGGCAGACATCTGTGGTTTTCTTCCACTCGTCTCTCCTCGTGAGCATTTTACATACAAGCTCGGTCCTCGCGACGACGGCACGTGACAGGCCGTGCCCTCACTCTCAGTTCGCAAGCGGGGAAACGGAGGCACAGAGCCGGCGAGCAACTTGCCCGAGATCACGCAGCTTGTAAGGCGGTCCTGGGCCCTGCACCCGGGCAGGCGGTCTGTGTGACCACTACCGCTGCAGCGCTGGCTGGGGTGGCTGGAATCGAGGCCGCGCCCCAGACGTTTCCTCGGGTGCTCCCTTGCTGAACTTGGCCTCCATTCCAGAGATGCCATTAGTGCGTGGATGAGCACCTGTGGCCCCCGATCAGGGCGCCCCGAGCCGTGGGTCTGGGTGGGCACCTGGGACACGGGAGGCCCGGGTGTGCAGCTTACGGCTTCCCCGGCGTTACTGGGCGCATCCGTCCGCAGAGGGCGGGGTGAGCTGCAGAACGTCCCGCGAGTGAGTCTGTGGGCAGGAGAGGAGCAGCCTGCAGGCTCCCAGGGATCTCAACGTCCTTGGGTGTGGAGGTGACCGCGTCGTGGGCGGCAAAGGCAGCAGGACAGCCGGCGGTCAAGCCACAGGTGAGGCCAGAGCCCTGGTGGTGGACACGCAGGACCTTCCCAGGGCCTCCCCTGGTGGTCAGGAGGGGCTCGCCCTTCCCAGGACACGGAGCAGCGTCAGCCGTCCCTTACGCAGCGCCCCCTTTCAAAGAACCTGCTGGCCGGTCTTTTGGTGGCTTCCTCTGGAGGAATGTGGAGCCCTCCGGGGACTCCCAAGGTGAGACCAGCAGGGCCTCACACACAGCTCCGGCGGGATGGGCCACCCAGCGTGGGCGGGCTCTGGCCGAGGGTGCCCCGGCTCAGCCTCTCTGGACACAGCCACCCAGAAAGGCGTCCGTCCGGCCAGCAGGCAGGACGGAAGCCCTGTGGCAGCTGGAGCAGAAGCACACTCCCCGCTGGGGGCAGCGGGCGTGGTCAGCAGGAGGCCGGGCAGGCCGTGCTCACCGCGTGTGGTCGCCTCTCTGTGCCCGCACATCACGTGCTGCCGGTGACAAAGTGGGGGTCTTGGTGTGCGAGGGGTACTGGCTGCGGAGAGCTTCTGGGGGGGCGTGGCGTGTGCTGCCCCCAGAGCCGGGCCTGCATTTTACACCCCATTGAAAAACACCACCCACGAACAAGCTACAGAGAACACAGCTCGGGCTTTCTGCCCCCTGCATCACCTCACCCCCCAGCCCTGGATGTCTGGGCAAACACGGGTCTCCCCTGCCCAGAAGCCTCTCCGTGGCGCCCAGGTCAGTGTAGCGGGACGGTGTCTACTCGCCATCTGACTCTCTGGGGAAGAAGGGGCCAGAGGTCAGGGGTGTGGGAGAGGCTGTCGAGGGCACAGGTGCCCACCGCACTGACCACGGCTTGCTGGCTCTCCGGCTCGCTCTCAGAATTACCCCCCACCTGCCCCCGAAACACGAAATGTGAAACACAAACAGGAAGAGAAATTGCTATTTGTTAGTTTCTAGCACCTGATGGACGTCCTTTACTTTGTAACTACAGAAACGCCCAACGGAGCAGGGGTGCCCACCTGAGGTCTGTTTGAGGGCCGAGGACCACCCAAAGTGAGGGGGGGGGCCCAGGGAAGGGGTCAGGCCAGCTGAGAGCAGGCTGCTGACAGGTACCAGTGCCAATGACCCGAGACGCTCTCCTGCTCCGTGCCCATCCGAGCGCAGCGGCCGACCTCGCAGACCCTTGGTGCACACCTGTCCAGGGAGTGGTGGTCCTGGGTGCCCCATCTCGCCAAGTCCCTGCCAGGCAAAGCACAAACCCCAAATTCCAGCCAACCGCTCAGGGAGGCTTCAAGACCCCTTGGCCGGGGCGCCTGGGTGGCGCAGTCGGTTAAGCGTCCGGCTTCAGCCAGGTCACGATCTCACGGTCCGTGAGTTTGAGCCCCGCGTCGGGCTCTGGGCTGATGGCTCGGAGCCTGGAGCCTGTTTCCGATTCTGTGTCTCCCTCTCTCTCTGTGCCTCCCCCGTTCATGCTCTGTCTCTCTCTGTCCCAAAAATAAAATAAATGTTGAAAAAAAAAAAAAATTTTTTAAAAAAAAAGACCCCTTGGCCATGGGACCCAGGGTGTGGTCTCTGGGGTTCAGGTCGCAGGCCTCTGAGCCACCCTGGGACAGCGCCTCTAAGCTCTAACCTTGGCTGCCACCTCTGGCTGTCCTCCAGCAAGAAGCCCCCGAATCAGAGTTGGGAGCACACTGCCAGATGCGCCACTGAAATTGGCTCAATTTGGACAGGAGCTTGGCAGCTTCTGGAACACGAGGTGGCTCCTGGCCAACATGGCGGCTAAAATGCTCAGCCCCTTCTCAGCACCGTTCCGTCGCGAACCCTCCAGGATTGCGAGAGTCTGCGTTCCCAGCTGACACAGCAATGTCCTTGGGCTCCCCCGTGCCCCAGCTCACCTTCCTGGTCACGAGTGCCTTGGACACTAACGTGGACTGTGGTGGGCTCAGCTGGGCTCCCCAAAAGTTACATTGAAGTCCTAACCCCTGATATCTGTGACCGTGACCATATTTGGAAGTAGGATCTTTGCAGATGTGACCAAGTTAAGATGTGGCCATTAGGGTGGGCAATGACTGGTGTCCCTCTAAGGAGGGGAAAACGCCACGTGCAGACAGAGACACCCAGGAGAAGCCACGTGCAGATGGAGGCCGACACTGGGGGGCTGAGGCCACGCACGAGCCAAGGGACACCTGGGGCCACCGGGAGCTGGGGGAGGCAGGAAGGCCCCTTCCCTGGAGCCTCCAGACGGGACCTCAGACCTATGAGCTCTGAGACGGTGCGAGGAAGCCCTGTGTTGTTCAAAGCCGCCCAGCTCACGGTGCTTTGTTTTGGCAGCGAGAGAGGAAGGCACAGGGCCCGGCGGGGGCCACCTGTTTCTGCCGGCTGGAGGAGCCCAGCGTCCTGCCTGCTCGTGGTAAGCGACTGCAGTGTTGAAATGAAAATAAATGCCAAGTTGGGGGCTCGAGAGGAACAGGGATTCCAATGACTTGCTCACTGGCTTAGCAGGAAAAACCACGCCAGACTCAACCCTGAGTGTGAAACACAGCTTTCCTGCTGTGGACTGCGTGTGAGCACTCGCTGGTAACCTGGTTGTGACAGCGTCTGCTCGCCTGGCCCTGGCCACTGCCTCCCCTCGCCGAGCCCGTGACCTCCCCTGGCCTCACACAGCCCCTCGGGTTCATAGTATGTATAGCAGAAGCACTTCACAGAGGAGTAAACTGAGGCTCAGTGGGGCCTTGCTTCCTGCCAGCGGTCACAGAGCCCCTGATGGGCACAGGTCTGTTCTGCAGGCCTGGGTCGAAGCACCACACTGGTGCAGACTTCTGGAAGAGGCCCTCCCCCCGCCTGCTCCTGGAAAACAACAGATTCTCGACTGAGCCTGCAGCTAGGAGCCCCCTTTGCTAGGCCGGCCGCCCCTCACGCACTCCGCAGCGACTCCCTCTGTGGGCCCGTCTCTGGGCCTGGGGAACTCAGAGTGACATGGACAGTCCCCACATGGGGGGCCCGCTATCTGTCCGCCGGGAGGGACAGTGGGCTCATGACCCGGGCTCACGCCAGGGGTGGAGGGACATGGGGATGGGGGTGGACGCAGCAGGAAGACTGAAGGGCACCCGGACCCACACCATATCCCATCCCGAGCCAGCCTCCTCCCGAGCTCAGGCCCCTGCACACCCCCCCCTCCCCCACCCCAGGAATGGGCCGCGCGGTGACACCACGGGCCACGCGGCCTCGCAGGGCTCCTGGTTACGGCGTCGCATCCAGCATCCACGGCCCCCAAGCCCCTCCCTGGCAGGCTGCTGGCCAGGCTGGTTCGCAGGGTCTGGCCCACAGCAGGGCGGCCTGCTTGCTGAGCAGACACGTGGTCCACACACGCACATGCACACGGAAGGGGCAGGGGGCAGCCGGCGTCACACGGCGGGGAGCACACGCATCGCTCTCCAGCTGGGGCCCGTCTCCAGGCGAGCCGCCTTCCCTCCGAAGCCCCACGACTCCTTCCATGACAGACGGGCTTTGCCGTCCGCCCGGCACAAGGGGGGACCGTCCTCGACCACTTCGAGGCCGAGGGCAAGTGGGCTTCGGGGCTCTGTTTTTAAAACAGATGGACTCCTGCTAGGGAACTAGCTGGTTCTCGGTGTCAGCCTCCTCTCGCACAAGCACCCTCACGTCACCCCCCAGGGGACCGGACGCGGGCTGCCGAGCTGCCGCGTGTTGGGGATTCTGATCCCTTGGCCCCCGTCAGCCCCCCAAGCGCCTCCGGAGCGCAGCCAGGCTTGTTTGTGGAAGGGGTCCAGGGTGTCCTTCCGGCCTGCCCAGGAGGCAGCCGCTCCTCTGTATGGTTAGAAATACTTCCGTCTGTGGTGGGACAGTGACCTCGGCAAGCGCTTCTCCACGGGCCACACACAAGAGCTCTGACCCTAAAGTGAGAGCCAAGCGTTGTATTCCGGACTGAAACTTCCCAACCAAAACAGCCCTAGAAAAGACCCCAATGCCCGTCTGAGGGCCGGGGGTGGGAGGCACCATGGCGCGTGCAGCCGTGACGACCTCCAGCTGAGAAGAGCCGCCTCTGGACCCCAGGAGTGGCCGGCCTCTGCAGGGCCCTGGGCTGCAGGGCTCCGCACCGGGGCCCTTCCGCACACCCTGCAGCTCTGTCCTGCACACGGTGGCCTTCCAGAGGGACTGTGACCGCAGCCCATCCTCAGTGCCAGGCCCCAAATGGGTCCTCAAGGTGCAGGTGGGCAGTGGGAGGGCATGGGATAGCCCCGGAACCTGGAGGAAGGGGCGAGGAGGCAGGGTAGTGGCAGCAGTACTGAAGGGGCACCCAAAGCTGCAGCTATGCAGGAGGCTGGGCAAGGGTCTCCGGGGCAGGAGGCGGGGCGTCTGGCAGCCAGGCCTTTCTGGGCACAGGCACACTGGAGGGGCAGGGCTCAAGGGTGGGGGCTGATCTGGCTTCCTCGAAATGGGCCGAGGGCTTCCTAGAAATCCGAGCAGGCGGAGTGAGTGCCAGCTGGGGTGTGACAGGGCCAGGGACACTGAACCCAGAGGGGACCGGGGCGGGGGGGGAGGGCTGGGAGTCTGCACAGAGGTAGGGGGTGTACCAGGGAGCGGGAGCTGTGGGATGGCAGGCTGGGAGGTTGGCCCTGGTACAGAAGACTCAGAAACTGGATGTCACGGTGCAGGAAGAACCCTGGCCCACATGGAGAGGTCGCCCAGGTAGGGAATGCAAGGGGCCACACAAGAGTGCTCCAGAATCCAGAGTCCAGGATAAAGGCGGGCTGGGGAGGGGCGTGTCCAGAGCTGGCAGGGCTGTGTGTCTGGGGGCTGATGAGGGCTGAGGAGCTGGCAGAATTAAGGGGACGGTGGCCCCGGTGTCTGGGGACAAGCCCCGAGGATGCTGACCCCCACATCTTAGACTGACCGGTCCCAAGCAAGACTCTTTCTCAGGCTGGCAAAACCAGGACACCCCAACCCTGTGTCTGCGGCTCTCAGGAGATCAGGGTCACCTTCTGATCCCCAAGTCCTGTGCCGACAGGGCCCCAGGTGACTCCGATCCCTAAGTCCTGTGCAGAGGGGGCCTGGCCCACTGTGCCCCCATCCCTTGGACCCACGCTCCCCGCCCAGGTCACCCTGACCCAGTGTCCTGGGCTGTCAGGTCGCCGGCCCACCTCCACTCCTGGGTCGACGTCCCCAGGTCACCCCAGCCCCGCGCTGCTGCAGCTCAGGGCCCGCACTCACCTCTGGCGTTGCCCGTCCAGCCCGAGCCCCAGGCCGAGGCCGAGGCCGGCGGGCGCGGGGGCGGGCGCGGGGCTGAGCAGGCCCTGGGGCGCCGACGCCCTGCCCGCGATCCCGGGCAGCCCGGGCAGGCTGGCGGGGGGCGCGGGCGGCGGCGGCGGCGGCGGCGGCGGGGCCCCGCGGGAGGAGGGCTCGGGTCCCGGGGGTCCCGGCGGCGGCGCGGGCGGCTCGTGGGCCTCGGCGGGCGGCGGCGGCGGCGGGGGCGGCGGCGGCGGGGCTTTCTCTCCGCCCGGGCCCAGGCTCGGGGGCCGTCCGTCCAGGGAGATGTTGTTGAGGAAGAAGAGCGCGGCCTGGCGGCGCCGCGAGTCCCCGCGCCTCCGGGGCGCCTGCGGCGGGACCCTGGCGGCGGGGCCGGGGCCGGCGGGCGGCGGGGCCCTGGCGGGGCCGGGGGCCGGGCCCGGGGCTCCACCCGCCGCGGCCGCGGCCATCCTCGGACTGAGCCCGCCGGCCGCCCGCCGCTGCCGCCCCACCTGCGCGCACGCGCCCGCGAACGCCGCCCATTGGCCGAGGCGCCCCGCATGCAAATGAACCGCTGTCGTGCTTTTTCATTGGCCCGCACGGCGCGGTGGGCGGACCGCGGAGTTCGCTGGCTTTGGGGGGAGGGGGAGGAGGACGGTGGGCGGCTTCCCTGGGTCCTAGAGGCAATTCTGCTGCGGCCGTCAAGGCAGCCGTGTCACCTAAGGTTCGAATCCCCGCTTCGGAAGCAGGAGCTTCGGGGCGCTGGCGCCCTGTTCTTCTTGCTGGGTTGCGGATTTCGTGGTCAGCCTCCTTTGAGCCTGAGTCTTTAGGCTCCAGCGCTTGTCTCCTCTGGGGTGTGTGTCGGTGCTGGGAGCTGGGGTGTGGGGGCGGAAGCTGTGCCGCCTGCCCTCTGCAGGAGAGGGGGCTTCAGCTTGCAAAGGGTCATCTCCTCGAGGAGCCCCAAGGCTCCTTGGAATGGCAGGTGGTGCCACCTGGCTTCCCTCACTGACTGAGGAAGACACTGAGGGTCTGAAGGGAGAAGGCACTTGCCTGGGATCACGCGCAGATGGGGGCAGTGCTGGGCCTTCAGTCTCAGGCAGGGTCTTGCAGTTCCCTCAGCAGCAACGTGACCTGAGCCTTCGTGGTGCCTCGGCCTCACTTTCCCATTCTGTACCCAGGTGACCCTGACCTCAGAGCAGGTGGCTTCATGCTCGGGTACTGCCCTCTGGAGCCCCCAGGAGCCCATCTGTGTCTTTGGGGGGGGGGGGAGACAGGGTCCCGCCACCACCTCGTCTGCTCTGTCCAACTTTCTGCCTGAGACAACGACTTCAGGGTACTGTCAGGATTACTCAGGCTCAGTGAGGGACATCCCAGCACGGGGTCAGCAGTGCTGCTGCAGATATGGGCACCTGCTGCTGGGTTGGCCCAGTAGTGCCTCTGCGTGTAGCTGCTGGGCACACACCCTGATCCAGGGAATCTTCTGAGCCCCTGCTGGGGAGGGCGTGGGGCGGGGCGGGGCAGACGCAAGCTGGCTGTGCGCTTCTGTGTGAGGGCAGGATGAGTGAGGGAGTCTCCCATCCCAGCTGGGGGCTGCTGCACGGCCACTCCCCCTTCAGTCCCCCGTACCCACCTCCCACCGTGGCCATGTCCCCTCCCACTGATTTTCATTTGCCATCACAGGTAGGCTCTCCCAGCGTCCGGCCTGTCCTCTTTCCTCTTCCCGATGCCCTACCAAGTTGGCCTTCAAGGCCTCTCCTGTGCTTGGGAGGGAGCGGACAGTTTCCCGTCAGGCAGAAAGTGGGGCTTGACCAAATGTGTAATGAGGACCGAACGCGGGCCGCCAGGCACTCACGGGCAGCAGAACTGCCCTGTGAAGGTCCCTCTTGGGGAGTCCCTGTGCCCATGGGTGGTGCCCACTGCCGCTGCTACCTGCCGGTGCGCGGGGAGTGGGCAGCATGGCGACTGGGGCAGCCAAGAGCCTGAGCTCCGGATTCGGCCTCCTCTGCCACCTGCCAGCTGGGCCACCTTGGGTCAGCTGCTTACCCTCCCCGACCTTCAGCCCCTCTGTCTGTGAAGTGGGGGCACTGTGTGTGACTGGCGGGGCTCCTGGAAGGAGTGAGACCAGAGCTGCGAAGTGCTGTGCCTAGACACAGAGTGGACCCTCAGTCCTGCCCAGTCGTACTAGAGGGGGGGCCCTGGCAGGTGGGCAGCTGACAGTTGAGCTGCTGTCAGACGAGGAAGTTGAGAAGGGGGTGATGGGGGAACGGAGTGACGGAGGACTGTTATCTTGTGCTCCCCGGCCCCGTCCATGCTTGTCCGCACACAGCTTTTATTTGATGTCAGATCAGAGCAACTTTTAACAATAGGAGCTTTCACGCACACGCACACACGCACACACACGTGCACCTCCCGCCCCAGCTTCCCTCTTGGGCATTTAGTCCCTCTGATCTCTGGGGCCAGCAGGTGGGCAGGCCAGTGAGTGAGGGGGAGTGGTGCTCCCGTTGTCAGACCTGCACCCTCAATGTGTCGCAGGCCTTGCCCGGCCCAGCCATTGCCCTGTATCCCGCCTTTGCCCAGCACGAGCAGTTCTCAAACTTCTCAGACTTCGAGTGCAGGCCTGCTCCCAAGACCCCAGTTCGGTGGGTCTGGAATGGGGCCTGGGAGCCTGTTTAAGCTCCTCCCCCAGAGGGTACTGAGACACACCCTCCTAAAGTGACAACGGCTGAAGGAGCAGGGTACCCCTGAGGGCTAAGGGTGCAATCCTGGCCCAGCCGCCCTGGGGTCCTGCAGGTGTGGTCTGGGGACACAGGAGTAGTCGCTCAGTGAGGAGGGTACTCTGTGTGGGGGCTGGGGCACATTTTCCGTTCTGTTCCCTGCAGCCCTCCCCAGAGTTTGCCCCGGTCCCTGTACCCTCTGCAAACGGGGCTGGTTTTGTTCCCAGGCCTGGACGCATTCAAGAGCCCAGGTAGTCGGAGACCCAGCTGACCCCCGGACTCTGCCAGCGGCACATGCCATCCCTTACACCTTTGTTCTTGGATACCCTCTCCAGTGGGGCGCCCACTGGCCTCCCGACGCCCTGCCGCCCGCTGGCCTCCCAACACCCTGACTGCCGGCACGTTTGCAGGCTTCCACGAGGGGGCGCCCGAGACCACCACTCGCATTCCGCCCAGTCAGGGAGGGGGTGGCCAGGCGCGCAGGG
The DNA here is from genome assembly GCF_018350195.1 of Panthera tigris. NCBI lineage: Eukaryota > Metazoa > Chordata > Mammalia > Carnivora > Felidae > Panthera > Panthera tigris. Next base: position 1,575,158 of record NC_056662.1, on the reverse strand, counting down.
CCCTGGGGGTCAGGGATGCCAGTGGAGTCTGAGACCGTCAGAAGTGGGGGCACTGCCCAGGAAGGGTTGCCTACGTGCAGCAGGGGTGGGGACTGCGCTGGGCTGGAGTCTGAGTCACCCCTGCCTCCCCTGCCTCTGAGAACCCTACCGCCCCCCAAAGGAGCAGATGGGGTGAGGGTCGAGCGCCAGGACCAGCTGGTCAACCTGAGATGGGTGGAGATGGAGGGGTCCAAGTGGCCAGCCAAAGACCCCCTCTTGGCCTTTCCAGCCCCTGTGGGGATGGTCCAGGTCCCCGTCCCCTCCTGCCCTGTGCTGGGCTGTCAGTTGGGTGTGGTGCCCCCGGGAGCAGCTAAGTCTCCTCCCAGCTGCCATTGCTTGGTGGGGGGCTGCCGTCCTCAGGGTCCCTTGGGCTCCCGGACCCCTCATGTGCTGTCAGGGGCTCCCCCGGATTCCTTCTCCCTGGGGGTGGCTTCTTGGAGGCTGTGGAGAGTAGACCGAGGTTAGGTGGCAGGCAGCAGTCTGTGTCTCCCTCGCAGTGATACTGGGTTCTTGCCCAGGGCCCTGTGGGCAGCGTTTGGACAAGGGGAGCTGATGCGTTCCTGGAGGCACCAGACACCGGCGCGGGGCTGGTCCGATTGGAGGGTGGGCTCTCCCCCCAGGCGTGTGACTCAAGACCATTTGGCCCCAGTGCCTCGATGCCTTGCTGAAGGCCCAGGACCTTCTAGATAAATCCCGCTTCTCGGGAAATGCTCTCAGAATCCCCGAGACACTGGTGGGGTGCCTCCATGGGCCTAGGGCGCAGTTGGTCTGTCCTCGGGACCCTCGCAGGTAGGTCCTGCCAAGATGCTGGGCCCTAACGGAACGAGGGCTCTGGGTTGGATAGGCCACGTTGGAATCCTGGCCCCACGTACCAGCCCTGTGGCCTTGGGCAGATTAACTCTTGGGGGTCTTGGTTTTCCCACCTGTGCAACAGTGATGCCCCGTCACTGGGCAGGGTGGTGAGGCCCACGGGCAGTTGATTCCATCTGCCACCTTGAACCTCCGCGTGGGCACAGGACCCAAGGGCGCTGCCCCTGGAGCCAAGCGGTGCCCGCCACAAGCTGGGCGACGCCGCCGTTCTCGCTGACGGGCAGTGTGTGCGTTGCAGGGTTTGGGTGGGTGTCGGCTTGGGAGCCCCTGGGTTCGCCCAGGGAGGAGACCGGGGATGGGACTTGGCTCAGAGCAGAGGGTGCGGTGGATACCCAAGAACCCCTGTGGACTGTGGCCACCAGGACAGTCTCCGAATATGCCGAGCAGGAAGTGCCTTGAAACATGACAGGTGTGCTGGCCTCCTCCATGGCTCGCCCGAGCAAACACAGGCCACTGTCGCTTTCCAGGCAACAATGGCACATTGTGGCGGCCACAGCCCAGCCTGCCTACTGCCGGTCTGCTTGCACAAACACCAGGGCGGCCTGTGTTATTAGCTCAGGCTTTCACAGGTTTTCAGCCCAGCTGCCTTTGTGGCCCGACCAGGAAGTGAAAGGTCATTCTGATACCCTCCGGCCGGCTCGGGCGGCTCTCCTGGGAGGGGCCCACAGCACCGCCCCCGGCAAACATTCCAGCAGCCCCCACCGCCTCAGTGGGAACAGACACACTCCGGGCCCAGAGGCCTGCACCCTTTGTGATGCCCCTCTCTGAAGGTGGACAGGAGGGTCTCGGAGACCCCCGCCATGAGGGGCCAGGAGAGGAGCAGGACTTCCGGGCCACCGGGCTTGGGGGCTGCTGTGGCCCAGGAAGCCCCTTCGCCCTGATGCCAAAGACGGTGATAACAACTGTCCTCAGCCTTATCCCACGGAAGTCTCACACTCACTCTGCTACTGCCATCCCCCCCTCCAACTGCCGGTTCTGGGGGGAAACTGAGGTTTGGGGTGACGGGACTGGCTCAGGCGGGACAGTGAGGCCGAGAAGAGCCAGGATCCACACTGTCCTGACCTGGGTCCCTGCTCAAAGGGGCCTGTGCCAGGGGGAGGTGCAAGGGCTGGTTTCTGTTCTGAGCGGCCACAAAGGTGGGGTGAGGGCGCTGTACTTCGGCTGCCCCTCACCCCCGTCCCGACGGCCGGTTCCCCGCGGTACCTCTGCACCAGGGGCCCGCGGCTCGCTTCCTCTTCTGCTGCAGGCTCTGCCCTCGCTCCTTGGTGCAGAAGCACCTGGGCCCCTCCCGCGGTGTGCTGGGCTTGGCCCCCACCTCGCAGCTCTGGCCCACCTAGGGGTGTGGGGGTGGGGTGGTCAGGACGAGGGCCCTCCCCCGAGCCTGGGCGCACCTGAGGGCTGTGGGGGTGTGGTCAGGACGAGGGCCCTCCCCCCAGCCTGGGCGCACCTGAGGGCCTGGGGGTGTGGTCAGGACGAGGGCCCTCCCCCGAGCCTGGGGCAGCCCAGGCGGCTCAGCGGCCCCGCCCCACGGAGCGTGCGGCTGGGGATCCACCTCACCTCATCGTCCGAGGTGTCTGACTCGTCCAGGTCGTCCGACTCCAGCCACTGCACTTGGGCCTTGCTGAGCTCTGCAGGACGCAGGGTGTGGGTCAGGCCGGGGTGGGGGCCCCTGGAGCCTAGCGGATGCACAGGCCTTTCTAGCAGGCCAGACTAAGAGTGGCAACTGCAGACGACACTGAGGCACCGAGGGGCCGAGTAACCTCCCCAGTGTCTCCGGGACCCTCTGCTGCGGCCCCACCTGCTGGGCTATCCCAGGCTTGGTAGCTGTGTGACGGGGAGCTCAGTACATGCCCTGAAGCCCTAATTGCTAGGATGGTCTTCCCTTCACTGCCTATGATCAGCGATGTGCCTGCCCTGGGCCCCCAGCTCTTTTCTGGGACTGCAGCTGGGGTGCCAAGCCCTAGACCCAGGGTTTGGCAGAGCAGGTCCAGGGGGCTGAGCTGGACCCAAACCGCTTCCTCGGCGGCCACTGACCACGGCCCCTCCCGTCCCACTACCGCGCCAGGTGCTCCTGACCCCAGGCACTCATCCTACCTGGGTGGCCATCAGCATCGGGCCGGTGTGGGTGGGGGGGAGGTTTTGGTCTCCCCCTAGCTTCATCTCCCGTCCCGCTTGGAGAGGGCACGTTGGGGTGGGGCCCTGGAAGAGCTTGGGAGGGATCCTGGGGGCGGAGCGAGGAAGCAGCTGAATTCATCTGAGCCCTGCCCCCAGCCCAGCCTTGGGCACAGCCTAGCAGGCTCTGGCTGACTGCAGCTGGAGGGTAGCATCGCCTCTAGCGTGAATCAGGCAGCCAGGCTGTGTCACTGGGGACCGACCTGACGGAAAGAGGGGGGAGCACGGCCTGGGCCTGGCTGGATGCCGGGCCTGGGTTGGAGGCGCGTGGAGGCCGAGAACAGGGGTGGGCCCCTTACCGCAGGACTTGGGGGTCCTTCTGCCTCTGGAGCTCTGGCTCCCTTGGTGCCATTGCTGAGTCCCCAGGGTACAGGCTGGGCAGGCGGCTCTGCTCCGTGGGGCGGCTCTGGGCTGGGAGTGTGGGCAGCTGGGGGGCTGAGTGACCCCGGCTGGTCAGGAGGCTTGGGGGCATCCCGGCCCCGGCCGCGCTCCGAGAGGTCCAGGGGCTTGTCTGGGACATAGTCCTGTGTGGCTGTGGCTTCCTTTCCCCTGGGGCTACCTGGGCCGGTGGGCTGTGTGTGTCCCCCTCCGGACAGGGCTGCCTCGCCCTGGGGGCCTTCTGAGTCAGAGCTGACTGGTGGGGAGGGTGGGGTGCCCCCCGGCGGAGGCGGGCCCCTCAGCCTGGCACTGCCCATCCGCCCCTGTGCCCGCAGCTGCTGTCCCTCCAGCCGAGGGTGTCGCATGTCCACTGGGCCCCCCGGGAGGCCCAGTGGGCCCATGGGCTCCTCCCAGGCCTCTGCCTCTCCAGCCTTCAGGCCCTGGGGCCGGGGGCCGCTGGGGGCTGAGGCGGGGACTTGGGGGCCGCCGTGGGGGCTCTGAAGGTGCAGGGCCAGGTGGCGGTTCAGGAGGCAGAGGCGGTCAGCCCGGAGGGAGCGCTTCAGGGACTCATAGGTCATGACCGGGTGCCGGGCGGCCCGCAGAAAGCTGCAGGGAGAGGAGAAGCCCTGGGTTAGCCCCCATTTCACAGCCCGGCTGCCCCAGCTCGCAAGGCAGGCCCGCGCGCACGGTCGTGGAGGGGCCAGAAGTGACCTGGGGCCCAGGGCGCTGAGGAAGGAGCTGCACACGGAGATCTTTCTCTCTTCCGGGCCTTAGCTGCCTGCTCCGGCCCCGGCCCCTGTGTCCCGACCACACGATGCTCTCAGACACTGAGGATGGTCGGTCTTACACCACTTCCGAGAGGGTTCCCGGGGCTCAGTCCCCATCTGCTACCCCCACACCTCCCTCCCCTTGTCCTGGCCGCCTCCTGAAAAGTGGGACCAGATTTGGAGACCGGGCAGTCTGCTGGGGTGGCGGTGGCAGGCAGGGCCTCACCTGTCCAGGGGGAGGCTGTGCTCATTGGGTGGGCTGGGGGGGCTGCTCCCGGTGAGCGGCAGTGCGGGTGTCCCGTTGGTGGAGCCCCGGTCAGCAGAGCATGCCTGGGACCCAGGCCGCACCACGGCAATGGTCCCGTGCAGCTGGTTGGAGATCCGCTGGGGGCTCTGCGCCGGGTGGACGCGTCAGCCTGGGCGGGGGCGGCTGCCGGCCTCTGCCCTTGTTCTCTGTGACTTTGGGCAAGTTAGCCGCCCGCTCTGAGCCTCGCCTCCACCCAGCAGTCCCTGGCTGGCCCACCTGCCACGTGGGGCTGGGCGCCGTGCCCGGCACAGAGCCTGGGGCTGCCTGGAAGAGGGGAGCAGGCTTGGGGGCCTTCGTGCTCACCGTGTCCGGGGCCCACGTCTCGGGCAGGCTGGCGCTTGGGGAGATTCTGGCTACTGGAGGTGTCCTGTACCCCGTGGACTTTTCTGTGGGAGGAGAAGCAGTGGGCAGGGCCGGTGAGGAGGCACTCGGAGGGGTGGGCAGCTCCGTCCTCCAGCCAGAGGGCTCCTCAGTGGTGCCCAACTTTCTGGCCTCTTGTCCCTCACGGCACCTCCCCTCTGGGGACTCCCACCTGGATGGTCGTCCTCGGCCTCCTCATGGCCTCCCGATGTCTTCTCGATGGCGGCCTTCCGAGCGCCCGGGGAGGGGAGTAGTAGGGGTGAGGGGGGGTCTGAGGCACCCTCCCTGTATTGGGGCTTGAGCCTGACTCCGGAGGGGAGACAAAGACAGGGAGGGTGAGCAAGGGCGGTGCCAGGACCAGGAAGGCCAGGGCGCACCCTCCTGGGGGACAAGCCACCCCTGCGGGGACACTCAGGTGACCAGGAAAGCACTCGCTCTTGACATTGCCTGAGACTCCGCCGTCCATGGCTCCACAGGGCTAAGACCTTGATGGCTGCCGCGGGTGTTGGGGACCCAGCTCAGTTTCTAGGGTGTCCCCCAGGCCCCCACTTGTTGGACTATGAGAGGTTAGAAGTCTGTGCCGTGGGGATGGCCTGTGGGGACCCCCCGGGGTCCTGTGCCCTCCTCTCTGCACCAGTGGCGGGGGCCTCCCGTGGAGGGGGTTTGGGGAGTGTGGGTGCTCACCTCCCCCACTCACCGTGGGCCCCGAAGCCGCTTTATCTCCTCCTTCAACGTCTCGTTTTCCCCCTGCAGGCGGTTCAACTCGTTGGCTGCAAAATGCGCTGATCAGTGAAGAACTCGGGGAGGAGAGGCAGGGCGGGGACAGGGTCCCCACAACACCAGGGAAGTCCCCCTCCTTGGCCTGTCTGCCAGCTGTGACTCCAGCACTCGGCCCGGGGTCTGGCAGCCCACAGGTGCCCCGTAAGTGCTTGCTGTGTGAGTGCGTGGTTGGACGCTACTGAGTAAACGGCACCAGGCTGTGGAGGCCGTCAAAAGTGGTGGGGACCCCCCCCCCGCCCCCCGCAACGAAGCTTGTCCCTGGGGCGCCCCCTGGGGGACAGGCGGCTTGTCCTCCTCATTGGCAGGTGGGGGCTCCGGACTCTGTGGGACTGTCCTCATCACAGGAAGGAGGGGTTGCGTCCCGAGGTCGGGGGCACCCCCAGCCCAGGTGACCGACCAGTGAGGGACATGCCGGGGCCCGCTGGGCCTTTTTTGTATCGCTGTCTGTTTCCCCGAGACCCCCGTGTCAGGCCGAGCAGGTCCTGGGGGTCCCGGGACCCCCCGGGGGGGGGCGACAGAGAGGTGCAGGGTAACGGGCCAGGGCTCACTGAGGAGGACGGGGGGGGGGGATGGGGTGGGGCAGAGCAAGGTGCAGGGTGACAGGGGCGGGGCTCACTGAGGAGGACGGCGCGCTGCAGGTTCTGGAGGAGGGACTTCTCGAACTCCTGCTGCTTCTTCCTGGCCAGCTCCTGGGTGACCATGCAGCGGTCGCACAGGCCAGCTCGCAGCCTGCGGTGTGGGGCGGGGGCGAGAGGCCGCTCTCAGGACGGAGACCGGGGCCCCCAGAGGGGGCTGGGACCCTCGTTGCCCTGCTCCGGGGACGCGGCCCTGCCTTCCGCTGACCGCGGAAGCCCCGGCACGTGGGCTAAGCCTTCCCTGTTCTGCCGAGCGTGAGAAGGAGCCGCGGAAGTGCCTTTTACTCAGGGCTCGGCGGCACCGCCCGGCTCAGTCCCCCAGCGCGCGAGGCCTCCCGGCGGTCCGCTTGCCCTCCCGCCCCACCCCTGTCCACTCACCTGTTCTCCAGCACCCGCACGTTCTCCTTCAGCGCCTTCTGCTGCTCCCTGAGCTGGTGGTTCTTGGCGCAGAGCTCTTCCACCCTCTGGGCGTCCCTGTGGGGGGCGAGCCGAGGCGCGGGTTCTGCTCTGCCCGGGGGGGGGGGGGGGGGGGGGGGCCCCTCCCGCCGGGGCGAGTCCCGGGCTGGGTCCTGCGGGGTGCACCTGCTGGGAACGCTGGTAGAGCCGGCCTCACGAGGGCGGTGCCGGCCCAGCGGCCCAAACGCGGGCGTTCGTGGCCACCTTGGCGACCGGCCGCGTCCACGCGCCGCTGGCGGTGGCACAGCAGTGCGGCCGTCTGTGAAGTGGCGATGCGAAAAGCTGCCCCGCGGGCCCTGGGGGTCTCACTGTTGGTGCCCTGGGTGCCCCGAGCGGATACGGCTTGCCCCCCCCCCCACCGGAGGGCCCCTGTTCGCTCGGCGGGGCTTGGAGGTTCCAGTCCTGGCTGCAGCGGCTACTCGAGGCCACGGCTTCGGACCGGTGACTCAGCCCCGCCCCCAGCCCCGAGGCTCAGTTTCCCCTTCTGCATCACTGGATGGGGGCAGCGTTAGCACCCTGGACTGTGGTCATTGTGTTTCCCACTGGGTTCCCACTGGGCCGGGGTCTGTCCTGACTCACCGGCATCTCTCGGAGTTCAGCTCTAGGAGTCTATTCTGCAGACCTAGGGGAGCCAGGAAAGGGGTGGGGGTCACCTCCTGTCCCTGGCCGTCAGGCAGGGCCCTCTGTGGACCCCCGCCGCCTGCCTGGACCCCCTCACTGATTCCCCAAGGCCATCCCACCGGGCCGAGTCCTTGAGGGGTGTTTTCTGGGGGCACAGCCAGTGTGGAAATAAAACCCGCTCTCTGGGGAAGCCCTTGCCACTGGGCTGGAGTCTGACTTGGGCCCACGCAGTCCCCACCTCTCCAGGTCACCGGGGAAGAGATCCGGGCCCCTCGGGCCCTCAGGGTGGTGTGTGAGGGCTGTGGGCCGGCCGAGAGTGAGGGGAGTACGCTGGCCCCAGCCCCGTGATGGGGGGTGGAGTGGACAGGCCTGTGGGCTGGGGCAGATCTTGGCCTCGGGGGTCCTGTCGGGGAGCAGGATTTCAGCTCTAAACCCTGCAATGCTCTGGATGGGCCTCCATCCATCCCTGGAGGTGGGCAACCACACGGCTGTGGGCCGCCAGCACCCCTGCCCCGCCCTGGGTGAGGGGCTCATCTCAACCCAAGCGTCTGGCTTTCTGTTGGAGGCCTGGCTTTTTATTTCTGCTCTGCTGTCGGCTGACCCTTTGGGAGAACACCTTCCAGGGCCACACTCAGGGATGCTGATCTGAGGCTGGGCGCCTGCCTCCTCTGGGCTCTGGGTCAGGACTCCCCGTCTGGGCCTGGAAGGCAGGGCCCCCAGGTCTGGCTAGATTTGGAGGTTCGTGGAGGAGCATCCTGACCCGGCCCAGGTGAGGGCTGTGGACACCCGCCCCCCGTGGCACTCACCCCGGACCTCGTTCTCATGGACGTCCTTCAGCCTGTTCAGTGACTCCATGAAGCTCTCCATGGCTCCCGAGGGCTCTGGCCCAGGCCCCTCTGTGCTCAGGGTACAGGGATGGCCCCCTGGCCTCTACCGCCCCTCTGTCCCCAGCCTGTAGAGGAAGGCGTGGGGAGAGGTCACTCTGGCCGGGGCAGGGTCTGTGTATGCAGGCGCAGATCCGCAGAAACACACGCACCGGCCTCGTCTGCCCAGGGAAGCGGGCCCCGTACTGAGAGGCCACAGGGTCCTGAGGAGGGGGCAGGAGTCCCACTGACTGCTGGCCCCACCCCCTCCTCCCCACAGGTCCTCAGAGGTACTTGGTTGGGCCGTGCACACCTTGAGGGTCCACTGCCTGAGGTCAGAATTGAGGGGCCCCGGGGGCTGGGGCCTGGATGCCCTTGCCCTCCCTCCCTTCCAGGCCTTTCTGGGCCCCGGGCAGCCTGGAGAGGTCTCTGGCGGGCGGGCAGCTGGGAGGAGTGGGCTCACAGGGCCGTGGGTTCCCATGCCACGCCCCACCTCCCCTCGCCTGCCGCTGCCCTTGTGGCCACAGATTGGTCCCAGGCCCGGGAGGCTGGGCCACAGGTCAGGAGGCTGGGCCAGGCCTGGTCTGCAGTGGCTCCCGGCACCCATTACATGCTCTGTTAACCCGTGAGCTGGTTGCAACATGCAGAGCCCTTCTGGGAAGGTCTCTCTTCTAGGTGCTTCTCTGAGGGAAGGGGGCACTGCCAGTTGCTGGAGCGAGTGCGGGCCTCCGACCCAGACCTCTGCTCTGGGCCGCCACGCGTTCAGGCTGCACTCCGTCCTGGGCCAGGCGGGGCGCCGTGCACGCCCTGTGTGTGTGTGTGGTGTGCGCACTGCACGCGTGGTATGTGTGTACGTGTATGTGCGTGTACTGTGCACGAGTACTGTGCGCACCCGTGTACTGTGCACGAGTACTGCGCGTGTGGTATGTGCCCGTATGTGCGTGTGCCATGCTGTGTGTGCGTGTATTAAGGGGTGCTGAGGCCCCAGCGCCCCTTCTCCCTGAGTTCGCCCCGAGTAATTGTGGATGGTCATCTGGACTCTGGCCTGTGTTTACCCAGGCTGCTGCCAGCCCCGCGGGATGGACGAGGCCCCGCCAGACAGACTCTTCCCAGGTGCACCTGGGGCTGGACCCCACCCTCTTCCTCTGGATCTCACCTCCAGGCCAGGGGAGGTGGCCTCTTCTGGGCTTCAGCCCAAGGAGCCCTGGGGTCCGTTGGACCCCGCAAGCAGGTGGCTGAGCTCCTGGTGCTCCTGGCCCCTCTCCTGCTGGCATCCCACAGCCGCCTCTCAGCCTCCTACATCCGCCCGGACCCCACCTTCCCTCTCCTGCTACGCCCACGGGGGCCCAAGTCACCCCCCTTCCCATGGGGACACACTCTCTGCACAGCACTGGGCCCTTCGAGGCCCTCGAAGCCTCCGCTCAAAGCTGCCCGTGGCCCCGTCACACCAGGCTGTGCCCGAGTCCTTGCCCTGGCGGCCCAAGGGAGCGCCGTCTCATCCCGTTTGCGCTGACGATATGCACACGAGTGTTTGCAGCAACACCCACCGAACAGCCCCCCGCTGGGAACGCCCACGCGCCACTGCCAGTGTCCCTGCTGGGAGGGGTGGCGGCTGCCCCCAGGGGCCGTCATGCTGTGCCACCGCATGATGGGAGCCGGCCCGGAAAGCCGGCCCGACTGGCGATTCCTGCTCACAGAGCACAGAAGGGGCACGATGCTCTGAGCGCTTGGAGTTGGGGGTGGAACCCAGGAGTGTCCTTGACTGTGACCCCAAGAGAACCCAGGGGTCGGGGCCAGCCGGAGGCTTCTGAAGCTGCCTGAGGGAGACTGGACCGTGGAGTGTGGCTCTCAGCAGCCTCTTTGGACCTGAGGTCAAGCATCAAAGCACCAGGGAGCCTCGGCCAGAGGACGCGGTGACATCCACTGGCCTGCACTGGCTGTGGGAACCCACTGAACAGGGCTGGCCGCAGGTGCTGGGATGCTGGGGCCCCTTAGCTTGTTCTGAGGGCCCGCCTGGGCTCTGGGCCACCCCCAAGTGATGGCCAGGGGCACGGGGGTGGCTGCTCGGTGGCTGTGTGTTGAGTGGGGATGACAAGAGTTTAGGAGGGGCCCTACCTCGAGGCTGGGGGCTGGAGCTCACCTGGTGAGGTTAGGAGACAAGACCCGAGATTCTCGGGGCCGGGAGAGGCCAGTGCTCGAGCGAGGCATTAATGCCAGTCCCGGCCTGCTGTCCAAAGGGGGAAACCGAGGCCCAAAGAGATCACGTCATGCTCCCCAGCCACCCGGGAGGAAGTGGAGCTGGGGTTTGAACCGGCTCCGGGGTCCGTGGATGCTGTGCCCTGCCCCGCGCGCACCGCTGGCTCGTTCCCCTGTGGCCCCGCGGTGCTGGCTGGGGGGCTTTTAATCGTGCAGCAGGGCCCCCGGAGCCACGCAGTGAGCAGGGGCCTCTGCGGACTCAGGAGGCTGGGCGAGGAGCGCCAGGCAGGGGCTGAGTCGCGGTGCTTGAAATTCCACCCAGACCCGCCAGACAGGCCCGCGCCTGGTCCACAGGGAGCCGCCCGAGGGAGCCTCTGGTGCCCATAGGCCTGGGAGCAGCCCTGCACCCTGAGCCTGAGCGGGAGGTGGGCCAGGGTCCCCACGACGACACCAGGGTGCCGACGCAGGGCCGGTGGACCCCGTTCCCCCCACCTCAGGGCCCCTCAGGCCCCACCTGACGAGAGGAGATGGTCTCTTGCACGCGGGGCAGGGCATAGCAGCGACCCAGGGCAGGTAGTCCTGGTAGCTGGAAATAGAGCTGGAAGGGATGCATCATGCGGCAGCCTCCCCTCCCCTCCCCTCCCGCCCCTCCCCTCCCCTCTCATCTCCTCCCCTCTCCCGGAGAGGCCCAGAGCCATCCAGCTCACGGGCGACAGTGTTGCAGGGATTGTGTGACCTCCCCGGGGGGGCAGGTGACAGCGCATCTGGCTAAGGCAGAGTAGACAGACTCTGGGGTAGACCCTGTCCTGGCCTCCACTCTCCTGGAGGGGGGAGGGTCTAAGGAAGGGGCGGGAGGTGGAGGCAGGTGGTCCCCACCTGCCTGGAGCCAGCTCTCCCCAGCAGCTGCTCCGTGTTTTGCTGGGAGTGCCCGCAGGTGGGGGGCTGGGCCCCGGTCTCTGGGCCCGGGTGGCCTGTGCACAGGAGGGGGTGGCCTGAGTCGCTGGACGGGGTGCGATGGGGACGGGGGCCTGAGCTCTGCTCCTCGGGGCCCGTGGACACTCTGGACGCCTGTACCGGAAGGTCTCTGCTGGGGCTGAGCCCCCGGAAGGAGCAGGCTCCTTTCTATCTATCTAGGGACAGCTGTCCAGGTGACACCTTCCAGAGGACGCGTGTCCAGGCAATGCGCGTCCAGCCGAGGACCTGGCAGTGGAGTGCTCAGCTAAGTGCAGACGGAGACCCTGTGTCCACGGCCCGCTGTCCCTCCACCAGCACCTCCCTCACGTGGCCCCCCAGATGGCTGATAGTGCCACGTACGGGGGCGCCTCCTCTCTCAGACAAGCACGCATCCCACTGCCACAAAGACCCTTCGCAAGAGGGCAAGATCCCCCGGCCCCAAGTTCAGGGGACAGGCCTCAGACTCCGCCAGGTGCACACCTGCGTCCTTGGACAGCTGTCCAGTGGGTGGACGCTTCGGGTCCCCTGGGTCTTCGTGGCTGTGTCCAGGGGAGGTGCCATCCGGCCCCCTCGCACAGAAGAGAGTGCCGAGGCCCCAGGAGAGGGCCGGCTACACACACACGGGAGCCCCCTGACCTTCCGAGAAGGTGCTGGGCGTCCGGGTCTGCAGACTCAGGGCTGAGCCTCAGCATAAGAGGCTCGAGTGTCTCCATCCACCCTCTCTGGGGGGCCTCGGTGGTGACGGGCAAAGCCTCTTCTGTGGCAACTTTGGCCAAGTCGCCCGCCTGGCTGTGCCTCCGTGTCCCTGTCCCTGACACAGACGGTGGGCATGTATCTTGACCTGGGCTCCCGGGGGCACCAGGGGCCTTGCCACCTCGGGCTGTCGGGTCTCCTTGGGTGCGGTGGGAGCCCCGGGGATCGGGCGGCTGGCTGGCGGTCAGGGGCCAGCCTGGGCGCCGGGCACCTGTCGGGAGCTTCCCGTGCAACGACTCATTGGGTCTCACGCTCACCCACGGAGTAGCTGTGGCAACCCCATTTTATAGTCGAGGAAGCTGAGGCTCGGAGTGAGGTCCCCAGCTTGCAAGGGACGAAGCCAGGGCACAAACCCATGGCCTGGGTCTCCTGATAGCTCCTGGGCCAGTTTATGCCCAGAGGGGCGTCACTGCCCGGTGGTCTCTAACATCACCTGTGCCACACGTGTGTGACGCCCGCACGCACACAGGGAGGCGACGGCATCCCGACAATATCCTAACACGCCTTCCTGCACACCCCGACACACAAACCCCACGCACGCGGTGCCGCCCTCAGTCACCCGCCCGGCCGCACACGCAGCCCTGCACAGGCCCGGGGAGAGCCGCACGCACCGATGCACGCGCACAGGTCCGTGTAGCCGCGTACCCCACGTGTGCACACACGCACGCACGCACGCACGCTCAGGGGAACAAGGCAGGTGTGCGCTTGCTTGGCGGGCTGAGGTTTTGCTTTGCGGCTCAGGTAACAGCGGGCCCTGCAACCTGACTCCGGGAGGATGGGCTGGCCCTCTGTGGCTGCGCCTTCCTGGGCTTCCTCCCCGAGGCCTGGTCAAGGGAGACTGCGCGGGACGCGCGTCCCTGTTTGTGGCTGCTTTTCGGGGGCCGCCGAGTGTCCCAGGGTGCCCAGCACTGCACCGGAGGGGGGGGTGGCGCTGCGTACGACCCCCGCCCCCATGGCTGCACCCCTCTGCCCCGTGGGGGTCCAGGCGGTGGGGCAGGTCCAGGATGCGGTGCCGGCCAGCGGCCCATTCCTGGTGCCCCTGGATCCCCACCAGATGACGACTTCCCAGAGTTCTCTGCACCCCGTCCCTCTGCCCAGGAAGCCCACTGGGCCTCCTCCCCCGGCCCCCTCGGCCAGGGGCCCCAGGGCAGGTGGCTGCGCCTCTAATGCCCGTCAGGCCGACCCCCGCTCCTGCTCAGGGAGCAGGGGCTGGGCACCCCAGGGACCCCAGCCCCCTCCTTTCCCTCCCCCGTTGTTGGAGCTGCGAACCCTGGGGTCCCCGGGTACTCACATGGTCCTTCGCTGCAGCGACCTCCTGCGACCTCGGGCCGAGCCCCAGCGCTCCCCACCTGAGGGAGACAGAAGTGAGCAGTGTGTGAACTTGCACGGGCAACAAGGCACAATTTTGGCCAAACCCGCCGGACAGGTTCTGGGTTCTCTGAGCAGCAAGGAGGCCGAGACTGCCCCAAAGCTGCCAAACGGGCTCTGCCTTCGAACAGAAAGTGGCAAAACGGGTCGGGGCTGAACCACACAGACCCGGGATTGTTTCCCATAATTACCGCGGGGCCAGTTAACAGGGAGAATCCGGGGGCCTGGGCCGTGAGGGGAGGGGAGCGGAGGGGGCTGAGGTGGGTGGGGGCCAGAGGCCCGCGGTGTCCCTTTTTTGCCTCGCATCCTGGCTCCCCACGGGCTGACCTTTCCGGCCTCGGTTTCCCGTCCGTACGGCGGGGATAATGGGCGCAGGCATGTTCCTCCCAGAGGTCAGGAGACGGAGATCCAGACCTGTGGTCGCAAGTGTCCCTGCTGCGTCTGGGGAGCCCCTGCGTGGTGGGCGCTCCCAGAGGGCCGGGTGTCCCAGGTCAGGGGCATCTCTGGGCCTCCGGGCAGGTGGAGGTGCTCGGTGAGGCTGGGCCCGGGCGGGGGGCTGCTGCGGTGGGGAGCTCTCCTGCGTTTGTTCTCTGTGCTGGGACGTCGTGGCCACGCTCGTGCAGAAACGGGCCGGCCTCTGCTTGCCCCATGACGCGCCCCCTGCACCCCTTGTCCTGCACCCCCTCGCTCCCCCTCCACACGTCCCCTCCATGCTCCCTTGCCCCCGCCCCCCACGCTCCCCTCCCCACACCCCTTCCGGGCGTCCTCAGGGCCCCACAGGAGCACCAGCCTCCCCCAGGGGCACTGAGTGCGCTCCAGGGAGACCTCAGGGCGAGAGGAGGAGGCCCGGGCTCCAGGCCAGGAGACCTGGTGAGGTCCCGGGAGGCACTTCCTGCTCCCTGGTGAGGCCCCGTTGGCGGCGGTGGCCGGGCCCCGGGATCTCAGAAGGGGCTGGAGGTCAGCCAGGGCGATCCCAGGCTCTGGCTGGACCCTGGAGCTCCGTGGACGCCTCTGCACAAGGCCTCCCACCGGCCCTCCCGTCGGGGCCCATGCGTCCGCGTGCTGCCAGGCGCGGATCTGTGTGTGTGTGCGTGAGGGAGGGGGCGTGGGGACCGTGAGCGGATGTGCTTGGCCGTGGCTCCGTGAGCTGCCCCACACCTTGTGCGTGTTCACCTGCGCGTGTGCACACGTGTGGTGCGTTCTCTCGCGTGGGCGTGTGGCCGTGTGCGTGGTGGGAGTCAGACATGCGGGCTCTTGAGGCGGCTTTGCCTGTGTGTGTTGGGGTGGGGTGTCCCCGGGGGGGGGGGAGGGGAGGGGCCGAGTCAACCCCTCTCCCTCCGCGCTGCTGAGCCTCAGACCGTCCGGGGTCAGCTTGGCCGTGCCCCGCTCCCCCTCCCCCACCTCGGCCAGGTTTGAGTCCTGACTCTGCGCCCCCCTCCCCCGCCTTCCCCCGGAGGGCTGAGCCATCTTGGGCCAGTCACCCAGCCTCTCTGAGCCGGGGCCTGCTCCGCCGGGCGGAATTTGTGACGGTGGCTGGGCCAGGGTCTGCCCCAGGAGGCGCACCCCGTGCCGGCCAGCGGGTGGGCAGGGGCCCTGGCCGGACCACGTTAGTAATCAAACAACAGCTGTAAGTTTCCAGAAGGTAGACACATCCGCCCCACAACCTTGTGACCCTGTGACGCTCACACCGCCAAGTTCACGATCGCCCAACCGTGCATCGCCGGGCGTGTGGATAACCCGTCAGCGGGCTGCGCTCACCAGTGGCCAGGAGGGACGGTCCCCTAACACCCAGGGATGTGGACGAAAGTCAGCATCTTGTGGGCGAGGGCTGCTGCAGCCCAGAGGGACGGCGTTATGCAAAGTATACCTCAATAAAGCTGTTTTGTTTTAATAGACTTTCTGTTTTTTAATTTTTTGTTTATTTATTTTTGAGAGAGAGAGAGAGAGAGAGAGAGAGAGAATGTGAGTGCAGAGGGGCAGATACAGAGGGAGACACAGAATCCAAAGCGGGCTCCGGGCTCCGAGCTGTCGGCACAGAGCCCGACTGGGGGGCTCGAACGAACTCACCAACTGTGAGATCACGACCTGAGCTGAAATTGGATGCTTAACTGACTGAGCCTCCCAGGCACCCCTAAATTAATAGACTTTCTTTGTTAGAGGAGTTTTAGGGTTCCCAGCAAAACTGAGAGGGAGGCACAGAGATTGCCCACAGACCCCTCCCCCTGCAGACTGGACACTTGCTTGGATGCACCATGGCCCTCAGAGTCCACAGTACGTTAGGGTCGCCCTTGGTGTTGCACGTGCTGCGGATCCGGAAACATACGGTTAGTGTCACACAGAGTGTTTCCACGGCCCTAAAATCCCCTGTGTGCCTCCTACTCATCCCTCTCCCGGCAGACACTGACCTCTTTACTGCCTCCAGAAGCTTGTGCCTTTTCCAGAAGCTCATCCAGGTGGAGTCAGTGTGCAGACTTTCGGATTGGCTTCCTGCACGTAGTGATGTACCTTTAGGGTTCTGCCCTGTGTTTTCACGGCTTGGTAGCTCGTTTCTCTCTCTCTCTCTTTTCAGTTTATTATTTATTTTGCGAGAGAGCTAGCCCAAGGGGAGGAGGGGCAGAGAGAGAGAGAAGGAGGGAAGAATGTCGAGCAGCCTCCTGGCCATCGGCGCAGAGCCCAGTGTGGGGTTCCATCTTGCAAACCGAGATCACAACCTGAGCCGAAACGAAGACTCGGGCACAATAGACAGAGCCGCCAGGCGCCCCATCTTCTTGGTGCTGCCTAAATCCCGCTGCGTGGACAGGCCATGGGGCGCTTACGCGTCACGCACCGAAGGGCATCTCGGACGCTCCCGGGTGTTGGCCATCACGAAGACGGCCTCTGTGAGCCCCCGCGTGCGGGTTTTCCGTGGACAGAAGTCCCCCGTCCTTCAGGTAAAATGGGACCATTGCTGGACTGAGCGGCGAGGCGGGGTTTCGTTTTGTAAGAACAAAGTCGATCTGTAGGAAACTAAACCGCTCTTGACGCAAGGACGTGTGACTATCCCGCCGCCCACGTGGTCACCCAGCGGCGTCGGCCCCTGGCCCCTTCCCTGGTTGCTGGGTGGACACGGCCCCAGCCCGGCCTCGGGGCAGAACACCCGTGCTGGGCACCGGCCTCATTGTCCCTGTTCGCCCCGCCCGAGGCCCGATTTCTTTCGGGAGTCGTCCGGTTTCGGGTGTGGCCCCTGGGCTGCAGGGAGGACACAGCCCCCGCCCTCACCTCTGGGAGGTAGGTAGCTGGACCTGACATCACCGAGGGAACCCTGTCACCCCCCTCTGCACAGTGTGTTGGCACGGTGGTGGCTGGCTACTGGGGGACAAGTAAGTGTCCCCTGTTTTGCACTCAGGGCCCCCTGTTCCTACCGTTTCGCCGGAGTGGTGACAACCTCTGTCCCCGAATGCCGTGACCAGAGTCCCTTCGTGCCCCCTCCCCATCTCACGGGGAGGCGGAGGCCAGGGAGCGGGGTGTACCAGCTCGTGAGGGATCCGAGCCCGCTCTGTCTGAGAGCAGCACCTGTGCCCCCAACACGATGTGGCCTCTCCGCACGGATGGAGAGTCAGGTCCTGGGGCGGGTCCTCCCCTGGGCGGGGTCCTGCTCTGTCATCTCTCTCTAACTCTTCCTCCCCGCTGTGTGTGCCCAAGTCTGTCCCTGGACGTTCCCGGCGTGGGGTCCGTGAGCGGCCTTGGAGGCCTGAGGGGGGAGAGTGGGGGATTCACAAAGGGGGGGGCCGGTGACACAGGACTGGGACACACCGGTGAAGGTGCAGGGCCAGAGGGCACATGTGCGTGGGGAGGCCTGGAGGGCCCATGAGGTCAAAATGGGCTGGGAGGTTAGTGGGGAGAGGGTGACGTGGTCCCTTCCCGAGACCTGGAGGCCACGGGAAGCCGTGTCTTCCCGCCTCCCTGCTCCATTGGGCTGGGTGTTGGGAGCCCTAGATCCTGAGGCCGGCTGTCTCTGATCCACCGGGAGACTCTGGCTCACGCCTCAGTTTCCCCAGCCATCTGCCCGGGAAGGGTGGATCCGTTTGGCCGACGTGAAAGTCCCAGCGGCCCGCAGACACAGGAGACCCCCGTGGAATGGCCCAGCTGGGCTGGGCGGCCCCCGGGGACATCTGGGGACCTTCCTTGCCGGTGCACCGAGCCGAAGACACTGGCAGGCCAGCCGGCAGCTTCGAGGAGCAGCCGGCAAAGGTTCTCCGGGGGCAGAGGAGAGAGGACAGGGAGCAGGCCAGCCGGAGGCCACTCTCCCGCCCACTCCTCCTGCTGGGGGGGGGGGGGGGTTGCTGAGCCTCAGTTTACTCATCTGCAACCAAAGACAAAGGTGTGCAGATTGAATGAGATCACATCCTGGCATTCGTTCCTTCGTTTCACTCATTCATTCGTTCCATGCTTTCTGAAACCCTAGGTGCTGGGTGCTGGGGGCCGGGGGTGTGACGAACTATCTGGGCGGCAGCCCCCCTCGGGCGGCACGACGCCCAGGCCCCCAGCAAACGTGACTGAGACCGGAGACCCTTCCTTTGCCACCCGGTAAACTGACCAGCTGGAAACCGAGGCCCGGTGACCCGTGCAGGGGCGGCAGGGGGTCAGGAACAGCTCCCAGAGCCCAGCGCAGGGCTCTTCGGGGCAGGGAGCCCTCCCCCACAGCTGAGGGGCAGGGGCCGCAGAGCCGGGACCCCGGACCCCCCAGCGCTGCTTCCTGAGGCTGCTGGGGGCACAGTGCTTGCCCAGGGGTGAGGGGCGGCGCCCCCAGGCTCTGTCCCTGGCTCTGGAGGGCTGGGACATAAGGCTTCAAAGGCCTCTGCAAATGCAGCTTGAAAAGCCCAGCCGTCCTGCTGTTTGTGCTGCTGGATTGATAGATGGGGGTGTGGGCATTGGCCCCACATAAATGGCTCAGCTATGAATGTGGCCCTGTAGAGGGGGGGCTCCGGGGACAAGGCAGTTATATCTGGGGCCTCTGTCCCCACCCTCGCTGCAGACAGGCTTCTGACGACCCGGCGGCGGGGTGCTGTGCGCCCAGCTTGGGCCAGGCTGCGGCTCGCGACGGGGGCAAGCGTGGACCTGGTCTGGGCAGCTGGGAGCGGGGGGCACCCCTCCACCCTCCTTCCACGTGGCCTTCGCGCTAGGCACCCGATTTTACACTTCTTTCTTGGTAGCACGGGAGCCACAAGACGGCCCCGTCTTGCAGATAAGGCCCAAGTCCCCTTTGCTGTCACCTCTCCGCTCCCCAGGGCGGCCTCGGCTCGCCCCGCCAGTGTTTCCTGCCGGGTCTTTCTCTGTGCAGCCAGCTGTCTGTGCACTTGAACATCTTGAAGGTGCACAGTTCAGTGGCCACTTTGTGCCACCCTCACTACCGTTCGATTCCAGGACATTTCCGTCGCCCCCCAGAAGGGACCCCGTGCCAGTCGGCCGTGGCTCGCCGTGTCCCCTGGCAACAGCTAAGCCGCTTTCGGTCTCCGTGGCTCGCCTGGTCCGGACTCTTCCCAGAAGCGGAATCTCACAGGACGTGATCTTCCGCGTCTGGCTTTGTTCGCTGAGCACAAAGCTTTCGAGCTCCTTCCGTGTTGGAGCGAGCGTCAGTGCGTCCCTCCTTCGGGGCTGGGTAGTATTCCACCGTCGGGCCGGGCACGGCCTGTTTATCCAGCCACCCGCTGATGGACGTTTGGGCCGTTTCCACCTTGTGGCGATCGTGCACGGTGCTGCCGCGAACACGCATCCAAGGTTTCGGTCGAACGCCTGCTTCCAGCTCTCCTGGACGCAGACCTCACGGCGGGAGCGAAGGGAGCAGCCTTGTGCTGCCCGCCAAAGGCTTCAGGACTTTCGGAGGCTCTGCAGGTTCGTGTTGTGCAGCTGATGAGAGTCCCTGACGATCTTCAGCACAACATGCCCTGCACACCCTGATGGGTTCTTGCTAAAAACAACCGTTTGTGTAACTGTTGCAGCGTTTGAAAGACAGGGCAAGGAATGATAGATGGCATATAGGGGATAGATAGGTATAGACAGGTGGGTAGACGGAGGGCTGGGTAGGTGGATTGATCTATGAGGGATGGATGCATACGCATGGGTAGGCAGATAGGTAGGTCGATAGATAGACCCATAGACAGACAGACAGATATCGACTGATAGACACATACACAGATAGAGAGACGATAGATAGATAGACAGATGATGGACATCAATGGCTGACAGACAGACACACGGATAGGTAGATGCCGGATGCCCAGGCCCTGCCCTGGAGACTGGGGGTCGGCAGGTCAGAGGTGAAGTCTGGTCAGTTCTGGAAGCACGACGTCCCTCGTTCCTCCTTAACGGCTCAATGGCACCCCTCAAGACGGGCATCTTCACTGGATTTAGCCGTTTGCCCCCCACAGACATTCCAGTTGCTTCCGCTTGCGGGGTTTGGCTCGGTTTTTGCCCATGACCATGGCTGATCCCTGCGGAAACATGAGAAGTGGGACTGGGGGGGGGCTCCCCGCCAGCGTGCTCCTGGGGCCGGCGGGCCGCACGCCGGCCCTGAGCTGGGCTGTGGAGGGAGGACGCGAGGTGCCGGGTTGGAGGATGGCACGGGGCAGGGGCAGGGGCAGGGGCAGGGGCAGGGTCCACCAGCTCAACAATCAAGGGAAACAACGTACATTGTTGGGTGTTGCTTTAATTACAATTTTTACTGAGGGGCGCCTGGGGGGCTCAGTGGCTCAAGCTTCCAACTCTTGATCTCAACTCAGGTCATGATCTCACGATTGGTGAGTTCGAGCCCCACGTCGGGCTCTGTGCTGACAGCAGGTAGCCAGCTTGGGATTCTCTCTCCCTCTCTCTCTGCCCCTCCCCTGCTCTCACGCGCACGCTCTCTCTCTCAAAATAAATAAACTTAAAAGAAATAAATAAATACAACGTTTATTGAGATAACTGTGGGGTCACCCGCAGCTGTAAGGACTGTGCGTCCTTTCCACAAAAGGTGTTGCCCCCGACCCAGTAGTTACCCCGCGTGGGCCCGTGTGTGCGTGCGTGTGTTAAATTCTACAGTATTATCTTCTCCCTGGGTGTCTGCACCCACCACCCACGTCAACAGGGAACGTTCCCGACACCCTTTGGTGACTTTCCTCTTGTCCCTTTATAACCACCTCTGCCCAGCCCGCCTCCCTAAACCCGGACGGCCACGAATCTGTTCTGCGTTTCTGAAATTTGTCATTCCAACACTATCGTATAATAGCGTATAACACTATTCGTATAACACCACCGAACACGCAGACACAGGCGCCGTGTAGACGTGGGCCTCCGTCCCCGTGGAACGCGGCCCTTGCTGCATCGCATGGTAGCTGTGTGTGAAGTTTGTCAAGAAAAGTGCTCATAATATTTCAATGCAGTACTTTAATTTCTTTTTTAAATTATTATTTGAGAGAGAGAGAGAGAGAGAGAGAGAGAGAGAGAGTGCATGCGAGCTGGGGAGGGGCTGAGGGAGAGACAGAATCCCAAGCAGACTCCACACTCAGTGCCGAGCCTAAAGCAGGGCTCGAACCCACCACCCTGGGATCGTGACCTGAGTCTGACACTCAACCGACTGAGCCGGCCAGTGCCCCTCAATGCAATGTTTTAAAAGATCAAAATTAATAGAAAAAATGCACAATGAACGGGGCATCGGGTCGTAAACAGACAGGCCTGGGGTGAGGGGAGCGGGGTGCTCGCTCTCAGGGCTGTGTAAGGGCCGTCCGATCTGCTGCAGGCTCCCGGTTGGAGCGCCGAGCACAGACCTGAGCAGCGAGGCCTCTGTTTTCTAATCTGTGGAAGGGGCTGACGGCGTGTCCACCTCTTCAGATTGCTGGGAAGACGGGGTGTCAGACACGTGGCCCGGGGCCGAGCCAGGGTGGGTGGTCCCCGTCCTCCACCTGCCATCCCGGAGATGCTCCCGCTCTCCCAGCCGGGCGGCTAGTGGCCTCCACACAGCCTTGGGTCCGATCTCTCTGGGCCGGGCCCGCCCTCTGAGCAGCCCTCCCCCTCGCCGAGCTAAGTCCCGAGCATCGGCGAGGTCTCGCCCCGAGCACCCCCTCCACGGAGCGGCCCTCCTTGACCGCGGAATGGGTCAGACCCTTTCTCGGGTTCGTGGGGCGCAGGGCTCAGTGACCGCTGCCTGTTGATTAGCAGGGTGACTTCACGATGCCGTCCCCCAGTCCTGACACCTGGCCCAGGGTGGGAGCTGCCCAGGAGATTCCACCCGGGCCGATTTTGTACGTTATTTTTTTTTTTTAACATTTATTTATCTTTGGGAGGGACAGAAAGAGACAGAGCACGAGCAGGGGAGGGGCGGAGAGAGAGGGAGACACAGAATCCGAAGCGGGCTCCGGGCTCCGAGTTGTCCGCACAGAGCCCGACTTGGGGCTTGAACCCATGAACCGCAGGATCATGACCTGAGCTGAAGTCAAGGGTCGGACGCTTAACTGCCTGTTTGGGTCTCGGGCCCGTGTTTGTGTTTGTGTTTTTGTTGCTATGTTTTACGAGTTCTTTAGGTATTTTGGATGACAGTCTTTTATCAGATGTTTCTCTGGCAAATACTGTCTCCCAGCCTGTGGCTTGTCTTCTAATTCTCCTGACAGTCTTTCCGAGAGCAGACGTCTTTAATTCTACCGCAGTCCAGCTTGCCAGCTTTCCTTCTTGGATCCTGTCTGGGCGTTGTGTCTGAAAGCTCATCGCCATCCCCAGGGTCACCGAGACTTTCTCCTGGGTTGTCATCGAGGAGATCAGGGTTCGCATTTTACTTTAAGTCTGTGACCCACTTTGAGTGAATTTTCGTGAAGGGGGTGAGGTCCGTGTCTAGATGCGTTCTTCTGCAGGTGGACGGCTGGGGGGTTCGGCCCCGGTTGTCGAAGAGACGGTCTCTGCTCCATCGTGTCGCCTCCGCTCCTTTGTCAGACGTCCGTCGACTGGGTTTCTGGGGCCTGTTTCTGGGCTCTGTTCTGTCCCACGGTCTGTGCCTTCTTCCGCCGGGACACGGCGGCGTGATTGCTGTGGCTTCGCGGTGGGCTTGACGTCGGGTAGTCCCCCTCCGGCTCTCGCGTTGGCTCCTCTGGGTCCGTGGCCTCCCGTCCATTGTCAATATCCATGAAGTGACTTCCTGAGATTTGAGTGGGATTGCAGTGTATCTCCCACACCAACTCCAGACAGACTTCCTGGGACGGAGTGAGGGCCCTGGGAGGGACAGAGGGCCCTGGGGAGGGACAGAGGGGCCTGGGGAGGGACAGAGGGCCCTGGGGAGGGACAGAGGGGCCTGGGGAGGGACAGAGCGGCCTGGGGTCATCTGCTCCCTCCGTAGCCTCAACCCCCAAGGGACAATGGGGGCTCCCATCCCACCACGTGCCACTCCTGAAAATGTTTTATTTGTTCCCATTTTGTGGTTGGAATGGGCCCAGGCCCCTCAACCTGTCGGCCAGGTGGGACATGGGCTTAGGGAGAGGGCCTGTCAGCAAAGGCCATCTTGCCCCTGAGCCAGTGTCCTGACCGGCCAGTTCTGGGCCTCCTCATCTGACTCCGGGAAGCCGAAAACTTGTTTTTCTGCTTACTCGCCCCGGATGTGACCAGCCCGGGCCAATGGCAGCCCTCCAGGGCCCCGCGTGTCTGCGCAGAACGGCCTCCGGCCTCCCGGAGCTGTGGGGATTTATACAAGCACGTAATGGGGACTGTAAATCACGGCAGGTCAGGATAAGTCGGTCCCTGGCTTTAGGAGGGGGGAGGGGGCGAGGAGGTGTCTGTGACAGGAGTGAGCCCAGCCTTGAGCTGGGCTGTCTGTTGGCACATCACAGATAATAAAACTGCATCTTCCTGCGACGCACGGGGCAGACTTGTGTCAAACCAAGATGTTGTAACTGATGCCTCGTGACCAGGAGCGTCCCGTCAGAAGGCCACGGTCCATGCACCACGCATCCCGCACACATCATAAAGATACAGTAATGGTACATGTGTCTTTAGAGAAATACTAATATTGTTGTTTTACGAGAGACAAGAGTTGAAAATATTAAAAGTCAGAATTTTATGGCCTAAAAAGAAAGTTAAATAATGAGGACGTGGGAAGGGAGATCAAAATATCTGTCACTGTTGGTCCCAGTGTCCTGGAGACAGGACGGGGAGGCCGACTTTGACGGACAGGCCGGCCTCCGCAGCCCCTCTGTGAACCTGCGGGTGGGCGGGCGTCTCCTCCCCCAGAAGGGCTTGAAGATTCGTCCAGAGAATTGCAGGCCTGGAGAGAGGCTGGGCACGTCCCGGGGAGGGCCGAGCCCAGGGTCCCTCTGGCTCTGGGCCTGGACGGGGATGTCCCGGCGGCGGCTAGCTTTACCCCAGATCTTTCCAGAAGGACATTCTCCTGGCTCCCACGTGCACCCTGTTGGACGGTCACACGCCACGGTGCAAGGCTTACAGCTTCATGTTGTGAATCAGCTTGAACGACTCCCTGCAAAGGAGCAAATTAAGGGTCCAGGGAAGGTACTGCGGATGCTCAGGGGGCCAGGTGGGTTCCTGCCAGTCCCTGGACCCCAGGGGGCTGTCCCCGGTGGACGCCAATGAGCACCAAAGACCGGCGATAGGTTCGTCGGCTGTGGCTGAGCCCCCACCCCGGGACTTTGCTCCACCCGGGTTCTGCCAGTGACAGTCGTGAGCTCTGTTCACAGCTCTCTGGGCCCCAGTGGGAAGGCCCCCCATGTGTGCCCCGGGGTGTGCCCCTGACCCAGGGTCAGGCTCCTCTAGAACTTTGCTCAGATTTTTTTTTTTTAAAGGTGACATTCCCATGGTTTAAAGTTAACCATTTCATTTCTTTTGATGTTTTTACATTCATTTATTTATTTTGAGGAGGGAGGGACAGAGAGAGAGGGAGAGAGAGAGAGAGAGAATCCCAAGGAGGCTCCACCCCAGGGCAGAGGCTGTTGCCGGGTCTCGATCCCATGAACCGTGAGATCGTGACCTGGGCCGAAATCAAGAGTTGGACGCTTAACTGACCGAGCTGCCCAGGCGCCCCTAAATTAACGATTTTAAAGTGAATAACTCAGTGACCGTCTGTCCACAGCGGTGTGTAGCCACCCCCGTGTGTCCCCCCCACGCTTCCGTCCCACCGAGAGGAGACCCCGTTCGCATCGGCGGTCACTCCCTCTCTTCCTCCCCTGCCCTGGAGGCCACCACTCTGCTTCCGTGTCTGGATTGGCGGGTTCTGGATGCCTCCTGTCAGCGGGATCCTACGCTTGGACTTCGTGTCTGGCTTTTCTGACTCAGCGTCACGTGTTTGAGGCTCATCAGTGGGATAGCGGGCGTCCGCGCCTCGTCCCTTCTCGTGGCCGAGTTGTACCCAGCGTGTGCGTGGGCCCCAGCTGTCGCCTGTCACCCGCCGACCGACTGCTCCCGCCGGGTGCAGCTGTGAGGCTCGGACGTGTGCAGCCGAGGTTCCGTTTTCAACTCTTCGGGTAATTTTCTCCAGATGGAGACACAGTTTCTCCCCTGGTGTTGATGTCCCTGCTGACTAGTGGCAGCTGTGGCCCAGCACTGACCCGGCGGCTGGCCTTTTGCTGGGCGATTCCCTTAATCTGAAGCGTTTGGTTTGAAGAGCTTTGGCCAACTCATCCAGCCGCGGGACCCCCGATCACGTGGGGAACCCCCTCTCCTGGTGGGCTCCCCCGCCCTGAGATGCAGCCGACACCCCGCATTCCGTCACGCGAGGTGAACGTGGTCTCCCGCAGAATCCGTGCGATCCGTGTGCCGCCTCTGGCCAGAGCCATGTGCCCAAGATCCGTCCACACCGCTGCTTTCCCGGCGGTCATACTTATTGCCGCACAGAGCCCCCTCACGCGGCCACTCACCCGGCTGTGCCCTCCGCTTCCTTTGGGAGCAGCATGTCGTGGCCCCCGCGCCCCACTTGGCATTCGTGCAGCGAGTGACACATTTGGAATGACAGCGAGTAGCTGTTCACACCTCTGTGTCCTGCTGGAGAGGATGGCCCGGGGAGGGCAGAAACCACGGCTGCCAGGGGGTGGGGGGGGGGGCTGGGGGGCGGGAGCGAGCCCGGGGGCCTTTCTGGTGCTGTCTGCCGGGCTCGCTGCCCCCCGGCTTTGAGTTCACCCCCCGTGAGGGACACCCCACCCGGCCTCAGCACCATTCAGAGCACCAGGGAGGAAGCTAGGTGCCTACGTCCAAAGAAAGGCCTGTCCAGTGGGATTATAAGCGTGCGCTTCGAACTCCGAGGGGACGCAGGACAGCGCACCTGCCCAAGACGGGGGCTGAGGCCCGTCTGCTGGGCGACACGGGGAGAGAGCCCCTGGAGCTTCAGGACCGCCCCCACCCAGCACTGGCGGGTCGCTCTGTGGCCCGGGGAGCAGCCCCCTGAGCAGGGCGGGGCCGGAAGGCTGGGCGGACCGTGGGACGCCCGTTTGCCCGGGGAGGTGTGGCCCTGGGGCCGAGGCCTGTGTGGTCCGATCCGTCCCATGTGGCTTCCCCAACACGCACGGTTACATAAACGATGATAGCACTTCATAAACATTTTTCTAACGTGCGGAATGTCTGACATGAATTTCAGCTATTTTAGAACTAATAAACAGTTGTCAATGTCATGGCCGACGCGGAGCAGAAGCCACAGCAATTTGTGGAAGATCAAAGGCATGAGCAAGGGTCTGGTCTTTAAAGAAAGAGAGGGTGAGGGAGGCCCGCCCCGGGCCTGGAGGCAGGGGCTCTACCCAGCGCGGGCTGCTCGGCGGGGGCCCCGGGGCCGGGTGGCTGGGGGCCCTCGGAGCCCCGAGGCGCAGGCCCCTCGTGACGACTCACGGCGCTGACGTCCGTGCCCGTGCCGGCCAGGGCCTTCGGGGGCCGGGTCTGTGCCGGCCGGTGTGCGCCCCGCCGGGCGCCTCGCCAGCCGCCTGGCCTCGGAGCCCGAGGCTGGCGCCACAGCTCCGGCCTGCGGAGGCCAGGCCGAGGCCCCGGCGTGCCGTGCCACGTGCCTCGGGGATGTGCTCCGTCTGCGTGCGGCCCAGGGCGGCCCTGGACGTCAGGACACCTGAGCGCACGTCCGATCGGCCGCCGGCCCCACGGGCCTCCGAGCTGCCTGCTCTGGTTTTCCTAGGTGTCCTCCTGTGCTGGGGCTGGGGGCTGGTCAGGGGGTGTTGGGGACGCCCAGCGTGGGGCCCCTGCACTGGCGGCTGTATCTCTGCAGCTCAGAGGGAGGAATCTGAGGGGACCGTGTGGACGCTGAGGGAGCAGGCGCGTGGGGGTTGCAGGGAAACACTGAGACCCCACACTTACGGGGGCAACACAACAGAGACAGGTGTATAACCTGTTCTATGTGAGCCCAGCGGGGATGCGGACAGAGCCCTCGCCCTCTGTGCCCTCTTCCAACCTCCTTGCCCCCCCTTCCCTGAGAGCTCCTGTCTCAGGGCCTTTGCACCTGCTGTCTGCTTTTCTCCTTTCCTTCTTCACACATTTTCTGCCCTGCTGCCACTCAAATATCTGTTTCAGGGTGACAGGGGCTGGCCGTCTTCACAGCTGCCTTCGCGGACCTCAGTGGAACCTCCATCTGTTGTGGGGTGAGCTGTGTCCCCCAAAAGATATACGGAAGTCCTGGGGCGCCTGGGTGGCTCAGTCGGTTGGGCGTCCGACTTCGGCTCAGGTCACGATCTCGCGGTCCGTGAGTTCGAGCCCCGCATCGGGCTCTGGGCTGACGGCTCAGAGCCTGGAGCCTGCTTCTGAGTCTGTGTCTCCCTCTCTCTCTGCCCCTCCCCCGTTCATGCTCTGTCTCTCTCTGTCTCAAAAATAAATAAATGTTAACAAAAATTAAAAAAAAAAAGATATACTGAAGTCCTAACCACAGCAGATGTGAAGGCGGGCTCATTTGGAATAGGGTCCTTGCAGATGTGGTCAAGTTAAGATGAGGTCACTAGGCTGGGCCTTGATCCAACGGCTGGTGTCCTCATAGGGACACGTCCCCATGCAGACAAACGCAGGGGAGGCGCCACGGGGAGACAGAGGCAGAGATGGGCAGGGTGAAACAGCAGCCCCAGGGACACCTGGGGCCACCAGGAGCTGGTGGGGGGTGGTGGCCAGGAAGGACCCTCCCCCTGGAGGCTCCCCCTGAAGCTACCCTGATGTCAGGTGAAATCCAGAGACTGAAAGGGGGCAGACTAAGCGCATAATAGACAAGTAATATGTATTTCCGAGCGAACGGAGAACGGAGGAAATGCGGAATTCCTTCACTGTGTTTTAGCCCCCGCCAGGGACTTAGCCTCGGGGCTGGGGGCTTCCCAAGTGGTGTGTCCCCTGGGACCTGTCTGGGTCTCAGCACCCCCACTCCCGGCCCACTCTGACCTGGGACAGCCAGGCCTGCCTGAGCTACACAGCTTAGCACCTCGACCCTCCTTCCCCTGAGAGGAGGGCCTCTGAGTCTCCCCTTGGACCTGGGTCAAGTGGACCCAGGGGCAGGTGGGGTGAAGGCGGAGGGGAGGAGCCAGCCCCGCCCATTTCCAGGGTCCCAGGGCTCACACGGGGTGCTGATCACCCAGGGGAGTGACCAGCCCCAGCCCGGCCCGGGATTCAGAGAGAATGTTCTGTCACTGCGAGGCAGAGCCCTGCTGTTCCCTGCGGGCCCCACTTGCCAGGCCTGCTGGACGTCCGGTGGCCGCACGAACCCGAGAGCGAGGCCGGAGGGGGCCTAGAAGGGGGGCTTGGGGCTGCCGGCAGGGGCCAGGCCTCCCCAGGGAATCTCCCCCAGACTCTGCCTGGGATCCCCCCCCCCCCCCCCGCCCCGGGGACAATGACACAGGAGACCCTGCTCACACACACGCCGGCTGTGCTCACAAGCCTTGCCGGGAGCCGAGTGGAGAGGGCGGTAGGGGCACACGGGTGCGGGGGGCCGCGGGCACGTCACCGCGAGCCCCGGGCTCCCGTGCCCTCGTGTGCGGAGCAGGGCTGCGGGGAAGGCCGATGGGCTACACGGCCCTGGCCACCGCCCTCCACTGCGTCCCTCTGGGGCGTCATCCGGGCGGTGGCCCCAGAATGAAGAGCCCAGGGGCAGCGGTCAGACGAGGGCCTCGTGTGCACGGAGCGGACCATCCCGGGGGTTTCCACCTGTGGCGGGCCCACGGCCCAGCTCGTCGTCCGGCCCCTCCGCCCTCAGCCTCGGGGGCTGCCGGTCCCTGCAGTAATGAGCAGGGCCGTGATAGTCGAGGCACAGAGATGGGACGCGCAGAGCTGGGGTGGGGGTGGGGCTGGGTCCTGGCCCCTACCCAGCCTGCACCTGTCCCTTGCTGACGACGTTACGTCCGCTGAGGCTCGCCCCTGCTTGTGTGGAGGACCACGGCCCGTGTGTGCTCCCCACCG
The DNA here is from genome assembly GCF_018350195.1 of Panthera tigris. Lineage (NCBI taxonomy): Eukaryota > Metazoa > Chordata > Mammalia > Carnivora > Felidae > Panthera > Panthera tigris. The sequence goes on along the minus strand of NC_056662.1, from coordinate 1,546,276 downwards.
TCCAGCTGCTGGTCCCGAGGCTAAGGGTGTGCCGGGCCCCGGCCTGCAGGGGCCGTTGACCAGCCGTGGGGACGGGGCAGGTGCGTCCCGCCGGGCGCTGAGCGTCTGCACTCGTCCACCCTCCGTGTGCCCTCCCAGCGTTGCCCAGTGCGGGTGGTGGGAGCATCGCGAAGGACCCGCAGACTACCTCCCGGTGCCTGGAGCGGGGCTCCGCCCTGGGGAGGCCACCGCCCTTCCAGAGGGAGACCGGGGAGCCCCGGCAGACGCGCCCCAGCACGTGCTCGCCACCCCCCGGGCCCACGTGAGCCCCGCTGACCGGCCCCAGCAGCCCCAGGGCGATGGCCCGGCCCTCAAGGTGCAGCCCAGCGGTCCCCCACGGCATTCTCATCGGAGAAGGAAGGTCCCCCCTCCTCCTGGCCGTGGCTCCCCACCAGGCTGCTTCCTTGTCTGGGGGCATCAGCAGACACCTCTGCCTGGCAGTGGAGCCTGGCACGACCCCTACCCTGCCTGGGTGGCCGGACTGCCCTGGGGCGTCGGTCAGGAGGCTGCGTGGAAAACCCAGCCTATCTGTCACTGACAGGGGCTGCGCCGCGGACCCGGGGGCTCAGTCTGCAAAGGCCTCATCTCCACATTCTGGCTCAGCCTTCCTCTTTGGGGTTCCGGAGTCCAGCTGGCCTGGGGGTCATGGAGAGGGCTGAGGGGGGCCCAGGCTCTCCCCCCCTCCCCCCCCTCCCCTCCGCTCCCGTATCTCGGGGCAGCAGGCTGGAGGGGAGCGGGCTGGCTCCCTCCCCCTGCACCTGGCCTCCTGCCTGTAGGGCTCGGTCCGCTTGCACCTTGGGGCCAGGGACACCCACACCCACACGCCCCCAAGCCCTGCCCTGCCTCCCGCCCCCCCCCGCCCCTCCCACAGTGCTGCAGACTACAGCTTGGAGGCCAGCTTGGGCCACTCTTCCATTGAGAAGCAAATACACTTGGGTGTCAGCACCGTGCCCTTGCCTCGGTTTGGGGATGAGAACTGGGGATGAATCCCCACGAAGCTGTCTCTGCCTGTGCCCAGCGGCCCGGGGCCCCCGAGTCACACGTGGCTGCTGAGGGCTGTCCGGCCCCAGCTGAGCTGCCCGGTGGGTGTGCGACACGGGGGTTCGCAGAGACCCAGCTCAAACACGCCATCCCGGGGGGTCACATCAGCACCTTCTGTGTTGCTGACATGCTGAAGTGACAGCATTTTGGACACGCGTGGTTAGAATATATTATTTTTAAGAAAAAAAATGTTTAATGTTTATTTATTTTCGAGAGAGAGAGAGAAGAATATATTACTAAATGCATTGTGCCTGTTTCTTTTCCCTTTCCTGTTATGGCCACTTGCACTCTGGGCTCACGCGTGCGGCCCGAGGTATAGTCGTCCCGGACTGCACGGGGCGGCCCAGGAGGCAGACACACAACAAATGGACAGGTGCGTGACGAGCACATGTCAGGTCACCGTGACGGCCCGACGGAAGTGAACAGGGCGGCTCCCCGAGAGGGGGGTCAGGTTCAGCTCCCCTCAGATGCCGGGCACCCTGCTCTGCCTGCGCAGGTCCCCTCGACCGGAGCGAGCAGAGTCCTGGGGCAGTTGCTGACCTGCCTTGGCCCAGATGTGGAACACCTGCCTTCCAGTCTCTTTTGTGCCTTCCAGTCACTTTGGGGGACGGGGTTGAGGATGTGGTCTGGCCGCCTCACCAGCATGCCGGACACTCAGGGGAGCCGTGATTGTGAGGTCCATGCACTTTGCTCTAAAAGGATCTGGGCCCATGCGGTCGTACGGGCTGTGGTTTCTGTGGCTGCCAGCAGGGTGAGGTGGTCTCTCCTGGGTGGAGGAGAGAAGGGCGGGTGAAGAGGCCCGATGTCCTGGGGCCGCCGAGACAAAGTACCACAGACCAGGCTTAAACAGCAGAAATGCATTTCCTTGCAGTTCTGGAGCCTGGAAGTCCGAGATCAAGGTGTCCGCATGGCCAGTTCCTTCTGGGGGAGGGTCCTAGCTCCTCGGCCGCTCCTGGTGGGCACCGTGGCCAGCAGCACCTGAGCTCCTTGGCTTGTACAAGCAGCACCGAACCTCTGCCTTCACTGTCACATGGGTTTCTCCCTGTGCGTGTGCCTGTGTCCCAATGTCCCCCTCCTGCAAGGACACCAGCCACATCGGATTAGGGCCCCTCATAGTGAGCAACACCTTAACTGAGCAAATCTGCAACAATCCTATTTCCAAATACGGTCACGTTCTGAGATACGGGGGGGTTAGGATTTCAGCGTGAATTTGGTGGGGACACAATTCAGTCCATATACTTGGTGTGGGGGGAGGAGTCAGCAGCCCCCAGTCCTGGACTTTGTGTACAGTAGGCCCCAAGTCTGACTTGTGCTTGAAACTGGTACAGAGGGGGGCCCGGAGCCCCACAGTCAGGATGGAGCGGTGCTGGGGACCCACCGGGTGGGCTCCCTGGAAGCAGTGCCCGTTCAAGTGGCCCACAGGGAGGGGTGCTCAGGAGGAGGGTGGGCAGGGAAAAGCTAAGCACATTGGACCCCCCAGGACAGAGATGGTCCAGGAACTGCCCAGCCCTGTTCCCGACCTTCCCAGGGGCCCAGCTCTCAGTGGCTCCAGGGAGACCCTGCTTTTTTCGTTTTTCTTTGTTTTTGGTCTATAGCTGAATTTAACTGTAAAGGGCAATAAATTATGGATCAGGAAAAACATTCCTTGTCCCCACAAAGGACGTGGCTGTCCCCGGATGACTAGTGACTCTGAATTACTGTTACTTAGTATTTATAACTCCCGCCGGACAGAGCTCACAGATGTCCCTGGGAAATCCTGCCCCTGGTGTATTTTTAGAGCCTATTGTCTGTCCTGATCGGGTTCTCCTAGACTTGCCTCGGCCGAGGTGGGAGTGTGAGAGTCGTGTGGGTCTCAAGGGAGGCCCAGCGGCGCCCAGACCTCTCCCCGCAGGACAGCAGTGGGCGCTGGGCCCCTGGGGAGAGGGCGCCTGTGTCCATCTGAAGTCCAGCAACGGCTCCTCCAGGGCTGGTCTTCTGGAACACCCGCTGTGTGCCCACCGCTGAGCTGGGAGCTGGGGACCGGCAGCGGGGAAGAGCCCTGTCGGGGTCACGAGCACGCTTGTGGGGGCCCTGGGAAGGCTGGTGGGGTAGCCGAGTCTCAGGAGCGGCTGAGCAGGGCCGGGGCGGAGAGCGGGGCCCCTCACAGTCGTGGTGGGGTGGGAGTGGGGTGGAGAGGCATGGGGGGGGGCGCCGTGGAGAGCGCCGGGTGTCCCGAGGCCCTGTCAGCAGTCCCCCTCCTCCTGGGTCTCCAGGGGCTGTGCCTCTTTGGGGGGGTCACAGAGAGGACCCAGCGAGGGGCTCCTCGTCTTCTCCAGGGCCGGCCAGGACAGAGCTGTGCCAGCCTGGTGACTGACGAGACCCTCGGTGGGGCTGCCTTGTGTTTCTGCTGTTGTTCGTGGCCCACACCCCCCCCCAGAGCTGAGCACTTACCCTCCACCTGCAGCCCCCCACCCCGTAATGTCCTGGACCTGCCCGTTCTCCCCCCGGGGGCCCTGGGGTGTGGGTTTGGGGACCCCCTGGTGGCCGTCCCTCTGGCCTGGCTGTGTGTTCTCCCAGGTCCCCCACACAGGGCTGGTGCTCTAAGTATCTCTTGGCCTCCGGTGCGTAGATGCACTTTACTTGAGTATTTAATGTCCTCTCTCATTCATAAAATAAACAAGGGAGGTTTATCTGCAAGTGGCTGTGAACTCCCGCGGTCGCCCTGCGCAGCCGAGGCCAGGAAGCCCTCAGAACTTGACCGAGGGGAGGCGCGGGCCGGAAGCGGACAGACCTACTATTTTACTTTGAAAGGCTAATGGGGCTGGGCTAGAGGGTCTTAAATCTTCCCCCAGAAAACCCCGGCGGAGCTTTGCGGGGGGAGTCGCTCATCAGCTCGGCGGACGGCACACGCCCACTCAGGGAGCTCTTGATTTAAGGAGGCCGTGGGTCTGGGGGTTTCTGTGTTTAGTTTACGGGCTTTGGAAAAACTCATTGCACTCTCCCTGAACACCGGGCTCCGGGCTGAGCACTGAGGTCCTCAGAGGGGCTCTGTTCCCTACCCGTATCCTCCTGGAACCCGCTTGAGAGTCACGGAGGGAAGGGGCCCCCAAAGCCATCCATCTCGGTTAATCCCGTTCCATATGTCGGGGACGGACTTCCCGGCTCCACTGAAGAAATCCCATCCCTGATTATGGCCAGCGCAAAGGGTCAGGCTGCTGCCCAGACCTCCTTGTTCCCTTCCCCTGCCCTCACCCCCAAGAGTGGGAGACGGGCTCGCGGCTGCCACAGTCGAGCTGAGGACCGCTGCCCGTTCTCCTGGGGACACTGTGTCGAAACCATCCGAACCTAAGCCCCAAGTTTTCTTGGGTGGCTCAAGTCCCAAGGACAGGCTTTGTCAGCCTCAAGCTGGCCGGTGCCCTCGGATGACCTGGGAGTTCTCCCTGCAGGGTGAGGGTCAGGGCTCCCTGCTGGCTGGCCCCGGGGATGTGGGGTCCCTCCCGACTCTCTGGGCATCCCCCACCCCCACCTCCCAGTTTGGAATTGCTGGAAAGAAATTCGCATAGAAGGGATCTGGCTGGGTCCTGGCCCAGGATCAGCTGTCATGACCCACTGGGCTTGAAGGGCTTTTGGTAATTCTTTCAAGATCTTCAGAGAAACTCCTCACTTGCTCTCCCTGTAGTCTGGCGGCCTCTGCTCTGGAAGCTGCGATCCTTTGTCCTTTCCTGCCACCTGCCTGTCTTGTCTTCTGTGGGGAGGCCCTGAGTGTGGGCTGGAGGGGCTGGGGCACTCCTGAGTCCCCCCTGCCCCCACCGATGTCACCCCCAGGGCCTGCCTGGGGGTCTGGTCCGGCAGGCCTCACACAGTGGGAAGGGACACAAGCCCCAGGACAGACCACTGGGAAAGGGGGCACTGTGGCTATCAGACCAAAGGGCGTGAAGGGTCAGGGGGTCGAAGTGGTGCTCTGTGCTGTCCCCGTGTCTGTGTCCCCATTCCCTGCCGCCCCCTCTCAGCCCCTCCTACTCTGCACAGACAGTGGCTTCCTCCTCCTCGTCCAGGCACACGGCCTGCTCTGGGTCTGACTAGACCTGCCCCATTCCTGGCCACCAGAACCTGGCAGAGGTCAGGTCAAGGGCACTGCCCACCGTGCTCTGCTGTCTTCTGCGCATTAAAAAACAAAGAATCGCCAGAACAGGGTTTGAAAATTGTGTAACCTCTAAAATGTTTATGTTGCACAACTTGGCACACCTCACACGAAGGAGACACGACTTAGAAAAGATGAATTTGGAGGTCAGACGGGAAGCCCTCGTGCGCCACCCCCCCCGGGAACCAGAATCCCTCGACTCGCCCCGCCAGCCCCCAAGCCTTCCTGGGGAGAGGCCTGCCCCACCTTGTGGTCGACCGGAACGTGCCTGGCTCTGAAGGCCCCTGGCCTGGCCCTCCATTCCCACCCTTGGTGGTCCGGGTGTGGGAATCAGCCCCAACCAGCACCCCCCCACCCCCTGACCCTGGCCAGGCCCTGGGGCCCAGCTGTCAGAACTGGCCCTGGCTTTTCAGGGCGGGACAGCAGTGCGTGCTCTATCTGGGGTTCCTAACTGGGGTTCCTGGAGCCCTTTCCCTGTGTGCACAGGGCTGTGCTGGTGGAGGACAGGGGTTGCTGTCCACACGGGTTGGGCTGGGGCTGGCTGGGTGCTGTTCTCCCCGCCCCCTCCCAGGTACATGGGAGCAGGGCCTGCATGGATCACCCCCACGCAAGTCCGCCTCTGGGAGTGTGCTTCTGGGGATCCCGCCTCACCCAGGACCCCTCACCTCACATCTGCCTTTCCGGGGACCCCACCTTTCCCCTCTTGTCCCCGTCTTCGACTGTCCTCAGAAGGACTGAGAGCTGTGGGGTGACTGAGGAAAGACGGAGGCCGACCATCCCCATGGTGGGTGGAAGGACGGGCTTCCGGGGGCAGGCGGTCCCGGGAGGGCCTGGCCGCCCTGCCCCCCAGACGCCAGCAGGGGCACAGGGTCCACTCATGCACTGATATTCCACCACCGCTGAGTGTTGGCCAGGCCCTGGGCTCAGTACTTTGTTGTCCCCTCCCGCTCATAAAAGCCTCGGACAAGGCTCAGGGGAACACGTTTAGAGCGAGCTGTAATTGTTAAATATTCTCAGGAGCTCTGATCTTTAAGGCTGTCTCTACACAATCCCTCTGTCGTGTAACCCACCCCTCTTCTTGGGCATACAGGGTGTCTCCCTCCTGCCCCCGGCGGTGGGACGGCTGTGCTCAGAGAGACCTCCTAGCACTGCCCGAGAAAGGCTTCGTGGAGGAGGCGCCATCTGTTCGGTGCACAGAGGGAAAAGCATGTGCAAAGGCCCAGAGGCGTGGCGAGCCTGGATGCTGGCAAGTGTCCCCCATACCCAAGAGAGGACGCAGGTGTGGGAAAGGGGAGCCCTCAGGTCACGGGGTGGTCAGGGTTCTGGCCAACTGCGCGGTTGCTGGGGTGTTACCTGGGCCAGGGTGTTTGGAAACAAAGAAGAAACCGGCCCAGATTTGCATCACGGGAAATCTGAGCTCTGGGCCGCGAGGAGGGGTGGAGGAGGGTGGGCAGCTGGATGGGAGGGGCCGATGGTGAGGAGGACCCCGGCCGCCGGGGATTCTGCAGACACCGTGGGGAGCAGCGGCTGGCAGCAGAGGGGCACAGGTTGTGCGGGGTGCGGCTCCCACGCAGGGAGGCCCGGGTCCCTCCTGCAGGAGCGGAGCTCCTCCTTGGCCGGCCGCCTCGATGGTGGCGGTGGAGGAAGCCCGTTGGCCAGCGAAGGAGAAGTCCAGATTCCTCAGGGTGTCCTGCCCCGGAGTCCAGTGTGGAGGCCCTGCTCTGGCCTCCTGTCCTCCCACCCACCCGCCTCCCTCCCCCAGGCCCCAGCCTGGCCAGACGCCGTCCACCGGCGGTGCCGAGAGCCCTTTATCAGATAATAAATAAGGCGGCTGGAGCCGTCGGTGTCAACATCTTGGCGTGCGTCACAGGGCATTGGGGGTGGGGGGGCTGCCTGCCACGGCCTCCGAGTGGTCGTCTAGGGCCGGCCGCCCCCACCCCGGCTCCAGCCGGGCTGTGGGGCTCAGCCAGCCCCCTCCCCTTTGGGGCCCGTTCAGCGGCTGCCGCAGCGCCTGTGGGAGGAAGGACGGGGACCCCCCCCCCCCGGCGCCCGCAGCCTCGCGGCCTCAGGGGGCACCTGGCCTCTCTGGCCTCCATCGGCCGAATGGGGTTCCCCCTGGGGGCTGGGACCCCGGCCTCGTCGTCCTCTCCCTGAGTGCCTGTCCACACGGCCTGGAGGAGGGCAGCCTCTGGGCCGCCACTAGCTGTCCACGGTTCGTGGTGAAGGAAAGCAGTGAGAAGTTACAAAGGCGTGGTCCCTTTCCCAGAGACAGCGGCCGGCTGTGTTTGGTGGCAGAATGGCCTGTTTTTGATGACGGTGACAGCAGTAACTGTTCTTTTCTAAGAAACGGCCTTATTTGGTCAAATAAAAAGCTGGTACCCTGCATGGCTCACCCCAAAGAACCCTTTTCCCTTCTTAAGGAGCTCGTTCCATTTTCCTCGCAGGTCTGCAGGGCTGTGGGGGGGGGGGGAGACCTGGGCTGCAGGGGGTCAGCTGGGGCGGGCGCGGAGGCACCGAGTGGGGCCGCAGCACAAGGGCCTGAGGGGACACACGTGCACCCTGGCGTGGGCTCGGGACACACTCTCGGCTAAACGCAGTGGCGTTCGGAGAAGCGGGGAAGCAGCTGCCCCCGGGTGTCGCCCACCCTGGGTCCGTCCGAGAGGACGTGCGGGCGGGGTCCCCTCTGAGGAGCCCCGCGACCCCGTCCTTGGCACGCCCTGGAGTGAAGTGTTGGGCTTCAAGTGCGTGTGTGTATGTGTGGGGGGGGACCCCAGCTGAGGGGACTCCGGGCGTCACCCCTTCCTCTGTGTCCTCAGCTCTGCCCGCATCAAGGCACCCGGACGGACCCCAGCGGGGGCTCAATGGACGGGACAGCCGCAGGGTCGGGTCCCCTCCTGCCGGCTCTGGGGCGGCTCCAGCTGGGAAGGTGACGGGAATCGAGTGCACGGTCAGGCAGCACGGACGGAGCGGCCTTTCCTTCTGTCCGGCGGCTCCGATGAGTGGCCGGCTGCCCACGCCCGCCAGCCTCCCCGGCCCATCCGGTGGTTTCCGGCCAGCCAGGCGGAGCCGAGGGTGGGCTGGCAGGAGGAAGCACCACAGGAAGGGGGTATTGGCGGCCATATGGAGGCTCCGGGTCCCGAAGCTTCCGGCCCCGAAGGGGCACTGGGGGGAAAGGCTTAAATTAGCAGCAACGCTCATGCCCAGAGGTAGGGCGCTCAGCCTCCCTCGTCCTGGGCACGACACATCCAACAATGAAAAAAACGGAAGAGATGGCTTCTTCCTTCCCTCGTCGTCAACCCCCCCTTCCTGTCAGGATCCCTGTTCATGGGCAGGGAGCCGGTGGGCCGGGACATCCATTCCCCCTCCTCTTTGTGAGGACCCTACCTGTCCTACTGTGGACACCTCCAGGAAGCCTCCTTGGGTTGGGGAGTGCAGAACGCCGCTCCTGGATACGGGGACCTCCAGGCCCGGACCAGCTGCGCACGTGTGTGCATCACTTGGCCACAGGCACATGGCACCCTCCCCCTGCAGATGGGGAGACCGAGGCTCCGACAAAAGCCACTGGGTTCCCAAGTGGTAGCACCGCTGGGTGAGAGGATGCCATGCTGTCCCTCCAAGCCCAGGCCCCCACGTGGGCCCCTCAGTGGCCAGGTGCCTTGTGCCACCGCTCGGAGCCCTGGTCTCCCCCATCGGAGAAGAGGGGACCCGCACCAGCCCCCTCGCAGGGGGACAGGGCGGAGCGCAATGCAAGCCCAGAGGAGGTCCTCGAGGGTGCCGGGTGGCCTCCCGCCTCTCCTGCCCTCCGGGGCCTCTGCTCCCTCACCTGGAGCCTGGGCGCCACCCCCCCCCCCCCCCGGCCCCCAATGGCCCCGGAGGACGGACGTTGCCCCCCGCGCAGCTGCTTGGGCTGGGAAGGCTGAGCAGGGAGTTGCCGCTTGGTTCTTCCAAAATAACGGTGAGGGCCTCTCGCTCGGGACCCGACGCCTGGTCGGGGGTGGGGAGGCGGGAAGGGGGCACCGCCCTGCCCAACTGGGCAGCTCCTCACCTGCTCTCCTGTGAGTAGCCTCCCGGGAAGGGCAGCCCGAGGCCTGTGGGCACGGAGACGGGATGGCAGCGGGGTCTCCCCCCCGCGACAGGGGCGTCCTGTCCGGGCTGAGCCCCCTCCGCCAGGCACGTCCGCGCACAGGCACCCCGCCTGCAGGTGCCACACGGTGAGAGGCAGCAGCACCTGGCTCGCCTGCCACACCCCAGTCAGAAGCGCCAGGCCTACATGCGGACACAGGGGCACATGGGGACCAGTGCCCCGAACTTGAGCACGTTCCCCGTGCCCTGACTGCGGCCCAGAGCAGCAGCACGTGGCAGGACAGGGCCTCAGACCCGGGTCCTCCTGACCGCGCAGGGATGGCTTCTCCACGTGTGGGCCCCCGGGCCGGCCCAGCGTCCCTCTCCCGTGCCGGTGGGCGACCTCAAAGCACTCCGTGTTTGAGGGTCTCCTGGTCGACCCGGCGTGGTCAGCAAGGTCCAGCAGACCAACACGTGGAGACAAGTGTCCGCAAGGAGAGGCGGCCTGAGTGAGCACCGGACCCGCTGCTGACCCGGCGGGCAGGGACCGGGCTGCGAAATCCCACAGGCGTCGGCAAAAGAAATGCAAAATCGACACCTTTATTTTACATTTTTTACTCATGGCATCGTTTGTCTTTAAAAAAAAAAAAACAAAAACAAGGCAATGTCACGTGTAAATTGTGCTGCTCGAACTGGAGGTACAGCCTCAGGAGGACGCGTTCTGGAAGCTAACGCCAGGGACCACGGTGTTTAAACACGAAAGGCGAGCCTCAGCCAGGAGGCTCGGCGGCTGGCAGCTGCTCCTGCTGTCTCGGACGTTTGCTGGCGAAAGGCGGCAACTGAGCGGAAACGAGGCCAAGGCCCCTGGCAAGGCGCGCCCCGCTCCCCTCCATGCCTTACTGTCTCCCCGACCCCGGTGGCTGCTCGTCATTCGGTTCCTTGGGCACAGCTCCTTCTAGCCGGCTTGACCAACTAAGGGGTCACCCCAGCGTGGGGGGAGGGCTTCCGCAAGGGGGGGTTAGTAAGAATTTCTCTGGGACAAGCCAGCTGGGATGATCCGAGGTAGGCCAGGACATGCGGTCACTCTACCACCAGCACTGACAGTGCCTGTGGGGTCAGCACGGGACCCCAGGTCCTTCACTCTGTCAGAATCAGTCACGATACACAGATTCAGTCAGAATGAGGCCCTTTACTGCCCCCTCTGGGGAAATCATCCAAATAAATATACAAGTAGACGACGACGCTGGTGTGAATGGCTTGCCCTTGGGGTGGCATCCTGGCACAGTGCACAACCTGCACATCTGTCCCTAGCAGCCCTTCACTCACAGGGAGGGAAAGTTCTCTGTGCCGTGTCTTTATCCATCAAATGTGAGAAAAGGAACAGATCCCGAGCCTGAGGAGGTCCCATGTCGGGCGGCTCCCCTCATTCACGTTGCCTGCTTGACCTCGGCCCTTTCATTTGTGATCCTGGTTTTACGACAGGTGGCTTTTTTGTTGTTGTTTGTTTTTTTCCAGCTGCCACAATGTGTCAACACGGCGATGGCAGATGTGGACAAGAGAACTGTTGGTAGTGGGCCCTCCAGGTCAGCCCCGGCTGGAGTGGCCCAGTGTCACACAGCCTTTGGGGGAGTCCCCTTCTGTCTGCAGGGGGGCTCAAGGCCTTCTCATTAGCCTCTCCCCCTCTCCGGGGCCTGACCGCCGTCTGTACAGAAGACCTCCCCGCCACCGTGTTGAGGGATGCCCAGCGCCTCAAGGTCCCGCTGGCTCGTCTTCTGGTGGATGGACCTGATGGTCTCCCTCTGCTGTGCTGGAGCCAGGCAGGCAGCGAGGCGGGTCCGATGGACGCCCGAGGCCCTAGGCCAAGGCCAGTGCACACCAGGCCTCCTGGCACAGGGTCCCGCCGAGGCCAGCCTGGGGGCCCAGGGCTGCAGAGGGGAAGGCAAAGTCCTCGGGCTCGAACTTGAACTCCAAGTGGCTGGGAGCCAGGGGGTCGTTCACCTGGCCAGAGGCCTGCAGGGGGAACAGGGGAAGCACGAGAATGCAGGAATGGCCAGTAGGCCTCGCTTGGCGTAGGGAGCCCTCGGGACCGGGACGTTTGCCGTAAGAGGCCTTCTCAGACCCTGGAAGAGGGCAGGAGGCCCCGTGTGACGGACAGGACAACACATGAGGGCGTTCAGCCTGGAGCGTGCCACAGGTGTGCTGCTGGAACCAATGGCCAACTGAGTGCCCAGCCCTGAGCTCCTTCCTGGGAGAGGCCCTTGGGGGCGCTGATGGGGGTCTGACCTGGTGGGCGAGTCAGGGTTCCCTGAGGAGGTGCCCGGGAGCCAGCTCTGGGTCCCCGGTTCCACCCCACCTGACTTACCTGGGAGGTGACGCTGGACCCAGGGCACGAAGGGGATGCCAGGTTGGATTTGGGTTTCAATGTAGCTGCTGAGCTCTCAGTGTCCGGGACAGCGGGCAGGGAGGCCGTGGGGTTCCCTGTGCTGCATCCTGGAAGGGGGGGCACATCCAGCTGTACTGGTCACTTAATGGGTCAGAGGCACTGGGTGTGGCACCCTCGACCTGCCCTGCTGCCCCTCAGCTGGGTAGGCTCGCACCGCCCGGCCCCTCCCCAGACCGGACGGGTCCCGGGGCAGAATCAGGGGTACTTGTGCTTTGGGAGGGCGATGCTCGAACTAAACGTGCAAATCTCTACTGGTGGAAATTTGCGACACTCCAAGCGACTCCAAGGGGCGAACGTGTACCCCGCAGGAGGGCTGGGGACTGGCCTCTTCCTGGCATCCCGATGGGCCCCGGTCCCTCACACCTGAAGAGCCCTTGGTCTTCGCAGCGTTCTTGGGCTTGCGTTTCCGTGTCTGGATGCTTTCCTTCTTCATCGCCAGGGGCCGAGGCACCTGGCAGGGGCAGGCAGGGGAGGGTGACTGGTCCTGTCTCTTCTCACCCTTGGGCCTCTTGAATGGCCACATGCCCTGATGTCAGTCCTGCAGAGCTAGTCACTCTGGGAGGTGACCGAGTCGTCAGAGCCCTTGGTGAGCTGCTGGCCCTGGGCTTGGGGCCTTCCTCCCGGCAAAGCGGGCAAGAGCCAGTCCAGGCCCAACCCCCCAGAGCTGTAGGGGCCAGGAGGGCTCTAGGGGCGCACAGAGGCCACACCAGGGGGCCTAGCCCCTGTCTCAGGTTGAATGGCTGCAGACCTGCCTCAGCGATGCTGAGCCTCAGTAGGCCCATCTGTGAAAAGGGCCTAACGGTAACAGCATAGGCCCGGAGCGCGTCGTCAGTGGGGGCCACACGGGAAACACGCTCAGCCCCGCTCTGCCACCTGCCTCCCCAGGGCCCCGTGTCTCACGTGACCCGAAGAGGGCAGCCCCGCCCCTGCCTCCCCCGTCCCGTCCACTCGCCACGCCCCCATGCCCCGCCCCCAACTCGGGGCCCCCAACTCCCCCGCCCCACCCAGTCCTCACCCGGGCCCCTGCCCCACCCACGGCCCGCCTTCCCCTTTCCCCCCCTTCCCCCCTCCACTCACCCCGCCCCGCCCCTTCCAGTCCTCACCGCCCCCACGTGGCCCCGCCCCTGCCCCACCCGTGCCCCCTCCAGTCACCCCGGCCCCGCCCCCCAGTCCTCACCCGGGCCCGGGCCCCACCCATGACCCGCCCCGCCCCGTTCACTCACCCAGGCCCCGCCCCCCATCCTCCCCCCGCCCACCCCGTCCGCTCACCCCGTGCAGCTTCATGTACAGACCGCAGGCGTTGCACACCGGCTCGCCGTCCGCGTTGCGCCGCCACAGCGTGGTGTTGGTCGTGTGGCAGTTGCTGCAGCAGAGGCCAGCGCGGCGGGACGAGGACTGTGCATGGGGGGGGCTGGTGTGAGCCGGGGGCCGGGGCCCTGCTGCTCCACCTCCCGGCCAGACGGTGACGCTCGGAGACAGGAGCACTGGACCCGGAGTCAACCAGGGTCCGCCCGAGTCTCTCCCCGGGAAGCCGAGGCCACATCCTGACTCTGTCTGGAAGGCAGCTACTCTTACTGGACACGATTTGAGTTTCCTCTCCCTGCCCCGGCCCTGTCTCCCATCTGCCTCTCGGTGCCAGGAGCTACGCACAAGGGGGCGCCCTCCTGCGGCCCACCCCGGCCCCGGGATCCCCACCCCCGTCAGTCCACCCACCTTCCTGGCATGGCAGGGGGCCTTAGGACCTTCCCCAGGCTGCCATATGTAGCAAAAAACAAACAAAAACTACACACACCAGGATGCCAGCTAGATGCGAACTTCGGATGTGCAACAATATTTCGCAGAAGTGTGCCTCCGTGCAGTATTTGGGACATACTCACGCTAAAATGCTAATTGCTGTTTATCCGAAATTCACATTTGACTGTCTTGTATGTGACCCTGACCTACCCCTTCGGGCTGCACCGAGGTCCCCGCTTCCTGCACCTCCGCTCTCCCCATCCAGCTGCTCCCTTAGAGCTCATACTGCCGTCACACCTCCCAGAAAAGTTGCACCATCATTGAAAAGTAGGAGTCCGAACCCCTCCCCTTGGGCCATCATGCCTCCTCATGCTGAATCCTTCCTACGGAAACACTCAGGCCAGGGCACAAAGGTGCCAATGCGGGGCCTTGAACGTCAGTGCTGGTTTTCAGCAGCACTCACGAGTACACACGCAGAGCTCGCCTGCACCTCCCACAAACGTCCTCACGGTCGCCTGTGCGTCGTCTTGCGAGAAGAGAAGCCTCGGTTCCGCCCCGCAGCCGCGCCCCCCCCCCCCCACAGGTGTGGAAACAACCACAGGAGGAATCGATGCCCCGTGTGTGTGTGTGTGTGTGTGTGTGTGTGTGTGTGTGTGTAGAAAACAGCCCAGAAAGCCAAGAGCCGTCTCCCTGTACCCTGGGAGTGCAAGGGAAAAATCTGGAGCCTGGATTAAGCAGTGAATTCTTTCCTAGTGAACATAAATTAAAATTAGTAAAAAGAGGGGAAGAAAGGACCTGGAAAAAAATTTAAAAAGTTTGTTCGTTTGTATTTTCCTCTCCCCTCATCGGGCTGTGTGCTCCAGATGGGGCACCGAGGCTCAGAGATGCTGCTGGGCCGGAGGCATCGGGGTGGACGGAACCGCCCCCCTGAGCCCCGCGCACTGCGGGGACACATCCCCGGTGCCGTCCCTACCCCGACAGACGCCCGGGCCTCTGTCCTTCCTCGCTGCCTGCACAAGCGGCCAGGCCTGGCCACTCTCGGGGCCCCCTCGCTGCCAGGCCTCCCCCCCACCCCCGCCGCTGTATTTTGTTTTCTTCTTTGGTCTGTTCTTTTCAAAAGAAGTTAAACTTCAAAGCCTGCTGGCTGCAGCAGCTCCAGCTCCGCACGCGTCTGATTCAAGTGAAGAAATCAGGACGCTGGGCGGCCCAGCCAGGGCGGGCTGAGAGCCGGAGCGGGGAGCAGGGAGAGGGGCCGCTGCTGCTCCTCGGCTGGGAGGGGTGAGGCCAGCTCACACAGCGAAAACCACTTTTCAAAGTAAGAGACGCAGCTCGAAACTCACAACAAGAGGTAGAGCGGGGGGAGGGGGGATGGCCCCATTTCAAGCGGGTCCCCTCATCCCGCTCTCGGAAAAGGACACGGTCGACGCTTAACCTGATAAAGCGTGTGTCCCTTGCTGGCCAAGGGCAGACCGTGCCCGTGAGGCGGACTGTGCAGGAAGGAAAACCCGGGGTCCTCAGTCAAGGTCCAGATTTGCTCCTGGAAGGATGCGGGGCCCCTTCCTGGAGGTGGCGCCGGGGGCCCTCTGGCCTTGGCCGCAGGGCTCTGACGTTGGGGTGGGGTGGGGCTGGGGGGGGGGGAGGGCTCTGAGCACCTGGCCACACAAGCAGGCACGCAGGGGTCTGTGGGGCCACCTCAACTCTCCCCACTCGCTCGCCCACACTGACAGAGGTAACCACAGGTAAGAGGTTCGTGCCTGTGACTAAGAAGGCACCCAGGATGCAAAGGGCAGAAAAGATATGAACTCCTTCGGGACTGGGGGTGAGGCCTAGGGGGTGGTGGACGCACACTTGTTATTGTCACATTCCTGTGTTGTTGGTGACAAGTTTCTAGAGCTTCTGTAATCATTTGAAAGAAGGTTAGGACAATTCTCTCCGGGGGCATCGGTGCTGGCCACCCATGAGGGAGAGTGAGGCACGAGCAGGGACAAGTCTGGGGTGACTGGCCCAGCCCCGCCACGGCTGCCTTGGGGCCTGGGCTCTGGTCCCAGCACTCTCCGAGAATCTCTGAGTTTCCACACGAGCCCGGCCCCGCCAGCCGGGTCACCCTCCCTGAGTGCCAGGCAGGAGCCCAGAGACAAATCAGAGGAAAACCATCCATGAGGAGCCAGCTCGGAGGAGAGGGGAGTACGACCCCTCTAGGAACACCGTCCCCCCTTCCTAGGCTCGTCCCGCATTCAG
The DNA here is from genome assembly GCF_018350195.1 of Panthera tigris. Lineage (NCBI taxonomy): Eukaryota > Metazoa > Chordata > Mammalia > Carnivora > Felidae > Panthera > Panthera tigris. The sequence continues at coordinate 1,530,599 of NC_056662.1, read as the reverse complement.
ATCTGCATGGGCCTGGACGCAGGGATGACCAGCTGACCACCCTCTGAGGCTGGCCGCCTCGGAGGGGTGGGGGGTAAGTTGAGGGCATTCTCCACCCTACAAAGCGTCCTTAAAGCTAATCATTCCTTGTGCCCCGGACCAGGACGGGGAGGCCGCACCAGTCCACAGAACGGGCTAAGGCCTGTCCAAGCACCCCACCTAAAGTAATCTTTCCAACGCAGCAGGGGGACAGTGTGTGCAGGGGCCTCGGCCGAAGACCCAAGACAGGTGCATCACCAGCGGGGGCGGGGCACACGGGAGCCCGAGGCAGACAGTCCTCGGAACCCAGGCCCTGCTGCGCGGGGCTGCTGGGGGAAGCCACTCTCTGAGCGCCTTGAGCCCTGGGGTCATCACAGGGCTGCTGTGAAGGTGAATGCCTCAATGCCTCATGGCCCCTGCCTGCTTACCCCCACATCAGGAATTTTCTGCTGGGAGGTGAGCCCTGTGAGGGGTGGGGGGCAGAGACGGGAGGATCCGAACCTTCTCTTCCTGTTTACCAGTGTTCCCATCCCCACCCCCCGGGGGAGAAGGGAGGGAGCAGAGGAGCAGCCGGCCTGCTCCCTGGGAGTTGGGGGGGGGGTCAGTCCCCCAGGACACCTCTGCTTTAGCCTGTTTCCCCATCTGTGAGGGCCACACCAGGTGCCAAGCCAGTGCCGTGCATGTGTGTGTGTGTGGGGGGGGGAGTGGGCATGATCACAGGGGCAGAAATATAAGTGAGGAGGTGATATGGATTCTGAGGTATCCCCCCCCTTCCAGGAGGCACAGTGTGGGCGGAGGGGAATTAGGGGACCCGCGGACCCCAAACTCCAGGCTAGAACAGGGAGAGAAAAACAGTGGCTTCCCCAAACTGCCTGGGTCAGTGCTGCCTCCTGCCTGCCTGGTCTGGAGCCTGGATCGGTCGGGCGCCTCCACAGCCCAGGTCTGGGTTTCCGGAAAAGGGCCAGCGACTGAGCACCAGGCAGCCCAGAACAGCCACCGCGGCAGGCAGGCCGGGCCACCTGCAGCAGCCGCCAGGGACGAGCCCCCCACCCACCCTCCGATGCACCAGAACCGGCCAGAGCCGGCTGACCGGCCATGACAGGGCTCACACCAGCATTAGAGCAGAAGGCCTGGCATCCCCAGAAACAGCCATGCCCGGACCCAGGACTCAGGAGTCACTGTGGCCTCACTAACTTTAGACAGCTTGCAAAGGCGGGCCCTGCCACGCGCAGAATTACTCGAACCTCCGAGTTTGCCGGTGAGACGGCAGAGAACCAGTGCCTCGAAACCTTCACACAGCCTCCGGGGACTCTGCCCGGCTGGGGGCAAAAGTGAGTCCCCGGTCCTCTCCGCTCAACATCCAGCCACACGCCAGGAGAAACCAAAAGTGAAAACAAGTTTCGCGCATGGAACCACCGCAGACCCGGTCTCAGCTCCAGCCCCCTGGTATCGGGGAGAAAGTGCTCCCCAAGAGCAGGGGTCCCCAGGACCCCTCCTGCATTGGATTTCAACCCCCTGCCACAAAGCCACCACCCAGCGGCCACCTTTCCCTCCAAACCCCACGCCCGGTCCACGTCACCTTGTGCCCCCTGCCACCCTCGGAGCCGCAGGGCTGAGCCCCAGGAGGCCGCTTGGGTCCACAGCCATCCTGTGCCCCGGGTCCCGGGCAGAGTCACTGGGTGGCCCTTCTTCCGGGGAGGCCCACAGACCCAGGGCAGCACCGCCTTGGGCTCCTTGAGCCCAGCCCTTCTGCAGAGGCGCGCAGGGCAGGGCAGGGCCTGTGGCGGGGCCTGGGCCTCCCGGCGGCTCCCGGATGGACAGCAGACAGCGCTCCCAGGGCCCTGCTGGGGCACCCAGCCTCTCTGGGGACTCAGCTCGGGCCCCCCGCAGGCGGCACTCACCAGGCGCTTCTGTGGGCGCACGAGCGGCCTGTTGACTCCGTTCATCTTGTGGTAGAGGCCGCAGGCGTTGCACAGGTAGTGGCCGGTGCCGTCACGGCGCCACAACGGCGTGGAGAGGGCCCCGCAGTTGACACACTCGCGACCCTCGCCAGGGAGCTCTTCCAGGAAGTCCGGCACTGGGGGGACAGGCAGCTGGTCGCGGGCCGAGGCACTGCCCTTCCCCGGGGCCCAGCGTCTGCTGCGTCTTCCCGCTGCGTGTGCCCCTGGCTTTCATTTTATTTTAACATTTATTTTGTCTAATTTCACTTTAAAGCTTAACTTTACATATTATAAAGTTTGTGCCAGATTAAAAGAGAAGCTGGTTAGGGTTGCCTTGCAGGGTGGGGGAAGGTCAGTCAGTCAGACCCCCGGGCGGCAACAGAATGGTTCCCCTTAGAACCGAGGTGTAATTTTGATCCCCTGGGGAGGCGGAGTGGTCAGCACCGGCGGAGGGAGGTGGCCCCAGGGCCTCGGCCTCTGCAAAACGGGACGTTAGGAGGGCCCGGCTGAGTGGATGGGGCCATCCCACAGAGCCTGCAGCCCCTGCCTTTCCTGTCGGCTTTGCTCGGGTGGCGACCACCGTGGAACACAGCCGGGCCTGTGCCACCGCTCAGGGGCCCGCAGGGCAGAAGGGAGAGGTCCCCGGCTCCCTCCCCGGCGGCACCGGGTGCCCTGTGGGGGCCGGGTGGGGGTCAGTCCTGCGGGAGCCGCCCTGGGTGACGGCGGAGGGGACCCGCTTCCTGCGCCATGGAGGCAGTCGGGGCAGAGGCGGCTTGGGGGTGGGCCTGCGAGGCTGCACCCATGAAGTAGGGCGGCCCAGGGGCTTCCCGCCTGCGGCGAACACAGGCGTCCCCCCACCCCCCCCACCCCACCCCACCCCCCCCCCCCGGAGCAAATGCGCCTGAGGGGCCTGGAATCCGATTATCCAAATTGGCACCCCGGGAGCGGGCGGTGAGCCACTGAAGCCAGGTCTCAAATTAGAATATGTAAACATTCTAGAAGGAGCAGAGTGTGGCCGCTTACTGAAATAAATCGTATTCTGAATTTTATAAAAACCACTTAGAAACTTCTCATAAGAGCGTATGAGGTGAGCTCAACTGGTGAGACCCAGGGGGTTGGGTTCAGGAGAAAGGAAGCCCAGGACGGCAGTTTTGGTCTCGGGGGGGTGACATCGTGGCAGATGCTGTATTCTGCCCGCGTGTACTTGTCCCGCAGTTCTGGGCCTGGCGGGGGTGAGGGGGGTGGCGCCAGAGCCTTGGCCGGGTGCAGGACTGCACCCCGGTAGGCCCAGCACCCAGCACCCCAGGGTCACACTCACCGAAGGTGGCTCTGCGGCTCGGGAGGCCAGCCAGGCGGCCCTGGAGGCCGTGCAGGACGCTGCCTTCGAAGGGTCCGGAGGTCCAGGACGGAGCCACCTCGGTGCTCACGTAGGCGGGGTAGGCGGCGGGGTAGGACGCGCCCACCGGCCGCCCCAGCGGGGCCGGGTACTGCTCGCGCGCCAGCAGCGCGCCCTGGTAGGCGCCGCCGTCGCGGGTCCCCGCGCCGCCCCCACTGCCGGGCCCGGGGGGGCCGTGCGGAAAGGGGCAGGCGGTGGCTCCGGGCGGCTGGGCGGCCGGCGGGTGCGGGCCGCCGGCGCCGAAGGCTGAGGAGTCTGCGGCCGCCGCCTGCGCCCAGCCGGGGTGCGCGCCTAGCCCGGGGGCCTGGGGGCCCGGCTCGCACGCCGGCAGGTAGGGCAGCATGGAGGGGACGCGCGCGGGCGGCACGAACACCGGGGAGCCGGCGCCCGGCGCGTGCAGAAAGGCGCCCGAGTCGGCGTAGGCGGCCTGGCTGGGGCTCGGGGCCAGCGCCAGGCTCTGGTACATCTTCCCCGACGCGGCCCGGACCCGCGGGGAGGGGGCGCCGGCGTCGAGCTCCCGGGCGCTGTGCGCCGCCTCGGCGCCCGCGTCCCCGCTCCGCAGCGGGCCGCGGGGTCAGCACGGCGGGGCGCGGGTGGCCCCCGGCGGCCCCGGCGCAGCCCGAACGCCGAGCTCACCTCCTCCACGGCCGGGCCTCCGAGCTTCCCGGGGTGCGCTCGCCAGGGCCCGCGGTCGGGGGGGGCGGGGGCGCCGCGCTGGGAGAGGGCGCCGGGCCCGGTGGGGCGCTCACGGGCTGGGGGCGAGGAGCGGAGGGCGCGGTGGTCTCGGCGGGCGGGCGACAGGCGGGCTGGAGACTGGGAGCCCGGGGCCGCGCGGTCCCGCAGGGAATCCCGGCGCCCCCGCCCCTCCCCTCCCCTCCCCTCCCCTCCCCTCCTTCCCTCCCCTCCCCTCCTTCCCTCCCCTCCCCTCCTTCCCTCCTCTCCCCTCCCCTCCCCTCCCTCCTCTCCCCTTCTCTCTCCTCCCTTCCCGCGGGGTCAGCGCTGGGGCTGCGGCCGCCGCGCCACGTGACCGGAGCAGGCCCCGTCGCCTGTCCCGGACAGGGACGCGGGGCACCCGGAGCCCAGTCCCCGCTGAAGCGGGCGGTGGGAACCGGCCGGTGCTCGGTGGGGGCGCCGGGCCAGCTGGGACGCGGGGACGTCCCCAAATTTGTTCTGGGCGGGGGGGGGGGGGCGGGGGACTCGCGGACCCCCACCCCTCCGTCGTCGCCAGCCCGGCTCGCACCGAGGCCGGCCTGGCGTCCGTTTGGGGCCCTGCGGAGGAGTCTGAGAGCCCGAGTCCGCTGCCGCTCACGCCGTGGTGGGGCCCCGTCTCTGCACCCGGACTCGGGGCCCAGCGCCAGGATCCGGCTTCCACGGGGACCGCCCAGCTCGGTGTCCCTGGGCTGGAGCCGGGTGGACGAGGCCCTCCCGCCCAGAGTCCAGCCGGAGTCCCGCAGTTTCCTCAGTTTCTGACCGCGCGGGATCCCAGGGGGCCGGGCAGAGGTGAGGGGGAGAAGGCCGGGCGCCACCTGTCTGTGCTCCTTGTCGCCTCGCCCCCCCCCACGCCCCCCGCGGACGTTCCCTGGGCCCAGGCGGTGGGGTGGGGAGCGGGGGCTCCGGAAGGTCTCCTCCAGGATCCAGGAGTGTGGGATGGGTGGGAGGCCACCTGGGTCCCTGAGGTGCCCCCTGGCACTCCCTGGGTGGCCCCCTGGTGGCAGCACTGTGGCAGAGATGGCCTTTCCTTCAGCCTCCTGCTGGATGCCCCAGCCTCCTCCACAGGCCCCAAGCTCTCTGCTGCTGTCACAGCACTGACTGGGTGACCCTGGCTGGGCAGGAGCAGGACTTACCAGACAGCCCTTGAATGCGGGACTTGGCGCTGTGAATGTCCTTCCTTTAAGAAATGGGCCCTTGGCTCACCTTTGCCCATGGCACCTCCATGGTGGCCTAGACTCTGGGGCTCTAGGCCTGCGGGAGGGGTGGGGGTGCGAAACGGCCACCGCTTGCGCCCCTCCCTGCGTTCCCCGTGCTGACAGCAGGCAGGGATTTGGGGTGCTCTTTGAGGCACCCAGGGTGAACCTGGTTGGGCTGCCCAGGAAGCACTGTCCTGGGAGGTGGCAGGGAAGGCCCCCCACTCACACCCTGGCTGGAGACCCCGCAGAAGTTTCCAGGGCAGGCCCCTGATTCTCCACAAGCCTTGTCAGGTGCCATGGGGAAGGGGAGCATGGCCTTGGGGCAGGTGGCCTTGGGGCTGCGGACTGCTTCCCTGCCCCTACGCTCCCCCAACCCCTCCACTCCTCCCCCCTCCCCCACCCCATCCCTCCACCCCTCCCCCACCCCATCCCTCCACCCCTCCCCCACCCCTCCCGCCTCCCCTATCCCCCACCCCCCAACCCCCACCCCTCCACACCCTAACCCCTCCACCCTCCACCCCTCCAGGCTCCCATCCGCCTACAGGGATGGACTCCTGTGGTGCCCGCTCTCCCCACCCACCTCTGGAGTCTGAGCCGGGGCCCCTCCTTTGCCCATCTCTCTCTAGACTTTGCCAGTGGATCTATCTTTCCCTCTTTCAGCTCTTTCAAAGTGGGTCCCCGAAGGACGGAGAGGTGTCCCCGTGCTACTCAGGGTCCTAGAAGCTCGCTGTGCCAGGGGTGCCTCGCAGCTCTGGAGGGCCCAAAGCAGGTCGAACCCCACTCCTTCTGCCCTCAGAGCCCAGGTTACTGAGAAAGTGGACATGGAAAGGGGGGATGTCCCGCCAGTGCCACTGGCGGTGAGGAGAGGCGAGACAGGGAGACCCCACCCCCACCCCCCAAGGAAAGGTCCAGAGAAGAAGGAAAGATCCACGACCAGCCTGGGATCAGGCTGGGGCTGTGGGGCAGGGGCTTGTCTTCTGTACCAGGGATAAACTGCCATCAGTCCTCGAACAGCAAGTTCCAGCATCCGTGGGCCACGTGCTTTGTCCTGTGGCGTTTCCTCTTAATTCTCGCGTCAGCCTCAGGATGTACATGATGTTATTATTATTCCCGTTACAAACAGGTAAACAGGTGACAGAGAGGTTAGCTAACGTGCCCAAGGTCACCCAGCTAATAATTAAACCGGGTAATTAAAACAAATGCACACCATTCATAAGGGAGGCAATGTCTGGTCGCTTTTTCTGAATTCACCAATCTCTAGAATGGACATGAATTAGTTTCACAATTAAAAGGCTGAGGCTCTTCTTCCAGGAGAATGTGGAGGCGGGGGTGGGGTGGGGTGAAAGCTGCCTCTAAATCCTGGTCTCCAACCGAGGAGCTTACTCTCGAAAGCCCCCTCACTGGCTGTGCCCCACACAGGACCTTCTGCTGTGTCCAGGGCTGGGCTGCCTCCCCTGCGGTCCTGGGGCAACAGCCCCCTGGGGTTGGGACGGGAGCCCACCGCCCTGGAGCCTAGAGGCTGCGGTGGTATTTCCTGCCCCCACTCCGGGAGCCGGAACCCCTGCCCGCCGTCCCCCACCTTGGGGTGCAGCCACATGGGGGGGGGGTGTAGGGACAGTGGTTGTCTGCAGCAGCCTCTGGCCTCTTCACAGATCACTTCCCCTTGAACCAAAAAGAAAGGCATCTCAGCCCGAACGGCAGAGCCCAGGTCCTTCCCCACCCCAGGCCTGCCTTGCCCAGCCTCCCCCTCCCCCCCACAAAGGCCTTCTGCGCCACTGCCCCTCAGGAGGGAGGCAGGCGCCCCAGTCCCCCCACCCCCCGCCAGCCCCTCCAGCTGCAAGCCTGCCTCTCCCCTAAGCCTTTGCCCATACTGCTCTTCAACGTGGAGGACCCTTCCTTTGCTCTCTTTTCTACTTGATGAACTCCTACACATCCCTCAAGGCCCAGCTTGCAAATCCCCTTCAGTCTGGCTTTCCCTGATAAATTGCTCTCCCCCCTCCCTTGTGCCGCATCATGTTTTGTGGTCAGTTGGCCGTGTTCCTGTTCGGCCTTCTCAGCAGACACTGAACCTCGAGGAAAGTTTTGGGGCCAGTAGGTCTGAGTACGAACATGAAGCTGTCAGATCATCGGGGCTCCACGTTGTCATCTCAGGGCTGTGTGACCTTGGGCGAAATACTTTTCTCTCTGTACCTCTGCTCATCTGCAATGTGGGGGGTAACAGTGGTGCCTGCCCTCCCACTGGCTTTGGGAGGAGTTAGTGGGACTCAGGGTCTGGCCCAGGAGGGTACCCTGCAGGCCTGAGGCAGGTGTGTAGGGAAACCAGGGGAGGGAGCAGAGCACTGGGGCTCCGGGATCTCGGCTGCAGACAGGTAGAGACTGTGCAGTTGGGTTCCCCGGGCCCTGAGAGCAGGACCGGGGAGGCACAGGAAGAAATTTGGGCCCCAGAGGTCAGCCATGAGTGTCCCCCCCATCCCCACACCTCCCCCGGCTTCCCTCTGGCGACCTGGTCAGGGTGGCTGGAAGGGGACACGTCTCTGATGTGGAGACCCCACCCCCATGAGCTAAGAGGGTTGGCCTGTGGGGCCCCCGGTGACCAGGCAGAGTTCCTCTTCCAGGGCCCTGAGGAGCCGTGTTCGGGGGCCTTGGGGAGAAAGATCCCCAGGATGGGAGTGGCCACGAGCGGGGGGGGGACAGGGCAGGGGGTGCTCCCCGGCCCGCTGGGCTCTGGGGTTTCACTGGCCCAGCGGCTGCCTCCTCCCAGCCCCGGAGCTGAGGAACCAGTCTAGCTCCAACACATATACTGACAGAAGAGAAAACAGTCTCCATTGGTTGGGGGGAGAAGGGGGGTTAGGGCCTCCGGACCTGCTCCCGAGGGGGACCCAGGCCTTGCCTCACCCAAAGCCCGAGGGGCCTTGGCCCCCTTCCAGGGATGGCCCCAGGCAGGGTCCTTGCCCCCCACACACTGACTTAGCTGTGGCCCAGGGAGCTGTCTGTCCACCCCAGGGAAGGGGTGTGGTGCCCAGGAACTAGGCCCCCAGGTTGGGGGGCACTGTGTGCGTCACCCACAGGACTGGGGAGGAGGCTGGCCTTGCCTGAACCTCAAGCCCCTCTCGCCTCGTTCAAGTGTGGTGGGGGGGCGGTTAAGGAAAGGAGGCCTGGGGGGACTGGGGGGCCTGGGAGCTCAGAGCTCCTTCCCAGTTATTTAGGGCAGCCCTATGCCCCTTCATCCAGGGCGGGGGAAAGCCAGGTCAAAGCCCCTTTTCCTGTCCTCTGAGTGGACCCCTGTTTCCCCCAGGCTCCACCCTTGCCAAGCTGTGACCTGCCCCCACCCCGAGCCTCAGAGCTGCCCCTCAGGGGAACGAGGTGGAATCCACATGGGGGGGCTTCAGGGCTTCCCTAGCACGCACGACCTCGAACGACAGAACGGACCAGGGAGGTCAGGGAGGATGGGACCTTTGGGGGTGGGACTGGAGGGGCTGGGGCGTCCTACAGTGTGGGAATTCAGCAAGGCCAGGGTAAGGCGAGGGCGCTACCCTGTCCTTAGGGTACCGCCGAGCTCAAGAACCCAAGGCCGGCCTGGGCCTGCCTGCCCCTCTGGCCTGTGTCCCCTGTGCCTAGAGCTGGGGCAAGGGGCAGCCACTGCTGGAGGCAGGGGCCGCGTGCCTGGGGGTATGTCCCCTCTCTGCCGGTTCCCCCTGAGCTGTAGCTAATCTTGCCACTCTCATCAACACCCCTCCCCACCTCCCCAGTGCCTGCCTGGGCCTGAGATGTCATGTGTTTTAATGCTTTTGAAGCTGAGCGCCATCTGGGGAGTGTGGGGTTCTCGCTCCCATTTTATAGATGAGAAAACTGAGGCTTACCCAGAAAGACTGGTCCCAGACCCTGGACTGGGCAGAGTTGGAGGTGGGCCTGGAGCCCCTGTCCCCAGAGACTCTCGGGTCACCCTGCCGGCCCACACGGGGCTCCTCCGGGACAGACAGCCCTTGGAGGGACTTCATCGTCCTCCCGACCCACAGGCCCGGCCGGCAGGAGACGCCGCGCCTTACAAACAGCCTGCACTGGAGATGACCCGGAGGGGCCTCGAGCCGGCTGCCGGGAAAAGGGGAGCAGGAAAGGAAAACAGTTCACGGGCCGCAGTATCATTTATGTAACCTAATCTAGTTTCAAAGCCCCTTCCTGACGTCCCTCGGCATTAAACCCGGCAGGCCAGGTCACCAGACAACCCACTTAGAGAGGGGCCCTCCGGGGAGGGACTCAGGCAGGTTTGTTTTTGGGGAGATGTAATCACCCTCCGAGGGGCTTATCTCCCGGTTCGGTGGGACCGTGGTGTGACTGCAGCACTGGCAAATGTCCTGTCACGTGACGAGATATTTACGACCGGCTGCCAGGCCTGGGAGCTCCCCCGGTCGGCGAGCCCACGAGGGAGGGCGTTCTGGAGCCTCGGTGCCGGAGCAGGGACGGGAGACCGGCAGGGGCCAAGAGCGCACAGGACCTGGCCATCGGGCGGGGGGCCCGTGATGCCGGGGTCTCTGGCTCCTCCGGGCCTGAGCTCGAGTAGGACGGGCAGAGGGACCCCCTCACATCTCTTAGGTGTACATTACCTCAGCGTGAGCGACATCACGCTCGGCGCCTGGAGACCAGGCTGGGCCACGGCTAATAAAACAGCCCGACTCTCGCGCTGGCCCCGGTGACGGCTCGCTGTCCCGTCAGATCAGCCGCCAGCCTGACCTTGAGGAGGATCGTGTGGTCCCTGGGACCTCCGAGGCCGTGTGTCCCCGACTTTGCCAGAGCAGATGAAAACGAAACCGTGTGTTGCCCGTGGAATCACAGCACTTGACTTAAAAGGGATGCCCCATGGCTCCGGCCAGAGGGGCTCCCGCTCGAGGGACATTCCTCGCCAGTCCTTCCCTAGACCATGGTTTTGCCCAAGCATGTCAGGATGCAGGATCGTTGTCTATGACTCCCCAACCTCTGTTTTTTGTTTTGTTTTGGTTTGTTTTTTGCATAAAGCCATAAAGCTCCCCCCGCCCCAGGGGCTCTTGCCCTCTGCAAACACGTCCCTTCAGGTCCCTGCAGGACCGTGTTATCTGGAGGGCGTGGAGGGCGACACACGCCCTTAGAAGTAAAAAGTGGCCAAAGTGGTTGGGGTCTTGGGAATTCTGTCCGTAAAAATTAACCCGAAACTGTGCTGGGCTTTATTCTGCTCTCTCTAATCTGCTGTGGGCCTGCCGCCGGCCGTCCTCACTTCGGGGGGGGGGGGGTGGGGGCGCGTCGCTGCCCCTGCCTCTGCCCACGTCCTGCCTGTGTGGCTCACGGCTGTGATGACCCGGGCTGTGTGTGACCCACACTGGGGACAGGACAGCCCTGGCTGCTCGGCACGGACAGAATGGCACCGTCGGTTTCTGGGGAGACTCCTTTGCAGCAGCCCATGGGCCTAGACGGGGTCTCCCCGGGACGTCAGGATTCCCACACCCCGTGTTCCCGCACGCACACGAGGTCCCGTGTGGACGGCGGGAGCCGCAGCGCTAGGCCCCAATCTTGGCCCCGTCTGCTGGCGTGCTGTGCGTCCTCCTGGAGCTCGGCTGCACCTGCTTTGCGGCGGGGGGGACGGTGCCACTGTAACCTTTCCTCGGGGCTCAGAGGCTCAGAGCGGGGGACGGACCGGCCTCACCAGGCCCTGCTCTTCAGCTCCGGGGACAGCCCCTCGGTCCTGTGTGCAGAGTGTCACTGAGGCCCAACCTGGAGGGTTGGGGTCCTTATGGCCACTGTAAGGGTCTTTGCAGGGGCTGTGCTCCTGCTTGTGGCCCGGGATCGGAGCTCCTGCGCAGGGCGCTGGGTGCCGACGCCCTCGGTAAACCCCCAAACGTGAACATGCTCGCACACGCAGGCACACTCACACATGCGGGTACCCACGCAAGCACGAGTCTGCCTGCACGTGTCCATCCTGATGGGCGGAAGGCCTCTTGGGGAAACCCCGGGGGAGAAACCAGTTGGAAGAAACAGGATGGCTCGGGAAATACCCCCGTCTTCCTGCCTTCCTCCCGCATGCTGTCTCCCCATTTCCAAAATGATGTCAGCTGGGGGGGGGGGCCCGGAAAAATCCACATGTGGGCCAGTGAGACCTGCTCGCTGCTACTTGGCCCAAAAGCTTGTGAATGACAGTGACAGAGGTCCCGGGCAGCATCCCGGCCTGCTGCCAGCCTCATGGGTGGGGGCACCCTCCGGGAGGGGGGAAGAGGGGAGGGGGCCACCCTTCCCCAGAGACGGGCTGGAGCGTTCCTGGGTGCCATGCCGAGGGCCGGGAGGGGCTGCCTCCAGGTTCTGGCCCCGTCCCATCCTAGTCCCACCCCCCCCCCCCCCCCGGTCCTGCCACCTCGTCAGCTCAAAGGCACAGGAACTTCTGTTCATTGGATCCACGGCTGGAGGGACGGCTCAGAGCTGGCTGGAGGAGAGGAAGCCACAGGCCCCTCCCGTGGTCCCCCGGCCGCTGGACTCAGGAAGGAGGCGTCGTGGGGGTCGGCGGAGAGGCCCCAGTTAAACTTGAGCTTGGGACGAGCAGCAGTGTTCGTATCAGGACGTGTCCCGCAGTATCCAGGACATATTTATACCAAGAATGTACCTGTGGTTTTGCTGAAGCTCATATTTGACGGGACGGCCTGTGTTTTATCTGGCACCCCGGGGAGAACTGTGGCCCCCGCACAGCCGGCTGGAGGGGTCCAGGCAGGGTCTGCCCCTCCCTGAACGGGTGGCTGGGGGGCCCTCGGGCCACCCGCCCCTCTGCCTGCAGGGTGTAAGTGCGGGCTCCCTCCGCGCTGGTCAGGCCTCCAGAGGTGGGGGTGGGGAGGTGCCAAGCCAGGGTCAGGCCTGCGCCCTGTGAGGCTCAGAGCGGCTGGGGCTCCGCGGGTGGGGCCAGTGCCACCTGATTGTCCCGTCCCCCATAAGGGGACTTCCGGGACTTCCCAGATGCCCCTCCGAGGCCAGTCCGATGGCGCCGGGGGTGGGCAGGCGAGAGGGCCACTTGCTGCTGGGCACACGGTCTATTTCGCTGGTTGCAACTGCCCGTGTGAATGAAGCGTTCCGAATACTCCCCTTCAACCGGACGAGCAGGATTGGGGCTGCCAGGGCCTCGAACCAAGGGGTCTGGGGGTCGTCTCGGTGAGCTGCCTCGGCCCCCCATCCCCCAAGGCCAGCAACAGGCACGTGGCATCCCCTCGGCACCCACTCGGGTTTCCCGGATGGCAGCTCACCTGGGGAGGTAGTCGGGCCGGGCTGGGTGGTGACCCCTGGCCCCGTGAGTGACGAGCTGCTGCGGGAGGACGGGATGGCTTCCTCCCTCTTGACCGTGGGTGCGGGGGGGGGGGTGCTGGGGGTCGCCTGGCGTGGCCTGGCATGACCTCTGCCCGCCACTCCAGAGGGAGGCCCCCGGGGCCACCTCCTCAGGATCCTGGGCGGCTTCAGTGTGGAGGCAGCCGGGTGGCTGGCGAGCCTTCTGCCCGGCGGCCTCTTTAACGCTCTCTTGCTTTCATCTTCAGAAGAATTTCCTTCCTTTTCTTCCCCTCTTCCCTGTCTGCTCTGCCCTCCTCCCTTCCGCTAGGCCAGGCCGCTAGGCTGCTTGCACTCTCCTTTCTGGCTCCCTGAGGGGATTCCCAGCAAGGTGCTCCCTAGTCCCGCGTCACCCTGGGCCGGGGTCTCCTGGGCGCTTCTGGACTGTGGTGGGGCGGGGGCGGGGGGGGGGACAGCCCAGGAGCCCCCCTCCCGCGCCCCCCCACCCCCTGCCTCTGGCAGCAGTGCGCTGGGTTTCCCGCCCGAGAGCAGAAGTTGATGGCATCCCAGCTGCCTGTGCTCAACGTCCAGGCTCCAGGGGGTGTCAGACTGAGGCCACCAGCCCCCCTGCAGCCGGCAGCAGAGGACCCGCTGAGAACCCAGAGGCGGTAAAAGGGTTCCATGCACCCCTTTTATTTCCACCCTTTAAAGTTGTGCTTTCCGTATTTCCCACGATGAACAAATAGTAGGCAGGTAAATAAATGCAAATGTGGAGCGCCAGGGTGGCTCAGTCGTTTAAGCATCTGACTTGGCTCAGGTGAGTTCGAGCCCCGCGTCGGGCTCCTTGCTGACCGCTAGGAGCCTGGAGCCTGTTTCGGATTCCGTGTCTCCCTCTCTCTCTGCTCCTCCCCCACTCACGTTCTGTCTCTCAAAAATAAATAAACATTAAAAAAAAGCTTTATAAATGCAAATGCACTGGGGACAGGTAACAGTTGTCTGGTTTGGCTGAAGATGCTCCTGGGGTTCCAGGAACCCTGCGTGGGGGGTGAGTGGAAGGGGCCTTGACCCGGGCGTGGCTCCAGCCTCTCGGTTCACAGGGAACCTCTTCCCGGAGAGGAGGGGAGCCAAGGTGTCCTGGGGGGCTGTCTGAGCACCCGGGTGTGGGGGGCCTTTCTGAGGACCTCGCTCGTTTTCTCCACAGGCCCCGGGCTCCGGGAGCGAGGGCACGGAGGGCCAAGCTCACGCGCGCTTCGGGCACACGTGCGCACACACGCACGAGCGAACGTGCACACCCGCCTGTACGCCAGGTGTGTGGTGCACGTGGGTGGCTTGACGGTGAGGAAGTTTCTTCCGTTCCGGTTGGCCCCCCTCCCTGAGTCGGTCCCTGCTCCTCTGCTCCAGTCTGGCCGGGCGTTTCTCAGGCGGCGATGGCTGCTTCCGGAGCAGCCCTCGGACCGGTCACTCCTAGGTGGGCAGTTGGCGGGGACGCTGACCTCCAAGTTGACCACCTGGGCCCTGCAGCTCCCCGACGGGGCGCTCGGCGAGACCCCTGGGCCACAGAAGGACTGACTGCGGGTGTGGCTTTAGCAGAAGCCTCCTTGGGAGGTACACGTTCTGCGCCCCCCAGTGCCCGGGAGCCAGCAGCCCTGCCGGCCCCTCGATGTTCAGGGGCCTCGTGCGGTACGTCAGCCGTGCCCCCTGCTCTGGGGGCTTCTGGAGCCGGCGCAGGCAGCAGAGCGTTAGCCTTCCCTGCTGGGGGGGGTGCAGGCCCTCTGGGAGGACGGACGGGAGCTGCTGTCTGCCCGTACCCCGGGAGCCTTGCCCGCGTGTGGCCGTGTTCGGGGGCCGCCGCAGGGCGAATTTCCATCTAGGACTTGGCTGTCACCTAGGAGGGGGTCGGGTCCAGCCCCGCTCCTGGAAGGGGGGCGGTCTTGTCTCGGGGTGAAGGTCCCGGGCTCGCCTCCTCCCGCAGGCTGGGTCCGTGGACAGCCTCCTGGGGCAGCTCTGGGCCCCGGGGGGGGCCGGTCATCCAGGAATGGGGCTGCTCTGTCCCTGGCAGGTGGTGTGGTTTCCAAGCCTCGCTGCCCGGATCCACAGTGGGGGTGTCGTCGGGAAGGGAGCAGGGCCCCGGCACCGCCGTCTGCAAAGTCCCGGCTCTGGGTGGCAGGGCGGGAAGACCGCTCTCTGCCGTCCTGGCCTCCAAGGCCCAGAGGGAGGCCTCACGGGTCAGCGGTTCCCCGCTCGCCCCCAGTTCACGGGTCCAGTGCCGCCCAGAGCTCGCCGGGGAGGCGCCCAGCTCGTTCAGCTGTCTGGCTTCGGCCGCTGACCCCTCAGTTGGGAGAGCAGGTGAGCAGCGTGGTGGACGCCCCTCCAGGCTGACCCCAGGGCGGCCGCCCCCTCCAGCCCCGAGTCCGCCCCGTCCCAGGCCGCGCCTGCCTCCGCCGCACCGCCCGGCGCTCGCCAGCCCTTTCCTCACGCGCCAAGAATTTCCCGAGCCGCCGCGGCCGCAGCTGGGACGTTTCTGCACATGGATCCTTGCGAAGAAAACCAGCGTCTCCTGTCTCCTGATGATGCAGACGCGTGCTGGCGTCCGGGCCCCACAGTCCCCCTGCCCCCGCTCGGCGGCCTGTGGAGAGATAAGGGGCGGCTGGCATCTGTCTCGGGGCCGGGGGAGCCGCCCCTGCACGTTGGCAGGGAGGCGCCAGAGGCCGCCGCAGACCCCCGGGCAGCTCCTGCCCCCCCCTTCCCTCTGGGACTGCAGAAAGACCCCGCCCCCGCCCCCGCCAAAGGCCACACATATACCGGGAGACCCACGGCAGCCAGCCGGGGGGCGAAGTGCTTGGAGGGGTCCCGGCACGTGGCCACACCCCTTCCTGGGGGGCCGCCGTCTCCCGGTCAGTCTGCTGGAGCCGGGCTGGCCCAGGGGGAGCAACCAGGCCTGGGGACAGACTGGCAGGCCAGCAGGCGTGGCCCGGCCCCCCGAGCCCCAGAGCGGGGCGGCCGTGGAGAAGCCGGAGGAGGCGCAGGCCCCGGGAGGCCACTCGGAGACGGCCCCGGGGAGCCCTGAGGAGGCTGAGGAGGGCCCGCCCCCCCCGGCACCGCTGGGCACGGCTGTGCACCCTACACGCGACTTCCTCTTGTCAGAGGTCCTTGAGGTTGGAGGCTTCCAACGGGCAGCCGTGTGGCCTCTGCTTTAAAAACGCGAACGTCGTGTAAAAATGCAGACGTATTCCGTCCCGGTGAACAGAACACCCCGGGCGCGCCTGCCCCGGCTGGGGGTCTTCCTTCAGAACGGGGCGGGGGGGACACCCCCGGTGGCCGCAGACCCCACCGCTCTCTAGTGGCTTGGGCGGCCCCGCACGGCCCTTCTGTGGCCGAGTCCTGGTTCAGACCCCCCACAGGGCGGACTGTTTGCAGGAAGGTCACCCGGCCCGGGGACAGGACGCTCGTCACTGACGGGCCGGTCGGTCTGAGCCGGGCCTGGTACCAACCCCTGGTTCTTCATCCGTAAGTGGGGCAACGCCGGTATGGGGGGGGGTGACACCTGCCGCTGGGAGTCCCGCAAGCCCTGCCCGCGTGCGCTCGTCTGCTGCTGAAGGCGCACGCGAAACGCACACCTGTGATTAGTTGTCACATTGGGTCTTCAGGCATTTTCTCAGTGAGCCTCTGCTGATCAGCCCTTTGGTGGGGGGGTGGGTTCTTGATAGCTGTGACAGGAAGGCAGCCCTGAAGCTGGCAGGTCTCTGGGGATGGCCGTCAGACATGAGGGGGGACAGACCTGAGGGTCTCCTCTCTGAGCTTTAGGAGGTTTGGGTGAATGGAAGTCACAGAACAGGGTTCTGGAAACAAGCTCGTGGGGCTTCTGAGCTGGTCCTTGGAGAGGGCTCTGGGGTTCAAGAGTCAAAGTGAAACAGGCTTACACAGATTACATCCGGGGGGCGCCGGGGGGCTCAGTCGGGTAAGCGTCCGACTTCGGCTCAGGTCACGATTTTGCGGTTGACGAGTTCGAGCCCCGCGTGGGGCTCTATGCTGACGGCTGGGAGCCTGGAGCCTGCTTCGGATTCTGTGTCTCCCTCTCTCTCTGCCCCTCCCCCACTCATGCTCTGTCTCTCTCTGTCTCTCAAAAAATAAATAAACGTAAATTAAAACAAAAAAGAGTCAAAGTGAAACAGGCTTACAGAGATTACATCCGGGGGGCGCCGGGGGGGCTCAGTCGGGTAAGCGTTCTCCTCTTGGTTTCGGCTCAGGCCATGATCTTGAGGTTTCTCGGGTTCGAGCCCCACGTCGGGCTCCGCACTGACAGTGTGGACGGAGCCTGCTTGGGATTCTCTTTCTTCCTCTCTCTGCCCCTCCCCTGCTCACACTATCTGTGTCTCTCAAAGTAAATGAATAAACTTAAAAAAGATTGCATTTGAGAGGACTTTCTGCCTTAACCTTTCACATGCTGAGGAGCTGGGGAGCACACGAACTCTAGGGCCTGACCAGGGAAGCCTCTTCAGAGGGAAGACATCACAGGACTCGAGGTCCCAGGACGTTCTGGGCAGTGCTGGGCTAAGCACCGCCACAGCACACGCTGTGGTCACGCATCTGTCTGTGCACGTCTGTCCCACCCTCGCCCCGCTCCCCGCCGTCGGGGCCGTATCTTGCTTTCTCTGTGGGCCTGGCAGGTGAGGGGTGCACCCTCAGAGCTTATGGAGTAAGGAGCGGCCCCACGGGAACTTTCTGGGCCAAGGAGACTGTGGCTCGGAGCGGGAGGGAGGAAGGAGTGGGCTGCAGGACGTCCTGGGCTCGCGAGCCTGTCCACGGAGTGGCCTCCTTTGAGCTTCTTCTGGTTTCTGCACAAAAGGCTGTCCCCGCTTTGCCCACTCTCGGGGCTGCTAGGCCACACGGTGGCCGACAGCTGGCAGCATTTGCTGCGTTGAGGCAGGGAGGTGACTTTCTCAAGGAGATAAGCCTGTGGGGTCGGGCTGGGTCCCCCGCGGGGACGGGGAGCGGTGGGGTGATGCGGGGGCCGGCGCGGGGTGTTGCCCAGCCCTGCTGTGGCATTTTCCTCTGTTGGTTTTGCCGTCTGATAAACGCGGCCGCTCTGGCCGGAGCCTCCTTGGAGGCTTATCTGGCCGTGTGACCCTCTGGCCTTGACTGGAGAACATTACCACCTCCTTCCTGCCCCCACCCTGGCCCCTGTGGGTGGTTGGGGAGGTGGGGGTGACCCTCCCTCCTGTCACTTTCCTCTGCTGGACTCGGGGCCCAGGGGGCCGTGAGGGGGTCCCTGCGGGCAGCGACATCTCACCTGGGGGCACGGGGCCCGTCTGTGGTGGCCTTCCGGCTCCCCGACACCCCCACACGATAGCCTCATGCTGGGGACACCCCTGTGGCTAAGGAGCCTCATTTCCGGTGTCCTCAGGCTCCAGACTCGGACCGGGAGCCGTCGGGATTCTGGGAAGACGTCAGCCCCCCCGGGATCCACAGGAAGGTGAACTGGCACAGCCACTCGTGTCACGGGGAACTGACTCCGAGGGGAGACGAACCGGCCCGAGTTCGCCCAGGGCGGTAGAGCCGTCTCCAGCCTCCTGACCCCCGGCTCCAAGCTCTGTCCCCCACGCACCTGGGGCCTTGCCGGGGCGACCCGGGGTGGGCACCAGCCCGGCCCTCCCTTCTGAGAGCCGCACACATCCTGGAAGAAGAAAACACCACTTTGGCCGCCTGGCCGGGTTTCGCCGCGCCCTCCTCCCACCCCAGGCGGGGCACGGGCTGCGTCCTCTCACTGCCCGCTTCCCAGCCACGGCCCTGAGCTGCGCCGCCCCCGTGGCCACCGATCGGTTGGCCAGGAGACCCGGGGGGTCACCGGGAAGTGACCTCAGCCCGCTGGTTTTGAGCATACGTGCGTCGTGTCCGGCCTCCGAAAGGGGCCACCTGGGTCGCGGCCCAGCACGCCCTTCTTGTCTGTTCAGAGCAAGTCAGGGCACCCGTGAGCCTTGGCGTCCTCATCCAAGAAGGGGGGTGATGAGCCCAAGCTCCCGGGGAGGCCAGGGGTAGACGAGCTCAGTCTGGCCTGGCTCCTGCTTCTTATACTCCTCGTCGTCACCAAACACCGAGAGCCCGACCGACGGGGACAACTCCCTCCATCAGTCCTGGAAGCAGCCCCACCGGGGGGCCCTGCTGCCCCATGTCGCACCGGAGGCCAGGGCAGGGCTCCGCGAGGAAGAGCCACGAGGCCCCCGGGGCAGCGCAAGCCTGCGTGGAGAGCTCATCCGCCACAGAGGCGTATCTGTTGGCCTCGAGCAGGAAAGGGCATCTGGGCAGGGCTTTGAGGTATGAGTAGAAGTTTGCTGAATGAGGTGAGCAGAAAGGGTTTCAGGGCAGAGGGAAAGGACGGAGTGCTCAGAAGGGTCTCGAGGCCCGTGGAGCGTGACCGCTATGCACACGAGGTTGGACCAGGAAGAGGTGGCGGGAACCATGGTGGGAAGAATGAGTTGTCATTTATTTATTTTCTTCTGGTCAAAGCACAGCTGTCCGTAGGATTTCCTTTTGGCCTTTTCTTCTGAGTTACACAAGGAGCCCGAGTCCCCATCAGCAGCGGGGACAATACAGTGTTTCTGAAAGAAAACCGAAGGCCTTTTACCCTCCTCCTCCCCGCAGGCTCCCAGAAACCCCAGGGCGGCCCCGCTCCCGACGCTCCTGCCCCTCTGCACAAAGCCCACGTCATCTGCGGAAAGGGCGCATGTCAGAGGTGTTTGGGGCCCACGGGAGCCCCCCGCTGGGCGTGTCGCTTCTTTCCCTGACCGACACACGTGCTGCCCGGCCACACGACCAGGGTTTTGAGCAGCCGCGTGGTGTTTTACGGCAGAGCCTGTGATGCTGGGTTTGGGCCGTCACCGGACTGTGTCCGCATTTCTCTTTTGGCCCAGGTGAGCCGGGCTGCGAGGACTGGGGTGTCGATAAGCCCCCAGCCGGCTTGCTGGACGGCTCCGAGCAGGTGTTATCACAGATGCCTCTGGAGCCCCTTCCGGAAGGCCTGCTCCCCCCCTCACCACCCCGAGTTTTAAACTCCGGGCGCTTGCACAGGTGACGAGGAGTACTTGGGGGCCCCTCTACCTCTGATCCCCCCACCGTGAAGGAGGGGACTTGACATCCCTCACTGTCCTGACGTGGACCAAACGTTTGGGGTCCGCTTAGGCCTTTGGACCCCGAGTCTTGGGCCCTGCCCCCGCCGGTGCCTCCAGGACAGATGTCCTGGCCCAGTGAGAAGGCAGCTGTGGACTTTGACCCTGGCCCACGGCGCCCCGGAGAGGGTGTTTCCCAGCACAGAGCGCCCTGACCTTTGGCTGTGCCCTACCTGCAGCGGGGGCGGGTGGGCGGAGGGCTTGCCTTGGCAGTTGGGGCGCCCAGGAGGCGTGCACGGCATGACCTGCAACCACAGTGACTTTGGGCTCACCCGGCCATAAAGCTGGGGTGACGGGTTCGCTGCCCGGCTGTGCTCCCTGGAGTCCTTACCCGGGCTGTGCCCCACTCCTCCCTGCAGCCTTTACCACTGGGGAAACTGAGGGTCCCTTGGTCATCTGCCCCCCATTTTACAGGGTGGAGGGAAGGAAAGGAGCCCAGTGTTGGGTGCCAGGCTCAGGGTCACAGACACCCAGCCTGCCAGCTGCTTCTCCTGGAGGAGGCAGCCTCTCTCTGCTCCTGCCGGGGCACGGGGTCCGCCCCAGACCCCTGGGGCTCCTGGAAGGCTGCAGGGACATATCGGGAACATATCGGGAGTGAGAGACCGCTCAAACCATACTTCCTTCCTGCTGGGCTTGGGAGGTGCACTGAGCCTCGCCATGCCTCAGTTTCCCCATCTGCTAAGAGAGGTTTGCAGTAGCCCCCCCCCCCCCCGCCAGGCTATTGGAGGTGGTGCAACGTGATTGGATCATTTGTTATCTGGAGCCTGTGTGTCCCCCCAGAAGAGGGGATGCCCTTTGGGACCCAGTCCCGGGCCAGGGCAGGAGGGACAAGTGACTGCCGGCCCCTGCCAGGCATCGGGCTGAGGGCCAGTGCCTCCAGATTCACAGGTCATCTGGTGTCTCAGGAGCCATGGACACGCCCACCTGCCTCCACCCCCTGCCGGCCACTTCCAGCACAGCCCTCCACCCCCCCTCCTGAGGGGCAACTTGGGGTGAGGCCACGCTGATCTGCCTCCCCTTCTTTTCCTCCCTACCCCCTCCATTGAGTGTCACCCCCAATCTTTTCTGGGTGTCTTCAAGGCCTGTCTCCTCCTTTTCTCCTTGCTGTCCCTTCTGGGCGTCTTCTCCTCCAGGAAGCTCTCCTGGGCTGCCCTCTCCCCCCTCAGAGCTCCCTCCCTGGGCGCCTCTGCTCTGGCCCTGCCCAGGCATCGAGGAGGGTCTTGCTGAGGGTCAGGTGGGAGTTCGAGGCTGGAGTTAGCTTGGCCAGTGTGGGTGTGGTGACCAGAGGGTCTTCCCAGGGCAGCGGGCTGGGCTGGGCCTCACGGGCCGGCGACAATATTCTGGAGGGAGCACAGCAGCAGAGGGAGCCTAGAGGCCTGGACACAGAGAAGCCACGGCCGTGGGGGCCACAGCGCTCGCTCTAATGACCCAGCACTTGGGTCTCCGTCATCCTTCTCGATGAGGGCTCTGTTTCTTGATCTCAGGGAGGAGTCTTTCTGTTTCTTATTTCTAAAGGTGGACAGGAACACCCCTTCCCCAGACCCCCTCTGCCCGGGCACCAACCCTGCTTCTGGGATGGGCATTCCTGGGGCTCCCGGGACCTGGGCTTGGTGTGTGGGTGCAGGGGACGGAGTGGAGAGGGTGGTGGACAGGCCTCTGCCCCCACGGGCTCACAGGAGGGGAGAGACACAAAGGGAGAGAGGGCGCGGGGGTCCAGGCCATGCTGGGGGGCTCTGAGCCTCCACACGCTTTGGCAGGATGGTCGTGGGCTGTCTGGCCCGGGGTTGGGGTCCCAGGAGAGAGTCTGACTCCTTAAGAAGAGGCTGAGGCACAGGCCTGATGACACTCCCTAAGCCACCGCCCTGGGGGCCTGGAGCAGGGACTAGAGGGACGGCTCGCCTGGCTCCCCGGACCCTAGAGACCCGTCACCACACCTGCCGGCTTCCCGCAGCCACCGGCTCGCACGTCCCTCCCGGTTCTGGGTTCCCTGTGCCTTCGCCGACAAGGGTCTGTGGCCGAGCATCAGTGTCAGCAGGGTCCAGGCCCACTCCCCCCGGTGTGTGCAATGGGTCACGCTTGGCCGGTCGCCCTCCGCCTTCCCCGGGGAAGGACCCCAGCCTGCGCCCGGGCCCCTCTCCCGGCAGGAGAACTGAGGGCACGCCAGGTCTGCAGGGTGAGGGCCCCGCCCTGGGGCCCGGGGCCTCGTCTCTGGCCTTCACGTGAGGGTACAGAGTCAGGGTGGGGCCTGGGTCTCCTTCCCAGCAGGTTCAGGGAGAGGAGGCTGGCACGAAACCACCGGGCTAAATATAGCCGTGGAACTTCCCGGAACACATTTTTCCAAGTGTCCAATAATTAATGCTCAACAACACTCAGCGTCTGCCAAGAAAGCTGAGCCCACCCTGCACGTCCAGCGGGGGGGGGGGGGGGGGAGGGTCGCTGCCCGGCTGCCGAGAGCTCAGAGACACCCCCACCCAGGGGTGGCCTGGGGGCGTGGGGGGTACACAGTCAGGTCCCCGGTGGGCACTGGGAGTGGACAGCCGCCACCCAGTACGTCTGCAGCCCTGGGGTTGCCAGACCGTGGCTGAGGTTGGGGGTGGATGAGGGGACCCCCGTCCTCCGGAATCGTCTGTGCTTCCTGCGGGGAGCGCGGGGAGGCACGCCTGGGCCCCTTGGCGCTGCGGCCTCTCTATGCGGGGGAGGGGTGGGGGGGGAGGGCCGTCCGCAGGTGTCCTCCGCAGAGCCCTCCTTGTGCGCCGGCCCCAGCAGACCCCTCACCATGACTGCGGGAGGCAGCGGAGGCGCTTAGGGAGGGCCTGGCCTGTGCGGAGTCCTTCCATCCCCCCCCCCCCGAGGTTCAAGGCCAGGAAGTCATCGTCCCTTATCTACCCCCCCCCCCCCCCCCCCCGGGTCTGTCGGGACTGGGGTGGGGGGCGAGGTGTGACCTGGAGCCCCGGCAGGCGGGTGGCGGGCTCCCCCTGGTGGCCGCGCGGGGCAGGGCGTCCTGGGGAGTCGCAGGGAGGCAGGAGCACGGGTGAGCCCCGCGTCTCAGGCCCCCGGGGCGCAGTGGGGCTCCGGGGCTTCCTCGCCCCGCTGGGCACCGGCAGCCAGAGCCCCCAAAGATGCAGTTGCCTTTAAAAGTGTGTTCTGAAGACGGACAGGCCCCGTGGTTCTCGCTTGGTGAGGCCAGATGAAATCAGGCGGGACCGCAGCGCGTCTGGACACGAGCGTCCATTTCTGTCACACGCACCGAGGAGGAGACGCTGTGGAGGCGGCCACCGCCACCGTGGCTGAGGTGGGAGCAGGCTGCCCCCCACCCCCACCCCCCGCCGGGCCCACCTGCAGGTGCGGCCTGGGGGATACGGGTGGGGGCTCGGGGTTTGCTGTGGGGCCCACCAGCCCCGTGCTGGGTTCCCCAAGCCCTCCGCGGACTCCCCACCACCCCGAGGTGGCCGCCGGCTCAGGCCCCTGGCGACGAGTTATCGCCCTGGGTGGCCTGCGGCCGCCTGTTGGGGGTGGGGGCAAGGAGGAAGATCTCGTAGGATTTGACGCTGAGGACTGGGCCGGCCAGACAATGCAGCCTAACGTCACGGTCACCGAGACGGTTTCGTGTGACGTCAGGGGCTCGACAGAGCAGAGAAGCCCCAGCCCCTCCTCTACCTGGCGAGAGCCGTGGGCTGGCTTCCCTGAGGGGGGCCTGCCGCGCTCCCCCACCCCGGGCACCTGCCGACCTCCCCCTGAGGCCGCGGAGGCTGACGCGGCCAGCCCCCCACGTAGATGTTGTCAACACGTTGTCCGGAATTATGTCCACGAGTATGTAGTATGCATTTGAGATTCTGATTTGCAAATGACGGCGGATCACGGGAAGGTGCAGGGGTAGCACAGAGGGTCCCATGTGCCCCCTGCCCGGCTTCCCCCAGGGGTTATAGCCTCTGTAGCTGTGGTGTGGAATCACCACCTGGGAGCCGGCACAGATACACCGTTGTCACGCATGTGGCTTTGTGTAGACACGCGTGGGAGCCAGAACTGTCCGTGGCCACAGGGATCTCCCTGGAGCCACGCCGTGTCTCCCTGCCCGGCTACCTCCCCCCATCCCACCCTGGGCTGCTCTCACCTCCGCATCTAGGCCCCTCCAGGACCCCAGAGGCATCACCCACTGGCCTGGGCCTCACACACACGGCTCCCGCTGGATTCGGGGTCCTGTGCCGGGTCCAGACCCCCGAGACTGAGCCAGGCACTGGGGGGCACGAGGCCGGGGGGCTCTGCCTGGAGGGCCGGGCTCGGGGCTCCTGGGCAGGTTCCTTCCAACAGCCCAACGTCAAGAAAAGCCACCGGCTGTCGCTCAGGACTTCAGGGGCAGGTGCGGGTGGACCAGCCCTGCTCTGTTCGCCTGTGTGAGGCCGGGCTCTGTGGCAAAGCCACCGAGGACCATGGCGTCCCGTGCTGAGGGCCAGCCTGGCCAGGGGGCAGCGAGGCCCATTCCGGGGGTGGGACTGTCCACCCAGCCTCCAGGGGGACAAGACGGGCCCTCCGCTCCCTGAGTCCTTCTGCCTGCCCGGTCGGCCTCACTCCCTGGGCTGGCCTCACCCCGAGGTTGACCCTCTGCCTCACTGTTAGGGTCGGCAGGGATCTCCGGGCAGGGGCAGGCGCAGGATCCCGAATCCAGTGGGAGCCATGTGTGTGAGCTGGGGGCTCGGGGCTGCCTTGACTTCTGCAAGCTTCTTCTTTGACCTCCCTTGACGGCCTGGGGCCTGGCCTCGGGCGAAGCGTCAGTTTTCTCATCCACAGAACGAGGAGACAGTGGGGGGGGGGGGGTGATGGTTCACGTGTGTGCCCCGTGCCCCGGGGCAAGGCGCCCACTGGCACGGCCATCACGACGCTGACGGGGGGCCAATGCCAGGATGATGACTGTCGAGCGGGCGCGACGACATTAGTGAGAGAGCCTCACAGGTGCACGGCTGGCTCCCACCCCGATGAACCCTGAAGGCAAGAGCCGGGGGCGGGGCATCTGGGCTGATGGAGGGGAGCTGAGCAGGAGTGAGCAGGGCAGAGCCAACAGCACGGGAGCAGCTCCGAGGGGCCAGCATGGGGCCCCGTGGAGAGTAGGGGTCCCAGCTTCGAGGGAAGCCACCGAGGGCCTCCCCCCCCCCGGCCTGGAGCTGGCCACAGCGGGAGTGTCCCCTCACTGCCCTGGCCGGGGAAGGCCACCGGTCACCTGCTTGGCCCAGCGCACGCCTGCCTCCAGCCATGACTCCCACGGTCGGGGTCGCAGGAGGAGGGGGAATCACGTCTTGCGGCAAAACATTTTTGTGAAATAAGTGAATTATCTCAGGGCCAAAGCAGAGGGAAAACGTGGCCTGAGAACACGTGGTGCAGTGGCCACCGGCCTCCCCGAGCCGGACGTAAGTGCCGTCGGTTGAATAAAAGCCGTAATCCAGCCCGCGCAGAGACTGGCAGCAGGAGGTGGGGGGACAGACGCCGTGGTTTTCAGGGAGCAGCTCGCCTCCCGGCCGTGTGTCCGGAAGCACAAATTAGCGCTGATCTCTGCTCCAGGAGCCAAAGGCAGTTACGGGTTATCAGCGACTGTGGCTCGGGCTGGCCCCGAGGCTGGGGCAGGGGCACGCGGGACAGGGACCCTGAGAGGGGCCGCGTGTTCTCAGTCACCTGGCCTTCCCTTCCCCGGACCAGGATTTGCTGGGCACAGGTCCATCCTGAGTCTTTCCTTCCACCTCTGCAGAAAGTTCTGGGCCGTGGCCCTGCTGCCCGTGCAAACCGGGCTGCGTGGGTTCAGGCCGGGCTGCTGGCTGGGTGGGGGTGGGGGGGGTGCAGCATCTTGGAACACCGTCCACACCTTCTCTGTGTGCAGGTGACGGTGGTTCCTGTCAGCTGATGCCTGTTGTCACGGTGTTGGGTGTGACGTCCCATGAGGCCCCGTGAAGCCCTTCGTGTGGATTTCGGGGTGGCGGGGAAGCCCCCGGAGGGAGAGCAGCTCTGCTGACAGGAGGAGGGTCCTGGCCAGGCCCGGCCCCTGCAGAGGCCCTGGGAGGAGGGGCCGGGGGAGGGGGCGCACCGCTGGGGCGCCTTGTGCCCTGTCCTTGTCCTCTGGGCGGGAGCCACTGCATTGCACCTTGAGGGTCCCACGTCCCGTGACTGGGGACAACCTCAATGGTCTCCATAGCCCTGCCTCCCCTCCCCCTGCCTCCACCTCCCTCTCTTCCTCCCTTTCCTTCCCCTTCCCTCCCCTGCCCTCTCTCCCCTTCCCTCCCCTCCTCTGCATCTTCCGGATGCCTGGAAGGATCTGAAACCTGCCTGCACCCTGGTCCCAGATCCCCCGGCCCCTGGGGTCACTGCTCTGGCATGCGGGCCTTGCTTGGGGGTGGGCCCAGGGGGAGGGGCACAAGGCCGCCGGGTGCTGCTAGGGTGGGGGTCCCGGGAGCAGGGAAGGGCGGGTCGGCCCCCAACCCTGTGTCTTCTCAAAGTGGGGCCGGAGGGTTCCCTCAGAGCCTGATGCCGGGCAAGCTGCACGTGATCCTGCTGCCAAGGGCCAGGGGGCTGCGGTGGGGGAGGGGCAGGAGTCTCTCCTTCAGGCTCAAGTGCAGTGATGCAGGCTGGTGTGAGACCGCCACCTTGACCCCGGCCACAGGGCGCTGACGAGGATTACACACGCCTCCAGCTTCCCACCGAGGGGCCCCTGAGAATCACGGAGACCCATCCGCAGGCCGGAGTGACCCCCGTCCCTGGGGACACAGCCCGGGAGGACCGCTCTCCTGGTGGGCAGTGAGTCTGGGTCCTCCGGCCAGACGTGGAAGGGAGAGGACGTGGAGAGCCTTGGGAGCCCCCACCCCAGGAAGAGACCTCCAGACTGTCAAGGGGGAGTTTTCGGGGAGCCAGGGCACGGCTCTGCAACGTCGGCCCCCAGGGAGGGAGGCGGGGCCCTCGGCTGGGCCCCCGGGAGCTGCTGGGACACGTGTGGCCTGGAGCACGGCTCCCCGTGCACGTGAGACACAGACAGGTGGGCTCGGCCGGCCGGGGACCCCAGGTGTTGCCTGGGGGAGGCACCAGGTGGCCCTGTTCAGTTACCGAGACGACCCGGCAGGTCAGAGGGCCCCTTGGCAGGCAGTGAAGGAGCTGGAAAGGTGGGCAGGGGTCTTGTAGCTTTGAGGCCTGCCCTGGGGGAGAGGGTCTCGTGTCCCCGGGTTGGGCCACATGCCAGCCTACGGCTCCACCCAGGGGCCGTGAGGACACCCTGAGCTGTGGGGCTGCACAGATTTGGTTTTCGGTCGCCCTGTATTGGGAGCAGGTGATAGTGGTCTATCTCTTGCAGCTGTGATATTAAGTTTCCTTTATTTTTTTGTATTTTTAAATTTTTAAAATATTTATTTTTGGGAGAGAGAGAGAGAGAGAGCGATTGCGATTGAGGGACGGGCAGAGAGAGAGGGAGACCCAGAATCCGAAGCAGGCTCCAGGCTCCGAGCTGTCAGCACAGAGCCCGACACGGGGCTCAAACCCAGGAGCCGCGAGATCATGACCTGAGCCGAAATCGGATGTTTAACCGACTGAACCGCCCAGGCGCCCCAAATAAATCTACTTCTAAAGGAAACGTAATATCGGGGTACCTGGGGGGCTTAGTCGGTTAAACATCCGACTTCGGCTCGGGTCATGATCTCGCGGTTCGTGGGTTCGAGCCCCGCGTCGGGCTCTGTGCTGACAGCTCGGAGCCTGCTTCGGATTCTGGGTCTCCCTCTCTCTCTGCCCCTCCCCTGCTCGCAATCTCTGTCTCTCTGAAAAATAAACATTAAAAAAATAATAAACAAAAAATAAGAGTAGATTTGTTTAAGGGTGTGGGAGAGACGGGCCGGTGGCTGCATCTGGGAGGGCGGGGTTGGCCGATGCCTCTGTGGGCGTCCCAGGTTTGTGCTGTGTGAGCCGTCTGGCCGAGAGCAGAAACACAAAACACACAAACACTGATGGTGAGAGACGCTCATCCGAGTGAAGATGTGTGTTGGTTTAGAGGAGATGCAGGGGTGCTCAGCCCATCTGGGCCTCGGAGGTGGAAGGGACGTCAGGGACACGGGTGGGCTCCTTCCTTGGTGTGGACGTCTGCCCACCTCCCCCATCCAGACCCAGACACTGAGGTTTGTAAGGTGTCCCTGCTCTACAAAAACATTCTTGGGAAAATAAATCGAAGCAGTTCTATTCTTTACCTATAAACATCATTTAAGAGTGTTTTATGGGAAAAGACATACTGTTTTATTCATGCAAACGAGGTCTGGGGGAGGCAGGAGCTCTGGAAACAGGTCAAGTTCAGTGTCGGGTCACAGCAGTCCCCCCCCCCCCGCCCCCCCAGTAAATAATCCAAATCTATGTTGGGTACTTGGCCACCAGGGGGCGCCCCAAGGTCTTGTCTGAAAAGTGGGTGTGCGAGTGTGTGTGTGCATGAGTGTGCGTGTGCGTGTGGGTGTGGATGTGTGAGCGTGCAAATGCGTCTGAGTTGGCATGTGCGTGGATGTGGGTGTGCGAGCGTGCGCGTGTTTTTGCGAGTGTGAGCGTGCATGTGTGTGTGGGCGTGCGTGAGTGTGAACGTGTGGGTGTGGGTGTGTGAGCGTGTGCGTGTGTGAGGGGGTGGGTGTGCACACGCATGAGTGTGCAGGTGGGTGTGGATGTGGGCGTGTGAGCGTGTGAACGTGTCTGTGTGGGTGTGAGCGTGCACGTGGGTGGGCACGAGTGTGAACGTGTGGGTGTGTGAGCGTGTGAATGTGAGTGTGGCTGGGTGTGAGCGTGCATGAGCGTGTGGGTCCGTGTGTCCAGCTGTGTGTGTTCGGAGGAGTGTCTTACCGAATGAGCGAGTGCACGCGTGAGCATCTGTGAGAGAACACGTGTGCCCCTGCGTGTGAGCAAGCGTGTGTCTGCGTGCGCAGCTCGTGGTTTGGGAGCCGCGACCCCCCCCCTCGCTCTGCGAGCAGCTGCCCCCTCCCCCGCCGTGAACTTCCCGCCCAGCCTGGGAGGCAACCGCCTCGAGCGGCCGAGGAGCCCGGCCGCCTGTGGGCCGCTGGCCCCGGGACCGGACTCTTCTCTTGGACCGTGGGTGACCCTGGCACCACGCAGGTCCTCCCGGGGGCTGGTGAGCCACCAGCCGGTAGGCTGTGTGGCCGCGGGGCCTGGGACCGCGGGCTCTCGGGACGGCTGTGTCCACGCTGAGGGGCTCGGAGAGGCGGGGGGGGGTTCTGGGGGGGGGTCCTGCGGGCGAGCGTGGCGGATTGGGCCACCCGACCACCCCTGACCCGGGGTACGTCTTAGGAGCAAAGGGCGGGCTGGGGGGCGCGTTGCGCGGGGCTGGGCGCGGGAGGGGCGGCCCGGCCGGGAGCCCCTCCGGATCTGCTCTCCCGGGCTGGGGGCTCCGGGGCCTCCCGCCGGGTGCCAGCCTGTGGGGCCCTGCGGGTAGACAGGGCGGGGTCTGCCGGGGTGGCGGCCCCCACGCCCCTGAGAGCAGCTGGCCCTGGCCAACGGGACTCCGCTCGGGGCCGACCCGGGCTGTGACAGGAGCGCCCACCCCTCCCGGCTGCAGGCCCTTTGCTGGTGCGCGCTACGGGCTCCCGCACCGTGCGGCGGGCGCCCCACTCAAGCTGTGCCGCCCTTCTGCCCTTCCTGTTTGGAAAACCTAGTAGACGGGAAGGATCTGGAAGTTGCCACGTGGGGCGTGCGTGGGGTGGCCGGCCCGCGTGCGGGGTCAAGCACAGGCCATGGAGGGAAAGCGCCCGAACGTGGACAGCCGGCAGGGAAGGGCGGCACGGAGAGAGTCTGCCCCGCGGTGGGCACCTGCCCTTGCTCCTCTGGAGGCGGCACCGAGGGGAGACTGGTCCGGCCCCCAGGAAAGCCTCGGCCTGGTGCGCGTGGGACCTCCTGTCGGTGGCCGTGTGCTCAGGGCCCGGCACGCGGCTACTGCTCAATAAATGCATCTCGCATGGCTGCGTGGCCGGGGCCGAGCCCCTCCCGGTCACTCTCGGCCCCCTCCAGGCATTGTGGCCGTGTGGCTCGATGGGTAGGGGCCAGGGCACGGGGCCAGGTGCCGCTGGACATCACCTGGACGCCGCCGGGCGCCACCTGCAGGCCACTGGCCACTGCCTCCAGATTCTGGTGTGTGGGGTGGGGGTAACGACGACTTGGGGAGGGAGGCCAGCCAGGGGGGCTCTCAGGAACCCCTGCGGCCCCTACCTCTGACCCCAACAGAGGTCTGTCCTCCCTCCCCAGCCTCAGTAGCCGCCCATCCCCCTGCCCACTCCCTGGTTCCCCAGAGCCATCGGATGATCCCAGGACAGGCCCCGGGTGGGCGAGATGCACGAGGCCACCCGTCACCGATGCGTGTCTCCTCGAGGACTTTCTGATGGGAATATTTTCAAGCCACAAATGCTCAAACCTATGGGGCTCTCCAGGCTGTGGAGACTGACCCGTGCACACACCTCCTGGTGAAGCTGAATTCCGTAGGACGCCCCGCCCGCCGTGGATGGGGTGCCCCGGCTTCCGACCGCCCAAAGGGCCCCCGAGCCTCGCTGGGTGACCCCTTCTCACCAGACACGGGAGAACCACATCCTTGGCGCACTGAGGACAAGCCTCCACGAGACCGCTAATGAGCACGTTCCTGCCTGAGGGACTTTGCACCTGGATCTGGAATGCTTGACCCCCCGACGGCCTGGCCCTCTCCCTCCACGACACCTCATCGGAGACCCTCCCCAGGTCTCGAGAGGGCTGTGACCTCAGGGCGCGGTGGGGGCGGCACGGCCTCGTCAGCCTCTGACCCCCTGATAACAAAGGTGTCAGGAAGGGAACACAGATGAGGGTTGAGCGTCCTCTCGGGGGAGACGGGCCTCCCTGCAGGGGAGGGGCTGTGGTCACCTCCCTCCCTCCCAGGAGAGCCGAGCTTGTGCCCACAGCACGCTCCTGGATGCCAGGTGGGGGCCAGCAGCTCCCTGGGCGTCTGGGAAAGAGGTTCCTTGCTGCCCGCTCAGGTTTGCGTCACACGGGTGGAGGGATCCTTCCCTGCCCCTCGAGACGCGCCGCCGGCCTCCCACGGAGGGGGGAAGGGCCACCGCGTGGCCTTTTGTCGGTGGCGTCTCACTCCTGTCCTTCAGGAGGTCTGGTCTCCTGCCCACCTGTGGCCCGGGACACATTCTCTGTCCTGGGGGCGGAGGACCCCGAGGTGGTCCAGTCCAGGTCCCTGCGTATCAGACACAAGACAAGCTGGGGAGGAGGAGTCTGCCGTGGCCTCTCAAGGCCTCCTCCCAACGCGTGGCCGGGCAAGCCCCGAATATCAGCTCTGCCTGCTCCGTCCACCCGAGGCAGCGCTCAGGTCCCGGGACGGGGTCACAGGCGCGTCGGGGGCGCGTGCCCCTTGTTAGACTCGGGCCCCCGAGACCTCCCCTCGAGCCCGGAGAGGGGGGCTGTGCCTCCCCGGTACATCCTGGGCGAGGGGTGGGGGTCACGCCTCCCTCATCAGACACGCACCGTTCCCGCCCGAGTGGCGGTGCGGTCAGTACAGCCCTGTCTGCGGGCCCTGAGTTCGAATCCTGCTTCCCGGCTGTGAGGCCCTGGACGGTTCTGCAAAACAGGGGCACGGTTGTGCCCCCTGCGGGGGTGGTTATGAAGCCTCGGCACGTGACTGTGTAAAACTCGGAACCCAACAGAGGAAGAAGCCGTGAGACCGTGTGGGCGGGCCACACCTTGTCCGGCACCCGCATCAGCATTATCTTGACATCGTCGTCACGTAATCACCACCATCACCGTCACTGCCAACATCTTAGTGCCCCTTCCTGGGGAAGGTGCCTTCGCCTCCTTTCCGTCCCGCACCGGCTCCGGCCCTCGGCCTCCCCACTGGTGAAAGGTCAGAAGCAAGAGACCGAGCGGTAACATCCTCTTTAGGCTTCGATCTGCTTCTCTCCGAAACCCCCCTGCCTGCCCCCTCAGAACGAGTCTCCCGTGCTCTACCTCCTCTGAGGTGTCAGGGACCCCCTGGGGCACCCTCACCTAAATCCTGCCCATCTGCCTGCCTGCCGGACGGCAGCCGGGGGCGCCGGGGCCCCCGCCTTTCCCGCCAGCTGGTGGCAGCCATTTCCTGTTCCTCCGGGCCCGCTGGGGCTCGGTCCCCTCCTCTGCAGCCTCCGTCCTCACCTCCACCGGGCACGTCTCAGGCGGGACACGGCGGGCCCTCTGTTCTAGGCCAGCACGAGCTGCAGGCGGGTGTTAACTGAGCGTCCGACGGGCGTGTGCAGTCACCGGCCAAGGCCCGTGGTCCGGGGCGCACGGGCCCGAGCTACTCTGGCAGAGGCAGCGCCTGGGGGCTTGGGGTGGGCACACGTGGCCTCCAGGCTCGGGAGCATGCCTGTGGGGTGGGTGACACAGACCCACCCGGAGTGACCCCAGAGGCGGCGCCGGGCAGCCCCCCGCGGGGCAGGGCGGACGTGAACCCTGCACCGGGGCGGTCCGCTCTCGGCAGGTGGTTTCCAGGGTCCCCCGGTGGCGGTGGCCTGAGCGCTGCAGGGCTCCCCAAGGGGTGTGAGACGCCCTCAGGGGGCCGGGTCCCACGTGCCCCCCACTGCATCCTGAGGGGACGCTCGGCCACGGAGCGAGCTGGCAGCGACTTCGGACACGGCCCTGCCAGGCTGCACAAGAACTTCTTGACACAGCGATTCCCAGGCCAAGCCTGCGTCCGCGTCCGTGGCTCCGCGCAGACGGGGC
Organism: Panthera tigris; assembly: GCF_018350195.1. Lineage (NCBI taxonomy): Eukaryota > Metazoa > Chordata > Mammalia > Carnivora > Felidae > Panthera > Panthera tigris. The sequence goes on along the minus strand of NC_056662.1, from coordinate 1,498,186 downwards.
ACAGCTCCTGTCCTCAGCAGACTCCTCGGGCGATGCGGGAGCTGCCGGCCAAGGGTCACCTCTGCAGCGTCTGCCTCCTTCTGCCAGCCCCCGGGGTATTCGATTCGCCTGCAGGCGGGGGCTGGACTGCCCACGCTCTGCAGAAAAAAAAAATTGTTTTTAAGAGAGAGAGAGAGAGCACGTGTAGGGGAGAGGGGCAGAGGGAGAGAGAGAGAGAGAGAGAGAGAGAGAGAGAGAGTCTCAAACAGGCTCACCACCAGCACAGAACCAGACACGGGGCTCAATCCCACAGCCCTGGGATCACGACCTGAGCTGAAACCACGAGTTGGATGATGAACCGACTGAGGCCCACAGGCGCCCCTAGAAAATGGGTTTTAGGTGGACAGTCTGTGCAGGGGTCACCGTGACCCCCACGGGCCCCAGACAGGCGTGGAGATGAGACCTGGAGCCATCCCAGGGGCAGCTGTAGGACAAGAGGACCGGGGGTGGGGGGACGGGTGTGAGGCTGGGGGGGGCAGAGCCGGCTCCCGCCCGTCCCTCTCCTTGACCTGGTCTGGCGGGCCCAGACCCCTGCAGTATGCCATGTTCTGTGTGGATCGGGCCTCCGGTGAGGCTCACTGGGGACGCTGCCTCAGAGGCTCCCTAAGTAGCCCTCGTGGGGGTCCAGGCCCACGTGGCCTCCCGGACGCCCAGCTGCCCACAGTCGTGTGGGTGTCTGTGTTGGGCCCGCCGGCCAGCGTCCCCCACCTGCCCACCTGAGGACGGGTCTGCAGTGGCTCCTGGGCTCAGAGCGATGGGGGCTGAGCCTGGGTCTGAGTTTCCATGGCCCCCGCATGCTGACCCTGCCCTCTGCCCCGGAGGGCACCCGTGGGCCAGGAGGGCACTCGCTCGGGAGCCCATGGTGCCGGGGAGAGGCCGGGAGCGGCCGAGGCTGGATTTAGGCTGGAGACGGGTCCCCTCTGCTCACAGGACAGGAGGGACACGTCACGTACATCTTTCTTCTCTTTATATGTATATACAAATATAGGTTTATATATACATATATATGCATTTCTTTGTGAAAGAAATGTAGTCTAGCTGAAAACTTATGAGTGGTGATTTTTAAAAGTTGGCAGGGGAGTGACATTCTTGCTGCTGGGGGGCGGGAGGGGACTTCCAGAATGAGCAGGTCTCATGTTCCCTGGGAAGAGGGTTGTGCCAAGTGCGATGTGGAGGGCTCTGGGGGTGCCCTCTGGCCCCGCCCTTCCTGCTCTGTCACCAGACTGCTGATGACGTCGGGGGAGTCCCTGTCCTCTCTTAGGCAGACCACAGCGGGTGGGGCAGGGGCCACGTGGGCTGGAAGGAGACCCCTGGGAACGCGGCCGCTGAGTGGGGGCTGACCCTCCTCCGGCCGCTTGACCGGTCCCTCGGGGTTTCAGGAGCGGCCAGAAACCCAGGTGTTCACGCTCGATCTCCTGATTTTTTAAATTGACAACAAATCAAAATAACTTTAAAACACCAGGTCCGTTAAACAAAGCAGGTGAGAAGGGACTTCAACAGGTGGTTTTAAGTTAACATCTTACAGGGGCACCTGGGGGGCTCAATCGGTTAAGCGTCCAACTTCGGCTCAGGTCGTGATCTCACAGTTTGTGGGTTCCAGCCCCACGTCGGGCTCTGTGCTGACAGCTCGGAGCCTGGAGCCTGTTGGGATTCTGTGTCTCCCTCTCTCTCTCTCTGCCCCTCCCCTGCTCATTCTCTGTCTTTTAAAAACAAATACACATTAAAAAATTAAAAAAAATTTAACATCTTGCATCAGTGCCGTCCATTTGTTACAATAAATGAGCCACTGTGGATAAATGATCGTTCACAAAAGCTCAAGGCTGATTTCGGTTTCCTCAGTTTTTCCTCACACCCTGTTTCTGATCCCATCCAGGACCGCTCGTGACATCTAGCATCGCCTTCTCCGTAGGACCCTCTGGGCTGGGCAGTGCCTCTGGCTCTCCTGGTCTCCGATGACCTTGATGGTTGCGAGGCGTTTGGGAGAGAGTCCCTTCTTTTGAGTTGGTCCGGGGACTTTCTCGTGGTCAGACGGGGTAAGGGGTCCTCGGGGGAGACCAAAGAGGGGGGCTGCCTTCTCAGCCCGGCACGCCGGGTCCCTGCTGTCAGCACAACACACGGCTGTGGGTGCTCGGCCTTGACTGGCTGAGGTCGACGTGGTCCGGTCCTCCATCACGGAGCTCACCCCCCACAACCATGCTACACGCTGCTCTGCGTGGCTGACCTGTGGGTGCAGACGGTGGGTCACCCACAGCCTCGGAGTGAGTGCTCTCCAGTAGGGTCCCTGGGGCCATCTTTGAGCCCTGGGGAAGGTGAGGTGAGTAGGACCGAGTGGGCGGGGTCCCGGTCCTCCCCTCCTTCAACACAGTCCACTCTACCTGTTTTTGTTTGTGTGTTTGCTTTTGTAAAGATGCCCGAAGAAGGCTCTGGGGCCGTGGAAGAAACGTCCAGCGTCTCCCTGCCCTGCCCTGGCGGGGTCCTCTGGGGCCAGGGTTGGATCAGGTCACCGTGTTGGCTCCAGCCTGGATGGCACGTTCTCTGGCCCTTCTCTTGGGGATGGCGGAGGCCTGGCGGTAGAAGGGGAGGGACAGCGTGGGGAGCGTTGAGCTGGGGGACCGGTTCTCCGCCAGTCCGCGGGGAAGCGGGGAGGCAGTCCGGCGGGAGTGTGGGGCCCCACGTGGAACAAAGTGCAGGGACGCTGTCCATCGGGGGAAGGGGCTTCTGTCCTCTGTGCTTAGACACCCACTTGGCTGACACCTGGACAGCAGTCCGGGGATGAAGTGCACTCCAGGCCCCCGTGGTCTCCTGTGCCCCTGCCAGACATCACCAATCAATCCCCGCTCTCTGCTGAACTCAGATGCAGCCTGGGTCCTTCCACACGCAGCCGTCCAGCAAGCCGAAGGGGAGGTCAGAGAGGGCATGCCCGGTGAGCACCCCCTGCACCAGCCCTCCGTCGGCGTCTCCCGCACGGGTGTCCCCTGAGCAGAGTCTGGGGACAGTGAGGTGTATCCTCGGCCGGGGACCTCCCACCAGTGAGCACTTTCCTGCCCCCGGCCCGGCAGGGAGGCCGTGTGGAGGCCTGGTAAGGACAGGGAGGCCGGCCCGAGACCAGAGCTGGCCCCCAGGGTCCGGCTGGGCTGTGGGCTCGCCTGGCCCGGCTCGGAGGCTGGACGTACGAGTCCAGGGACCCGGCGCCTGTGAAGCAGCCCCTCCCTGGGCCTCAGGTCCCAGCTGGTGCCTTGGGAGGCCCTGACTCTTTCTTCCTAACTTCCTGCCTCGACTGGGCCCTCCTTTTGGGAGATGCCTTAGTTTCACCTTCCAAGGAGTCCCGTGGGATTTCCATCCTGGAAATCCGTTCCTTCCGGAAGGGTTGTGGGCTTGTCTCTGATTTACTGGGCTGTGCGCTGATCTGAAGGCCGAGCTCGGCGGGTTGTGGGGCTGGGGGAGGCAGGTGTCAGAGGAACCCCGCCGGCCCACACTTCTCTTCAGACTCCTGACTGCATTTCCTGCCTTAGCAGGGCCCCTGCGCTCACAGCCTGATTCCCGCCCTCTCCCCTGCCCTGCTGAGCCCCCACCCAGAGGTGAAGAGGGACGACTTCCTCAGTCTCCCCAGAGCACCTGTGCGGTGTGGTCCGTTTCTACCGCGGTTTGCGCAGATGAGCGCCGCTGACCTCGTAGGACGGCCGGGTGGTTGGTGTTCCTGGTGGCCCGTCCCTCACGGAAGAGCGTGTGGAGCGGGGCCTGCGGCTCGCACGACCCCGTGACGGGCCGAGAGCGTCCTCGTGGGTGCATGTGGCGCCAGGTCTGCCGGGCGAGGGGAGAGGGCCGCGTGAGCTGCTGGCTGTGCTGTGGCAGCCGGCCGAGGGGCTCGGTGAGACGGGCCAAAGAGCTGGCCTCGGCGTAGCCTCCTGCCCCGTTCCTCCCCAGCGGTGGGGCTCGTCGGGGTCCCACCTATCCATCCACCTGTCGGCCTTGGGCACGCCTCCGCCCTCCCTGGCCGGGCTGTGCCCCCTGCTAAATGTGGGGGCTCCCCTGCCCTACCCCAGCTGTCCTTAGGCTCTGCCCGGGCCCGGCCTGGTGGTCACCCCGGGCTCCATTCTTGGGGAGCGCGTGTGGGTGCGTGGCCCTGTGCCCTGCTGCTGCGGGGGGCAGGGCCCAGCTGCGTGTGACCACCTGTGCCCAGCCTGCAGCGCCTGTCACCCGAGTCCGGGCATCTCCATCGCACTGTGGTGCAGTGGCCGGTCCTCACCCCGGCCGCTGGGGGTGCCAGCGCTCCCTGACTCCGGCCCGTTTCACGCACGCTCCCGGCCCCTTCGGCACTGGGTCCCCTGCCTTTGTTTCCACACTCGCTTTCTCTTTCTCTTCCTTCTCTGCCCGCCCCCCACCGCTGCACGTCCCCCACACTGTGCCCTCCTTTCTCTGCTTTTTACCCCACCACCCCCCGCCTCCAAACGGGCCCTCTGAGTCCCGTCCACGGAAACAGCTGGCCCCTCGCCTCCTTCAGGGGTCCCTGCTCCCGAGTGGATGAGCCCCTTTTACAGGGCGACCAGGTGGTTGCAGATGTTGAGCTCTTCGGGGCTCAGAGGTGACGGGGCGGGTGGCTTCCCGGGGCTCACAGGGGCCAGGGGGGCCCGGAGTCACCTGCCCACCCCCCACCCCGGCCAGCTGGCCTGCGGGTCCGGCCCCGGCGTCCCCCTTGCCGGGAGCCTTAGTGACGATAGCTGGCTGGGAGGCGGAGGCGCGGCTGAGCCGTGACGTGCTCGGGGCTCCTGACGGCACGAGGAGCAGGCAGCGTTCGCCCCCCGGCGCCACCAGGACGGCTGGCCCAGACAGGCCGCCACAGGCAGCGGGCACATGGTGTGGAGGCGGGGGTGGGGGGCTGCCGGGACCCCCGCCCGCCCTCCTGGCCTGAGTGGGGAGCCTGGAAGTGGCTCAGTAGCCGGTAGTTTCTGAGGGTAGATGGGGGAGGTGGGGCCCGCCTTCGGGGGAGATGAGCCGTGGGGACGCCAACCCCCGCCGCGGGCGCCGGACGGGCTCCGTGGGCCTGCGGTCCCCGCGCTCAGTGAGCTCAGAAACACAGCCTCTCTCGCAGAGGAGCCGACCATTAACAAGCCCGTGTGGTTCCAGGCCGAGGCCACGGGCTCGCCCCCACCTGTCCCAGCTGCCTCTCCTGCTGTGGGGTGACAGCCCATTAGCAGGTCCTGCTGTGAGCTCAGTCACCACCAGACACGGAGCCCGGGCACTGAGCACCCTGGGGTGGGGTTCTGGGGTGAGGCCCTCAGTGTCTTCTTCTACACAGTCTGAGCAGGCCAGAGTCGGGGCTAGAGAGGGTCTGGGGAGCCGGATGGAGTTGGGGGCCAGGGTGAGGCCCACCGAGTTCGGGGAAAGTCGTCTCCCTAGTCTCTTTGTTCTCCCTCCAGAGTCCCCCCTCCCAGCGTTTTGCTTCCTCCCCAGCAGCTTATTCTGGAGAGTGGGGGGTGCCGGTAGTCATTTACACTTTAGTGCGACTTAGCCGGCCCGCTCTGTCTTTCCAGGGGCCTGCGGTGGCCACTGTTTACTGTGTGCCTGTCGGGTACTGGCTCTAGGCTGCACGCTGGATGCTACTGCTCCCCTGAGCCTGGCAGGGCTCCCACCTCCCCCCGTTTTGAAGGTGAGGAAACTGAGGCTCAGGTAAGCAAACTTGCCTGGAGTCTTCCATCAAGCGTGGCGGGGCCGTGAACTGACCCGGGAGCCACCAGCATGATGATGACGGCTATTTAGCGGAAAGGTTAAGATTCCCTTAGGAATGGCACCGAAGGCTCGGTTCCTGTATTTTCTGGGCTTTTCGCAGGCTCTGAAAACTGCCTCTGGGCATCTGGGCTGTCCTGGGCCTGACTCAGCTTCCTGTGCGGGCACTGACCCGGGAGGGGGTGGGCAGTCCTGGCTGCCACGCCCCAGTCTGTCCCTGACCCAGTGCAGGGTGTTCTCGGGGCCAGGCCCCGAAGTCCCGCCTTTCCTGCCACTGAGCTCAGACCCTGCTGCCGGGCGTGTCGGGCTGTCCGGGAACCTCTGGGCTGCCTGCCGCCTCGGGCCAGGGAGCCTCGAATGCCACCCCCTCCCCTGTGTCCGGCTCAGATCCCCTCTCCCGTCCCTGCATCTGTCCATTCCCGACCTTTAAATAGCCATGACGAGGTGCCCTGCTTCGCCCTCCGTCGGGGCCCACAGACCCGGCACAGACCCGGCCGCAGAGGCAGCCTTTCCCACTGCCCGTGGCAGGCTGACCAGCCCCGTGGCCCGGCGGGAAAATTGCCAGAGGGCGTTCTGGTGGCTGCAGGGCCGGGGTGCCTGGTTGTGACCTTGGGGACGATGGGAGGGCAGGGTGTAGGGTGGCGGCTCCTGTAGCAGACGGTGGCCCGGCCCCCACCCCTCCCAGGCCTAGCGCCGTCTTTGCGCGAAGCCGTGGCCATTTGAGCCCGTTCTGTGCAAGGCCCGTGGTGCCGTGGCCGCAGAGCCCTGGCAGGACGGCCCTGGCGTCACCCCTGGCCCAGGTCTGATGAGGGTGTGGGTGCCGGTGTGCCGGCGGGGCTGGGCCGGGTCGGGCAGGAACCTTCCCCCCGCTTCTCCCTGAGCAGGAGCAGAGCTGCTGAGAGCTGCCTTCTGGCCGCGAGGCATCTTGGTGCTCTGGCTCGAGGCTATTTTTAACCCCAGTGTGGTAAGAGCATTTGTACAGGAACACCACTCTCCCGATCAGGCCCTGCAGCTGCCCAGTGTGGACGCCGAGCTCACGCATCGCATCGGCCGGGCCGCTGAGGGCTGTAACCGGAACCCGTCAGCTGACCAGGGCAGGATCAATCTGGCTCCTGCGACCTGCTGGGTTTCCCTGGAAGGACGCCATCCCCACCTTAATAGAACTCCGAGACCACGCCTGGCACCCGGGGGCACGGGCGAGGCGGAGGGCTCGGGCCCGGAGTGGGGAGCGGCCCTGACCCTGGCCCCGCGGGGCTGCGAGGGGGGGTGCGGGCTCGGGCCGGGGTCCCCTCAGGTCGTCTGAGCACACGGGTGATTTGGGCAGCAGCTTCTCCGCAGGGACTCTCGAGGTTAAGAGGCCCCGGTTAAGGGGCCGGGTCCCACTTCACAGGGTGTCGAGGCCGCCTGGCCCCCCTGCCGCTGGGGTCTGCCTGACCACCTTGTTTAGAGCAACAGGACCCTGGGTGGGGGGAGTGGGGAGCCTGGGGGGACCCCTCGCACCCCTGGCGTGTGGGCTGGGGGGCTCCATGGCTGCAGAGGGTCTGGGACCCCCGCCTCCCGGGGGAAGGGGCTCAGGTCCTCGCAGATGTGAGTCTGTGTCCTCACGGGGTCCTCCCTGGGGCTGCCCGGAGGAGGCTGTGTCCTGCGGGTAAATTACTTCTGCGTGAGGCCGTGACACTCGATGACACTTGCTACGACAGCTTTGGTGTCATCATTGCCCAGCGAGGAGGGACTTAGAGGCTCCACGACCCTCTGATCTCCTTCAGGAAGGACACGCCCACTTAGTGCCATCACTTTTTAAACGGACCTCCACCTACCCCGGTGGGTGCGGCTGGCGGGGTGGGGGGGACACAGGCGGGAGCTGCGGCTGGGGTGTGGCCGTGCACGCTGGTGTGTGCACGTGTGTGGGACACACCCACAGGCTCCAGGAGGGGCTGGTCAATGGCGGGGCCGCTGGGGAGGGGCCCACGGCCTCAGTGGGGTGAACAGGAGGCTCACCGCGTGTGGTATAGCCTTTGGCACTTCTGGATCAAAAAAACACAGGTACACACTGTCCTTGAAGACTAAAAACCTAGTGGGGACAAGGGTGGTGTTAGTGACAGCTGCTGGCAGAGCCAGCCCCTCCCAGGCCCTCCTGCTGCCCTGTTGTGCCCAGGCCCCTCCCGTCTGGACACCAGCACCCCTCCCCTCCCCCACCCGGGTCTACCTCTTCTGGCACCGCCACCCACCCGGCCGGCCGTGCCCCTCCCTGGGAGCAGGGAGGGCAGGGGCGGGGAGGGGCACCGCCCAGGGTCCTGCCTGCCTGGCGTGGGGGGCAGGCAGACATCCACCCCAACCTGGCAAAACCCTGCCGGGTGGGCCCCTGAATGTGTCAGGCGTCACGTGCTTCATGTGTGGCAGGCGTCTCTCTGCAGCCGGTGACCCAGCATCACAGTCCCCTCCCCGGGGGCTCCGGGAGGCTCAGCCGCGTGCCCACAGTCACCCCCACAGAGGTGCCGAGCTGATGCAGCTGACACTCACGCTGTATTCTCAGCCGCTGTCCTGGGCCTGTGTCCCCAGGGGAGGCGTTTGTCCAGAGGGGATCCCCTCCTTGCCCCACGGTCTCAGTCCCGTAGGGGATCCCGGGAGCACCGTGTGGGGCAGGGGAGGAAACAGATCAACGGGCCGGATGGAAATGTGCAAAACTCCGCACGGCCACCGACAACATTCGCCTTTTCCGAGCCCGAGTGGCAGTGGCACAGGTGGGGCTGGGCCACTGGGAGCCGGCTGCCAGGCGAGTGTAAACGAGCAGGTGCCAGCCAGTGGCCAACGTGCCGCCCTGGTGGGGACCCCCGGGGGCCTGGGGTCCTGGAGCCCCTGGTGCTGCCTCCACAAGCAGAGTCGGACACCACGAAGGGCCCAGTTTGGGGGGACCTATGACACAGTAAACCCCATAAAAGCCAGCGTTTCTTACGCTACCGGCACAGCCGCTTACTTTAAAGGTGCTGCGTTGATGTCACACGTGGCGTCAGATTCTGAGCGGCCTCCGGTCGACGATAGGATGAGGCCGAGGAAGGGAACACGGGCCCACATCCACGTCACTGCTGCAAGAGGAAACGGTCCGCAGGAGCCCGAGCCTGGAGTCAGGCCCCGCTGCTGACCCTCCGGCCCGGACGCCACGAAGATGCCACCACACCGGGCAGGGGTCAGGCGTGGACGCTGACGCCTGTAGCGACCGCTTCGACGGGAGGCCGGTGACCCCGGCACGCGTCCAGGCTGGCACCGGAGCTGGCTGTGCGGGGACGCGGCAAGCGAGCGGCCGGCGTGAGGCATCGGGGGGCGGCCGGGCTGGCGCGGGACCGGGAGCAGCCGCCCACTGGCACCTCGGCCTCTCGATTCCCCTACAAGGGAGCCCGTCGGGAGGTCCTGGGGACTCAGCGCCGCTGAGCCTTGCAGGCCGGAGCTGCCACATCTAAGGACGAGCTTCGGCCACGCGTTTCCGGTCTCGGAGGCTGTCACGCTGGGAGCTACAGGAGGAGCCCACCCGCCTAGCACGGGCCAGGGTGGGGGGAGGGGGGGCGGGTCCCAGGGCGCAGGGGCTGGTGGGGGTGGTGGGTCCCATGTGCAGGGGCTGGGGGGCGGGGCGGGTCCCACTGCGCAGGGGCTGGGGGCCGAAGGTCCCAGTGCGCACGGGCTGGGGGGGTGGGTGTGTTCTAGGGGAAGGAGAAAGATCACAGCAGGCCCCTCTTCCTACTTCCGGACTGTCTGCACAGCCAGGGCACAGACCATCCGAGGGGCCGCAGGAGCGCCCGGGGCACTCACCTGACCCTCACGCCCCCCCTCCCCCCCACCTGTCCCCCACTGCTGGCTCCTGTTGCCCTGGGGGAGGGGCGGGTTCTGCCAGGGGCCTGGGACACGTGTGTCCCGTGGGCCTGACCCCACACGGCACATCAAGGCTCGCGGACAGCTGCCGGCCCAGCTGTCGGGGGAGGGGGCGGGCAGGGGGGTGGGGAGCACCTGCCAGGAGGATGCTGTGATCGGACCCGCAGGACGGAGGAGCTCCGTCCCTGTTCAGGAAGGAGGCCCACCCGCCCAGGTGGGGCCCCAGCAGCTGTGCTCAGGACTCCACGGACACCAGGTGACTCTGCTATACCCCGCCCCCGACACACTCAGCCGGCTGTTCCCCACCCGCTCTCACACCCCACTCCTCACACCGCGCTGACCTTCCCAGGGGCCCCAGGGTGCGGGTGGGGGGCCTTGTGTTTCTGGGTTTGAGTTCTGGGCCAGGAGGTGGTCTAGGCCCGAAGGGGGGCCGCCGGGGGCTGGGCCGGTGCCAGTGCCCTGCCCCCACCCTGCCCGCCAGCCGGGCACCAATGCGCTCCCGCCTCTGGTCAGTTACAGCTGCTCAGCCACGTTGTAGCTTCCGCTGAAAGTGCCCCGCGGTGGCCAGAGCCCCGGTGGCAGGCTGCAGCCGCCCCCCAAGAGGTGGAATTATGTGCCGTCCTCACAAGACCCCGCGAGGCGGGGACCCGACTTGAACGAGAACCCAGGCCCCTCCGGTACTCTCCCCCTTCAAGATAAAACCGCCATTTCAGGGGGAGGTTGTGCACACGCAGACACGTGGGGGACTTTCATGGCTGGTCACTCTCCCGAAGAGACATGAGGAAGAAGTCCCCCGTCGCCACACTCCAAGGGGCCCCAACCCCTCTCTCAGCCTCCGGGCCCCCTTTGTGACTGCATCACCAGGAAGGCCTCAGACGCTCCAGCCTGCATTTCAGTCTTAGGGTTTCACTGCTTTGGGCTGTAATTGTGTGTCCCCCGAGACTGTGGACCTCTAGGGACACCGATGGGACACCCACGTCCTGCGTGTGCAAAGCGGGGCCCTCAGTGCTGTCCTTGGGTGTTGGTCAAATGCGGGAGCCACCAGAGAACGCGTCCCCTGTGCATACGTGGGAGGCTGCGCGTCCTGGCAGAGGTCAAGCACTCCAAAACTACTGTAGGGCAGGTGGATGCGTGTGTGGATTGCCAGCAGGGCCCTTGGGGTGCGGTCAGAGGACCCGGGGAGACGGGCCTGAGCCACGTGGCCGCTGGGGCTTCCAGGGACTGAGTGGTTCCGTCTGAGGCCCTCTGAGGATCCCGAGATTCTAGTTGGGGCCGGGATTGAGCCCAGGGACTCACCAAGTCCACCCCAGAGGGCAGCCGGGGCCACCGGACATGCGAAACTGGAGGAGGGGCAGGGGCGACGCCATGTAGCCAGGTGGCCCCCCTGGGGGTTGAACGTGCACCCCGCGTTCGGAACGAGATGCTGGGGCGCACGCGTGGGCCGTCAGCCCAAGAGGGCGAGTCGGACGCCTGCTGCAGGACAGGCCGGCCTGCGGGACAAAGGCGCCGCTCCGGCCCTGACCCGAGGAGCCTGCGCTGTGGGCCCACCAGCCACGGCAGCTCCAGCCCGGCCCAGACCAACCTGCTTCTCAAGTTCACCTAAGTTCCAGAAGGTGCTAGGAGCCAGTGGCGTGTCACCGTCAGTAAATCCACAGAGAAGGAATATGCCTCTTGCACGGAATACGGCAGGAGTTCCTCGGAGCCTTTCACAGTTGGGAGAGGACTCGGTGGGAGCCACCTCCACGCGCGAGCCTCCGCGAACCTGCATCCAGGAGTCTGAGGTCTCGACCGAGGTCCCCGGGTTTGAGAGCTCACCTGCCCCAGGTGGCGACAGACACAGTAAGTACCGCTCCAAAGATGGAAAGGGGCAGAGTGTGGGGCGCCTCGTAATCCCGGGGAGAGGGCCCACCTGGAGACCGCGGCGGGGCTTCTCCGAGGCCGGCGGAGGCATCGCTGAGAGGCTTCTCTTCTTTACTGCGTTTGGGCCCCATTTCCCGGACTTGGTTTTAAGGCCGGAACTTCCAGGGAGCGAAGGTTTTTGTTGGTTGGTTGGTTTCAATGTTTGTTTACTTCTATGGGGGGGGGGGGAGGGGCACAGAGAGAGGGAGACAGAGGATCCAAAGAAGGCTCTGGGCTCTCGGCACGGCTGCGGGGCTTGAACTCATGAACCGTGACATCGTGACCGGAGCCGAATTTGGACACTTAACCAACTGAGCCACCCAGGCGCCCACAGGGAGCCAAGTTCTAAGAGGCGTATCCCCTGCGGGTCTCGGGGGAGTGGGCAGGCCCAGGGGGCTCCTGGGGTGTGTGTCACAAGCCCTGTGGGCGGCGGTGGGAGGGTAGAGCCCGCAGGCTGCGTGGTCTGGGTGGGTAGAGCTGGATGAATCGTTGCACGTTCTGGATGGACACCCCCGTGAAGTCCTGACTAAGGCTGCCTTTCAGGAGGTCAGTGCTAAATAGCTCTTTGTGATACCTGATCCCCTCCGTGTACTCGGCACAGGGATGAAAATGTTATTTTGCTTCCCACCCTTTATGGCTGCATTAATGAATGTTTGCATATTGAAAACATCAGCGATAGCCCCAAAGGTTGTATGCTAACCAGCACGTCCAACTAATATTTTAAAAATATTTATTTATTTTTGAGAGAGAGAGAGAGAGAGAGAGAGAGACAGAGTGTGAGCAGGGACAGGAGAGGGGCAGAGCGAGAAGGAGACACAGACCTGAAGCAGCTCCAGGCTCCGAGCTGTCAGCACAGAGCCCGACTCGGGGCTCGAACTCACCAACAGTGAAATCACAACCTGAGCCCAAGTCAGACGCTTAACTGGCTGAGCCACCCAGGCACCCCGCGTCCAATTAATTTTTAAAGAAGTTTTATTTTTGATAATGCTGTTGGGATCAAGGCTCCTGAGATGGGTGTCCTGGCCTGAGCCCCGGCCTGAGCGCCCACATGCCAGGCACAGGGAGGCTCCTGTCCCCCTCTAGGTGTGGCCACACATGCGATCACGTGACCCACCCAGTGGGACTGAGGCAGGCCTGGCCTCTGCATCAGGCAGCTGGCTTAGCCTGGTAGGGCCCAGGGCATCTGCACAGGTGGCCTAGATGGCCCCTGACCTCAGGTCCCCTAGGCCGCTGGCCTTGGCTTCATTCATCTGTTTGTTCACTTGACAAGTATTTAGTGACCACCTACTATGTGCTGGCCCTCCTAGGTGCTAGGGAGACAGTGCTGGGAAAACCCTGACTGTGTCTGGGGCCCGGGGCAGGACACGTGACCACACAGATAAATGGAGGTGTTCATGGACCCACAAACGGGGGAGGCGGCTGGGTGTGGGGTGGTGGAAGCTTCTGGGGGAGAAGTCATTTAACCTGGGGCTTGAAAGGGGGTTTCTGAGAGCAGGGAGGGACCTGTGGACTCTAGGCCTGGCCTCTCTGGAGCCGCTGCCCCCACACTGGCGGGGTCTCTCCCAGCCCTGCTCCCTGGCCCCCGGGCTCCCCTCACACAGGCCCTGGCTGTTCAGGGATGTTGGGGCTGGTGGGGGGCGGGAAGGGGTGAACGCATAGCATAGCACACAGACCCTCACCCGCCTGCTGGCCTGTCAGGTCACTCAGGCCTTGGCAAGAACCAGAGTGGGCGGCCAGGCCCAAGGCCAGAAGGACGGCTTTCCTAGAGGGGGCAAGACAGCACTGGGCCTCCCGACGGCTGTGAAGTTTTTCTCTGTTGTACTTAAGTTCCTTTAAAAACAGTTTTTTTAAACATTTATTTATTTTTGAGAGACACAGAGAGAGAGGGAGATGGCACGTGTGGGAGGGGCTGAGTTGTCAGCACAGAGCCCAACTCGGGGCTCAAACCCATGAACTGTGAGATCATGTCCTGAGACAAAGTTGGACACTTAACCGACTGAGCCACCCAGGTGCCCCGATTAACTTTATTTTTTTAATTTATTAAATTTTTTTAAGTTTATTTATTTTGAGAGAGAGAGAGAGGGAGCAAGTGTGCTAGGGGCAGAGAGAGAGGGGAGAGAGCGAATTCCAAGCAGGCTCTGCACGATCAGCGCAGAGCCCGATGTGGGGCTTGAACTCACAAACCGTGAGATCATGACCTGAGCCGAAATCGAGAGTCGGACACTTAACCGACTGAGCCACCCAGGTGCCCCAATTATAACTTTATTTTTAAAGAAGTTTTAGGTTTATAGAAAAACTGAGTCTAAAATCCAGAAAGTTCCCACGTGTCCCCCCTCTACGATTAGTATCTTGCGTTGACGTGGTGTATTTGTCACAACTGATGAGCCAATATTGACAGATTATTGACTGAAGTCCACGTGCGCCTTGGGGTCACTCTCGGCGTCGTGCGTTCTGCGGGTCTGGACAAACGTGCGGTGACGTGCGCCTACCTTCACAGCATCGCGCGCTCTAGTGTCACGGCCCCGAGCCCCCCTGAGCTGCGCGTGTTCATCTCCCCGCTGCCGTCACCCCCACCTCCCGCCACCCGACGGCCACTGACCCTTTGCGTGTCCACGGCTGTGCTTTTCCAGGAAGTCGTGTGGCCGGACTCACGTGTGGGGGCTCCTCAGATCGGCCTCCTGCCTTAGTGACGAGCGTCGGAGCCTCCTCCCTGCGTTTTCGCGACCGAGAGCTCGTTTCTCGCGAGCACAGAGTAATGGTCCACGTTGTGGATCTACCACAGTTTATCCGTCACCTTCTGAAGGACGCCGTGGTCGCTTCCAAGTTCTGGCAGTCGCGAGCACAGCCGCTATAAAAATCCGTGGGCAGGTTTTTGTGTGGACACGAGTTTTCGACTCGTGGAGATAAATCGCAAGGAACGCGATTGCCGGCTCGTCCGGTCAGAGTATGATTCGTTTTGTAGCCAAACACCAAACTCTCCTCCAAAGCGGCCGCGCCATCCTGCGTTCCCGCCGGCAACGGCCGAGCGCTCCTGCCGCTCCGCGCCCTCGCCAGCGTCTGGGGTCGTCAGGGTCGTGGGTTTGGGCCCTGGTGACAGGCGTGCGTGGTGCCTCGCTGTTGTGATTTGCGTTTCCCTGACGACCTGTGATGCGGAGCGTCTGTCCCCGCGCCCGTCTGCATCTGTGCGTCTTCTCCGGTGAGGGGCCTGCTCGGGTCTCCGGCCCGTTTCTAATCGGGTTGTTTTCTTGCTGTGGGGCACAGGGTTCTCTCCATACTTTGGATGACGGTCCTTGACCAGGTGTTCATTGTGCACACGTTTCTCCCGCTTGAAACTTGCCTTTTGGTTCTTACGAGGATCTCGGGCAGGGAAAACGTGTTCCATTTCAGCACAGACCGGTCCGTCGGGTTGTCTTCCGAGGAGTCGTCTTTGGTGCCGCGTCTAACGAGTCACTGCGCAAACCGGTCCCCTGTTGGGACGTGGTTTTTCTGTAAGAGACGGAAGTTGTGTGAGTGGTTTGCAGCTCTCTGCTCCCGGGCCTACTTAGATTTATTTTTTGTGTAAGCCACAGCGCACTGCCCGCTCGCCCGGGGCACGAGCGGGCCAGTGACACGGTGAACTGGGGGGGACACGTTGAGTAAAAATGAAGCTTCCGCCTGGCAACTTCCAGCCACAATTGTCCTGGGACACGAGGGAGACTCCCGCAGCAGGATGTTCCCTGCCTCACGTCACTTGTCGCTCGTGGTGCTGCGGGACCACCGGCAGGGCTGGGGCCGCCCCCACGGAGCGGGTGCCCCAGAGGCCTGCAGCCTGGTAAGACCCAGTCTGACGAGGGCAGAGGGCACGCAGCCCGGGCAGGTGCATGAAGGGGTGGGGGGTGGGGTCCAGGCTTCCCTGCAGCGGCCCGAGGGGCTGCGGGCACCGGACAGATCGGCCCCCGTGCTTGCCGGAGGGGTCCCTTGCTACATTTCCTTGTCTGTCCAGTGGGCCGATCCCCTCAGCTCAAGGGGGCTGCACGTGTGCCCCCCCAAACTCCTTCCTATGCTGGAACCGTAACCCCAGTGTGATGGTGCTAGGAGGTGGAGCCCTCGGGAGGGGTCGGTCGTGAGGGTGGAACCCCCACGAGTGGGATGAGTGTCCCAACAGAGGGAACCCCGGCGAGCCCCCCGCCCCTTCCACCGCGAGAGGACACGAGAGGAAACAGCCGTCTGCAACCCCGAAGAGGCCTGCCCGGCACCCGACCGTGTCCGCACCCCGGAGTTGGGCCACACCGGCCCGGCCAGCTTCCCTCTGGCCTGGGGAACGCACGGAGGTCCTCTCGGTGACGCGCAGGCAGGGGACAGCGCTCGTGTCTCGTCGGCACCAGCACCCGTGGCGGATACGCAGGGCGCACCTGCTGCTGCCGCTGGGACAAACCGCCAGACCCAGCGGCTTCAACCGGAGATTTGTCATCGCGCAGTTCGGAGGTCAGAAGTCCGACACGGCCACCCTCCCTCCCCCCTGGGCTAAAATCAGGGCGCGTGCGGGCCGGGTGGCTCCTGCGGGCTCCGGGGGCACATTTCCTCTCCCCTCCCTGCTGCTGGAGGCGCCCTTGGTCTTCAGAGCATCTCTGTGCTGCTCACGCTCCTTCTCTGACCATTTCAAGGACCTCCGTGGCCCTGAACGGGGCTCCCCTGGATACTCCAGGGTCATCTCCCCATGTCAGGGTCCCTAACCACGTCTGCAAAGTCCCTTCTGCCACATGAGCTGACAGTCACAGGTTCTGAGGATCAGGCCGTGGGGGCCGTGGCTGTGCCTCCCCCCTGGGGACGCGGTGACCCGTGACACACAGGTGGCTGGGCCAGGAGGCCCCCCTCCGAGCGCCGTGCTAGCCGCACCCGGCCTCACACTGGTGTTTGCGTCGGCTCCCAGGAGGACTCGGTGTGGCAGCGGTGTCCCATCTGCAAGGCTTGTACTCAGATCACCTTGCCTGGGCCCAAGGTGATGGCTGGGCTGACCGTGGGCCCGATGGAGGTGCCACAGCCCGAAACAGACGGCGAGGGTCTGTGGGGGCGAGGGGGCTGCCGGGGAACCTGGGCCGGGTCCGCACGCTCGCCTCCCTCCCCGGCACTCGGCTGCGGGAACAGGCGCTGGTGGCCGCAGGGCAGGTGCCCGAGGCCTGAGTCCCCCTCACGTCCACCGGAGGCAGGGCCCTCAGCCCTGGACCTCCTGCCGCTTCCCTTCCCAGAGCTCCGGGCGAGGGGCATCGGCCCACCTCCCTCTCCTCGGGGCGACTGCTGAGCAAGCCTGTGTCCCAGGGCCCTCCTCACCTTGGCCAACCCGAGCTCCAAGCACAGCCCACGAGCACAGCCCCCCTGGTGGACGCCGGCCAGGCCTGCCCAGCATGGCCCTGGGGCCTCCGGGAGAGGCACTGCCGTCCGATCTCAGGTCACAGGTGGGGAGGGCACCGTGAGAAGCATCCCTCTGCTGAACGCAGAGACAAATTAATAGGCTATTTTTTAAAGCAGTTTTAGCGTCACGGAACCATGCCGTGAGCCCAGAGATTCCCCGTACGCCCTGCCCCCCACGCCGCCACCCCACCGTCAGCACCCCCACCAGCAGGCATGCCCATGACAGTCCATGAA
Organism: Panthera tigris; assembly: GCF_018350195.1. Classification (NCBI taxonomy): domain Eukaryota; kingdom Metazoa; phylum Chordata; class Mammalia; order Carnivora; family Felidae; genus Panthera; species Panthera tigris. Next base: position 1,481,041 of record NC_056662.1, on the reverse strand, counting down.
CCTACACGGACGCGTCGTCATCACCCAAAGTCTGCGGTTCACCTTAGGCGCGTCTCGGGGCCGTGCGTTCCGTGGTTCTAGACAGACGTGTAGTGACCTGTATCCACTGCGATCGTGTCACACGGTATCTTCACGGCCCTGGAATCCTCTGCTCCGCTCGCCATCTGTCCCCCCCGCCCCCCACCCCCAAGGCAAGCACTGGTCTTTTTACTGTGTCCACAGTTTTCCCTTTTCCGGAAGGTGGTTGACTCCACGCAGTGTGGAGTCCCCACTGGCCGCGTTCACTTAGTAACACGACGGGAGCCTCCTCCGCACCCTCATGGCCCAAGAGCCCGTTTCTTTCTGGCCTGAGGAATAGTCCGTTGACTGGTGCACCGCGGAGTGTTTCTTTGTCACCGGCTGCAGGACAGCTTGGTTGCCTCCGAGCTCCGTCAGTCGCGGGCGAGGCGGCTGTGCTCAGCCCCACGCAGGGCTTTGTGGGGTGGGGGCTGCTCTGGACCCACGTGGCGCTCAGTCCCAGGGCTGTGGGGCGACTCACGTCCCTGAAACGTCCTGCGTGGAACTCCTAACACCCAGGACCTCAGAACGAGGCCTTATTTAGAAATGGGGCTGTTGCGGACGGGAATTAGTTAAGGTGAGGCCGTTAGGGTGGCTCCATGACTGGTGTCCTTATAGGAAGGAGACATCGGGACCCAGATGTGCACACGGGGAGGGTGCCGGGTGCCGATGGAGACAGAGAGCGTGCGGTGCCTCTGCCGGCCGGAGATGCCTGCAGCCGCTGGACAGATGCCTTCAGAAGGCGCCGGCCCTGTGACAGCTTGGGCTTGCGGCCCCGGAACCAGGAGACGATCTACCTCGAAGCCCCGCGTCTGCGAGATCGGTTACGGCGGCCCCGGGACACGCACGCGTGGCGAGCACACAGGCTCTCACCGCGAGGTCGCCGCGCTGTCGCGCTGTGCGCAGCGGAGGACACGGGCACAGGCGAGCCCCCCGGGCCCCCCTCCCCCAGCTGTGTGCCCACCGCAGTCCCTGCAGGCGCCCAGCACCCGCCCCGAAGCTCCTGGAGAGCAGAAGTTTGTGCTGCGAGGGCAGGAGGCTGAGCCCCTGACAGTCACCCCTGCCACCGCCTGTCCGGGCCGTTAGCAGCCGACGAGCCTCGAGGACTGGTTTCTGCAAGGAGAGCAGCCTCAGCTCCCTGTGTGCTCCTCCAGTCGTGCAGCCAGGTCTGCGGAACCCCCTTCGTCAAAGCTGCAGCCCGAGGAGGGACCGCGGCGGACAGAGAGGCCGTGGCCAGCCCCGAAGTGACCTTGTCCGAGGGAAATGCCCTTCGTGATGTCACAGTCAATTACCGCCAGGGAAAGGCCAGCGGCCCAGAGAGTGAGCCGTGCAGGCAGACCCTGCTCCCGAGCGCCGGGCACACGGGGGGCTGGGGTGCCAGCGCTGTGCTGGGTTGGGAGGGTCCGGGGGCTTCTGGGGGGCTGCCTGGGGGGTTGAAGTCCCTTTTCCAGGCCTTGGTGGCTTTGGTGAGGAGCTGAGAAGCGGGACGCGGGAGGTCACCACTCTGCGAGGGGGCACGGGCCCAGAAGTGCAGCCCATCCCTCCTTCCTGGCCCAGCCGGGCCGGTGCCGCTTGTCCTATGGGGCCAGTGTCACCCTGGGGTGGGGTCCCCCACAGCCTTAGAACAAAGAGTTCTTAACCTGGTCTCCACCCCATGTGGCCCCCCGCCCCCGGCCGCCCCCCCCCCCCTTTCCATACTTTCTGCCTTGATGGTGGTGCTTGGAGGTCTTTGTCCCCCCGGGTCGTGCCCAAGCCCGGCCCACCTCGCACTGGCCAGGCACTCAGAGCATCTGGGAAACGCAGACCGCACCCCGTGAGGACCTCCGACTCTCGGGACTCTGCTGCCGTGACCCCATACACCGCGGAGCCCGCCCCGGGAGGCTGGCACCCTTGAGAACATTACTAGAGACTCGTGTGAATCGTGTCAGGCGTTGGCTCTTCAGGGCACTGACCCCCCCTCAGCCGAAGAAACGCACAAGCCAGTTTGCACCTGCTCTAACCCAGCCAGGCCCAGTGTCATCAGTCGCTAGTATTTTATTTGATAGACGGGGAAACTGAGGCACAGAGGGCCTCAGCGACTTGCCCGGGGACCCGGAGCAGAGGCGGGGGCGGACGCTGGGGTTCAGCGCTGCCTCCCGGACCCAGGGCCCCCAGGGTGGCGATCTGGGTCTGCCCACCCACTACCCTTGGTTGCGGATGGATCAAAGCCCCGTGTCCCCGGCACCACCCCCACCCCGGTGGTCTGGGAGGTGACCAGAGGCTGGCTGCTGATCAGATAAAGACCCTGTTTATTGGCAACAAACGACTTCTGGTTTCACCTGTCAACCAGTCCTTGGCGGGCCTGCACGCAGAACTTCCCCGGCTCTGTGTGCTCGGGAACCGGCCGCAGGACCCACATGGGGGGCCTGGGGGGCAGGGGCATGTCTGGGGGTGCAGGTGAGGGGCAGTGAGGAGCCCCGGGGGCCCCGGTGGGGATCCCCCAGTCCTCATGACGGGACCTCGCCCTCCCCCCCAAGGCACTGTCTCTGGGCCTAAAACGAGAAGCAAGTCTGGGCTTTGAGATGTGGTGCCCGGCATCCAGCACGTGCCCAGTGAGCGTTGGCTGCGCCTACGGGAGCCCCCGCTTCCCCCACACCTGCCCGCGATCTGCCCGCCTCTGCTCCGAGTCCGGGCGCCCCAGTGACTCCGAGGCCCTCCCCAGAGCCATGCCGGGGTCAAGACGGGGCTCTCCTGCCACCCGACTCTGTCCCCTCGGCTCTGCTGAGTGGACTTGGCCTCCGCTATTTTCCTCCTCTTCGTCCAGGAGACGCCCTCAAGGAGCTGAGGCCACGCGGACGCGGTCCCCACCCGAACCTGGGCCCCCAACCCCAGGACGAGTCACGACCTTTATTCTCCTTCCCTCCCAAGTCCCTGAGGGGAGCTGGGGGTGCAGGGCGGCCCTCGAGACCCAGCTGAGCCCCTCCAGCCACGGCTCCCCGTTTCCTCACTGTCGCCAGGGAAGCTGGGTCCCCGGCACCGGCCTCACGACAAGCGCCTAGACCAAGGCCCGGCAGGTCCCCGGCAGGGCCCTCTGTTACCAGGTAGCGCAGTTTGGCGTTAAAGTTTGAGGCAATGCTTTTTAAGCCCCTGTTTATTTTGTTACTCGACTCGGTCTTGGGAGACACATATATCTTCAAGGGACGCTTCTGACACATTTATTGGAGCAGCTAATTAAAAAGCCCGACCGGGGCTGGGCGAGGGCGTTGTCACCATATTTGATTACACCTCCAGAAACCACCGCGGGTGATTGGAAGTTACTGGAGAAGTGGTGGCTTCCGGGGGGCGAGGGAGGGGGCGTCTCCTGGACGCACCCCGGTCCCCCGACCCACGGAGCAGCGGCCCCCTCGCCCGGCCTTCAGTCTGAGGGAGGACTCCGTGGGCCTCCAGCCCTGGGAAGGCTCTGTCAGCTCTTCTCCAGGCCAGAGAGCGGCCCTCAGGGGGCTGTGGGGTCAGGCCCCAGGGAGGGGGGGGTCTGGGGGTGAAGGTGGGTGGAGGAGAGAAAAGCCCCTGGGCTCAGGGAGCTGGAGCCTGAGGCGTCACGGGTGGCTCTCCCAAAGTGCATCGTGGGGCCTGCGAAGGTGTATTGCTGGGGTGGGTCTGTCCTGGGGCCTGTGGGTCCTCATGCTCCGGCGGTCAGGGGTGCCCCTGGAGGGGCCGGCGTGCGGAGGCCCCTGGAGGCCTGGGCCACTGTGATCCAGGCGGCCGAGGGCGTCTCAAGTCACTGACTTTCAAAGGGCCGTGTCCTGCTTGTGGGCCGGACTCTCCGTGCTGGGTCACCACCCCAGGACACCGGAAGGTGGGCAGGCGGAGGCCAGGGAGGGGCGGAGGCTGTAGGGTTGGGTACAGGGGGCAGGCACCCGCCTCCCTCGGCCTGAGGGCAAAGCGACTCCAGCGGCCCCCTGCCCCCACCCCCCAGAACCTCCCAACACCCGACTCGACTTGGCTTCTTGGAAGAGGCTATTCTTGGGTCTACCCAACAGGTGCCGAGCGTGGAGCTCGAGTCTGCACTGATGTCAGCCTCCCAAAGTGTTCTGGTCCGATGCCAAGGCTGCCTCCGCCCCTGGCTGGACAGGTGCCCCCTGGGCCTGCGGAGGGCCGGCTTAGCCCTGGCCTGACTCTGTGCGGAGGGCTCCCCGCTGCGGCTGGCGGCCAGCATCCTGACGCTCCCGACTCAGCCGGGACTAGGGAGGACCGGGGACCCTAACGTGGGGACGGATGTCACCTCCTCTGGGAAGCCCTCCGTGTCTCCACCTCGTCCTGTTCCCACGTCACTGCTGGTTCAGAGCCGGGCTCTCTGGAGGAGGCCTGGGCTGGGTCCGAGCTGGTGCTTGGGTCCGGTTCTGTGCTAGGCCCCTCCTCCGAGGGCCGGCGTGGTGACCGCTGACTCACGGAGGAGAGTCAGAGCCCCCGAGAGGCTGGGTGCCCTATCCCAGCACCCCGCAGAGCAGGAGCTCAGGGCAGACTCCGCAAATGTCTCCCGAACGAGGGGACGCGTGAGTGTGCACTCCGCCTCTGTCCGCACGAAGGGAGCACGGGGGGGGCCCTTCGAAGAGGCGCCGGTGCTGCTTCCGGGAGCCCCTGGTTCCCGGGGGGGGGGGCTGGATTCCGCCCCAGTCTGCGCCCCCTCCTCTGGTTCCCCTGCTGAGGAAGCAGCCCTCGGGCCTGGAGGCAGCTGGCACAGGGGCGGGGTCTCGATAGTTCACGAAAGCACAGGGAAGGAACCAGAACGGAGGCCAGCATGGAGGCGGAGGGGTCATGACGGACAGAAGGAAATTTATATTTTTTGGCATTCAACTGCCTCCGCAGTGACATAATCAGAAGGTTTTTACTGACTGGGCAATAAAAAGAGCTCATAACCGAGAAGGCGCGATGCTTCGGCGGAGCTGGCCGCAGGCTTCACAGCCTTGGCGGAGGTCACTCGTGGGGCTCAGAGAGGCTGCCGCGGGGCTGGCAGGAGCCCAGGAGGGAGGCTGGGGTCAGTCCCGGACGGTGGGCGCAGTCCCCCCTCCCACGCGGCCCCGCTCGTGGGCTGAGGCTGTCCACCTCCGGGGCTCCGCCAGCTCCTCTGTCCGTCAGGCAGTCACCCCGGCACCAGTGAGCTGGTTGCCAATGTCGCCTCCTCACATCCAGGCGGGGTCGCTTCCCGGGGGAGGGGTCTTGTGAGGACGAGGGTCCCTGTTGAGCAGAGAGGCGGCGGGGGCAGGGGGGGGGGTGGTGCGACGAGCTGCACAGGCTTCCAGGAAGGGGTTGTGAGGCCGGTGGGCACAGAGGCGGGGAGGGGGCGGGGGTCCCGGCGCCTGCCCTCTGATGGAACCGGCAGCGGCAGTCGCGACCCCCGGCTTCGCCTTCCCCGGGGCGGGATCGCGCTGCCGCCCAGAGCGCGGAGCAAGGAGCGGGACGTGCGTTACCCGCCGTCTGCGTGAGAAAGCCGGGAGCATGTCCGTCGCGGGGTTTCTGAGCACCGGGCCCGGGAGACCCCCGGAGGGGGGCGCGACCGCGGCCCGGGGTGGGAGGGTGGAGGAGGGGCACCGGCTGCCCCGGGTCGGGCAGAGGTGCCGGCCCCTGTGGCGTGAGCGGCGCGCGCCCACATTTTACAGTTTGGGGTTCACTTGGCCTCCGTCTTCGATGCCGTGTAACGAACCACCACAAGCCCAGCGGCTTAAAGTGCCATCCGTTTATCATGTCGCAGTTTCTGTGGGGCGGGAGCCCCGCGCGGCGTGGCCGGCTCTTCTGCCCGACCTCGCCGGCTGGGGCTGTCTTCCTTCTGAGGCTCGGGGCCTCTTCCCGGCTCGTTCAGGGCGTCAGCAGCGTTCAGTTCCTTGTGCGTGTAGGACTGAGGCCCTTGTTGTCCGGCTGTGGGCCAGGGGCCACCTGTAGGCCCTTGCCATGTGACCCCCAAAGGTAGGTCACTACCTTGCCATTGGCTTCCTTCTCTGAGACCATCAGGATGGCGTCTTTCCGATGCTGTTCCTTTTGAAGGCTTTGCCTGATTAGGCCAGGCCCACCCAGCAGGTTGCTCTCATTGATGAACTTGCAGTGGCCTGATCAGTGCCCTAATCTCAGAAGTGATTTCCCTGCGGCCCCTGCCTCTGCTCGAGGGGAGAGGATGACAAGGTGTGCACTCGAGGGGGACGGGATTCTGCCACCAACAGGTGTGTGTGCGAAGGAAGTTGAGGACTCTGAGCCCTCGTTCCCCAGGAGGGAGGGCTGGCCGGGGAAACGCCACGACCTTGCGTTGATGGAGATGGAAGGGTCCCAGAGGCCGCCCTAGGGGACCTCTCAGGCTTTGCTGCCCCCTGACCCCAGAAGGGCTTCCCTGGGATGCTCGGATACTGAGCCCGAGTTCCCAGAAGAGTTTTCTGGTGGGAACCTTAAACTGTAGCTGGCGGGTCCCCCACATCCAGGGGACATTCAGTGTCTCCGGCCTGCTGTGCCTGTTAAAGCTACTTGAGGACGCAGATTCAATAATTTATCAGGTCACATAATAAATTCAAGGAATATCTCCAAGGTTTTGAGAACCCGAATTTGACTTCCTCCGGAGTTTTACGATCAGGCAAAGGCATCCATCAGGACCGAGCCGAGATCCATTTGTTAAACGGGACAGCTCCCTTCAGGCAGGCTAGTTCTCAATGTCCGCAAACCCGGGATCAGGAAAATCTGTGTTGTCAAGAAGGCAAAACGTCCTCCAGACATTCCACGGTGTGGCCACCCCCAGGCTTGGGGCTTCCATTTCTGGCTGCTTAGAAACCGGGGGCGGAGGCAAGCGGGGGTGCTCCAGGCGAAGGAGGGGTGGATTCCATTTGTGGCAGCCCGGGCAAGAGGCGGCTGTCGGGGCGTGCTCGGGCTGGTGCGTGCCGGTGCACGTTCGGTAGGTTCTGTTCTGGGGACCCAGCCAGGGGGAGCCCTGAGCACGGGAGGCAGGAGGGGTTGCCCTAGGCCAGGCGCTGGGATACCTACCCCCGGGGGAATGTAGGGTCCGATCGTGAAGGTCAGCGGGGTCCTCACTTCCTAACAAGACCTGCCTGTCGGGCCGGGAGGTGCCCACCCAACTCGTGTTAATGAGAGGCAGAGGCGGGAGCTGGACCTGGGGGGCAAGGCAGGGGCAGCCTCTCAGCAGGCAAGCAGAAGCCCGACACACCGTCACCACCATCACCACCGCCGCCATCATCTGAGGTGGGGACTGAGGTGGATCGATGGGGTTCTGGGTGAGATGGAGGTTTGTGAGCGGCTGGGGGTCCTGGGGCTGGGCCAGGACCCCTTTGGCCCCGTGGGCCCTGTGTGAGTGGGCAGGCCACTGTAACGCTCCTGAAAAAGTCAGGGATAACGAAAGAGAAGGAAACTACCCTTGGCTTCCGGGGATGGGCTCCTTGTGGAGGGAGCGACCTCTGAGGCTCAAAGGGCTCCATGAGGAAGGGGACATACACTGGCCACAGGCGCCACGGGGGCCCCGCCTGGAGGACTTCTGGGGGAGCCCGGCTGCCTGGCCCTGTGATGGCACCCCGATTTCCCGGCCCCCGTGTGCGCGACGTGGGTCCTGGGGCAGGGGTGTGGCCACGAGCCCCCTGTGTCTGACGCGGGCCCGGAGGTGGGGCTGTGGCCTGTGGGTGGCTGGCACACCTTTCCCGTGGCTGTGGGGCCAGGCCACCCCCTGCAGGGACACTGTCCCCGTGCACAGCATTTCCGGAGCACACAGTGACGTTTATAAACGCTACATGCAGGGGACAAGAGCCCCCACCCCAAATTAAACAGAACCCCAGAGAGCACCCACATTGGCCCTGGAGAAAAGCCATCTGGGGGCAGCATCTCCACGGTCTCTGCGGTGGGACTCACTGGGCAGCTGATTCCTTGCTCCAAACGGGCTTGGCCCCCCCTTTTTTTTTTTTAAAGCACCTTTATGACAATCTCAGAATGGATATTTATAGGGCAAGAATGAGGGAACAGGCTAATTGTGGCTGAGATCCTGTTGGATCAACACCCCTCGGCTTCTGGTGACAGCGTGTGAGAGAGATAAGCCTCACCCTTCATCCCGGGGCTCCTGGCCGTGCTCCCAGCGTGGACACGAGGAGGAGACCCCCAGGAGACCTCAGCCAAGCAGGTGGCAGCCTGGTGCTGATGGTCAAAGGCAGTCAGGGGCTCTGGGGACGTTCTTAGGACCCTGCCCTCTTCGTCCTCTACTGCGCCTGCTCTGGGAGCCCAGGTGCCTGCCTGCAGGATCCTGTGTGACCGGGAGCCGGGACCCCGGTGGCCCTCGGACATCCGGCAGGGCAGCTGGAACCGTGCACCCCAGGGGCGCCCGGGGTCCGCCTTGGAGAGGAGCGGTCCTCTGAGGTCTCCTCCACCTCCTCAGCTGAGTCCCAGCGAGGGGAGAGGGGCAGGGAACGGGTGCCCCTCAGGCACCACCAGAGTGGGGTGGGAAGGGCTGGGACGGCAGGGAGCAGCCGGACATCGGACCCGGGGAGTCCGCTTTGCCAAACGCGGGTCCCGCACCGCTTCCCCGGAGTCTGTGCACAGGAAAGCGAGGCTGGCTCTCCTGGACGGGGTCGCGGCCTCCTTTCCGATAGTGAGGGCGTTCGAAGCTAAGTGGTCCCAGACGTTTCTCCTGCAGGCGGTTCTGTCGATGCATCTGGAGAATTGCTGAGGGCTAAGCCGGGTCTCCTTTTGTGCAGAGAGCGGGGTGGGGGTGGGGGGCCTCCGCCCAGCTCAGAAGAAGAGGAAGGTGTGAGGTGTGGCGAGAAGGTTTCCAGGCCACAGAACAGCCAGACCAAGGGCTTCCTGTCTATTCTCCGCGTCCCTAAGAGCTGGGCCCTCTTCCCAGGTGCCGGGCGGAGTAAGGCTGGTGGATGTGCGGGCAGCCCGTGATGCTGGGCATCGTGTCCCCCTGCTCGCAGTTGCCACCGGGTGATGGGTCATCCGGGCTCCTTCCCAGCCCAAAGGGCCCGCAGCCAGCCGAGCCGGCCCCCACCTGCCGCAGCCCCCTGGCCACCAAGGTGATGTCCATCCTGCTCTGGCCATCCCCAACGTCCCCAAGCTCCAGGGAGAGCAGGTCAGGCCCCCTCCGCGTCTCCCACGGCCTCAGAGGTGTCTGAAGACGGTCTGGGACCACCAAGTAATGACCACGATGGGGTGGAGCCCGCAGAAGGGGAGAAATGTGTACAAGCAGGTGGCGGGCCCACCCTGGGGGGTTTCAGGCAGTCCCCCAGTTCTGCTGGGTGACGATGTCTGTCGGTGGAGATGTGCTCCTGTTTGAAAGCTTGTTCTGAGGGCTGCATCCCTGCTGTGGCTGAGTTTTCACGTTTAAATGCAGCCAGTCGGTTAAGTGTCCGACTTCAGCTCAGGTCACGATCTCACAGTTCGTGGGTTTGAGCCCCACATCAGGCTCTGTGCCGACAGCTTGGAGCCTGGAGCTGCTTCGGATTCCGTGTCTCCCTCTCTCTCTGCCCCTCCCTCGATCGCTTACTCTCTCTCTGTCTCTCACACAAAAATAAACGTTAAAAAAAGAAGAAAGAAATGGCCCCTGGGCCGTCCCCTCACCCCGTCCCCTGCCCAGTCTCCAGGTCTTTGTGGTCAGGAGCCTCCTTCTCCCTAGAAATAGGAATCTGTTTCTTGATCCAGAACATACTTCCCCGGGGCCTTCTGGGTGCATCTGTGGGGAAGGTCAAGGGTTGCAGGGGGCAGGCTCAGAGGGCCCCGTGCCAGCTAAGCTTCCTTCCCTTCTGAGAGGGGTCCATGGGAGTCCTGAAGAGCGGACAGGCTTCAAGGCCGGCACAGCCCTTGTCACCCCCAATGACAGCCTGAGGGGCCAGAGGAGACGGTGAGGGGGGAGAAGTCAGAGTGTTGATCCAACAGGATCTCAGCCTCAGAGCCCCCGGGGAGGGCACCGGCCCAGACCTCGCAGCTCCCCTCCTGCCCCACCTCACCCCTTGGGGCTGTCCTCCTCCGGCCCCGGAGCTCGGTGTTGGTGGGGCCGCATCACGGGGCAGGTCCCAGGCCACCCGGTGCGAGCCCTCTCCCGAGGCCCCCGGTGCACCGCATGGGCCAGGCCCCCTGAAGCGAACCACGAGCCACGAGCCACGAACCACGAACCACGCCTCTATGATGGTAAAGCTGTCACCATTCTGGATGCGACGTCTCTGGAAACAAATTGCTCTCTGCTGACATCATGGCAATGAAATATAACTTCTTTACGAGCTGTCAGGGAGGGTTTCCCGCTGCCATTATGGCGATGTATGCACATTTGTTTTGCTGTGTGCACACGTGCGTGCGTGTGCGTGTGTCTGTGTGCACGTGTGCGTGTGTGTTGGAGCACCAAGGCCAGGCCCAGTCCAGGGACCACGGTCTCCGACGGCCATGCTGGCTTCGTGCAGCCCCCACGCTGGCCCAGGGCACAGGAAGCTGCTGGAAGCCGGGCAGGCTCTGGGCACCTCGCCTCCCTCAAGAGCCGGATGAACCCTTCCCGGGCTCCCCCTGCTTGTGAGCAGTGCTGACCAATCACCCCTCCCCAGCCCAGTGGTCTTCCTGACCCACAGCAGCCGGTCCTGCTCTCCCAGAGCAACATGTGGGCATCTCTGGGGTCACGGTACCCCTCGACTGCCCCTGGCTTGCTCGTCCTCCGTGCTGGGCCCTCCCCGTCCAGCTAGGAGGGTCTCCTGGACCGAGGGGCACAGGCAGTGCTGTAACACAGGGCCGCACGCGTTAACACAACACACATTTATTCCCTCACGGGAGGGGCGCTGGGAGAGCCGAAGTGCCCAGCGTGGGGCAGCCCCGACTCCAGGTGCTGGGGGACCGTGGGGACACAGGGTGCGGCTGACCCTGGCCTCCACTTACCTTTGTTGTTTTTTTATTGAGGCGAAAATCACGAGACAAAACCCCAGACACTTTAGGGTGAATAGCCAAGCGGCAGTTAGCACACTCACAGTGCTGGGCAGCCTCCCCTCCTCGTTCCAGAACGTTCTCACCCTCTAGAGGAGGCCGGCATCCATTAAGCGGCCAGTCTGCGGGGCATCCCCGCCCCCAGCCCTCCCTGTGCTGTCTGTTCTGGACACTTCGCAGCCGAGGCGTCTCGTTTTCTCACCTCCCCCGTGTCGCAGTCCTTTCTGTGGTCGGATTTACCAACCAGCACACGACAGACGGACAGACAGACGGCAGTCGGGTGGTTTGGGCTCCTGCGCTCGGGGACGCGGTGGGGGTGGGGTGCATCTCAGTCCCTGCCTTCTTTCTTCCGGCCGAGCCTGGGGTGGGTGGGTGGGGTTGCAGGTTGCAGGAGCCACAGACCTCGCTCCGCAGTGGCCGCTGTTACTGTCCTACATTCTCACCTGCGACGTCTCCGCGTCCAATTTCGCCTCGTCTTCGCCGACCCTTGTTATTTTCTGGTTTTTGGCTTTTGTTGGTTTTGCGGCCGTCCTGGTGGGTGAGAGATGGTGTCTCGCCATGGCTTTGACTTGCTTTTCGCCGATGACACTGAACATCTCTTTGTGGGCTTGCTGGCCACCCGCACGTCCAGTCCTCTGCCCGTCGCTTTTGTTGGGGGAGCTCCGCTTACCTTAACAGAGGCCGTGGCAGGGCGTGTTGGCCGCGGTCTGAAAGTACAACCAAATTTTAAAATAAAACCTAGGTTTCGTTTCATTTTACTTAAAGATTTGTGGACAACGTGACCAAAAGCCAAGTCTCGTCAGAGGGACATAGCTGGGGACAAGAGGCACCCAGGCAGGGGTCAGGGGAGCTCCACATCTGACTGTGGCCTCATCCTCCCAGGGCACTGGCCCTGCCTTGCCCCTACCCCCTCCAGACCCCAGCCTCACCTCTAACCCCAAAACTGAACACACAGTAACATGGTTCTAGCCGTGCCTCCCCACCGACCCCCACGTGCCTCCCCTCCCCCCACGTGCCTCCCCACCGACCCCCACCGTGCCTCCCCGCCGACCCCCACGTGCCTCCCCACCGACCCCCACGTGCCTTCCCACCGACCCCCACGTGCCTCCCCGCCCCCCATGTGCCTCCCCGCCGACCCCCACGTGCCTCCCCACCGACCCCCACGTGCCTCCCCACCGACCCCCACGTGCCTCCCCGCCCCCCATGTGCCTCCCCGCCGACCCCCACGTGCCTCCCCACCCCCCACGTGCCTCCCCACCGGCCCCCACGTGCCTCCTCACTGCCCCAGTCTAGTCGCAGATGTATCGAGGACCTGTTGATGGAGTCATTCACTCGTTCACTCGTTCATTCCTTCAGTAGATCCTCTGAGTGCAGAAGACAGGAAGGCGAGGGATACAACAGTCCTGTCTGGGGGGCTTTTCTTGAGCCAACGCCGCAGCACTGACCCTGCCCCCCACCCCACTGAGGCTTCGTGCAGGGGCTCGGCCTCATCACGCCCACGGGCCATGGCCCCGCTTGACCGATGGGGAAGCTGAGTCTCAGGGAGTCAGGGAGTCGCCTCTCCGGCCCCCCCCCCGCCCCGTGGCGCCCTCCCGCACCTCACGGGGCCACCTGGCGGGGCCTTAGGGACGCCGCACCCCTCTGTCTCCCCAGGGCGGGCTGCACACCAGGGCCGCCCCCCCCCCACCCGCCCCCCACCCCGGCCCGCGCCCCCAGGGATGGCGCTCCAGGAAAAGCTCTCAGTCAGAAGCCACTGCTCCCGGGGGCGCTCCCGGCTCCATTACTGTCGTCCGAGCTTCCAGGAAACGGCTCGTCTCCAGTGGCCCCTCCGCCCTCCACTCAGCTCAACGGGCGAGAGGCCCCGTGGCCCAGAAACCGCACGGCTGCCACCGGCCCGGATGCCAGAGGCCCCTCCCCGGGGACTCCTCACCCCCAGGCGGGCCCCTGGGGACCTCCTCTGGGGTCTGCAACAGCCTCTGCGCAGGGGTGTCCTTCCTCGCTCCCGCTCGGGGCCTCCTGCTCCGGCGGGGACGGGCCATTTTCCAGGCCCTCCCGTCGGGGCTGAGCCCCGCGCCCACTCTCGCCTCCCCTCTGCAACACCCCCCTTCTCGCTCCCGGGAGATCGCCCCGTCCTCCTGGGGTCCGCTTGCCTGACCGCCCTCCACGCCGCGACAGAGCTGGAGGGCAGGCTCTTCCAGAGCCGGCCAGAACCTCGGTGCCTCTCCCCGCTGCACGTGGCCCCGTGGGTCCAAGTGGCAGCCGTGGTGGCCTGGGGCTCCTGACGGCCCAGCCAGCCCCACCCTCACCCCTGCGCCAGAGCAGCGCCACCATCGGCCCGCCTGCCCACCCTTGCTGTCCTGGGCAGGCCAGGCTTGGGTGCCCCTCTGGGCCCCTGTTCAGCCTCCACAGGAGCCTCCCTGACCTCTCACCTACATGGCCACCCAGGCCCCCCCCATCCCTCCCCCAAACCCTCCCTCCCGGAGCCCCTCAGCACGCAGCGTCGCGAACAGGCTTATTTGACTCCACACCCCTGCCGCCCGTGCCCAGCACAGCTGCTCGGATGTGGCTACTGAAACCAAAATTAATTAAATCACATCAAATCCAAGGTTGGGGTCGGTTGCACTGGCCCCGTTTCGAGACCTCGGCAGCCACAAGCGCCAGGTGGCTCCGTTTGGTGAGGGCAGTGCACCTGCCTGTGCTGGAACGTTCCCCCAGATGGTGCGTGGCCCGGCCTCCGTGGCCCCGGCGGGTGCCAGGTAGGCCCCTGGGCTCTTGTTGATGAACGAAGGAGGGAGGCGGGCTGTGGGGCTTGCTGGCCGCTGCTGGGTTCATCCGCACACACCAAGAGGCAACACCTGCCACCTTCCACGTGTCTCCAACATGTGGCGGTCTCCCTGGGGTGGGGGTTCCGTCAGCATCCGACGCAGAGGGCACCGGGTCTGTCTTGACCCTCCGGGCAAGGGGCTCTGGAGGACAGCGGGGGGGCCACTGCCCAGCGCCACCCCTGCCCTGGGACCTCGGGCGAGTCTGCTCCCTCTGACCTGCTCCTACCTTCTCGCCAAGTGGGGATGACAGGAGGCCCGCCTCTTAGTGATGCTTTGAAGATCCACACATAATCCACACAGAAGCTTCCGGAATACCTGGAAATGCCGGTGTTGTGGATAAATGAATAGAGTGCCCTGTCATCTGGCTTTGTCCTTGAGACCTTGGGGACCCCTGGGCACTGGCCACCCAACCAGCCTTTCTTCCAGGGAGAGACAGCCCTTGTCTGTGCGTGCCGGGCTGCCATCGGGAGGGTGACTATCTGGGTGATTTATGGTGGGGTCTCTTCCCCGCACTCTCCCCCGCCCCCATCGCCTTGGACTGTCTTTACTGTCATTTACGCCACCCTCCCTCGCCCACCTAGGGGCCTGGCTGCCTTGACCTCCTTGGCCAAGCTCTAGACGCCCTCCTGTCCCCACCCCTGCCCACCGAGGGGACAGGGGCATGTGCAGGGGCACTGCAGACACCCCCTCACTGTCGGGGGGCCAAACGGCTGGTTTCAGAAAAGCACTTCGACCAAAGCTTGAAACCTCTCAGGGTCCCCACCTCCCCTGGGTGAACGAACCCAGGCCCCCTCAACTGGGGTTGCAGGCCTGCGAGCAGGGCCTGACTGCCCCCCGCTGACGTCTCCACGTGGGGGCTCCCAGACGCTCAGAGCTTCTGGGAGCGCCGCCCCCCCCCCCCCCCCCCCCCCCGCTGCCTGACACCCCCACCCCGTGCCGTTGCCCACTCTCCTGGGCCTGCGTGGCCACTGCTTGCCAGCATGTCCCTCCCTGCCCGCCCCTGTCCCTATGTGGGGGTCCTCGCAGACCCTGCCCCCAGGCTGGGACCCTGCAGCTCTGGGCCTGTGGGAGTCTGCCCCGAGAAGTGTGCACACCCCTTCCCCACGCCCGCAGCTGGGCCAGGCCTTCAAGGCACAGGAGGCAGGGAGGTCTGTGACATGGCTTTTCTGGGACAATAGAACATCTTGCTGCCTGCACTCTAGTGGCCAGGACTCCACAGACAGTGAAGCTAGCAGCCCTCTGCACCCCGTGTGGGCCCTGCCCCCCACCTTCAGGGAAGTGGGTCCGTCCTGCGTCCTGGGGGCCCCGGGGAGACAAGGAGGCCCACGCGGCTCACACGGCTGTGGGGGACAGTTGGCCTCCGCGTCCGGGCCCCGTGGGGACAGGCCCCTGCAGGCCGTGCCCAGCACATGCCCATTACATCATTGTGGCACGGACCCAGGATGGGGGTGCTCTGAGCGTAGCCAGAGTGTGCACGAGGATCCCCCACTAGCGCGTGCCCCCCGGTTGCGGGCCTGGGGTACCCGGCGGTGAGCTGGGTGGCCTGGCTTTCTGTCCAAGGTGACCTGTGGTCCTCATTACTCAGAGCTGGCTTGGGAGCCTCCGGAAACCCCGGTGGCTCTGTCATCACCTGACCTGGGCCCCAATTCTGGCCAGAAGGGCACCAAGTGAGACCCTGGGTGGCCTGGGTGGGGCCCCGTCCCCGGAGGCCAAGAGCGGGGCGGAGGCGGCCGGCCTCCCCGCCTGGGTCTCCCCCCCGGGCACCCCCGGAACAGGCTGTGTGGCCCGGGAGGCCACTGCTCCTGCTGCAAGAGGGCCCCTCTGTCCTGGGCTGGGCTAAAAATAGCAGGGGGGGACGGCAGGGCAGGGACAGCCGGTGGGAGGCCCGTGGGGAGGGGCCGGAGGGGGCCGAGGACGGCAGCTCGGGGCCCGGGACCGGCCGTCAATGGCGCTGGTGCTCCCACCCTGTTCCCGGTGGCCGGCCAGCCGAGGCCCAGCTGACAGGCTATTTTTTCCCCTGCTTGACTAAATATGGTCAGGGAGCACAGCCCGAGGGGGCCACTTGGCCGGGGCCGCGTGTTTGGGATGCTTGGCCGGGTATATAAGGACTGCAAAGGTGAGGCGGGCTCCTGACCCGAGGGGGGCCCCCATGCCCGCTCCGGCCCCTCGGGTCAGCCCTCTCCTCCCATCCCCTCCCCTCCCCCGCCTGCGGGAGGCTCGGCGGAGGGCCGTGTGCATGTGCGAGCCTGCACACCCACGGGACCGTCCCCTTTTGTTCCGCCCTGACCTCTACCTGGCGCTGACCCCGGCTGGGGGTGCGGGAGCGTCTGCAGACACAGCCCAGCGCGGGGAGGGCTCAAGGTGCAGGGGCTCGAGGTGGCTCCTCCGTAACTCTGCATCGCCCGCCAGTCCTGCGCCTCCGGTCCCTCCCTCCCTCCCTCTCTCTCTCCCTCTCTCCTCTCAAGATCTCCCTTCCAGCTAAGTCTGCGCGGCTGCGGGAGGGCTGGGGGAAGGGCCGGTGCGGAGGGGGGTGCGTGGTGTCTTCTTTCCCTGTGCCTGCCCCCCCCCCCCCGCCCCCCAAGTGCGGACGCATCGGGAGCTCTGGCCTCCCCCACCCCTGCATTCGCGATTGGCTCCGGGAGAAGGTGGATGGTGCCGCCACGGCTGCAGCATCTCCCTGGGAGCCACGCGGGCGCATCGTACCGGGAGCCGCGACCCTGCGCCCGCTGCCGCTGTCGCCAGCCCGGCTGGAGGGGCTCCGCGGTGAGTCCTGCTCAGCCGGCCCGGACGGCCCCACAAACTTGCCGGCCGCCGCGGTGGGGGTGTGCCTGCCGGTGGGTGGGAGCCGGGGCGGCGGGCCGCGTGGTTCCAGCGGGGGCGCTTTGGAGTTTTCTCCTGGCTCGCGGCTCCGTCCGCATTTGGAAAACTGCAGAGCCAGCAGCCAGCAGGCCGGGAGGGCGCGTCCAACCGGGATGCACGAACTTTGACATGCGGGCATTTTGCAAGGAAGCAGCTGCCTCCAGATGCCCGGGGCGGACGGGGGTCCTGGTGCCGGGGCGGGGGGGTCCGGGGGGGGGGCCAGGGGGGAGGCCGGGGGTGGGGGTGGGGAGGGCGCGATGAACCTGCCCCGAGGCACAAAGCTGGGCGCTGGGAGTGTGGTTAAACTTACCTTGGAACTTGCAGCGTTAACGGTGGAGATGCTGGGGCAGGGGGTCCCAGGCCGGCGGTGTGGCCGCCCCAGGCTGGGACACTAGACTTCTGTAGTTGTCACGGCCCCCATGGTGGGGGGAGGGGGGGTGGAGGGACCCTATGCTAGGTGCGCCCCGCGGGGAGCCTATGTGGCAGAGACTGGGGGCTGGATGGGGGATGGGGCGGGGGTGGGGAGCAGCCAGGGTCTCTGCGAGGGATCATGACCTCCACGCGGCTGGGGGCGGGGCGGGGGGGGGGGGGGTGGAATCGCGGCTGAGGAGCGCTAGGCGAGGCCGGGCAGGGTGCCAGCCCGCTGCTCCCCCCACCGTGGGGTCCCTTGGAGGTGGCTACTGCCCACTGTCCTGACAGGATGGGAAACTGTTTGAAAAGTGGCCGGGGTTCGTGTTGGGGCAGGGCGGAAGCTCGCGGGACTCTGGCCGGACCCAGTCTAACCCCTCCTGCCCTTTGGAGCCCCCCACTTTCCTCTGTGTCCCAGATGCAGCCTGTGTGAAGGCCTGGCATGGGGAGGGCGGTGAGGGAGGGTCCCCGGCCTGAGCAGTGCCTCCGAGGCCTCGCCTGTCAGAGGCTGGCAGGGAAATTTCTCGTGCGAGGGTCTCGAGGGCACATTCTGGGACGCAGGGGGGGGTGGGGGTGCCCCGGCCGCCCTTCTCATGCGGGCTGCGTGAAGGTGATAGACGAGAGCAGCAACACGAAGATGGGACGACGGGACGTCGCTCCTCAGTGTCTTTCTGTAGGGTGGCTCTCTCCCGTCGGTGGGGGGGGCCTCTTGGAGCCCAGATCACACAGCCCCACGGAAAAGTCCAGCCTGGCTGTCCCCGGTGCAGCCACCACAGCCCAGGGACTGGAGAAATTGCTTACTTGCCTCTGCATGCTGCAGGCTCTGCTGAGACACAGCCCGGCCCCGGGGACGGCAGCGTCCGGACGACCCTCTCTGGGCCCGTCTGCACAGGACAGGTGGGCTGCCCGGTGGGCAGGGGCGCGCGGGGGCGCCCCCGGCCTTGTCTCGCTGATAGAACTGAAGTGTGTTCAGGCCCGGGGCCACGTCCGGCCACACCAGGACCCTGGGCCCAGCTCCTCTGTCTGTGCCCAGCCCGGCTCCTGCCCCCAGTGAGCCTGCCTGCCCCCGGCTCTCTCCCTCTGCAGGCACCTGACAGCCTCAGCGTCCCACTGCCCCATCCGCGGGCCTCACTCACCCTGGCGATGGCAAGACCTCCCCTCACGGACGCCTGACGCCCCTGGGCGCAGGCTGGGGGGGGGAGGGTCAGTGCCCCTTCCTGTGGCGGGGACCTGACCCAGAGGTCACGCTGCTCTCTGTCAGACTCTGCGGTTCTGACTCCTGGCTTCGGGGCGGCCGTAGAAGGCAGGCGATGGGGACGAGGGGCTGCTTCTATCACAGGGACATTCTGAGATGCAGTGACAACAATATCGATACAATTAAGTGTTCCAAAGTGCTTAGCTCGCCACTTGCTAAGTTTACTTAAACCCTCTTTAACGGGTTCATTAGAAGCTGGTGAGCACCGGGAAATTCATTAACGGGAAGGCGGCCCCTGCGTTTGACAGTAAATTGCTATTGATCAGGCCCGGTGGAGGCCGGGCGCGGGCCACAGGAGCCAGGCGCCCCTGGGCCACGTCGCCAAAACTGGTGGCAGTGCTCGGTGGCCCCGGCACCCGTGTGAGCTGCTCGCTGGTGCCAGCCTCTTCCTGGGGGCCGTGGCAGAGGGCGTGACGTGCCAGGAGGGGAGAGGGAGACAGAGGTGAGGAAGGGACACAGGGAGCCACAGAGGGGAGCAGGAGTCGGCTCTGCCCCCCACTGGGCCGGCACCCCCCCCCCCACACCCCCCGGCACAAGGGGCTGGCTGAGGCGAGGGCCGCCTCCCAGCGGCTCCCGGCAGCCGCCCTTGTCACACATGTCTTCAGAGACAGAGGCACCGACCGAGCCCTGCCCTTGAGGGCTCTGGTTCCTGGGAGGCAGAACCACCAGGGACCAGCCCAGCAAGCTGCCCGCCAGCTGCCCAGGTAAGGCCTGTCCACTTCTCGGGGGCTCCTGCTGCCCCCCTCTGGGCTCGCGGCCAGTGGTGCCGGCGCCCCGCAGACTCTGGCCACCCGGCTCCCTGATCGCCCCTGGTGGGCTCCTTCTGAGCTGCAGTGTCTTTGCTCCGGCCTCCCCGTGCACTTGGCCGGGACAAGGTGCCCAGATGGAGGGGGGGGGGGGGGGGTGCTGAGAGGAAATGGCGCATCCCTTCTCCGGGGTGAGGGTGGGAGGTGACAGCCTGGGTCCTTGCTTTTCTTGTTCCATTGACGCCAAACCAGAGAACTGTGGGGCGAGGGAGGCTTTCTCGAGACTTCGAGCGGGTTTCTGCCTCTGCCCTTCCTGACCATGTGCGTGCACGTTCCCGTGAGCCCCAGACAGAGGGGGAGCCCTGAGGGCAGGGGGCAGGGCAGAGCTGGAGGGCGTGGGGCCTCGAGCACAGGCGAGGCTCCGGGCAGACGCCCCGTGGCCTCCGTGGGGCCTCCCCTTCCCGGAGCCCACGTGACTGTACTCGCTGAACTACCTGCTTGGGAAACATACTTCTTTATATGCCCATATGGACCTAAGCTATGGAATGTAAAGAAGTATGTATTTCAGGCGGGGACCTCTCACCCGCGGGGCCGCCCGGGGGACAGACGGGCACACAGACAGCCGGGCAGGCGGCTGTGGCCGGGGCGAGGCCTCCGTGGCCGGCCGCCTGGGCGTCAGTGGACGGCCCTGTCCCCTGCCGGCATTGTTCTGTCACTCTGCCTGTGTCAGCGGGTGGAAGCGTTCATCAGACATTAAATATTCAACGCGCGCCGACTGCGGCAGAGCCAAGGGGGCCCGGGGGCAGGAGGGGGTCCGGCGCGGGGGCTGGAGGGCTGGGGGTGGGGGCCCGGGGGCAGGAGGGGGGTCCGGCGCGGGGGCTGGAGGGCTGGGGGTGGGGGCCCGGGGGCAGGAGGGGGGTCCGGCGCGGGGGCTGGAGGGCTGGGGGTGGGGGCCCGGGGGCAGGAGGGGGTCCGGCGCGGGGGCTGGAGGGCTGGGGGTGGGGGCCCGGGGGCAGGAGGGGGGTCCGGCGCGGGGGCTGGAGGGCTGGGGGTGGGGGCCCGGGGCAGGAGGGGGGTCCGGCGCGGGGGCTGGAGGGCTGGGGGTGGGGGCCCGGGGGCAGGAGGGGGGTCCGGCGCGGGGGCTGGAGGGCTGGGGGTGGGGGCCCGGGGGCAGGAGTGGGGTCCGGCGCGGGGGCTGGAGGGCTGGGGGTGGGGGCCCGGGGGCAGGAGGGGGGTCCGGCGCGGGGGCTGGAGGGCTGGGGGTGGGGGCCCGGGGGCAGGAGGGGGGTCCGGCGCGGGGGCTGGAGGGCTGGGGGTGGGGGCCCGGGGGCAGGAGTGGGATCCCGCACGGGGGCTGGAGGGCTGGGGGTGGGGGCCTTGGCTTGGGAACGCAGGGTGCCTGGGGCTCCGGGCCATCGCTTCTGGACACCCTGAAAGGGGTCACATGCCAGTAGAAAGGGCTGTTTGTGAGGTAGGGGCAGAAGGCTATTCACGGCCACTAGAAGCGCAGGCAGTCCCCTCAGGGTCAGGGAGTCACGCGGGGCAAGGAAAGGGAGGAGGGAAGGGGCTCCTGTGGCCACGTGGAGACCCTCCTTGTCTCCCAGGAGCCGTACTGTGAGGCGGGGACCCCGCAGCACAGTCCCCCGGGGACCAGCAAGCGGGGTCAGAAGGCCCATGGTGCCAGGCCCCGCTCCTGCCTGAAAACACCCAAGCCCCGGACCCCTCGGGCCCCTCGGGAGCCCGTGGGGGTGAAGACAGAGACCGCAGGGTTGGAGTGTGGCCGGCCCTGAGCCCCTCTCCTCAGCTGGTCCTGCCCCAAACCACTACACCAGCCTGAGCTGTTCTCCATGTCCGCGTGGGACCCCGGCCCCTGCCAGGAGAAGAGCCCGGGGTGTGCTGTGGGCCCCGGGGCTGGGTGGTAACGGCCCAGGAGATGAGGGCAGAGCCTCTGTAGAGGCGGTCTCCAGGGCACTGGTCCTCCTCCGGGGAGGCTGAGGGCAGGGGGCCCCGGGGCGGGGGGTTGGCTGGCAGGGGCCAAGCATCTCTGCCAGTCTCTGGCCCTCAGAGTGGGGTGAGGCCAGCGTGTCTGCCCAGGGCACGTCCTCCTCGGGCTCAGGGCTATTTTTCCAATGTGTGTGTCATCTCTGCTTTTCTGGGCGTCCTTGGCATTGCTGCCTGGGGCCCACGGCAGGTGCCCCAGCCCCTCCCACACGCTGACCTTTGGCAGGAACGCGGCTCTTGCATGGGGGTGGGACAGGGAGGGGCAGGCCAGCAGGCCGCCTCCTCCAGCTGCTGGGAGCATTGGGTCTGGGGGCAGCTGGGTTCCCTGAGACACTAAGGTCCCACCAAGGAGCCGGGGGACGGGCAGACGTGGGCGGCTCCAAGCTCGCACGTGGCTCCCAGCTGCCGGGCCGGGGGGGGGGGGGGGGGGGGGGGGGCGGGGGGGACACCGTAGTCGAGGGCCACTCCAATGGCGTGCATGTCCGGGAGGCAGGATTGTCCTTGGGAACTGCCCTCCTTCCAGCCACGGGGCCCAGAGGGGTCAGTGCCCAGCGTCCCCAGGAAGGTCATCTCTGCCCTATGCCTCCGGCTCCGGCCACAGGGAGGGAAGTAGCAGGGCGCATGGCCACCGGGCCTGGCCGCAGACACACGGCTCTTCCCCTAGATGCATCCCGCTGCACATTAGGGCTTTATTGCAGGATGTGGTGTTTAAATAAAAGCATTAGTGTTTTGGAATCAGGTTTGACTGAGCAGTAAAGCCAGGGAGTTCGCAGGGAGAGAGCTGTAAATTGCCACCCTTCTCTTGATTGGCCAAATTAAGAACGGGCACCACTTGGACGCCTCCCGATGGGAGTCTTGGGGGCGGCTGGAATTTTCTGTTCGGGAAGCCCTAGTTCTTGGCTTCCCGGGGAAGGAGCCAGGGAGGGAGCCCAGAGCAAGCGTGGCTTCCGAGTTGGGTCTTTGGGCCTTTCTGTGGGGGAAGGAGACAGCGGCAGGACGGTGTGTGTCCTCTGCCCAGAGCTCTTCTCCGGGATGGCCCGCCAGCAGAGATGGGCTGCCGCGGGGGCCCTGGGGCCCTGGCAGGGGGAGAGGGCCCGGGGCGTTCCTGGGTGGGGTCAGAGCTCCACCCTCTTAGGGCTTGCCTGCCACCTTGGGGACGTGGGCTTTGTGAGGTCGTGGGGAGAAACCCAGGTCGGGGGGGGGGGGGCGGTGCCCCTTTCTCTGAGCTCTAAGAGTGAGGAGTGGGGGGGCTCCTGGGTTTCCGGGACACTTGGGTGGATTGCGGGCCGGTGGCAGGCCCCAGATTCTGAGGTAGAAACGGCAGCTCCGAGAATCGCGACACTCATGTCAGTGTGTCATCGGTTCCGTTCTTCCAGGGGACGGCTCACCAAACCCAGCCACGCTCCAAATGGACCTTTGCCGTGCGAGGGGGTCGGGAGGCTGGGCAGCTCCGTCGCACCGCGTGCCCGCGCTCGTGCCGACCACAAATTGTCTGTAGCCAGCTGGCCACGTGGACTGTGGCACCTGCTTCCAAGGAGGGGTGCTTGTGGCTCTGGTGTGGCGGTGCGCTCGTCACCGGCGGGAAAGCCCTTCCCTGCATGAGGTTTTCAAGGGGGGAGGGCTGGTGAAGGCATTTGTGAACAGGGCTTAGGAGTCTCGTTGAAAACGGTCCATCTCACGTGAAAAACGCTGCGCTAAAGAACAAATGATCGGACTGCCCTGCAGGATGATGGTCGAGCTGCCGCAGCCCCAGTCAATCAAAGTGGACATTGCTGGAACTGCAAATCCCTGTCCCCCCACGGCCTGAGTGAAAACCGGGAGGGCCCGAGCGCTCTTCAGGGCCAGCGCAGAGCACGGGGCTTGGAGCCTGGAGGCCGGAGGCCTTGTGGGGCAGAAAGTGGACGGGGCGGGTGCGGAAGTGGGCGGGGCCGGCGGGCGGGGGCGGGGCCGGCGCGATCGCATTAATTGTGCCACCTTAGCATAAAGGGTAGCCTCCGTGAGAGCGGCTTTGTGCTGACTCAGCCTCGCTCGCCGGCCGCACGTCCCACTGCAGAGGGCCTCCGCTCGCTGCCGCTCGGCTCCCTGCCTTTGACGCCCCCTGCTCCTCAGGGTGGCCAGGCCTGGGGACCGAGCTGCTGGAGAGGGGCCCCGGGGAGGAGAGCGCGTGGCTTTCTGGGGGACCCTGGCCTGGCCCCGCTGCCCTTGGCCCGCCAGCAGCCAGCCTCAGAGGGGAAGAGGCTGGCGTGACTTTGGGCAAGAGGAGGGGCCCCCGGCATAGCGCCGGTGGCCCCCCAGGAGCTCCTGCCGTCTCCCGCCTGCATCCTGCTTGGGGATTCTCTCACCCGGCCCCACAAGGCCCTGGACCTGGCTGGCCCCGGCTTGGGGCTGCTCCTGGGTGCCTTCCTGGCTCCCCGGTGGGGACTGCCTTCAGTGCTCCCAGGCGCAGGCTGGCTCTGACCCCGGGAAGGCCCAGCCCGCCCTGCGGGGAGGGGCCACCGGCGCGGTGGCCCGAGCAGTGCAGGCTGCTGCAGAGCTGTGCAGGCGGCATGCAGGGCTGCGCGTCTCAAGGGCAGGGACAAGAGGGCCGGCTCTGGCAGCCCGGCAGCTGCTCCTGGGGTAGAGACTCAGGGCGACCGGCCCTGAAACGTGGCAGGGCACTGGCCATCGGTGCCACCCACCGAGGTTTCCAGAGGCCCAGGTCTGCTTCTCGTGCTGGGCTGGGGGTGAGACCGGGTGCGTGGGACGGGGCCAGGGACACTGGGCACCGAGGCACCTCCCAGGCCCCTGGTGCCCGGCCCAGGGAGAGAACGAAGGAAAGAAGTTTCCACTGCACGAGAGCCGGGTGGCCAGGTCTCTGGCTGTTCCCCATCCCGGGGAGTGGAGCCCCGAAGGACCTGGTGGTTGAGAGTCTGGGGTCGCCCCCACGGGTTCAGATGGCTAGCTTGGGGCACAGAGGACAGCCTCAGGACGGGAGGCTCAGTGACCAGAGTATTTTTAACAGTTGAGTGGTGGGGGTGGGGGAAGGCAGCTGTCGGGAACCTGTCACGGCTTGGGGGTGATACGGGGGGGGGGGGGGCGCTCAGTGGGGGACATCTGGAGGTTGAAGGACGCCCAGGACAGACACACTGTTTTGGGTCCTTGTCCCCCTGGCAGGCCTGTCTGCCGTCGGTCATGCCCACATATGGCTACTGGGCTATGTGTCTGTGCGGCCGCCTGCCCGCCTTGGCCGGTATAAATAGTCCACATTCTCAGCTGTCCTGTTGGAGAGGCTGAACTCAGATGACTCCGGGCCAGGGGACGCCCCAGGCGGCCTCCCTGCACCCTGCCCACCACCCCAGTGCCGGCTGCAGTGACAGGCTGGGGTGGGGTGGGGGGGCTCCGAGCCCTGTGCCCTCCTCGCCTCTCCCCTTCGTGGGCCCCAGGTCCAGGCAGGACCTGGAGACCTCCCGTCGTCCATTTCCAAGGGCACTGAGGGGTGAAGAGGGCCAGGACCCCAACTCTGGCCTGGGGGCTATGTGTGGTAGGGCGGGGAGCCACCTGGCCCGGCTCCCACGGGCTCTGTCCCGCAGCGTGGACGCTGTCGCCAGAGTCCCCTCTATACCTCCTCGTCTGTCCCTGGCCATGGCCTCCTGTGCTGCACACAACAGCTTGCCCCAAGGCCCCATAGCTGGTAGGCCAGCAGCTTCCCAGGGGGACCTGCTTTCCTTCCACCTTTGGCCCAAGAAGTGAATCTCTAATGGTGGAATTTCAAACCGCTCTGCAGCCAGTGGAGCAGGTGACCTTGAGTGACGGAATAAAAGGGCCTGCTTATACCCCGCAAAGCACGGGGTGCCACTCCCTGCCTGGAGACGGGTAGCTACGCTTCACACGTCTCCGCTGTTGGAAGACCCCGCCAAGCAGGCAGAATTTAGGGTTGGACGTGCGCAGTCTGTGTTAGCGCAGCTCAGGCCTCCCACGGTAGACTGCTGATCCCCCTGACCCGGCGAAGCACGCGTCCCTGCGCTCCGGGCTCTGGCGGCTGCCGGGATCCGTTTCTGCAGGTGGAGGGGGTGTGACGGGGACTCCAGAGAGGGACCGCGGAGCCTGGTGGCTTCTTCTTATCTCCGAGCACGTTGGCTGCTAATTTGCTCCCGAGCTGCCACTGTCCCCTGACCTCAGGGCTCTCGGATCTGGTTCTCAGCCAAGCGGCTTTCTTTCCTGAAATTATACCAGCTTCTACCCCGGCCCTATCTGTGAGCTAATAAGACACAAAAATCCACCTTGCCACTTTTTGCAAAGAACAGCAAAACCATCGTGCCTCCCCCTCGGCCTGTCCCCATGCTCTTTGGGTCTATTTGAGGTGAAATTTATCTCTAGGAGGGGCCCCATCAATTTGCCCTGCTCTTTTGTTGACAAGTTTATTAAAAACCCGGGCAACTCCGTATTAAACTTTTATCAGTGTTGAGAAAGAATACATATGTTTCTGAATAGACAGAAAAGTCACGGGACTGGGCCGAGCGGGTCTTGTGTGGCACCTGGCTGGGTCAGCGTCGCGAGAATGAGAAATGTCTGGGGGCGGGATTTGGTCTCCCCCGAGACTCCTTTGTAAGGACCCCGCAGCCCGAACAGAATCCCCGGGAAGGCTCCTTCGGCACAGCCCTGGCCGGGCTGCTCCCGTTCCTGGGGCCAACTGTCGCCCTTTGCTATTTATTTTAATAATTAACCAAAATTTGGAATTAAAAATTAATTTAGTGGTGAATCTGAGTGCTAATAGGTAATGTTGCTGCTGGAGATATATTAGGTTACTTATGTTTAAATTTTAAAAGCTTCATAGTAAAAAACACCAGACGCATCCAGATGTGAGTTGTTGGTAACTCCCGGTGGAGGGAAGGGATCTGTTAGCTGTGTGAGGTATTGTCGCGGCCACAGGCCGCCCCCCGGTGGGTATGTGTTTGGGGGGCTGGGGGGCCGCCCCTGGGTGGGTATGTGTTTGGGGGGCTGGGGGACCGCCCCCGGGTGGGTGTGTGGATGGGGGGCTGGGGGGCCGCCCCCGGGTGGGTGTGTGGATGGGGGGCTGGGGGACCGCCCCCGGGTGGGTGTGTGGATGGGGGGCTGGGGGGCCGCCCCCGGGTGGGTATGTGGATGGGGGGCTGGGGGGTCGCCCCCGGGTGGGTGTGTGTTTGGGGGGCTGGGGGGCCGCCCCCGGGTGGGTATGTGGATGGGGGGCTGGGGGGCCGCCCCTGGGTGGGTATGTGCTTGCGGGGCTGGGGGGGTTTAGCTTTGTCTCTGCTCTGTGACCTCCAAGGGCCGTGTCTTTAGCTGCAGGTCTGTCTGGGCTGTTGGCTGCCCTTGAGCAGAAGCTGGTGCCACCTGTTCTCTAGGACTCGGGCTGTAGTGCTCAGTGTGCCGGGCCACTGACACCTCCTTCTGGAGGAGTCTGTGTGGTTTCTGCCCAAAGTGAACGCTGTGCCCTGGGGTCCTGGGCCAGGGGCTGTGGGGCAGCGTGGGAGAGAGACGCTGCTCGCCGCCCTTGAGGGACAATGGCCAGGGCCTTTCACTGAGCCGGGATGGCGGTGACCGCCGTGACAGGGCTTGGGTTGACATCGGCTATGGGCAGGGCGTGGCTGGCCCTCCCACATGGGGAAACTGAGGCTCAGAGAGGCCGAGGAAGCCCGCCGAGAGCCCCCGACGGGTGGGTCAGACTTTGGGACAGCTTAGGGTACAGGGGCAGCCCGGTGCGGCCCAGGTTGTGCGGGGAGCTCAGCTGCTCACTGAGTCCTTGCTGAGTCCAGGGCCCTTACCAAATGCCGGAGAGCTTCCCGGAAGAGGTGCCAGCTGCTGCGTGGGCCCCGGGGGGCACTTGGGGGCAGTGCCAGCAGCACCACAGTCCTCCGGCTCTCGCGTTGGTGGTGTCGCTGCCCCACCGGGACCTCTCGGGGCGACGCCAGCCACACGTCTTGGCGAACACCCCACGCCTTCGTCTACACGGTGGTTCGCTCCAATTATAACTAATTGGACACCTAGTGCATGTTCATAGCGTCTAATTTTCTATCGATTTTAACAGGGCCGTTGGTGTTTTCCGCAGTGATTCCCCACATCCAGTATCAGTTGCTGCTTCAAAAATGCTGAGTGTACTTCCCCGTATGGGACAATTCCGTCAGCAGATGTTTTAAAACCTATTTAATTGTTTTGTTCATAAAATGCACAAAGTGTCTTAGCTGCAGCCTCGGTCTCTCGTGCCCTAGCGGAAGGAGAGGCAGAAGGGCCGGGGAGGAGTTCGGACAAAACCACTACCCGGCTCCAGCCACGGCCTGCCTTTCTGGCAAATGGTACATTCACCGGAACTCGGGGCCCAGCTCTCTGCTGGGCCCTGCAGCCCAGGCCTGGGGCGCAGTCCCTGCCCAGGACAGGCTTACCTTCTGGCGGGACGCATCGCGCATGTAAACGCAGACTTGGTGATGCGTTTGCGAGTCGTGGTGAGGGCCTGGCACCAGCCTTGTCTGTTTTCTCTGGAGTCCTCTGGGCTCAGTCCCTTTGCGCCTCCTTCTGGCCCCGGGGTCAGAGTTCCAGAGAGCAGGCGGTGGGGGAAAGGGGCTGCGGGGGCTCCGGAGGCTGCTTGGTGGAGGTGAGTGGCAGGGCCTGAGCTGGGCGGGGGGCTCCTGGGAGGGTGGGCTTGAGAGGCACCTGGGCTGAGCCATGGGTCGTCCAGGGGCTCGTGGGGAAGTCGGGAGCCCCAGACAGAGGCTGAGACCCCGGGATGCTGGGGTGGCGGAAGGCAGAAAATCGGCCAAATTGAGTTAACACGGTCACTGGGCAACTGAGTCAAAGAGACAGGGACCGCCTCCCCCTGGAGCCCCACTGCAGACACAGACCCAGCGAGCCCCCCCAAACCCGCCGTCACGTGTGGTAGTCGCTCGTCCAGGAAAGAGCTGCCAGAACGTTCCCCAGGCAAGGCCGTGCGGGGGTGCGAGAGCGGGTGGCTGGACATCCACTCCCCCAGGAGAATGGCCACAGGGAGGCGTCCCGAGCCCAGTGCCCTCTAATGGGATGCCAGGATCCCGGTGCCTGGCACGCAGGGGTTCGGTCTGTGCTCGCCGAGACAACCCAGCCAAGACCCCACGGCCAACCCCGTGCCTGGTGCTGGGGCTGAAACCCCTAGGCCACATTTGCTGTGCTCCCTGGTGAGTTCGAAGCTCCCACCTGCTCACGGACAAGGATCGGCGGCTCTGGACTCGAGCCCCGGAGCGTTACGGCCTCGAGCAGGGGCTTGGACAGGCCGGGGCTGGACTGACTCGGCCGAGGGCTGCGGTGGGACCAACCCCGCCAGGGGAAGCATGCGGAAGCAGAAGGTCTGTGACTTGGGGGAGATTCCTTCAGATGTGGTGAACACGGCCGTAGGGTGTCAAAGGGGTGGGGAAGGGCCGGGTGCCCCGACGGTGTTGGGCGCAGGGTCGACACGGGAGTGACAGTGTTGGCCCGGGGCAGCTTGTCACATCCTGCTCTGTTTGGAACAGTGGCAGGCGGGTCAGAGCCGGGCCAGTCACTCGGTCTACAGGGCCTTCTCTGGAGGGGAAGGGAGGGCTGGGCTCCGGGGGTCCTCGGGGCCCCCCCGCTCCCCGTGCTCCGCAGCCAGAATAAAAGGGTGTTTACAGGGCTGGGACCTGGCGGCTCCTCGTCCTCCGGGGCCGTCCGCTGGTTGTGGGATGAGAAGCCGGAGGTTTGGGGCTCACCCCGGGTTCCCGGTGAACTTCGGGGCCTGGTTTTGAGGGAACGGCCAAGGCCGTTCCCAGGGGAAGGACCCTGTGGCACCGACCGGTTCACTTCTCTGGGGAGGGGCACGGGGGCTGAGGTGTGGAGGGGGGTGGTCTGCGGGTTCTGCTGCCCTCGGGCGGCCGGGTATATGATGCTGAGGGGCCCAGCCCCACCCCCCGAGCATCGGTCCCACGGTGTCGGGAGGGCAGGGCAGAGAGCGAGGGCTCTGGCGGGTCAGTGCGGTCACCCCTCGCTGTCAGGCTGGTCTGTGCTCAGAGGGAAGTCCACACACCCAGGACGCAGTGTCCCTGGCACTGAGGCTGCTGTCCTCCCTCGTCATCGATGCTGATGAATTGGGTGCTGGCAGGAAAACTAATTTTCTAAAAAGGAACTTGCTCTGTCAGAGTCACTGAGGGTGGTGAGGTTTCTTCGGCCTCCGCTGGCCAGGTGCCGTCCTCACGCTGAACGCGGGGCCCTTCCTGGGAGTCAAGGGGACCACCGTCACGTCCCCGACAGGTCGTAGGGTTGGGGGGGGCAGGGCCCTGGGCACTGATGCGGTCAGCTCCGTGGGTGCCCCTGTCCTGCTTCACCTCCCACAGCCACACAAGGGGGGGGCTGTCCCGGAATATTCCAGCCCCTCCCCCCTCAGACCCCGCCCACCCCTCCCAGGCCAGGCTGGGCCGAGGTCACCGCAGGCCAGGCTCATGGTCAGCCTGGCCCAGGTGGGACCCGGGGGCCTGTCCTGTGTCAGCTCCGGCTGGGAATGTGACCGGAACGGGGGTGGGGGTGGGGGTGGGCAAGTGGTCTCTCTCCCCAGGCTGTTAGCCCCATGAGGGCAGGGCCCTGATGTTTCTTGGCTGGGCCCCGGGGCTGAGACCAGTGGCAGGTGCCAGGGTCCCTGATGTACCAGTGGGGGGCCAGGGAGCCACTGCTCTGGATGGAGCCCCTCTGTCCGGCATGGGGCCCCCCACCCCCACCCTGGGCGCGTCCCTCTCACGTTCAGCCCCTGCAGGGCTCGAGGGCCCCTCCGCCATGGTGAGCCCTGCAGGCAAGGTGGGGGCAGAGGCTGGGCGCCCCCACCACGTCCGGACATCACCCTGGGGCCGACTTTGTCATCCACGTCGCTGCTTCCCGTGGATCCCGGAGCCAAATGCTTTGCTAAAGCTGGTAAAATGGAACCAAATCAACTGTTCAATGGATTTGGTCCCCTTCAACCAGCTGTAGCTGCGCATTGATCGCACCGTCGGCCAGGCTGGAGGACGCGGCGGCCACACGGAGGCCACAGCGGAGGCCACAGGGAGGCCCGGCGAGGTCCGGTCCGCTCCAAGTAAGCGAAACCCCTACCCTGCCTGGGCCCCCGACCGGCCTCGGGTGGGACTCCCGACTGAACCCCACCCCCCCGAGACCCACCTACCCTGCTCCGAGTGTGGGTCCCTCGGAGCTGTGCTCCCTAGGGCGGCCGGGACGGTGGCCAGCTGTGGCTGCCTGCCCCCCCGCGGCCCTCAGCAGGGTACCGTGAAAACGTCCGTCCGTTTCCACACCGGCACGCTGCTGGGAAGTCTGTCCTGGAGCCCTGCATCCTGCCGGTCCCCGAGAGGCAGACCCCTCTCAGCCTCTGCTCTTTCTCCTTGAGGGTGACCTTGGCCCCAAGGCCCTTCACCATACCGGGCGCCCCTGTCACGCTGATGGCCTTAGGAACGGCTCTGGTGGTGGCTGGGGAGGCCCGCACCGCACGTCCGGAGGTCACTTCAGGCCCTGGCACCACCGGCCGTGGGCAGTGGGACCCCGCACGCCCTGCCCGGGGGGGGCCCCAGGACTCACACGAGAGGCAGGGCTCCGGCCCAAGGGGCCACTTTGGGAATCCAGCCCAAGCTAAGGACCTCACCCGCCCCGTCTGTCTCATTCCTGCCTGAGGCTGCTCTCGGTCCAGTGTGAGATGTGGCACCTCGCTGGGGACTCTGGGGCACACCCCACGGGTCCTCGGGAGAGGAGAATACCGGTCCTCACCGCCGTCCGCCGGCCCAGGAGCAGATCAGTTAGCTCTTCAATTGATTGGATACAGTTCGCGTCCCTCTCCCATCGCGGCAGGGCTGGAACCGGGTCCCGTCCTTACGGGAGGGAGGTTCTTGTGCAAATACTGTGCCAAGACCAGCGGCCAGCCCTGGCCAGACACCCACTCAGGAAACCCTGAAACTGGTGAAGGCCCCTCGGACACGAGCTACGGTTTGAGTCAGGACACGATCCTGGCCGTGGGTGAGGACACCTGTCCCCAGCCTGCCCCTTCCTTCCTGTCCCTGCAGCCTCACTCTGGGTCAGCGCCTGTGGTTCTGATTCTGGCCTGTGTTGACACCTGCTGGTGCCAGGACCCGAGAACATTCTGTGATGCTTAGGATAGGAAGGGGGAGCCCAGGAGGAGGGTCACGGCAGGGTCCAGTCTAGTCTCGGGGCCCCCTGCCCCTGGCCTTAGCTTTCCCCTCTAAATGAAAGGATGGACCGACCAAAACCCACTCCCATCTCCACCTGCGCCATGGACACCAGCCCCTGAATTACTGGAAAGGGGTGCTGCTGGTTCCCGCCCCCTCGCAGGCTGTCTTTGGTCAGGTCCCCCGTGAGACCCACTGCATAGACCAGAGACCCCTCTGCTTCCTTTGCCACGGGTGACCGCACGGATGCTGTGGGTTAAGTGACCGCAGACCCCAAACCGGCCCAAAGTGTGCCCGGCGGGGCTGGCACACGGCCAGGCAGCCCCAGTAAGCAGCCACAGGCAATACGTGAGCAAATGGGCTTAGGTACATTCCAATAAATACTGCGGACGCCGATGTTTGAATTCCATGTAATTTTTACCGGTCATGGGTTTTTTCCCCCCTCGATCCTTTAAAAATATAAAAGCCATCTCGGCTCTCAGGCAATGTGCATGCAGCCATCTGGGGTTTGGCCCTAGGGCCCCAGTTTGCCCCACCCAAAGGGACAGCAAAGACACGTGTTCGGCACAGTGTGCGTGGAAAGCACCACAGAGGCCCCTGCTCTGTTCCTGGTATTAGCTGCTTAGCGGACATTTGGTGAATGAACAGGGGGAGGCCCCCAGGGAAGCCCCTCGCCCGGTCCCAGCTTTCCCAGAGCCGGAGGGGCACAGAGGCCTGGCCCACCCGGCAGGCGAGCGCATAAGCGGGAGCCCAGCAGGGGGGGATGGGTCCGCGTTCTCTGTAGCTGGAGACGCTCTGTCCTGAGCCCTGGCTGGGCTGTGGGTCCGGAGGTGGGGCTGTCCCTGCCCCTGGGCGGCCTGCCTGGCTCTCGGCTAGATGTGCCCACGAGCAAGGGCCAGTAGCTGCGGCAGGCATCCACCGGGTACCAGGGCCCAGCTCGGGGCCTAGGCAGGGGGTCAGGGCACAGGGACGTGGGTTCGTCCTGGGGACCACACTTCCTGCAGCCTCACACTCTGCTCGTCAAGGCCCCAGAGTCTGTGTCCCCTTGGGGCTGGGCGAGGCCGCCAGAAGGGTGAGGGAAGCGCCCGTGGTCACACGGCAGTCCCCGCCCAGCTCAGCTTAGGGTTGGCATGCAGGGCTGTGGGGCCTGGGCTCGTCCTTCCACCCAGGCCCTTGTCCGGGCTGAGCTTGGGCCGCTAGGGTGGTCCCGCTCGTGGTTTCCAGCCATGCTGAGCGTTCGGCTTTGCGGGGGCCTGAGTGTCTCGCCTTGGGTGAGGCTCCAGGGGAGAGCGGGCAGGGGCTCCCTCGCCGGGGAGACGGTCTGAGGGGCCAGCGCTCACAGATGGTGCCTGTCGCAGCCCACCGCAGCTGTGGCCCCGTCCCTGTGCTCGGAGGACGCATAGGGGCCAGCCTTCCCTGCTCCGTATCATTAGCTACTCCACTCACCGTCCGGGTCACTCACGGCGGCCCTGGTGCTGAGCCCTCTCGTCCGCGGGGGGTTCCTTCCAGCCACGATTTCCTACCTGGGCTGCTCCTGAGGCCACCTGGGGACTTGTCCCCTCCTGGAGACACGCCGACTTCCCCGGGAGCTCAGGGTGCAGGCCTCCCGGGCCTCCTGCAGCACCTCAGCCTGGCCTGGCCCTCTGTCTCCCTCCGGCCCCAGCGCCCCACCTCTCCTTAGGCCTCGCTGGCCAGGGTGCCCCCCGTGCGTCCCCACGGTGCCTCTTGTCCCTAGCACCCGGCTGTGGGGTCCCTTGTGAGTTCAGGGTCCCTCGATGGGGTCCTCGCCTGGCCCTATGCTCCGGCCGAGACTGTCCTCGGACACTTTTGTCGAGAGGCCGGCGAAGGTTGGTGAAGGCGATGTGCCTCGCAGAACCTTCACGGGAGTCGGGGTGGGCCCGGGGCGGGAACTCGGCCTTCCGGGTCTCCAGGGGGACCTGTGGCCTCCGGAAGCTGCTGAAGAAGGAAATGGCGGTCACCAGTCCCTGCCGACAGCCACCTGGACCAAGGCCGTGCGCCTGACAGCTTTAGGCCTGGCTGCTTCCTGATCCTGGACCTTGAGCTCCTAGAGAAAGAGACCCCCCCCCCGCCCCGCCGCCTCTCAGAGCCCCCGCTCCCCCGACCTGTGCCCCTGCCCTGGACATTCCTTACCCCGAGGGGGCCCTGAAATGTCGCTACATTTCAGTAGAGAAAAGAGTGTGCGCCCTTGAAAGAGATTCTTCTTTCTTGGAAAATGTTAAGATGCTTTTCCAGTAAGTGACCCCAGATGCTTTGTACGTGGACAGTGAGTGACAGCAAGACGGAGTGTCCTTCCTCACGGGGACAGGGTGGGCACGTGGCGGTGGGGGAGGCGGGTCCTCGAGCTGGAAATCTCCCTCCCTGCTGTTTCCACGGCCTCTGAAGAGCTTTGTATCTGGAGCTCGTGTGGTCGTCTAATGAAGGCGGTGTGTGTTTTCAGCATCCAGCCTGGTCCGTTGTCCTCACCCCGGCCCCGCACCTCCTGGGACAGCGCTCCCGTCCTGGGGAAACACTGCCTCCCTCAGACGTTCAAGTGCCAGCACCACTCACACCCCATGCGGCTGGCGCCCCAGTGCACTTGTCCTTGTCTGTTGCCCCTCTGGTTCTGTGCAAGTCCCAGCACTGACAGCTGGGGACACACCCGCACACGCACACACACGCACAGGCACACCCAGGCAGGGGTGCACGCACACACACGCACAGAGACCCGATTCACGGTCACAATGGGGAGGCAGGGGGATGGCGCGTGTGGGGTGAGGCTCAGACCGAGGCGGTCGGGCTGGGGACTGTGGGCTTTCCTTGGCAACCCCACCGAGGAGGACTCAGCCCCTGTCGCGCGCGCCCCTCCCTGGGCCCATGGCCCCTCCAGCCCTCTGCTCTGCCACCTTTATGGGCCTCCGTGCAGCCGCGAGGCGTGGGGGTCCTGTCTGCACGCCCCCTCCATCTGTCTTCTGTCGGCAGAGATCAGGTCTGCCTTTTCCAGAAATTTCAGCGCACGCCTCAGTGTGCGGCCGGCTCTGCCTGGCATTGCCTGGGCTTTTCTTGAGACTCGTGCGTGGTGGCACGCCTGTTCCCCTTCCCCTCTTTGCCGGGCAGCATCGCGTGTCCCGTCGTGGGAGGAGACAGGGGCTCGGGGAGGAGTGGGCACACAGTGGGCTGCAGTCTGCCGTCGCTCGGGAGTCCGGACGGGCTCAGTGTCGGCCGGGGAGAGAAACCCAACTCAGAAGGGAATTTAGGGGCTCGTGGCCGCGAGCTCCGAAGCTCGGGCTGGATCCAGAACCTCCGACTGTGTGATCGGAAATCTGTTTTGGCCTCCACCTCCTCACCACTTTCCCCTGGGCTGGCTTCATTCTGGGGCAGGGCCTGGGGTGGGGGGGCAGGGGACTCACTGAAGCAGCCCCAGCAAGCGTCCCAGGGGATGCTCGTGGCCGGGCCTGTGTCACCGGAGCCCTCGGGGTGGGGTGGGAGTGGGGGGGTAGTGCTCGCCAAGAGGGGCCGCCTGGGCGGAGGGGAGGTGGGTCCGGATTGACACGACTCATTTTGTCCTTTGTATTGACCTTTTCCGGAGGGCCCGCAGCCCTCATCTGGCCTCCGTTTGCTCCAGGGCAGCCCCTGGACGTCTGTCAGAGGGCGGCAGGATGGTGTGCGGGGCAAGCAGGAGACAGGTCCCCCCAGATGGCCAACCAGACAGCGGTCGTGGGTGGGGCCGGGGTCCCCCAGGGGTTGGAAGCTTCCTTCCTTCACGGTGGGCAGAGGGGCTCTGACCAGCACAGAGGGGAAGGGGGGCCCATGGAAGACTCCAGGTCCGGCCCCCTCTTCCGGCCCCTCCATTCTCAGGACACACGGAAGACCCCAAGTGTGCCGACAGCCGCAGCAGCGGTGGGCAGGCCTTGCTGGTGTCTGCTTCGAAAAACAAGCACCAGGAACACCCGACCTTTGTCACAGGACAGAATGAGGGGCGCTGGGCCCCGGCTCAGTGCTTGTCAGAAACGAGCGGGTTTCTCGTGTCACTGGGTTGCACCACTGTCGTCCTCGGAGGGCGGGGATCGGTCTTCCTGCTGAGTCAGACAACGTGGAGCCTGACAGCCAGCAGCCGAAGCAAGTCCTGTAGGGCTGGGGGCTCCGGCCCCCGCCCACCTTGCCCACCTCGGTGGCCGTGGCGGATCCCCTGTCCGTGGGGCCACTGTCCCCCAGGACGCACGGGGCTGGGGCTGTGCCTGCCGGCCACCCGAAGAGGCCTCTTCCGTGAGTCTCAAGGCAGAGCCGGCCCACCTGGCCACAGCCCTCGGGGGAGGCGTGTGCTGCCCTGAAGCGGCCCTGGGCCCTGCACAGGCCTCCGGAGAAGTCCTGGCCGGGGACCCTGGGAAGGTGTCCCCAGACCTGTTCTCCCCTGTAACTCGGGACTGCCCTGCACGGCTCCTCACGGGAGGCTCGAGGGGCCCGAGGCGCTGTGCCCGGGGTGTGCGGGCCCCGTGGGCATCTCCATCCCGTGCCTCCCCCGTTTCCCGCAGCCTGTCCGGAGGCAGAAGGATTTGGGGACCCCCTTGGGGTTCAGGACGCGCTTGCTTACACATTTAAATTTCCCCTCAGGACGGAAGTCCTTGGGGGATGGTTCTCTCACTCCCGGGACGGTGACCACGGTCTCCTGAGTTTGACGTGCTCCTCTCTGCCGGCCGCCCATGCTCTAAGTGCCCACGGCTGCGCCTCCTTCCGGGCCAGCAGAGACGCCTCCGAGAGACCCTTCCTAGTAATTCGGCCATCCCCAGTGGGCCCTCCCCCGCCCATGGCACTGACCTTCCGGGCACTCTTGCTTCGGCAGTTTCTAATCAATCCCGTCTATGACAATAATAACGTAATGACACAATAATAAAAATAGCTGCGTTTGTGCATCTCGTGTGCTGTCAGCCCTGAATGGAAAGTCCCTGCACCTGACCAGGAGAGCAGGGGGACAGGACAGGACACCAAGGAAGGCTCTTGGGGACGGGAAGGCTGGCGACCTGTTTCAGGACTGGCCAGTCCACCGGAGACCCTGGGTATGTGACTTGCCTTCTGCACGTGTTCCAAACCTGCCCAGGAAGGACTGCCCCCCGAGGAAAGACTGCTGCCCCCCCAAGGAAGGACTGGCTCTCCCCAGGAAGGACTCCCCCCCATAAGGACTCCCCCCCAGGAAGGACTGCCCCCCCCAAGAAAGACTGCTGCCCCCCCAAGGAAGGACTGGCCCTCCCTAGGAAGGACTCCCCCCCATAAGGACTCCCCCCCAAGGAAGGACTGCCCCCCCCAAGAAAGACTGCCCCCCCAGGAAGGACTGGCCCCCCCAGGAAGGACTGGCCCTCCCAGGAAGGACTCCTCCTCCGCAGGAAGGACTGACCCCCCCCAGGAAAGACTGCCCCCCAGGAAGGACTGCCCCCCCCAAGAAAGACTGCCCCCCCAGAAAGGACTGGCCCCCCCAGGAAGGACTGGCCCTCCCAGGAAGGACTCCTCCTCCGCAGGAAGGACTGACCCCCCCAGGAAAGACTGCCCCCCAGGAAGGACTGGACCCCCCCAGGAAAGACTGCCCCCCCCAGGAAGGACTTCCCCCCAGGAAGGACTCCCCCCAGTAAGGACTGAGCCCCCCCCAGGAAAGACTGCCCCCCCAGGAAGGAGTGCCCCTTCCATGAAGGACTCCACCCCCAGGAAGGACTGGACCCCCCCCAGGAAAGACTGCCCCCCAGGAAGGACTCCCCCCCCAGGAAGGACTGGTCCCCCCTCAGGCAGGACTGGCCCCCCAGCAAGGACTGGACCTCCCCAGCAAGGACTGCCCCTCCCAGGAAGGACTCCCCCCCGGAAGAACTGGTCCGCCTCCGGGAAGGACTGGCCCCCCAGGAAGGACTCCACCCCCCCCCCAGGAAGGACTGGTTCCCCCAGGAAGGACTGGCCCCCCCAGGAAGGACTGGCCCCTCCAGGAAAGACTGCCCCCCCAGGAAGGACTGCCCCTTCCATGAAGGACTCCACCCCCAGGAAGGACTGGCCCCCCCAGGAAGGACTGGACCCCCCCCAGGAAAGACTGCCCCCTCAGGAAGGACTCCCCCCCCAGGAAGGACTGGTCCCCCCTCAGGAAGGACTGGCCCCCCAGCAAGGACTGGACATCCCCAGGAAGGACTGCCCCTCCCAGGAAGGACTCCCCCCCCGAAGAACTGTTCCCCCTCCGGGAAGGACTGGCCCCCCAGGAAGGACTCCATCCCCACCCCCCCAGGAAGGACTGGTTCCCCCAGGAAGGACTGGCCCCCCCAGGAAGGACTGGTTCCCCCAGGAAGGACTGGCCCCTCCAGGAAAGACTGCCCCCCTCAGGTCAGGTGTGGGGGTGTAAGCACAGCGTTTGCTTAAACAGAACGGTGACACTGCGGCCACAGCGAGTGCGTTTTCAGGACCCGATTGAGGACAGCGCCCTGCCAGCGCCCCGGGGCCGGTGGCCGGTGGGCGCGGAGTGCAGGGACTGCTCCCCGCCCCGTGTCCCCAGGCCAGGCGCTGAGCCTCCCGTCGGAGGTAGATAGGAACCCTGGAGCTGGAAGGTGAGGACCGTTCATCTGAGTCTGTGCGAGTTAATTAAAATGCTTGCCTGCTAACGGTTCCCGGGCAAACTGGAAGGAGGGTGTTAACGCGGAGGCTCGTGTACCGGGGACTCCCTGATCTGAGAACCGGCCTAACACGCCCTCCGCCGCCCGAGCAAGCTCGTGAATTATTCATGCGGCGGGGCATTAATTGCATCGATATATTAATAATTAATAACGACGACGCGAAGAGCCACCGCCGTGACCAGTCTGTGGCGGCGCGCTCGCGCCCTCCCCGGGAGGTCCCGCCCTGGGACGAGGGAGGGCAGCCGGGAGCGGCGGCCCAGCCACGGAATAGGGGCCCCCACCCTGCGGGAGGAGCGCAGAGAAGGGGGCGCGTGCGGGGCGGGAGCGCCAGGCCGGCCCCGAGGCCCCGTGGTACCATCTGCAGAATGGGTACAGCGGCCGTGCCGCCCCGCGGGAGGCTCGGAGCCGGCGAGAGCAGGCTGCTCTCGAGCAGCCGTTACTCCCCCCTGAGGGTTTTGCCCAGTCTCCCTCCTTGGAGAGCTCTGGAGTCAGTTCTGGAAACCGCCGCATCCGCAGCCCCACTTCCCCGCCGGGCCCGCCCGGAAAGGGGTCCGGGGTGGAGGCCTCGGCTTGGTTTAGAAGCGCGGATCTGGAGGGCCGGTGTTCGGAGCGACGGCCCGGCTGGAAACATCCAGGGGAACGACGGAGGCACGGGTCCTAGGGCGCGGGCCCAGGCTGGCGCCGGGAGCCCTCCCGGGGCGTGTGACACGCGTGCGGCCTCCGTCCACCTCCGAGGTGACGCTTCTGCCCCGATCGCCCTCATCGGCCCTGTTTTACGGGCTCGGAAATGAGACCCTGGCAAGTTAAGCGTCCCCTGGAGGAACCCAGCTGGGCTCCAGACACAGGCACGAGTTTCCAGACCGGGGCGGGGGTTCCTGCGGCCCCAGCTCCCCTCCCTCCCCTCCCCTGCCCCTCCCCCTCCCCCTCCTCTTCTGCCTCTGTGTGTCTCTGTCCCCCTCCCTCCTTCCCTCCCTGTCTCTCCCTCCCTCCCTCCCTCCCTCCCTGTCTCTCCCTCCTCCTCTCTCTGTCTCTCTCCCTGCTTCTCTCTCTGTCTCTCCCCCCTTCTCTCTCTGTCCCCCTCCCTCCTTCCCTCCCTGTCTCTCCCTCCCTCCCTCCCTGTCTCTCCCTCCTCCTCTCTCTGCCTCTCTCCCCCCTTCCCTCCCTGTCTCTCCCTCCTTCCCTCCCTGTCTCTCTCCCTACTTCTCTCTCTGTCTCTCCCCCCTTCTCTCTGTCCCCCTCCCTCCTTCCTTCCCTGTCTTTCCCTCCTTCTCTCTCTGTCTCTCCCTCCTCTCTGTCCCCCTCCCTTCTGCCCTCCCTGTCTCTCCCTCCTTCTCTCTCTGTCTCTCTCCCTGCTTCTCTCTCTGTCTCTCCCCCCTTCTCTCTGTCCCCCTCCCTCCTTCCCTCCCTGTCTCTCTCCCTGCTTCTCTCTCTGTCTCTCCCCCCTTCTCTCTCTGTCCCCCTCCCTCCTTCCCTCCCTGCCTCTCCCTCCTTCCCTCCCTGTCTCTCCCTCCTCCTCTCTCTGCCTCTCTCCCCCCTTCCCTCCCTGTCTCTCCCTCCTTCCCTCCCTGTCTCTCTCCCTACTTCCCTCCCTGTCTCTCCCTCCTTCTCTCTGTCTCTCCCTCCTTCTCTCTGTCCCTCTCCCTCCTTCCTTCCCTGTCTTTCCCTCCTTCTCTCTCTGTCTCTCCCTCCTCTCTGTCCCCCTCCCTTCTGCCCTCCCTGTCTCTCCCTCCTTCTCTCTCTGTCTC
Organism: Panthera tigris; assembly: GCF_018350195.1. NCBI lineage: Eukaryota > Metazoa > Chordata > Mammalia > Carnivora > Felidae > Panthera > Panthera tigris. The sequence continues at coordinate 1,441,448 of NC_056662.1, read as the reverse complement.
TCCCTCCTCTCTCTGTCTCTCCCTCCTCTCTGTGCCCCTCCCTTCTGCCCTCCCTGTCTCTCCTTCCTTCCCTCCCTCCCTGTCTCTCTCCCTCCTTCTCTCTCTGTCTCTCTCCCTGTCTCCGTCTCTTCCTTGTGAATTGGTGGCTCCTGGAGGGCTGCTGCAAGGGTCCCTTACTGGAGCTCTGCAGGCCGCACCCCCAGCATCCACAGAGACGCCCGGCAGCCCCCTCCCATGATCCCGTCCACATGTGCTTGTGTCCTTGACCTTCAGGGACTGGTTCCTCTGGAGCAGCAGGACTTGGGCCAGAGCTTAGCACCAAGACAGAAGTCACACAACTTGCTTTATTCCCTTTTGGCAACTTATCTCTGAACAGGCCGCTCACCCCCGAGCAAAGGGTCCCCTGGGCAGGAGGGTGTGGGGCTTGGGCTCATTTGGAGAAGAATGATTTGTCCCTGGAGGCCGGCTCTTATCTCAGCCAGGAAGCTGGCAGGGCTTGACGCCCAGGAGCCCACAGCGTCCCGGGAAGTGCCTGCCTTCTGCCTGTGCCCCCGGGGAAGCTGGCACCTGGGGGCTACAGGACAGGCGGGGCCCCTCTAGAGCAGCATTTCCCCGTGGGGCCCGACCCCGACGGCCAAGCTGGCAGGTGGGGACGTCAGGAGGGGTTTGCTGGGGGAGGGAGGTGGGGAGACACGCAGAGTCCTGAACGGCCCGGGGAGGGGGGGCTTGGGGGCAGGAGGCCTTCCAGGAAAAGCAAAGTCGCAGAGGCCTGTGAGGGGACTGAGTGCAGCCTGGCCCTGAGCCCGAGGCCACTTGAGCAAGTGACGGCGCCCTCCTCTTCCACAGGCCAGCCCTGCGCCTGGGGCAGGGTGGGGGCGGGGGAGGCTGTCAAGGGGTCCGAGGGCCCATCGCGCCTGTGGCCGGAAGCCCGGCCCACAGTGGCCCCTGGAGCCAGCGGCCTGTGGGTGTCCACCTGCGGTCGGACTGGGCGGGGGAGCTCCCGGGCGAGGACCCTTGGGCACAAGTGAGGACGGCCGGGCTGCTGAACGCATCACAGCGGCAGCAGGCCCTCGGCGGCCCCGCATCGCGGTGGGTTTGCGCTCAGAGACGGAAGCGCGTGGGGAGTCTGTGCGCTCGCGGGAGGGCGCGGGGTCGCGGAAGGGTATGTACCACTGCTGACTGCATTGGGGTCACTTGCTTTAACGCGTCTACACTTGCACGGGGTTGGAACACCGTCTGCTCCACAGGCTTTGGAGAAACCTCGGGCTGAGGCGGTTGGAGGAGGGCAAGGCCGTACGGGGCGGGGAGGGGTGGGGTGGGGGGTGACTGGTACCCTTCCCGAGTCTCAATGTTAAACCAGCAGCAAGGGCTGCTTTTATTTAAAAAGCAAAACTCGGGTGCGGATGGGAGGCACAGGTCCCAGGTCACGAGAAATCAGGCTTCGAGCGCCGCCCCCCCATGCCCGCCCCAGGTCCCCCTTCCTTTGCCAGGCCTTCCCGGGGGACAGGAGCCCCAGCCCGTGTCCGCGCTGCCAGCGGGCCCCTCCCTGGAGACGACTTCACAAGGACACTACAGACCTCTCACTTGACTTTCATTTGATCTGCTCGTCGGGGCTGGTGGACAGAAAGCACTTAGTACTTTGCCCAGACTTTGCAGGACAGCGTAGGTGCGACAAGGGAGCGTCCTGTGATTCGCACCCATGGACCCAGGCTGCCCGTAAAATATTTGTCCGGGAGCCAGGAGCCCCGGCACGTGGGTGAACACAGAAGAGGCCGTCGTGGGAGCCACACTCCGCGCCCCCCCCGCCCCTTCCTGCCTTCCCTGCTCATGCCTGGACCCTCCGCTGGGCTGGAAGGACAGCTGTCCCACGACAGGCAGACAGGATCCAGGCTGGGAGACCAGTGGGGGCTCTGGGTCCTGGAGAAAGGGGAGGCACGGACTTGGGGGACTGTTCGTTGTCTAAGCTGCTCGGACCTTGAACAAGACCGTGTCCGTCGGGCTTCCGGACCCGTCTCCGAGGACAGGTGGGTCAGGCTTGGAAAGCTGGAGCCTCCCTGTGTCAGTCAAGCTTGGCGGGACGGACAGACGCGGTATGGGCACCTGTAGCCGGATCAGTCGATGTATGCACCCATCATCCGTCCACCTACCTGCCTGGCTGTTTATCCGTCCGGAATGAGAGAGGGAGAGATTTATTTTGAGGAATCGGCTCAGGCGACTTTGGGGCAGCCCCGCAGGCTGGACACTCAGGCAAGGTCTCTGGGCCCAGAAGTCCTTCCAGAAACCTCAGTCTTTGCTCCTACGGCCTCAGCTGCTTGCGGGAGGCTCAGCCACTTTGCGGAGGGTCCTTCCTCCCTTTGCTCAAAGTCGGCCGGCTTAAGTGTGAATCACGTCTGAAAACACCTTCACAGCGGCCTCTACACTGGGTGATCTGACAGCCAGGCACCGAGGCCCGGCCCGTCGATGCGAAGTCACACACCCCACGGCCGCCACGACCTCGCAAACCCCGCAGCGCACACACGGGGGGCCGGTGCATCCACGGGAGTTAGGCCTTTCTGTGGAGACCCCACACGCCGCACACACTGTCGCCCCACGCGGCCTCACCAACGCACACACACGACCACAACTGTATACCACACAAGCTCCACTCACACACGTCCGCTGTCGGTGACGACGGGTCAGCCCCGCCGGCGAGGCTTCCGGCTGTCTGATCAGAATTGGCTGTGGGCGGGTCTGGGACAGTGTAGACGCAGGCAAGCCTGCAGGTGTCCAGAACGTTCCTGGCCCCTGCTCGGGGCCGTGTCTCCCAGCTGGCCACACTCGCCAGGGCAGCTCAGCCAGACCCTCAGATGCAGAACAGGAGGCCGGTCCGGGACTGAGGGTGTAGGGACGCAGACACCGCTTGTCCTATGTGACCAGGACAAGTTGCTGCCTCTGTCTGGGCCTCGGTCTTCTGTCTGTAAAATGGGGGTGACAGAGAACCAGGGTGGCACCTTAGAGCACAGAGCACTGCTCAGCAACGGTGAGCTCTGTGGCAACAGACCTGGGGTGACAGATGGCCGGGCGGGGCGCCACGCACCCTGCCCCTCCCGTGCCCGGTGAGGTCGGCAGGACCCAGCGACGCGCACGGTTCACCCTCGCGGCCGGCGCTCGGAGGGCGGCCGGGGGCCCCGCGCCGCGGGCTCTGGAAACACGAACAGAGATGACGCATGCCTCCTGCTCCCAGGATTTCACAGACACGCGAACTACGTGCTCCTGAGGCCGAGCGTGGAAATGCAATGTGGTGACTTCACACTGCTTACACGCACCGAAGAGATCCATGTTCGGGAGCGGGTGCGATCAATGGCCCGGTGGGCCAAGCGCCCCTGGGAAATGCAGGCTGGCGGGTGAGTAGACGTAAGGGCCTCCTGGTGACCTCGTCCGGAGAGCCCGGCACCCAGGTCACACAAGCCACCTGTGCCGGCCCCGCAGGCTTGGGCACGCGGCCCTCGCAGCGGTGTCTCTGGGAAGCCTGTGCCGAGGCTCTGACCGCATAGCTCCTGGGCTGCCTGCTGGGACTGAGCCTGCCGGGGACACGGTCCAGAAACAGCTGGTTCCACCCGCCTTCCCCCCAGGGTAGGACCCCGCTGGCAGCTCCGGCAGAGTGGGGGCCGTGAAGCCAGAGGGCAGATGAAGGGGGTCTCCTTCCAGAGAAGCTCCCTGTGACACGACATGACGGCCCTGGTCTGAGCATCGAGGGTGCCGCCTAACTGGGAGCACCGGTGTCCCGGCCCGGGGTCCCCGGAGCAGAGCCTGGGTCAGAGGTGGGGAGCCGGCGGCCGGGAGGCTGGGCGGGGAGGAGAGACAAGGAGGCGCGTTCCTGACAGGTGGTGCCGAGTACCCTCTGGCACGCTGGTGAGCGCACTGGGAGCTGGCCCCCGGTGGGGACACCGGGCGTCTGTCCACGGCTCCCGGCCGTCTCGGTGGGGGCCTCTCCCGCGGGCACGGATCGCCGGCGCTCTCAGCCTGCCCCCCCTCGCCGTCCACTCTCGGCCACAGATGCTCTCAGGCTGGCGGTTCCAGGACTGGGGGGGCCTCGGGCGGCGACGGGGGGCGGGGGGGGGACGTGCAGATGTCCACCACGGCCGTCTGGCCCCCGCCGGTTTCCAGCACCTGGGAGAGCGTGGGTGCCACGCGTTCTGGGGTCTGTCTTCGTCCCCGAAGCCCGATGCCCGGGCGGGCCGCGGGCTGGTGCAGCTCCGGTTTGTAAATCACTTCGAAGACGGAGGTTCATGCCGCTGGCTTGCCAAGGCAGAAAGTGCCGCGGACACCGAGGGTGACGGCCTCTCAGGCAGTGACTCGTGTGGGGCCAAGATTTACTCTCTCATTTTGGGCATGAGTAACCAATTTCCTACAAATCTGCCGGGGCTTTCCAGTTGGGTTTGCCAGTCAGAATGACCAAATCGAATCTATCTTCTGAGGCCTTTTAAGGGGGACGCTCGGCTCCCGTCAGCGATGTGGGGTTTATAGGCAGCAGGCGCCCAAGGAGCTGGGGGACGGAGGCCGCCACAGCCGGGAGCCCACCGTGCGGCCACCAGGCCGCTCCCCGGGCCCCGCGCAGGCAGCTCCGACACAAGCCCTCCCTGGCATGTCTCCGTGTCCCGGTGGGCCCGAGTCCCCGTCGCCACAAACAGGAGGGAAATGGGTCCCTGGAGGTCGGCGTGCTGCGGGTGGTGGAGGGGCCGGGGGAGGATAGTCTCTGCCGTGCAGGCGGTGGGGGCTTGGGCTCCACTTGGCACCTGTGTTTTGGGGGCTGGGGGTCCCCCTACCTCTTGCCACGCCCTTCCTGCCCCCAGCATCAAAATTGACTTCTTTTTCAAGGTCAAGCTCCAGGGCACCTTCTCTGCGAAGCCCTCCGTGCTGAATAGCAGCGCTTGGTCTCCACAAGCCCTTTCTTTATGCCGCTAGTTTGGCGGGCAGCTCAGCCTGGCTCTCGGTGGCTGGGGACTCTGGCTCTGCTGCTGGAGAGGTGACCCCAAACGTAGCAGGTGCCAATGGTCACCCGCTTCGTCCTCACTATGGCCCCAAGTGTGTGGGATTCGCTTCCCCAAACCACAGATGGGACTGAAGCGTCAGAGAGACCAGGCAGCTTCCCAAAGCCACACGGCGCCTGGGGGGAGGTGGGGGGGGGCTGAGGTTTGAACTGGGGTTTGTGATATCAGGAGCCCCAGGTGAGGGCCCTGGGCCTGCCGAGCTTGGAGGAAGCATCTGGGGGACTTAGGGGACCAGAGGTCGCATGCTTCCGTCAGAGGCATCTGCTGGGCATTGCCCGTCCCTGTTCTCAGCTCCCCACGCCCCTCACGTTAGCCCAGCACACGCCTCTGGACAGGCCCCATCTCACAGCTGAGGGGAGCGAGATGGGAGGCGGGGGGGCGGGGGGGGACCCGGGTTGGGTCACACAGCGAGCGAAGGGGGGGGATTCATGTGGTTCAAGTCAGCCACCTCTGTCAGCACCCGGGGCTCAAAGGGCTTTGCCGGCCGGCGACCTGCCTCCTGGGTGACTGTCTGGGTTTTTACGGCTGGTGTCCCCCATCCACACCGGGAAAGGGGACCGCAGTGCAGATGGTCGGATTGCAGGGTGCTGCCTCCCTGGACGCCCACCTCAGACCGCCGGGATCAGAGCTGGGGGGCGGGGCAGCCAGGCGGAAAAGGGCCAGTGGCTGGGGGCCTCCTGAGGGGCTCTGCTACATATCATCCAGTGCCTGGGGTGGGGGTGGGGGCTGCTGGGGTGTGGACACGGCCAGAACTCAGGCCCTGTGGCGGCACCTGACTCCACCCGTGCAGGAGCCGTGGGGGCTCCGGACCCCATCCGGGACCCCTTCTGGGACCCCACCAGGGACCTCATCCGGGACCCCACCAGGGACCCCATCCGGACCCCATCCGGGACCCCATCTGGGACCCCGTCTGGGACCCCATCTGGACCCTGCCAGGGACCCCATCTGGGACCCCACCAGGGACCCCACCAGGGACCCTGACCGGCAGGCCAGGAGGGAGATTTCCCTGCAGAACTTTTAGCTCCCTGAGGGCATCGAACCAGGGTCAGGATACCAGGCTGAGCTGTGCGTGTTCCCCGGGTGGAGACGGCCCGAGGCTGGGGGTGAGGAGGGCCCAGGGCTGCCGACCCTGAAGCTGGACTCTCCCTCTGGGGGTGCTGTGGTTCTGACCCCATGGACTGGGCCTTCAGGGGCTTTTACACATCTGTCCAGAATCCCCTCCGCCGGGCTCCTGGCAGCCCAAGACATACCTGGAAGAGGCCGTCCTTCCCAGCACCCCCAGGAATGCTGCCTGTCCCGGGGTGGGGGGCCAGCTCTGCCCTGAGGGCCTCGAGCAGGGAATCCGGGGCCCTCTTGGCAGACAGACTCTCTCCTTGCTGAAGGACAGGGCTGGGCCTGGAGCTTGACGGGGGCCCAGCAGACCTGGTGCCAAAGGTTTACAGGGACCGGGATTCGGTCCCTGTATCCAGCGGGGATCCTGGATAAACCGGCAGGAAGTGGGAAGCGAGGATAAGCCGGCCCTACACCAAACGTGGGAGCACCGCGGCCGACCAGGCCTGCAACGCACCGGACCTGCTGGGTCAGCGTCCTCGCACACGGGTGTGCGCTCAGGGGAGGCCGAGGCAATGCAAGCCGTGTTGGGCGCGTTGGATGTGCACGCACACACTTCCCCCCTCAAAGCGAACCTACAGTCGCCCTTTCCACGCTCCCGGGAGATACTTTTTGGGAAAACAAGGCCGCCGCAGCCCTGGGGGTTCTGGAGCCCCAGTTCGGCCGGATTCCTTGCCTGGTGGACGGTGAGGTGCGCGGGTGAACGCGGCGACTGGCTGGAGCCTTGTTTGCAAACGCGCCGTCGACGTGCTGGACGGGTGACCGTGGCCCGGCCCCAGAGCCAGGAAGCCGCGGGAGGAGGGGCCGGCCTGGCTGCGGGGGAGCCGCCGGGCTGCGGTTCCATTAACAGGACGGAAGCTCGGAGCTGGAGCCAGAGATGAGTCAGACAGCACTGGAGGGGTGGGCCGCGGTCCAGGAGGACGCACCCCCCACGTCTGCCCGTCCCGCCAGGGCCTGCCCCGTGCCGAGTGAATTATTCAGCAAGCTGACCCAGACAGGAAGCAGGCACGGCGGGCTCCAGGCTGCCGGCCAAGGGCAGGCAGGACGCAGGTGGGAGGGGCGCACCTGCTCCGTGGGTCCAGGGATTATTTTAGAGCTGGGGAAACTGAGGCCTAGGGGGCCCCTGCATAGCTCCTGGGCTGAGGCCAGGATGCCCCTCTCACCGGAGAAGAGCGGAGCCCCGGCCAGGACACAATGGGGGGCGTGCAACACAGCTCTCACATTTCGGTACAGACCGTCCCTTCCTCCGTCTCGGCCACTGGCCCCGGGGTGAGCCCCTGCGGGACACGCCCCCCCCCCCTCCCCCCCCCCCCCCCCCCCCCCCCCCCCCCCCCCCCCCCCCCCGGCACTGGGGTCCCCGGGCCAGAGGCTCCGCCCCCTGCTCAGAGTGGGCGGGCCCGCGGAGGGCGGCCTCTGGGGCCTGGCCCTGGGGGCGGGGCTTGGGTGCATCTGGGCCACCACTCAGCCCTGCTCCAACTCCTTTCCCGGGGGCAGGGGGCGGGGCCTTGCCCGGCCCGTTAGGAGCCTGGGAGCCTCGCCAGACCCAGCAGCCGCCTGGAGGCTCCTCTGGGCCCGGGCCCCACGGCAGCGGCCTCCCCTGCCAGCGCCGCTGTCCTAGCTGTGTTGTGGAGGCAGCGTGAGCACGTCCTCAGGCAGCCACGAGCACAGCCCCTCTCTGGCCCAGACAGGATGTGGCCACGGCCTCCCCACGAGGGGGTTCAGGTCCTGCTCCAGCCCCAGTGCTGCCTGCTGGGCGCGCTCCCCCTCCTCCTGGTGCCTCAGTTTCTTCCTCAGCACAACGGGCAGCAGGACTCAGTGAACAAGACAGACAGAGGAGGTCACTGCTCCCAGGGGTCACGTCCTAGTGGGAGGGGCCAGGGAGCAGCTGAGATAATGTCAGAAGGGACTGAGGGGCGGGTCAAGGAAGACCCCTCCTGGGGAAGAAATGTCTGAAATGGTGCCTGAGCCCCGGGAAGGAGCAGCTACAGGGCCTCATGGGGGGGGGGGGGAGCACTGCAGAGGCAGGAGCAGCAGGTGCAAAGGACCTGGGGTGCGTGGGACGGGATGGTGGTCCTCGCCCAGGAGGGAGGCCCTCATGGCCGGTGACGGGTCTCAGGGCCCTCGTGGGTCCCGGTGTGGCGCTGGGTCCTCCGGGTGCTGTGGGGCGCCCAGGCGACAGGGCCTGGCCCCCGTGTTCATAAGACCCTCTGGCTGCTGTGGGGAGGGGCGGGTGTGCGGAGCCAGAGGGCAGTGAGGAGGCCGGGCTTCAAGACCATGTCTCAGGAGACGTGGTGGGACGGGAGGGGAATTTCAGATATATCTTGGGGGCGAAGCCGCGAGCTGCAGACGGACGGGTGTGCGGTGACACTGAGTTGGGAGACGGCAGAGCCTGGGGCAGCCGGGCCCGGAGGGCTGGTGGACAGGGCCACCCGGCCTCACCCAACCTGGGCCGCCGGCCGGGCCTTCACATGGGTGAGCCGGTGACCGAGGACCCAGACGAGCTGGCACGTGGGTGTGGACGGGGGTCATAGTGCACGGGTGATCTCTGAAGCGTCAGGACTGTCTGAGGCCATGGGGTGCGGACGGCTGGGAGAAGAGGCCGAGCCCTGTGGCCTCCACGCCCGTGACCCGAGGAGGGGGCGGGTGTGGGGGGAGGGCCCGGAGGGGTGCACGTGATGACAGTAAGGTATCGTTACTTGGCTCAGAGGTTGCTGGTCAAGAGACCGTAGTCACCTGCCTCCGTCCAAAGCAGCAGCAGATTTGTTCCGGGGTCACCTGTGGAGACCCCCCCCCGCCCCCCCCGCCGCCCGTCATCTGCAAAGGGCAGCCGGGGCTCCCGTGAACACACTGGGCGATTTTGTGGGCTGGATCGGCGCCCAAGCGGACCTTTGCTCGCCTCTGGTGTTCTCTCCCCGTGAGGCCCGGGGGGCGACCGGCTGGTTGACCTGACGGGGGGCGGGGCTGTCCAGCATCTCAGTTCCTGGTCCACAAATGAGCAGCCTGGATTCCCGAGATTTCCAGGCTCCGCCTGCCACGCGGGGCACCCAGCGTGCGGTTAGCAGAGCACACAGAGGGTCTCCGTGGCCAGGAGGTGGGAGGCGCACGGCCGGGCTACCCGTGTGCTGGCGCCCGAAGCCCCCCGCACACCCCGCACCCCCTTCCCAGCCAGTCCGTTCGGCACATCTTTCTTCCGGGCCGGTGCCCTCGACCCCACAAAGGCCCCAGTGGGGTTCAAGTGAATCGGGGAAGCAGGACCACAGGGTGCCCTCCTGCCCGCAGAACGCTTCCCCCCGGAGTAGATGCTGTGACCGTTGGCCGGGGACAGAAGGGGCCCTTGGCCTGTGGAGGCGCTGGGCTTGGCGGCCGCACTACCCTGGAGAGGGACGCGGTTCCCCGGGGGCAGTGGTTCTCAAACTCCCGCGAGGCGCACCCGGAGGACTGAGCTCGGCAGGTCTGGGGCGTCGAGGATGTGCCTTTCCATGATGCCGCTGGTCTGGGACCCCGCTTTGAGGACCGCTGACTCGGGGGTTCCTTCCCTGCCTGCATACTAAATCACCCGCTGAGCTTTTAAAACAGAGCCCGGCCCCACCTCACACCCAGAGTTTGGGGAAGGGAGGAGAGAAGGGGGCGGGTATTGAGGAATCTGTGAGGTTCGCCCCCACCATGGGCCCAGCGTGGGGGGAGGGGAGGAGCACAGGTGCGAGCCATGTGGTCGAGCGTGCGTCTGGTCCCACGAAGCCTCTACGACGGGGGAGCCGGTCAGGGCTTCCCGAGTCGGGTGGACCCAGCAAGAGGGCTTGGTGAGAACGGATGCCCCGGCCAGCCGCCCGGAGCCCCCAGGGAGCACCTGGGGTGGGGCTGTGGACCCGATTATTGGGGGATCCGTGGGATAAACGGAGACCCGGTGGGAAACACAGGTGGCCGGGCGGTGCCTTCGCCTGCCAGCACTGCACGCGCACACACGGACACACACACACACACACACACACACACACACACAGAAATACCTCCCACACACTGCTTGTTTCAAGCGTCACCCACCTACCTGTGCGCAGGTGAGGAGGCTCAGGGAGGCCGCTGGGCCCAGGAGAGGCAGTCTTGCAGCCTGTGTGATTGGCAGTGTGCCAAGGGCAGGGGCACCACTGGGCAGAGGGGGGTGATTCCTCGCCCCTTTCCTTAGAATCACCTCTCTGACTTTCACTTGGGTTTATTGTTTGTCGAAGCCCCCAAAGACAATGTTGCCTGTACTGGGGTGACCGTACCCGCCTCCCCTCGGCCCTGATGTTAACGATCAATTAAAAGCCCAGCAGGAGAAGAGGAGAGGCTGGGGACATCCGTGTCCCAGGCAGCTCCTGGGGCCCCCTTGGGCGGGAGGCTCGGGTCCCGAGTCAAAGCGTCCGGGAGCCCCTTCGGGCCCTGCTCATGCCGGGACCGTGACCCGACCCATCCATCGCCTGACGTCCGGCAGACAGCGAGTGCTTGAAAGCCGCCAGCACCCCGGGCCTTGGACACAAAGCTGTTGTTGGTGCCAAGCAAGGCAGAGGCTTGGCAAATGACCGGAGCCCGGGTGACGGGCACAACATGCTCTCACCCCGAACGAGCCTTTCCTGTGCCAGCTCTCAGCAGCACGGGGGAGCCAGTCCCGGCCTCCGAGGGGCGGGCGCCGTGCAGGGCGGGGCTGGGGTGGGCGTTAGCGGGGGCCCCCGCCTCTCCTCCTCACCCCGTGGAGACACTGAGACAGACGGCAGAAGTGAGGGGTGGCCAGTGGGCCGCAGAGAGACGAGAACCCAGGGGGGCACCGGGCCCCTCGCACCCTGCCCTCACCTGCCCATGGCCACCAGGTCACCCACGGAGAGGTCCCTCGGGGCAGGTAGGTGCCAGGTCCCTGCCAATGCCGGTGGTGGGGCAAGAGAGGGCCTCCCGTGGGCGTCTGTCCTGTGCCGCCCTCACTGTGACCACGGGGCGGGCCCGTCGTCACACGAGGAGACGGGGGCTCCCTCAGGCCGGACGGCCCCAGCCAGGTGGAGGCAAGGACATGTAGCATGAGGACAGCGGTCTCGCCCCTTGTCCTCCGGGTGCAGCGCACATCAGGACAGGAGCCCTGCCCGGGGCCCGCTCCCAGCACTCACATCTGGTGCAGACGAGCAGTGACAGTGGCCCTTCAACAGCCAGGAGGGGAAACGGGGCTGGTGGGGCCCCCCTGCCCGCCCGCCCCCACATCCTTGCTCTGGTTGGGCGTGGGTCCCGGAGAAAGAGTTGCGTTCAGCTGTGGTGTGCTGGCGGGGAGGCCAGGCCGCATGCACGTCAGGGCTCTCTCGACCAGCTCAGAAGGCCATAACTGGCAGCTTAAATGACAGAAACCCCTCCCCTCACGCTTCCAGAGGCTGGAAGTCTGAGACCACGGTGCCCCTGCCATCTGGTTCTTGGTGACGCCTCTTCCTGGCTTGAGACTGCGTTCCGCTCCCTGTGTCCTCAGATGGCCCCTCCTTGGTGTGCATGCGGATAGAGTGACCCATCCTACGGGGCACAAATCCCACTGGGAGGGCCTGTCCTCACGACCTCGTCTGCCCCTAAACACCTCCTGAAAGCCCCACCTCCGAATACCATCACAGTGGAGTTGGGGTTTCAACATAGGCACTTTGAGGGAACTTGGCCGGGGGCAGGAGGGTGGGGAGATAAACATTCGGCCCGTAACAGATTCAAAAGTCTTCAACGAATACTAGGCCATGAATCCAGCAAAAATAAAAATAAACCAACCTAACCAAGTGGAGTTGTCCCTATGGTGTGTGGCTGGTTCCGTACTCAAGACTGCAGTCACCCTACCAACAGACCAAAGAAGAAAACCCATGAGAACGTCTCAGTAGGTGCCGTAAGAATATTTAACTTCTCTTCGCGATGAAAACCCTCAGCACGCTCGGAAAAGAAGGAAGCCCCCAACCTGATTAAAGGCATCTACAAAAATTAATAACAGTAGACAAGAAACCGTATGTATCTAACGTCACTTTATTAAATGCTTATTTATTTATTTTGAGAGAGAGGGAGAGGGACAGAATCCCAAGCAGGCTCCGTACTGTCGGCGTGGAGCCCGACCCGGCTTGATCCCCTGAACCATGAGATCACGACCTGAGCTGAAATCAGGAGTCAGGATTTAACCGACTGAGCCCCCCGGGCGCCCCGGTAGCTAACATCGCTTTTAATGGTGGAAGGCTTAGACAGTGTAATGAGGCAATGACAAGCCGGGGGGACGCCACATTGGCCGGAGAAAAGACACACACCTGACTCTTCCCACGGGTGACGTGAATCCGTATCGAAAGTCCCCAAGAACCGACAAAAAGCTAGGAGAACTAATAAGTGAGCTTTGCAAGGTCCCCAGATACAAAGTCTCTATACAAAAATCAGTCCTATGTCTGTACACCAGCAGCGAGCAATTGCAAACTGAAACTTAAAAACAGGGACGTCTGGGTGGCTCAGTCGGTTAAGCGTCCGACTTCGGCTCAGGTCACGATCTCATGGTTTGTGGGTTCGAGCCCCCTGTCAGGCTCTGTGCTGACAGCTCAGAGCCTGGAGCTTGCTTCAGATTCCATGTCTCCCTCTTTCTCTGCCCCTCCCCTGCTCATGCTCTCTCTCTCAAAATAAACATTAAAGAAATTTTTTAATAAAAATAGTACCATTTACAACGGCACCAAACACATATGAAATACTTAGAGTTAATAAGTCTAATGAAATGAGTGTAAATTTTGTGAGTTGAGGGCCACAAAACACTATTATCGAGGTCAGCTAAAATGCACATAAATGGAGAGATGAACCATGTTCATGGATCGTTACCATGTTCGTTTCCCCCAAACTGGCCTATAGATCCAACGGAAGGCCAAAAATAAATAAATAAATAAAAGCGAAAGCACAGAATGTTTTTATGTGGAAGTTGGAAACCCAATCTTAAAACTTACAGGGAAAGGGAAAGGAGCTACAATCGCCGAAAGAAGGGTTTGAAAAGGAAGAACAAAGCTGGCAGGTTCTAACCTGATTTCAAGTCTTACTGTCAGGCTACAGTCATTACGAGCCTGTGGTATTTATGATACGATAGACACGTGGACCCACAGACACGTGGTCAATTGATTTCAGTGAAGATTCGAAGACAATACAGCAGAGAAAAGATAGTCTTTTTAACAAATGGGGCTGGAACAATCAGATATTCGTACGGAAAAAAAAAAAGAAAGAAAGAAAAGAAAAGAATCTAGACCGACACACTGCAGCGCACACAAAAATTAATTCAAATTGGTTCATTGACCTAAACAGAAAATCTGCAACCATATAACTCCTGGAAGACGGAAAAGGGAATTCTCGTGACCTTGGGTTAGGCAAAGATTTTAGATATGACACTTAAGAGCAGTGATCCATAAAAAAGCAAATTTGTAAGTTGAACTTAATAAAAATTAAGAACTTCAGCTTTTTCTGTGGCAGCTGAGACAAGGAACAGAGGAGCTGACGGGGAGAAGACATTTGCCCTTCCCATTACCCGATAAGAAACTGGAATTCCGAATGTGTGAAGGGGTCTCAAAACTCGGTCATAAACAGCCCAGCTTTTAAAATGAGCAAAAGATTTGAGCAGACGCTTCCTCCAAGAAGGTATATGGGCGGCAAGTGAGCACCTGAAAACGTGTTCAGGATCCTTAATTATCAGACAAACGCACGTTAACGCCATAGTGGAGATGCCAGCACACGTGGGAAGGCTAACTTCGTTTTCGTTTTATTTTGGTTTTTAGTTTTTTTAAGTTTATTTATTTATTTTGAGAGAGAGAAAGAGAGAGAGAGAGAGAGCATGCGCGGAAGGGGCGGTGAGTGAGAGAGGGAGAGAGAGAGAATCCCAAGCAGGCTCGGCTCCCGAAGCTGACAGGCATGCAGAACACGGGAGACGCGGGCATCCCTGGTGGGAACAGCCCCTTTGGAAAATAGTTCGGCTTCTTACCCAGCCGGGCCCACGCGTGCCGCGCTGCACGCGACAGCCCCGCTCCTCGTGACTCGAGTAGTGAAGGCATGCCACCCACATACTCACAGGTGGGTGTTTGCAGGGGACCTATTTCGAATCACCCCGGGCTGTAAAGGACCCCCGCGTCCTGAGAGTGATTGGGTGAGCAGGCGGCCATGCGACCACGCGGCGACCTACTGACCCACCAGGAGGGAGCAGGCCACCGACGGGTGTGATCATGGCGATGAATCACAGAAGCCTCATGCTCGCTGGAAGAGGCCAGACCCACGATCCCGTCCAGCGCAGGTCCTCTTACACGACATTTTGGAAGAGACAGAACCACAGGGACGGACAAGAAATCAGTGGATGCCGGGCCCCGGGAAGAAAGGGGATTAATCGTAGATTAGTTCAAGGGGGTTTCAGGTAATGGATCTGTTTCCTTTCCTTTTTTTTTTTTTAACCTTGTTTTATTTATTTTGAGAGGGAAAGTGTGAGCGGGGGAGGGGCAGAGAGAGAGGGAGAGAGAGAATCCCAAGCAGGGATTTGAGCCCCCAACCCGGGGCTCAGACTCACCAACCATGAGATCACGACCTGAGCCGAAACCACGAGTCGGACCCTTAACCGGCTGAGCCACCAGGTGCCCCCGGTCTCTGCCTTTTAATGGGAATGTTTAACCCATTAACCCTTGATGTGATTATCCACGTGGCTGAGTTTAGGTCTGTCGTCTTCTGTTTTCTGCCTCTCTCCTCTGGGTTCGTTTATTTGTTGTAACGAATATTTTGCTTAGTATGGCATGGTCAGGCCTTCACCGGCGTTTCGGCTGTCTCCTCTTCTGTCATTTTCACTGTCAGCACCCTGCGTCTTTACCCCCTCCCGTAAAATAGAGCGGGCTTGCGGATCCCGGCGCGTCCCCCCACCCCCCGCCCCGGCCCCGCTGGCCTTCGCGGTTGTCGCCCGTGTGTCCTCGACGAGGGCTGACAATCTCACCGCAGTGCGACCATTTTTTCAAAGGGGAGGGGAAGCAGACTCCTGTGTTTACTCAGGGAACCACATTTCTGTTGTGAAGGCGGCTCCCCCCACCCCACCCCTCCCCGGCGCTGCTCCCCACCAGCCCGGGGAGCCCCCGCGCCATTTCGGGAGCAGACGGTCCGCGGTGGGGGATTCTCTCGGTCTTCTTTCACCTGGGATTATCTTCACGTACCTTCATTCCTGAAAGAGGTAGTCACCGGAAATGAAACTCGGCCAAAGCGCTTTTCTTTCCGCATTCCAGGCGCCGCTTCCCTGCGCCCCGTCTCCGCGACGTGCGGCGTCTGAATCACCGGACGGTGACTGCAACGTGTTGTTTCTCTCCAGCTGCCTCAAGACGTTTTCTTTGGTTTTCAGGGATTATTATGTTTCTCAGTGTGGTTTTCTTTAAGTTCGTCCTCTTTGGGATTCTCTGAGCTTCTTAAACATTTTGACGCGTTTCTCTCACCAAATTGCGGATGTTTCCCGCCACTATTCCTTTGAATCCCTTCCCCACCTTTCTTCCCTCCGCCTGGACTTTCTGAGGTCGTGCCCTGAGCCTGGCCCCTGAGCCTCCACTCAGCTGTCACTTCCTGTCTCTCTTCTTCGGATTGGGCCTTTTCTGTTTATCTTCAAGTTCACCGGCTTTCTCTTTCATCCCTGTTCTGCTCTCAACTCCATCAGGGGGTTTCAGATATTGCATTTTTGGATTCGAAAATACTCATTTGTTTTTTATGTTTCCTACCTCTCTGCTGAGAATTCTCATTAATTTCTTATCATACAGTGTGTGTGTGTGTGTGTGAGAGAGAGAGAGACAGAGGTCTCACAAAACACAGGACGCCAGCTGTAAGTACCTGGTCATACCCAGGGCTGGCATCTGGCCATCCATCGTCCCTCCTCCTGAGGATTGATCTTTTTCCCGGGTTTGTTTGTTTTTTTAACATTTATTTATTTATTTTGAGAGAGAGGAGAGGGGAGGGGCAGAGAGACAGGGAGCGAGAGAGAATCCCAAGCAGCCTGCATGCTGTCAGCACAGAGCCCGACACGGGGCTCGATCTTAAGAATCGTGAGATCACGACCTGAGCCGAAATCAAGAGTCAGACGCTTAACCGACTGAGTCACCCGGGGGCCCCCATTTTCCCGGTTTCTGTCGAGCGATTTTGTTTCACATCGTGAGCACTGGAATGCCGTGCTGCATAGATGCCGGGTCCTGTTTCAATCCTCTGGAGATGCTGGCATTGGTGGCGTGGAGGCGGGTTCACCTCGCCTTCTGTGGGCCTCACGCGTGCACCCTCCGGGGCTGTTCTGAGGTGGGTGCGGGGCCAGACACGGAACTAGGGGACCCTCTTGTCGGCTCCCTCCCTCCCCGGGTCCTCGCCCCCACCCCCCGGCCCGCAGGAGCCCCTCTCCCTGTTTCTCTCCCTGGAAAGGGGGGGTTTCTATCACCATCAGAGCCTCTCGCGTGGCCGCGCTGACCCGAGGCCCGGCCTCGCCTCCTGGGCAGAGCCGCCGGGAAAACCCAGAAGTTCTGCGCACGTCACCGCGTCCTCGGCAGAAGTTTTCGTTTGCATTTTGCGTGGATTTCCGTTGTGATTAGTGGAGGGATGGGCTGTAGCCCAATCCGCACCTTGGCCGCGTGGGAGACGCCACCTCTGTGCTCCTTCGAGGGTTTCCTGCCCGTGACCTTGCAGGAGGATCTTTCTGAGGCCTGAGGGCAAGCGAGCGTGGGCCCCCGCTGGGTGCGGGCCCCCCCCCCCCCGGGCGGTGCTGGCAGCTCAGGCAGGTGGTGAGGACTCTTCTCCTGGCAGTTGGCCGGAGCTGACCCGCAACTGGCGGGGAGGCTGCGGCCAGAGGCCGGGTCAGGTGGAGTGGGGATCAGCCCCCTCGTGTCGACACGTCGGACCGGCATCCTCAGACGCGGGCAGCCCGGAGCGGCACACCCACGGCCGTGGGGACGGGAGGCGCAGGGCCGGACTCGGAACCTGAGCTGGGGCCTCCGGACCTCGTCCCCGCCCCGTCGTCACACGGAGGCACTGCCCCGGCCCCGCGTTCTCTGAGCTCCTCCAGCCGCTTGGGCCGGCTGAGTCCTTGCAGGAAGGACCCGGTCCCTTCGGCCCCACGCCGCCGCTCCGGGGCGGCTCGCTGATGGCGGGGCCGGTGAGCTCAGGGCCGGGGAGCGGTCTGGCCGGACGGCAGTGACTCAGTGCAGAGGAGGAGACGGGAGGCAGAGGCGTCGCACGCACACGGGGCAGGAAGAAGGACGTGAGACATATGGAGCATGACAGCTTAATGGCCTTTGGCTAAAGCGTCCCCTGAGTGTGCCAGCGCGGGCGAGGCTCTGTGCGGACGCGGACGACAATCCCCGTCACGCGGCGGCCGGGCGGGGACGGTGTGGCAGCCACAGTGCGCACACACGTGCGGGCCGTGCCCCCCCGTAGGACCTGCCCAGCCTCCGAGGGACGGTGGGCAGGCCGGGAGGGAGGGCACATCCGGATGGGGGTGAACCTGGCCCCTCCCTGCCTGTTCACTACGACGCCCACCTCCCCCGCGGGCCCCTCCCTGCCCCCCACCAGCGGGAGCCGGGAAGAGGGGACAGCGAGGGCCCGCGGCCCCAAACCACACACCGGCCATCTGGATGCTGCAGCCTGGGCCACCCACACACTACAGTCCCTCCAGATCTACTGTCCCTTTTAGGGGAGAATAGTGAGGTCAGGAAGGACCTGGGCACCCCCCCCCCGAGTCTAGAATAAGGCCACGTCCCCCGGGCAGCGTTCCCTTGGGGCCAGGGCCGTCCTTCTCCACAGTTGCAGCCCCGTCAGCCCCCATCAGCACCAGCCGGCATCTGTCCTCCAGTTGTCACCCTTGCTCTTGCCTCCGAACTCAAGGCCTGAGCGTCCGGCTCCCGCTGGCCTGTCCGCTAGCGATCTCAGGGGCGCCCCTCAGCCCGTGTCCCAGCCCACTCTGCCAGCTCCTGCACCCCCCGTCGGGGCTCCCCCGCCTGGGTCTCCTGCGGGCGAGAGCACCCCCAGGCAGCCCTGCCCCCCTTCCCTCCCCCCTTGTCATGGACACACAGCACCCCACCCCGCATCTGGGTGGAACCCTCTGATCTGCTCTGATGAGATCACTGGCTGCCCCGGGGCCCCGCCAGTGCGTCTGGACCCCCTCCCCACGCCACCCCCGAGCTCCCCTCTGCAGCCCCCGAGAATCCCGTGCCTCAGCCCCCCTGTCTCCTCTCTGGGGACCCTGGGCCGGGCCGGCTGCACGGTGTGGGTCTGCTCACGGGTAGTTACGTTCTCACCTTTGCGGTGACCGGTGACCAGGGAACTCCCCCACAGAGCCCTCGGCACACCTGCTGGGGTCACACAGCCCGAGGGGGCCCCTGTCTTGATCCAGTGTGGCAAACCACATTCCCTTCAGCGGCCCATGTGTGCCGACTTGAAACTTTGAACGGTAGAGGGGGAAGTGCGTCCTAAAGGTCAGCTTTCCAGAGAGTGCTTCCAAATAAGAGAAGCCTATAAAACGGGCTCTTTGGGATTTGGGCAGGAAGCTCTCGTCCCAGGGGTTCGCTGTCTTAGGGGAGAGGGGAGAAGGCAGTGTCTTGAGAATTCTCAGGTTCAGGATCTCAACGAAGAGGTCAACCGCGGACTGAGGACTCACAGCGTGGTGGGGGGAGGTCACATCCTGGCAGCGGAGAGCCTGGGGGGCCCAGCTCCTCTGGGCCGTGAGCTCCGGAGGCCAGGTGGGAGGGCGGGGCCCACGTTCAACCACAGACACGGAGGGACTGGGCGCTCGGGCCGCATGAATGTCACCCCATTCACTTTTTATTCACAAATACAAAGTAAGGTCCTATTATGTGCCAGATAATGTCCCCAGCAGGAAACAGTAGGCACAGACCTGATGGGAACAGGAAGAGTTTTGGGGTACAGGGGCAGTGGGTAATGGAGGCCCTCACCCATGCGGGGTGAGGGGAGCTTTCCCCAAGGCCAGACCTACGTGTGCGAAGGCCCTGTGGCAGGAGACGCACCATGTACCCAGAGCACGTGTGGGCGAGGTTGGAGGGAGGTGAGCCCCCAAGGCCAATATTTGCTTCAACCAAAGGATGTCAGCTAGGCTGCTGCAGGAGATGCTTGTCTAGCAAATGCCACTGTAAGACCCCCAGGGCCTCCCCCGACAGCCCACGGGATCAGCCCCCAGATGTCCCAGGGCCTGCCCCCAGACCTCAAACGTTGTTCCCATGACTACCACATCACAAGCACCGAGACTCAGGTTGTAAGATGACCTCGTGTGTTGCTCTCAGAGTCTGTGGGCCAGGGCTCGGACAAGCCACACAGGGACCTCCTTCCTGGGTGGGGGTGGGCGCTGAGCCACTAAAGGGGCCCAAGTTCCGCCACGGTCCCACCAACTGGCTGGGCTCTCTGTTCCTTCCATTTCAGGTCTGTGCTCAGCAGGAGCGTGATTCTTCAACCATGTACCCTGGGGGGTTGGGGGGACACCCAAGGGGACACCTGTAGGAACATGTGCCCCCCCCCGAGGTTGGCCCAGGACCAGATTGGGACCGGGGACCCCCGGCTCAGAGCCTGGACGCGGGAAGTGTGCGCACAGCAGGCTGAGCCAACACAGGTCAGACTCTCCCGCAGCCCCCCGCCGGGTGTCCCAGGTAAGCGCCCCTGCCCCACCAGCCCGGGCCGACCTGTAGGTCACGGCAGGTCACACGCTGCCCATCCTGGCCCAGCAGTGAGGGAGGCGGAAGGAGGGCAGGGTCTCAGCCCAGGCTGGAGTCAGAGGGCAGGGCAGCGGAGAGCGCGGGGGAGGGGGAAGGCGGGGCGGGGTGGGGGGGCTAAGGGGAAAGCCCTGCTGGCCTTGATCCTGGAGGCACAGGCCCTGAGGCGGTTTAGGACTCGAGACTCTAGGGTGGTGGGGCCTCCAGGGCGCTCCTGCCCCACCAGCCGCGCCCCCTGGTTTCCTTTCAGTGCCGGGCAATGCTCCGAGCCCCTCACTCCTCCCCCCCAGCAGGCTCTATGCTCAGCGCCCCCTCCTGTCCTGGACGGTCCCCAGGGCCAGTCTCCTGCACCGACAGTGCTCAGTGTCCAGAGCAACCCCAGTGTAGCCAGCTCCAGGCACCGACTCACAACCCTGTCTGCAGAGGGTAAGTTCCGGGAGAGGCTCAGGGGCGGGCAGGGGAGAGGCAGGGTGGGACGGACAGAGGTGGAGTGGGCGGGCCCTGAGAGGGAAGATGGAACTGACGGGACCCTTCGGCCCCGGACACCTGCCAGCTCCCGTCACGCCCCCACCTGGGACCCTGTTGGGGTCCGATGTCCCTCCCCAGCCACCCCTGCGCTTCAGCATCTCTCGGAGATGGCCTGTCGTCCACTCCTGGGGTTGGCACTCGCCCGGGCTCTGGGCCAGGTTGCCCCGCAGGCCGGTCCTTGTCGTCGCGGGGCAGGGACATACAGGCCCAGCTCCATATCCGGCGGGCCGCAGGGGTGAGCGGTCAGGGAGCCCAGCGGGCGCCCGGGGAGCCCACAGTGGCCCTTCTGAATGACGTTTCTCGTATTTACCGTCCGCGCTTCTCCGAGGTCACGCTGTGGCCTCCTAATAGGCCGGCGTCCCAGGGAAATTCACACTTTTCCACTTTGGGGAAGTGCAGCGAAAGCACCCTCTTCCAGAAGGTTCTTCCCCACACCTGTGGTAGCAGCCTTCTAAGACACTCGTGGAGGCTCGAGCCTCACTGCCACGGTCTCGAGTGAGGAACAGAGCACTTTCGGGTGACACCCTCTTCTAAACGTGACCACTCATTGTTTGGCCTTAACGCAAGCGCGAGACACCGTCTGCCATCCCGCCACCGGGGCAGACTCTCTGGGCCCTGCTCCGGCCAAGTCCCAGGTCATTTCCCGCCGAAGACCGGGAGGGCCGCTGTGTGTCCGTCCTGGGCCGCACGTTTAGGTAATTTTACAAATTCGTTTCCTCCTTAAATACCATTCAAGGGAACTAGCAACAGTCACCTCCCCGAAGGGTTCCTGATGGGTTACACGGGCCTCGTCCATCCTGCCCGTACCCTGTGTCCCTCGGCCCCAAATGCAGGGCCAGCCACGGCCGCGTTCGAACATCCGCTCACTCCGCGTCACTCGCCTGGAGAATTATCGTGGGGGCGCGAACGCTGCGTCTCACGCTGTGTAACGATCTGGGTCGGGGCTGAGGGCGCACGTCCTACCCTTGCCTCCTCGTGGCCTCCTCAGCAGAGTTCTGGGCTGCAGGCCCAGCGGGGCCGGGGGCTGCTGGGGATCCCTTCCCCTCTGCAGAAGACCTTAGTGGGGGGGCCCCCCCTCTTACGGTGGTGGACTGGTTTTGCCTCGGGGTCCACCGCTGCTCCTGCCATCCAGGGTGGGCACGTGACCCGGGGGGGGCGGTGATTCGGGGACTGCATCCATGTCAGTGAAGTGGGTTCTTGAGGACGGAGCCGATGTGGGTGGGACAGAGAGAGGAGAAATCTCATCTTAGCAATACATTTTAAATCCTTTTTAAATAAAATGTTTATTTTTGAGAGAGAGACAGAGCATGAGCAGGGGAGGGGCACAGAGAGAGGGAGACACAGAATCCCAACAGGCTCCAGGCTCCGAGCTGTCAGCACAGAGCCCGACGCGGGGCTCGAGCCCACAAGCAGGGAGATCATGACCTGAGATGAAGTCGGACGCTCAACCGACTGAGCCACCCAGGCACCACACCTTCTAAACCCTCGATCAAGCCGTACCTGAAGTCAGCATGCCCTGGCCTTCCGGGTTGTGTTTTCCGCCACCTGCAACCGAGGGAGGCTGGCCAGCCTGTGTTCAAGCTGAAGGGGCAGGATGGGGCGGCGTGGGCTCGCTGGGCCCACGCCAGGCAGCGGAGAAGATGCCATGACCCCATCGTGAGAAAAGCCTCTGACAAATCCAAGTTGAGGGACATTCTACAAAACACCGGTCCAATCCTCCTTACAGCCGCCAAGGTCGCCAAAAACAAGGAAAGTCCAAGAGTGTCCCAGCCGAGAGGGGCCCGAGGAGACGTGGTGACCAAGGGTCATGTGGTCCTGGCACAGAAGGAGGACAGTGGGACATTAGCAAAGCCCATTTCCCATCACGGGTTCACACGCTCCTTCCCTGTGACAAACGTACCATCGTGACCCAAGACGGGAGCCGCAGGGCATCTGGCTGGGGGCACATGGGGACTCGCCACCCTCTCTTTGCAGCATTTCTGTAAATTGAAACCCTTCTAAAATTTTCCATGTGTGTTTAAAACAGGAAGGAGAAAAATAAATCACAACTTGAAAATTTACTGAGGAGATACGGTTTCGCAGACACCAGTGAGCCTTCGGTTTGATGTTACACATTTCAGCTCTAGAAGAAGGGAGGGGCTGGGAGGCGTGCGGCTGCCCCGCGTGGGTCTGGAACTTTGTTAGGTGTGCAAGCAGTCCACGCAGCCACAAAATCCCACAGCGAGAAAAATACAGGTTCCCGGGCCGCCCGAGGATGAACGGGCAGGGGTTGTGTGGGCAGACACGCAGTCGGGCTTGAGAACCCTCGGCCACGAAAAGGATGACGGTTTACATTGACGGCTGTTGTACGGTGAACAGCCAGGGACAGGAGGTGGGTGAGGTCGGGACCCCCACCGACGCCGGGCTGGGGCAGGAGAAGCCACCTGAGAAGGCACCCCCGCCCCACCTGGGGCCGGCAGGCTTCCGGTGGCCTCTCCAGGCCGGCATGTGGGTCCTGGCTCGGTGTCCCCGAGCGGCTGTGGGGACGGGCCCGTGTGGGTGAGGACCGGGTGGCAGCTGGCCGGTGTGGACTGCCAGCCTCGCTCAGGACACCGGAAGATCCGCGGGGTCGGCAGGAGTGCGGCATGAGGGGCCGTGAGGACCGTGGCCTCCGTCGGGGGCCCCGCCTGATGGAAGACCCCGGCAGCCCCTCTGGCTTCCGCTGCACACGTGCAGGCGCCCAAGCCCCGGCCCCGCAACCGGGGCCCACGGCCCAGCCGTTCCCCCGCAGCCCTTCGGCTGGGAGCGGAGGGCAGGCGGGATGCGGGTCGAGGGCAGGGGGCGGCCTGGTGCCGGAGTGCAGAGGGCAGCTCGCCAGTCGCTGTGGGGTCTGCTCCTCGGACCCGGAGGGGCTCCCTGCCACTCGGGTCGCGTCTCAGAGAGAGGAAGGGGGTGGGGAACGAGAGAAGTCCACGGACACCAAAGCCTTTAGGAGCCGAATCAACAGGCGGGCACCAGGAACCTGCCGGCCAAGCCGGGCAGCGTGTCAGTCACCCGGTGCCGGGTAACAAGCGTCCCCGTGGCGGGTGGGAAGGAGCATCTCCCTCCCGTTCCAGTCCCCCTTAGTCTTTCTGGGACCGGCGGGAGCCCAGGGCCCATCCTCGTCAGGTGACGGCCAAGCACGAGCACACGGGCCAGACGCCCACACTCGGTCCGGGCCTTGGCTTCACAGTCACCAAAACTCCGCGGGCTGGTGGACGCGGGGGCCCCCCTCGAGGCCCCTGCTCACGGAAGCGGGTGATGATGCCGCACGACCTCTATCAGGGGCAGAAGGGAGCCTGGCACAAGGGTAGAGCGACCGGTCAGCTATTTTGAGGCCCCCGCCCCAGCGCAAACCCGGCCCAGCGATCTGACGTCAGTGGGAGCCCCCGCCCCCGTGGCAGGGAGGTCCTGAGGCATCCGGCCAACACGCCTCAGCTTTTGCCCTACGGGTCCCCCCGGCCAAGGTTCTCAGGAGCGGAGCAGTGCCGGGAGCTGTGCGAACCCCAGTCACCGAGCCCCCGCCTGCCAGGCCCGCGGCCACCACGGAATCACAGTAACTGCACCGACGCTGAACGTGGAAAGATTGCTTTCCGGGAAAACTGCTGATACCCGGGACTCTGGCAGAGACAGCTTGAGGGAGACCGGCCTCCCGGATCCATACGACACGTGACAGCTCAGATTGTAATCAATTTTCAACCCTCGACACGAAAATCATCTTGATTTATGAAATCCCACAAGTCAGGTCTTTTCCAGGCAGCCCGGCGTCGCGAGCAGGGGCGTCCTCCCAGGCGGCTCCGCCCCGTGCGAGGCGGCCTGCACTCCGGCCCACACCCTCCTGGGTGCCCGCCTGGCCCCTGGGGACTGACCTCCGGACGCAGCCACGCAGCCCAGGCCACACTCACACCCGGAGTGTGTGCAAGGACGCTGCTTCGGGCTCTTCCCTTCCGTCTGCGACCTTGTGTGTGTACGTGGGGGGCGGCAGTGGCCCCGAGACAGACCCCGACCTCAGGGGTCACTGCCCAGTAGCTGAAAGACCTCCGGTTGGGGGAAAATCATTGTCTCCGACCCCACGGACACGGACAAATGAGTTTATTCAGGGCTGTCGATGAAGATCTCTAGAAAACATTAGCCTCTATGCCTTTCAAACCGTATAATCACACACCATCTGCAATCGTGGGTCACCAGTGCCAGACCCTCAGCTAATTATTTAAATGTGCAGTCGGAACCAGAGTTCAGAAGCCTCACGTCCCCGTATACCCAAATCCGCCGGACAGATAAAATAACAGGGACACAGTGAGTCATTTTATTGCTCTGGGATGGTGAGTCCTTTCCAAGCACCAAAAAGGAAAGACTCATATTTGACCACATAAAAACGTAAAACACCTGAATGGTTCAAGTTACCATAAACCAAAATTAGAAGCAAATGGCAAACCAGGAGAAAGTGTTTCAATATATATCACAAATGGTTAGTAGTGATCTTATAAAGCCATACATTTTTAAAATTTTTTTAAATGTTTCTTTTTTTTTTTTTTTTTACGTTTTTCTTTTTATTTATTTTTGGGACAGAGAGAGACAGAGCATGAACGGGGGAGGGTCAGAGAGAGGGAGACACAGAATCGGAAACAGGCTCCAGGCTCCGAGCCATCAGCCCAGAGCCTGACGCGGGGCTCGAACTCACGGACCGCGAGATCGTGACCTGGCTGAAGTCGGACGCTTAACCGACTGCGCCGCCCAGGCGCCCCTAAATGTTTCTTTTTGAGAGAGAGAGAGAGACAGAGTGTGAGCAGGGGAGGAGCAGAGAGAGAGGGAGACACAGACTCCAAAGCAGGCTCCAGGCTCTGAGCTATCAGACCAGAGCCAGACGAGGGACTTCAACTCACGAACTGCGAGATCGTGACCTGAGCGGAAGTCAGACGCCTAACCGACTGAGCCACCCAGGCGCCCTTAAAGCACTACATTTTTAAAGGACAAGTGCACCCACAAGAAATGGGCAAAAGACTTGAACAGGCATTTCACAAACTGCACTGCGGCCGGTTGAGCTCATGACCAATGCTTCACTTCGCTGGAGTCAGAGAAATGCCACAAAAGCATCGATGGCGTTCAATTTATCTTCTGGCAAACAGCGTTTTAAATCATAAAACCAATTCTGGCCAAAGAACAGAGAAAAGACCGCTCATGCCCTGCGGCATGGAGGCTGGGGTGGGGGCAAGGCAATGGGGCGCATTTAGATACAATGAACCGAAATCCTAATAAAATTCATAGAAATATGTCCGTAAAAAACGCATTCCCGCGGGAAGACTTGCATCCAGCACCGTCGCTCCACGTAGCACCTGAAGCTGGAAACGGTCTCCGAGCATAAGCAGGTTGTGGGCACTGAGATGCTGTAAAAGAACGCTCACTGGCGAAGAACGTGACCCCGAGCACGGCCGAGTGGGGTGAAGAGAGTTCCAGAAACAGTGGGCAGATGCGCACGCAGTCCTGTAAGAGTCGGACAGGCAGGCGGCCAAGGGCCCAGGGCCGTCCCCACCCGTGCCCGGGGTGAGCAGCGGGCCTTCCTGAACTTACTCGAGGCAAATCAGAAGAAATTACAAGACAAGCCGGTCAGTGTCCTGCTGATGACTCCTCTATCTGTTCCCACTGACTTTGTCCTATAAATCACTTCCAACGGAGTTATTCAGGATCGTAGTGCAAGGAGGCACGCACCCGAATGGGGCTGCAAACACAGGGAAGACGGGCATCCGCTTAGCAAGCGGGTTATCGTCCTAACAGAGGAGGAAAGAGCCGGGGCGCGGCGGGACAACCATTACCATAGTCCCCTTGCAATTAAAACCGATTTTTTACAAGGCAATGCGAGTGAGGGAGAGGTAAATGCTGGGAACGGAGACCGTTCACCTCAGCACCAGCGCCCAGCGGGTGGGATTCAGGCTCCGCGCTCGCTAGCGATGGACTCCGGGCGAGCCACCGACTTCTCACTTTATCCTCATCTGTGACACCACAGAAGTGATCGTGTCTGCCCCCTCGATGCACCTCACAGAGTCGGGATCCGCTTTGGAAGGACTTGATAAATACCCATGCTACGGCTAACCCGGGTATTGCTGCTGTATTTATTCGAGAAGAACACAGCCTCTTTCCAAGGGAACGTTGCTTGGCACGGATTACACAGATCCAGGCGAGGCACGTGCGTATCCTGGAGCCACAACGCCGCGGCACCTGCTTCCATCAGAAATGCACACGCGGGCGCAGCAGTGTGGCCGCTCCCGCAGGCGTGGCGGTGCCGTTCGGAACAGCCCCAGAGTGGTAGGAGCCCAAGTGCCCGCGAACAACTCAATGGGTAAACTGTGCGTGTTTGCACAATGGCCTACAGCAAAGCGAATGAGCGGGGCCCCTCCCTCTGGGCGCCAGGCGTGTGCATCATGTGCCTGGAGAGAGCCCGGCGCTGGGGGGACCCGGCTGAGCATTTATTTGCCTTCCCTTCTACTCTTTCTCAAACTGTCAGAAAGGTAGCGTTTATATGTAGAGAAGACCCCTAACCATGCCCAAGTTGCACGCACAGCCTGTGAGGGCCAGCAGAGAGGGGGTCCGCCCCGGGAGGGGCGGGGAGGTGCCAGAAGAAGGGCCGGGGCCAGACCTCGATGCCACGCCTCCCCGAGCCAGGATGGCAACTCCGCAGGGCCGGGTGGTGGCAAGCCCTGGGAAAGGCCCGACTGGGCACCGGGAAGGGTGATGGCAGCCATTGTCCACACCCGTCTGGCCGCTGTGTCGAGACCCACACCTTGGAGATGGTGATAAAAACAGCACAGCCCAGGCTTTCTTTTTGAAAAATGTTTGGTTTGGTTTGGTTTTTAAGGCAAGACTGAGGCATTTGTGCTGCCTTTCCTGTAGGGACTGTGGGGTCCGGGAGTGTCTGCGCCTGGGGTCGGTGGGGTCAGCTGGAGCACCTGCTTTTCCCCCTGCTTTGCTGTGTGTTCTCCCCAGAGAAGGGCGGGCGCGGGATTCCAGAAGGGCCCGCCCCGCCTCCTGCGCGCAGCGATCTTGCGGTGTGGGCGGTGGAAGCCACGCGTAGGGAACCACCGGTGACCGAAACCCCCGCCAGCGTGCAGCCAGGCTGCCGTCCCCCGGGGTCCCTGCCCGCGATCCGGGAGGGAGGCGCGGGGAAAGCCAGCTGCCTGGCGTCCGCGGCGTGGAGAGGCTGCCGGTGCCTCCCGGGGACGTCCCCAGGCTCGCCGGCCTCCAGGGGGCAGAGGAGGGCGCGGCGCCTCGGCGCACCCGGGACGCCGGAACTTTCCAGGGGCTCCTCGGCCCCGCTGGACGCCCGTCCCGTTGCAGCCCGCGGGCTCGGAGCCCGTTTCCGGACCGCGGGCGCGGCACCTCGGTTTCCCCGCCCGCCCCCGGCCACCCGGGGCCGCACGCGAACGCGGCACAGGCCGGAGTCGGGCGGCTCGGCCGCCCGCGAAGCCCGGGGAGTTTCCCAGGAAGGATTTACGGCTCCTCAAACGTTTCCACTCCAGCTCCGGGTCACAGTCACGGTGGTTTCACTGTGACCTTGCGTCACCTGCCGTTTCCTGAGCGCGGAGGCCTGGGCTGAGTCATGCGGGGTCACGGTGCGCCCGGAAGTGGCCTTGATGGGAAGGTGACGAAGCCGAGCCGGGACCTTCCCCGAGGGGGCGGGAACCGCACCCCCCACCCCCCGACGCAGGGCTTTGAGCCCCGCAGGGGGATGGCCTCCTGCCCAAGCTCCACGCAGGCACTGGCCTCCCGCTCGGTGGGCTGGGGGGGGGCCCCTGGGGCGGCACAGGTGGGGTCGGCTGGCACGAGGTGCCCCCCCGGGTGGCCGGGGGCGGGTGGGGAGACTGAGGCGCGGTGCCCGCGGTCGCCGGCTCGGAACGGGATCCGAGCCCACAGGCTGCAACAGGACGCGGAGGGCAGCGGGGCCGCTGGAAGGTTCTGGTGCCGGACCTGGTGCCCGCGTCCCCGGCGTGCTGAGGCCCAGGCCACTGCACGCGGCTGGTCCCCGCTGCGCCAGCCTTGCTTTGAAGTTGTCTTCGGGGTTTGGAGGAAAGGCCTCCGGCCCCTGCGGCGACGGTGGCTGGACTCCCGCTCGGGCGCGGGGACGGAGCCCTGCTCACCCCACCCCACCCCCACCCCCCGTCGGCCCCGGGGGTCGCACTCCGGCACCCACGCGCCGGCTCCCCAGAGAACGCACTCTCTCCGCGGTTCCACTAGGTGGCGCCGCAAAACCGCCGGGGTTTGCTTGGGTTTTTTACACTTTGCGCATCTGGAATGAAACAGTCCAATAAAAATATAATGGAGCCACGTGGGTAATTTTACACGAAATGGGCGAAGTTAACTGTAATAATACGTTTTATTTACCTGGGCTGAGCAAGATCTGTCTTAAGGGAAAAGAGAAAGAATATCTTATTTAATCCAATAGAGCCAAAACTTACCACTTACGCATGTGGTCAATATAAGGAATTATTGGCGGGATACTTTCCTTTTTTTCTGTAAGTCCTCAAAGTCCAGTGTCTTTGTTACACTTACAGCACTTTTCAATTCACTCGCTAAACTTGTTATCAGATATGATTGATTGTACTTAAATTTCATAAGATTTATAGTCCAAAAAGGACATTCATCTACCTAGGTTGTTCCAAACATACATAGAAGTTTTCGGTAACTGAACTGTTATTAAAACCTAAAAAAAAAAAATTTTTTTTTTATTAATGTTTATTCACTTTTGAGAGAGAGGCAGAGACAGAGCAGGAGCAGGGGAGGTGCAGAGAGAGAGAGGACCCAGAATCCAAACCAGGCTCCAGGCTCCGAGCTGTCAGCACAGAGCCTGACGCGGGGCTCGAGCCCCCGAACCGTGAGATCATGACCTGAGCCAAAGTCGATGCTTAACCGACTGAGCCCCCCAGGCACCCCCTGTCATTAAAATTTTTAAATCTGACCTAATTAAAGTCAGATTAAAGCAGTCTGTGGTTGCCGAACGGGACTGGGGTTTCAAAACCCATGTTGCCAGCCCCCCGCCTGCAGGCAGCCCACCTGGGTTAACGGCCATAAGGTGACGCTCGGTGTTCTGAGGGATGAGCAAGGACTCCAAGGCCGCGTGAGCTGGCGCACCAGGCCGACCCGGCCGCTCTCGGAGACCCACTCTGATGGGGAGCGGAGGACCCGACAAGTCCTACAGCGAGGGCCCCAGGAGCCCAGAGCTCGACTCTTCTCTGTTTACCGTGCTTCTGTGGGGACTCCATGCCCCCCACCCCAGGCCTCTGCCCCCAGGAGCCGGAACAGACAAGGACCCGGATTCTCTCCTGGAGCCTCCGGAAGGAGTTCCGTCCTGTGGACACCTGCAGCCCGGTGAGGCCGGGTTGGACTTCGGCCCTGGGACCGTGTGTCGTTTTCAGCCCTGGGCTCGCGGTGATTTGTCACAGCAGCAACAGGAGGCTCACGTGGCCTTTGAGGGAAGGAGCGTGGGTGCTGAGCGTGGGGAGGTTCCCGGGAGCGTGGAGGGTTTGAAGCAGGAAGAGATACAGTCTAAGTCTGTGTTTCTTAACTGTGAGCACCTGCTGGGAGGGTGGCCCCAGGACCCTTGCAGACGGCTCACGCGGCCCCTGCCCCTGGTGGCACAGCCTCCTTTGCTCTCCCTGCAGCGCGGCTGGGTCCCATCTTACAGATGGGCAAACTGAGGCCTGCCTGTGTACTGGCCCTCCTGGTGGGTGCTGGACGGCAGAGCAGCTCAGACGGGTGGATGTCACCCTGCAGGCATCCTCGGGTGCCACGTGTGCCTCTGTCAGCGGGCTTTCTCTTTCAGTATCAAACTTGGCCTCGAAGGCCCTTGCTCGGGGCCCCCCGTCAGGTTGCTGGGGTTGTCCACAGCTCCGCTCATCAGGTTCGCGTGCTGCGTCCGGGGCTGAGCTGTGCATAACTCGTCAGTGGCTTCTCCTCAGGAGCGTTCGGGAGCCTTCCCCGGAACTGTGCGCCATGCGACACCCACGTGGGCGCGACAAACACGCGGGCCAGCGGCAGAGAGACAGAGGGGGAGGCGGGTGTCCAGATCAGTGGTTCCTACAGACACGAACGACCTGTGCCGGGCGGCGAGCTCGGTCGGTGCTGGGCCTGCCCGCAGCCTCTCTGGGCTGCTCACCGGCTGTATTTTCTGTTCTAATGGTTCAACTCGTATTTAACCTGCTGTCGGTATTTACCTGACTCTCAGGTGCGTTGAACACGAAGTTTGCCTAGGGAGGGCTGGGGCAGGGATGTGCCTCCTGGCCGTGTTTTAGTCACTTCAGGCCGTCACGGGGGGTTCCCGTGCTTTCTGGAAGGAGTCCGCTTAGGGTCTCCACCTCTCACAAAGGACCGAGTTTCTCTTGAACAAACTGGCTTGGGTCCACGAGCGCAGTCTGGGACACAGCCTTCCCGGCTGCCCGAGAATCAGGAAATTGGTTCTAATAAAGGCTACCGGGTGGGGCTCCTGGCTGGCTCAGTCGGTGGAGCATGCCACTTTTGATATCGAGGTCGTGAGTTCAAGCCCCACGCTGGGCGTTGAGCCTACTTAAATTAAAGAAAAAAAAAATTGTAAAGGTTGCCAGGAGCCAGTATTTCTCCTCGCAGGCTGGGACCAACCTGGGAAATTCCTCTGTCGGCCTCCCCAGGGCAGAAACTTCCCTTGCTTCCTGGCCTGGTAATTTTCCAGAGCTGCAACTTTCCTGTCAAGGGGCAGGAAGGACATTCAGCTGCTGACAACCCAGCCAGAAGTCACAACTGCCCAGAGTGGGATCCGGGACGTGACTCAGCAGCGTAAGGGAAGTCGGCAGAGCAGGGGCAGAGGCAGCTCTTGGTGGGAGGCGGGGCCGCCGGCTGTGGGGGCGGGGTGCCGTCCCAGGACGCATCCAGAGCCATGGCAGGTGGGGCGCTGGGAGGTCTGACTGTCCCCCCCCCCCCCCCCGCCACCTTCAGACCACGTGCATCTCTGGCCACACATGAGCATCACTTCCCAGGTACAGAACATTCCAGGGGGCAGGCCCAGGTGGCCAAGGACTCAGGACCCTGGCCGCAGGCGGGAGAGAGGCCAGCAAGACGTGACTCCTTCCCAGCTCCCACTGGCGGGAGACTGCAAGGAAACGGGTATCAGATGCTGCCACCCTTCTCAGCCCCGAGGTCTCAGGACTCCCACCCACCGCGGGCAGGCGGCAGGGGCTCCGTGGCCGAGCTCTGCCCCCCTTCCCCCAGAACGAACCTTGAACCGGACCCAAACGACGCCGCACCAAGCGAGGGGCCCTTCTCCAGCTTCAGGCACGAGGCAGGAGGTCACCTCCGCCCGCCCGGGGCCCACGTGGAGAGTGGCAGGATGTGGCAGTCTGCAGTTTGGACGGGAGACCTCAGGACTCGTGTGCGGCTCCCCAGCTCCTCCTCCCCTGCCCTGGCTGTACGGCACCCAGAGGGGCTCCCGGGGCCGAAGCCCGGGCCCGGGGACCTGTTGGTGTGGGCCCGTGCCGACCGCCCCCCCCCAGAAGCGGATGCTGCCCCCACGTGCCCCTGAGCGAGCCTCGTCTTCTACAAAACCTCCCGGCAACTCCGCATTTGGATATTTTTAAGGGCAGTTCTTTATTATTATCCAAGTGTGTGACTATCAAAAAAGGGAAACGCCGTCCACACCACACTCCTTCCGGTGTCTCCAGAAAGAACAGACTGTGCTGCAGCCGGTGCCCCCAAGGGCATGGCGAGCCCCCCGCCCGCCCCCGCCTGCCGGGACAGGTCAGACTCTGGCCGCACAGCCCCTCGTCCCTGCGTCCCTCCCAGCCACCGAGAGTTACACAGCATTGCACGGGGCACACACGGGCCAGCAGTTTGGAGTCACCCACGTAGACGCCCAGCTCTTACTTCCTCCCCAGAAACGAGGTCAAAGAACACTTCATGCAAATCCCCACCTTATGAGCTCAGTTTTCGTCATGAACCATCCTCCCATTTCCAGGTAACCGCCTGTGGTGCAGAACGGAAACACAGAGCGGGTGCGTTAGCCGCGCACAGCATGGTCCACGTGCGGAGCGCAGCCAGGCCACCGTCTGGGCCCAGCGAGGGACGGCGGGCCGGTCACTGTCTGGGCCCAGTGAGCATTCTCTGCTCCACCGGGCACGATGGAATCCTGCGGTTCTGAGGCTCTGGTTTAGAGCTTAATGTTGCTTCATGTTGCCCTAAACGAAGACAGAAAAGCACACGGTCCTGGGCGGGCCACCTTCCCGCCCACCCAACCGCAGCGCCCAGGACGAAAGCTGCCGGAATGCACTTCCTCGTGGGGCTGGTCCTGCCGAGGGTGTGGTCGGGACGGGGGAGCGGTGCCGAGGAAGGAGGAGGCCGGCCACCCTGCCGTCCCCAGGCATGCGTGCGGCCAAGGGCCACCCGGGCTCGGGACACATGATCGTGAGGTGGGACGTCAGAAGAGACTAGAAAGGCAGGTGCCTCCACTCTCCGTGTCCTAGACGCCCGTCCTTCCCAGTCTCCTCCCTGCAAACCCCACACAGAGGGCCCTGGCCTTGGTCTGAGATAAATACCACGTAAGTGTCACAGACAACATCCCATTTTTGCCCTCCAGCCTGACTGTTCTCAAAACCCAGAGCTGTATGCCCAGCTGCTGACCCACCATCACCACCATCACCGTTATCTCCACTCTCACCATCACCATCATCATTTTCCTAGTTTGCCTAGAAAGGGAGGGAGCCTCTCCCTACACGGGGGACCCAGGAGGCAGAGACACCCCCAGACAGTGTTTCTGTCACTATGAGTGAGACCTGGACAGAAGGAAATTAACATCTCCCGGGCCATGTAGAGACATAGTTAATGAAGGTTGTAAGGAAAATACTTATTCACATTCTTGGGTTTTTTCCAGCTCCCTGATCTAAGGGAACTGGCTGTGAGTTCAGCAGGCCTGGCAGCCCCAGCCTCACTCAGCCAACTGTGAAGCCTGCCATCTGGAACCCCACCCCGTGCAACCGCCCCACGTCGGCCCCTTTAAGCCCACTGTATGGACACACAGCCTGTTCGTCTGCTCCTCCGTTGACGGACATTCGGGTCGCTTCCACCTGTCGGCTGTTGCGAATAAGGCTGCTGTGAACGTGGGTGTGCACAGATCCCCCCGAGTCCCTGCTTTCGGGGGGATATGCCGAGAGGTGGGGTTGCCAGCTCGCACGCCAATTCCGTTCCGAATTTTCCGAGGAACCCATTTTCCCCGGCAGCTACACCACGTCCCATCCTCACCAACGGTGCTTGGCCGGTGTGTTTTTCAGAAGCCCCCGGAAGGAGAGGAGCGGTGGGTGTGCTCCTGAGAGATGCCGCCACATGGCCTGAGAAACCACGTCTGGGCCAAGGCAGCCCAGAGGCAGCTCTGGCCCCCGCGGGCGCCAGGCTCCGCGTCACCTGCCGACATGGAGAGAGCATCCCACACGCGCCGAGCCGAGGCGTAAACCGGGAGTCCACCGTGGTGGGGGAGGGGCTTCCGGCCAGGGGCTGACTTCGGGCCCACGGGGAGCAGCGGGGAGAAGGGGGCTTGCCCGCCGAGAGCCGGGCCCGGGGCGCCTGGTGGGCGGGCACCTGCGCCTCCGCCGTCTCCGCACGAAAGCTGTGGCTCCCGGCACATCAGCCGATTTCCTACCTGAAGGCGCGCTCCGTGCCAAGTGGGTTCGCTTGCCCACCTGGGGTGGCCCCTCTCCCGGGACTGGGGCCTCTACCCAACCAGAAGCTGCCGGGGGCCCCCCGTGGAGCGTGAGGTAGAGTGGGCACCTTCTCTGGGGGTCCTCGGCCTGGGGTCCGGGGAGGAGGGAGCACCCTCCTGAGGGTGCGGACGGGGACAGAGGGCGGCCCGTGTCGGAGCGGAGATGGCAGGACCGTGTTGGAGGCTGTGCTCATAGATGAGGAGGACAGCCTAGGACACGAAGGTGGGGTGGGAGGGGCAGAGCCCAGGTGACCTGGGTGAGGAGCCAGGTGGAGGGAGGGAGAGAGGAGGACGGAGGGAGGAGGGAGAGGAGGGGGAGGGGGAGGGGTGGAGGAGACAGGAGGGAGGGGGAGGGAGAAGGGAGGAGGGAGGGTTCGAGGAGGGGGCCAGGAGGAGGGAGGGAGAGAGGAGGGAGGAGGGAGACAGGAGGGAGGAGGAGGGGGAGGAGGGGGAGGGGTGGAGGAGACAGGAGGGAGGGGGAGGGAGAAGGGAGGAGGGAGGGTTCGAGGAGGGGGCCAGGAGGAGGGAGCCGGCCCCCCGCCCGCGTGGGCGGCGTCTTGCCCGAGGACCGTGGCTGGCCTGGCTCTGGACGGAGACGCGTGGGAGGTGACTGAGGTGGTAATTGCCCGGTGCGGGAGGCCACCCAGGGAGCTGGCGCCAAGGTGGAGGACGGAGCCCATCCTCAGGAGCACGGCGTCCCGGGCCCGGCCGTTCACCGAGTTCCCTTCCCCCGGCTGCTCCCAGGGGGCCACACTGGGGGCATCTGGCCTCTGCGGTGCCTGGGCCCCCGTGTGTTTCTTAAGACAAGGGAACATGAGCTCCACGGACCCAGCCGGGGCGTCCAGGAGAAGTCACGCTGCCCCCCTCCCCCCCGCCTGCGGCCTCAGTGCTGACAGCGGTCACCCTTCCCCACCTTCCGCTGAAACAGGTGCGCGCTGGAGGGACCCACCGCGCACGAGCGTAGTTCGGACCCGCCTCCGGCGACCCCAGCCTGGCTTCCGCGTGGTGGCTGCAGGGGGAGGTCCCCGGCATCTCTGGGTGCGGGTTCCGTGCCTTCCAGGCCCCAGCAAGGAGGCTCTGCCGGGCTGTTCCCCGAAGGCCGTGGGGGGACCCACCACCCGTGCCGACGTCCCCCGGGCCACATGTCCACACAGGCACGTGGCCATCGGCAGGAGGATGGTGCCGACACCGGTCAGGGGACGTGTCCGCGTGGACGCAGTGTTGAGGAGAGGCTGCCTCTGGAGCTGTACCTCACCCACCACGTCGCTGGCCGAGGCCAAGAGAAAACAAGAAAAATAGGGAAGACCAGCCACTGTGCTCACGTCCCAGGGCCGGGAGCAAACTTCTGTCCTTTAGGCGTTCCCTGTGACACTGTGGCAACGTCGCTTTGGCAATAAATAAATTCCTGAGACAAAGGAGGAGGCAGAGAGATAGACACAAATGAGACAGAGACACAGGGACAGAGACGGAGAGACAGAGAGAGACAGTGACAGAGACGGAGACAGAGAGACGCATAGATGGAGACACAGGCAGAGACAGAAAGACAGAGACACAGAGAGAGACAGTGACACAGAGATGGAGACAGAGAGACAGAGACGCAGAGACAGAGATGCAGAGGCAGAGACAGAGACAGAGAGGGAGACAGAGAGACAGAGAGAGACAGAGACGCAGAGACAGAGATGGAGAAAGACAGAGACGCACAGACAGAGACAGAGACGCAGAGACAGAGACGCAGAGACAGAGATGCAGAGACAGAGACAGAGAGGCAGAGACAGAGGTGGAGAGCGAGCCATAGAGGGTGGGGAGAAGAAAGCCTGGCAGGGAGGAAGGGAGGCAAGACCCGGGTGGGATAACTGGGGCCCAATGGAGGGTGTGGGACTTCCTGGCCGAGGGCTCTGGGGTCTCCGGGAGCCCTGGAGGTGGGACCCTGGGGAGGGGCACGGATGTGACCATGAACAAGGTGGGGACAAGGTGACTGAAACGCTGAGGTGTGCAGGGGGCTGTCTGCACTGGAGCCCAGCACGGCCCCCGGAATGACAGCAGGGAGGCTGGCGTTTTGTGAATACGCGATGATCCACCGGGGGGCTGGCAGGGACAGTGGCAAGCAGCAGTGATGGGAGACTGGAGAACCCGACCGGTCTGGACAGGTCCCTGGGCAAGACGAGGACACTGGGAGGGAGCCAGTCGAGGCCCAAGGAGGAGGCCCTGGGCCATGCCTGTGGTCGGGGGTCAGCTGGAGAGACCCACACGGACACCTCCCAGGGGGGACACGGGGGAGGCCAGTCATGGGTCTTGGAAGGCAGAGCTCAGAGGACGCCAGCTGCGGGCACAGGTTTGGGGCCTGGGCCACCGCGAGCCTGCCTCACGAGTGAGGGGACAGAGGGAGCAGAGAAGGACGTCAGGCGTGTAAGGCCTTGGCGGGCAGGGGGGATGCGTTCCCGGGAGGGGCAGTGATCAGCGAGGGGGGAGAAGTGAGGAGTGGGCGCTGAGGTCGTCTTAGGAGGGGGGGACGGGGTCTGCACGGGAGGATGTGGGGCCGGGTTCAGAGGTGACCTCAGCAGGTCCACCGGCCCAACCAGGAGCCTGTGGGAGGGTTTTCAGGAAGCATTTCTGGGAAGCCTCAGGTGTAACCGCAGGGAGGGGTCCCGCAGGCCTGGAGGCAGGAGGGGGGAGGCACCACCAGGGGAGGGGAGGGGTGAGGGAGGCAGGGGGCCTCGGAGGGCCTTGCCGAGCCACCCACTTCCTGTGACGGGTCAAGCCATCTGGGATCCGGAAATTAAGCCAGCTCTCCAAATCCCCTCTGGGTCTCCGTGTTCCTGAGGTTGATAGAACATTCAGGCCTCTGGGCGAGCGGGAGAATCGCATTTCAACCCCGGGATGGGGAAGGTGCCCACCAGTCCTGCAGGATGCTGGCCACAGGCCACCGAACCGTGGAGACTTTGGGAAAGATCTCACCATTGAGCAGGCTCGGGTGTTGGGAGAACTCACCTGAGCTCACCCAGCCCCCTGGTCCCCCGTCCCGGGGCAGGGCGGGTCGGCAAGCTGTCAGGGTCCTGGTGGCCACCAGGGCTCTGGAGAAGGAAGCTGGGGGATCAGAGGGCTCCCTCCTGGCCTCCCCCCCAGTGGTCCTTCCAGGGGCCTCTGCGGGCAGCTCTCTGCTCACAGCCGGGGAGCCTGGAGAGGGCCTGGTCCCTTGGCCCCCCAAGCCAGGCTCTGCAGGGACATACCCCCCTCAGGCGAAGTCCCAAGGTCTCAGTCCTCCCACGAGGGTCTCCCTGGGCTCCAGGACCCCCCTCAGGGCGGTCTCCCTGCCTGCAGTGACGGCTCCACCTGACTCGTGCCCGGCAGGCTCCAGACTCAGCGTCCTGTCTCCTTGCAAATCTCGGCCCCTCCTCTGTGACTGCAGCCGTCTGTCCTTCCCGCACCAGGCCCACCCGATGCCAGTGCACAGTGCCCGAGGTCAGCTGCCTGCGGACAGCCTGGCTCTCCTGCTGCACCTGCCGGCTTTGCCCTCCCCAGCCGCCCCAGAGCCGTTTCACACTGGCCGGTAGGCCTCCCGATGGGGCCTCTCCCTCCTAGCAGCCCCCCAGCACTTACTGAGAACTGCCGTGCAGCTGGTCTCCACCTTGTTGCTGTCCCATCACTAAGCTAGGAGCCCCTGGAGGTCTGTTTCTCAGTTGGGAATTTGTCCCTTATTTCCAGGACGGGGGGGTGGTAGGGGGGAGGTCTGGCAGCTGACTCCGGGGAAGGGGGCTCTCAGGCCCTGCAGCTTGTCTGCTGGGAAGGAGCCATGTTGTCCTGGATGGAGGTTGAGAAGGTCAGGGTAGGGGAGGAAGGTGGCTCAGCCAGACTCAGTGAACAGAACCACCGGGCTGGAAGGGGTCAGCCCAGGTAGCAGTTCTGGGACCATGATGAAGCCATGCCTAGCAGAGGGGACCCTGGGGCCGGCACTAGGCTGTGGATGTCCAGGATGCCTCCCACAGCTGGGGAAACTGAGGCAGCCCCCTTGCGATCATGTCTCATGAACATGTGTCCCCCCTTCCTCACACCATCAGTGCCTCACTGGCAGCCTGGGTGTCGATGCTGGATGGCCAGATTTCTGGAAGGTTCTGCAGGGAGCATGCAGCCTGGCAGGTACCAGGGTGAGGCCTACACCCACGAACAAAGACCTACAGAGCCCGGAGATCTGGCTTCCAGGAGTGGGGAGAGAGACATGGTCCTTGAGGACCTGGAGGAGGTGGGATAGAGGTGTCCATAGTCAGCAAGGAAGGAAACCTCCAGAAACAAGAACGCTGCAAGTGTAAGGCACGGAGACGGGATGACCCATGAGGTGTTTGTGGTGCAGGAGGGTCCTGGCTGGAGTGAGAGGGCAGGTGGCGGGTCGGCCTGGGCTGTGGGGTGTGAGCTGCGGCCCAGGTGGGTGGGAGACAGGACAAGGACACTGGACAAGGGAGGGCTGGGGCCGGAAGGGCACGGGGCAGACCACCCAGCCCCACGGAGAAGCAGAGGCCCCGGCCCCCTGCATCCTGTGTCGTCCCCTCCCGTGGCCGTAGGGGCAGAGATGCCCCGGGCAGTGCCTCGGTGGCGGGAAAGGTCCCACCCACTCCATTTGCTGAGGTTTCCAACAAAATCAAACGTGAAGAAATGCCCAAGCAGGCCTACAAATAATTGTTGATAATTTGAATATTTGCTTTAAGTGTTTCCGACACAAAAACACCCTCGATGCAATACCACCTTCCTAGTCAGGCCAATTAACAGGATTCACAAATGACGCGCGTTACCTGGGTGGGCACGACAGCGAGCGGGAAGGCTGGACTCCCCAAGGCCTCGTCGGGAGGCCCCGCGTGCGGGTCGGTGAGGCCGAAATAACAACTCACCTACCATGAGGTCATTCTGGAATGTGAGGTCTCTGCCAAACAGACCTTCTGACCCCACCTCCACCCCAGTCCGACAGGGCAGGCGCCGGGCAGGCCTGGGCAGTTCCAGAAGCCCTGCCGCTGGCAGACATTTGCCTCTGTGGAAGCGAAAGGAGAAGGACCGCACAAGTGGATCGCAATGAAAGTCAAGTGATCCTTCCAGGGAAGTGCCGGGCGGCCGAGGCCCTGGGTCTCGACAAGGGCTGGACCCCACGGGTCGCGGGAGCCTGGCACCTGCCATTCTGCGGGTCCCGGAGTACCTGTGCCGTGGAGCTGCAGAGAGAGGGGCCTTCCCCCGTCTCTGCTGAGTCGGACTTTCCTGGAACTTTGGTGCCCTGGGTGTCCTCAAGTGACGTCCTCAGATCACACGGCCGTCTAGTCGGGCAGGAAAGCCCGGACTCCTTCTTTATCCACCAGAAACCAAAGTGTAACAGCAGCTTCTCTGAGCAGTGACCTGTTCAGTTAGGAGCGGCTCCTAAAAAGAACACGACGCCCCATCTGCTGCCTGTGGAGCATCAGGGGCACTTCTGGTTTGACCATTAACTTGTCCTGGGACGCGGGGAACGTTTCTCCCTCTCTCTTTGCTTCCGATCGTACGAGGAGATGTGAGATGTGCGTAAACCCAGCGGGCGAACACGGAGAGAGGGTGTGCCGGTCGGCAGGAGCTTACACATCTCGGTTTCCTGGGGTGCCTCCAAAGGTGACACCAGACGGTGGTGATCGACCGTAAAAATGTAACACGCCTGTTGCGAGTCTCCTAGAGAGGCTCTCACAGGCGGTGGCACAGCCTCCGTGGGACCACAGGGGGCTGGTGCAACTTGGGTACTTTTTTTCTTTTCCTTCTAATTACTTCCTCTCCGGACAAACCTCCCTGCCACCCACCCCCCCCCCCAGAATAGAACTGAGTTCAGAATGTTCCAGGGCACTTTATCAGGCTGGCTTATTCTCAAAGGCTGCTGTGCTCTGTGAGTGACCTCTCGAAGGCCTCGTCCCTGCTCTCCTAATCCGTCCCCCACACGCTGAAGGACAGGGGTGGCTTCTGGAGAGCAGGCCGCCGCCCGGTCCCACAGCACCAGTGGCCCGGAGCGTGGGCCAGCACTTTCGGCCCTGTGACACCTGCCCCGAGGCACCTGGCTGCCCCCTTGGGCAGGCCACATAGGGCGTGGTCTCGGGCACACAGGTGCTCCCAGGGGCCCCCCGAGGTACCAAGGCACCGGCTTAACGTTGGAGAACCAAAGGCCCCAGTTTTGCATTAATGTGCCTGAAACGTTCCTTCCTGATTTACCTTTCAAATTGCACCTGTGGATGAGTCCTGGCGGAGGGTCCCCGGTGAGGAGACTGTCCAATGTGACCCTGGGTTTGGTGGGGCCCACGCGGAGGGCCAGGAGCCCAGGCTCCCCGGGGGCCGCGGGGACAGTGTTTCCCTGGGGTGGGCGATGGAGGCAGTGCCTGAACAAGCACGGGGACGACAGTGAGTCACGGCGGGAGCCGGCTTCTCTCCCCTCCCTTGTCCCACCCGCCGATCCATCACGTCCAGGAGACGGGCCCCCCTCGTCAGCGACAGCCCTTCCGGACACCTGTCTGACACCAGCCCCTTTTCAGGCAAGAGGGTCTGTGGCCGGAGCGCTCAGCAGACGGTAGTATCTGTCTAGAACGTAACCCCACTTTCCGCGTTCTTTTATCTGCGTCCGTGCTCTACGATAAAGATACGGATTGGCCTTTTTAAAAGGAAACTCACTCTTTCAGTGAAACACACGAGTCGTCCAAAGGAAGATCATGTGTATATAACAGTTTCAAGGAGTAGAATCCAAAAGGGACTTGGAAACAGTAAGTCCCGTGCTGCTTCTGCCTCTGAGGTGCGTTCACGGCATCACCCTCAGAGCCTCGGCCAGCCCTGTTCACACACTCCCAGGATGGGGAGCTCACGAGCTCCCAAAGGCATCTCCGGTCAGCTCCCAGCAGGCTCCGCACGGAGGCCGGGTCTGCAGACCAGCTCACCGTCCTTTCCTCGGGCGGCGATCTTGGCAGAGACCGTGCTCCCACGTTCTCCCAACAGCCTCCTCTTCCAGGCAGGCCAGCGAGGTTGCCTCACACTCTCAGAGAGACGGTCTCCAGCTGGGAGCACAGGTGCTGGGTTTTCCTCTTAAAGGGCAGTGCGGGCAGTGGAGGCCAATGCTCCCGGAGCAGCGAGACTTTGCCCCAGCTTGCAGGCGTGGGGACAAGGGCAAAACCGGGGACCCTGGGGGCGGCCCTCTGAAGGCAGAGCATTTCATAAATAACGAGCAAATGTGGACATGACCGTAAGGCCCAGCAACCACCCCCGCTCCGCTGCGGCTCTCCTCCCCTCCCCCTGCACACACAGGAAGAGGCCAGCCTCCCTCCCTCCGGGGTGGTTGCACCCACCTCGAGCTCTGGGTGCGCCCCCTCACCGGCCTAAGGTCATGCTTTGGTCACTTCTCCCTTACCCCAACCTACCTCAGGATTTAAACACACACGGTTGACTTTTGTAGATTTCTATTAAAATAAATTCATTTTGTGGCAACCAGAAAGCAAAAAGTCTTGTGGTCGTGATGTGCTGTTGTTACTCTAGGAGTTTGGCAACCCCCAGGGCGCTTCCCTTTCATCCCGCTCAGGGTTTTCAGGGACCTTTGAGGAGCTGTTGTCATCACCCCCCCCCCCCCCCCCATCAACACCAAGGCGGAGGCTCGGAGAGATTAAGCCTCGTGTTCAAGGGCAGGCCGAGGAGAGCTGGGGCAGGGATTCAAACGGAACCTCCTTTCCACGGGGATGTGTCTGGTGCCCGTCACCCACCCACCCCCCAAGGGCTGCCATCTAAGGAAGGGTCATTTTACCGAGCAGGCTGCAGGCAGGGAACGCTGGATTCGCCGGGCAAGGGTGCTGGCCTCACCATGCGCCGCCCGAGCCCCCCGAGCGACGCCCCCCCCAACTCCCTCGGCCCCCGGCGGCCTTTCCGAAGGGTTGGGCGGGAAACTTCACTTCCTCCACCACGGCCTCCACCACCGCCCGGGTCCCACACGCGCGGGTCTGAGTCACACACGCCCGGCCTGGGGACTTCACCGCTGGGCTCCAGGTTTCCGACCCGCGGCGGCGGAGGCCGGGCTGTCGCGGTCGGGGAGGGGTCGGTGAGCGGCCGGGGGCGACGGAGACCCGGGGGCCGGAGAGGCACGCCCCGCCCCGCCCCGCCGCTCCCCACCGCAGGGGGCGGGCCCGGGGCGCGGCGCGGCCATTGGCCCGGGTAGGTGGGGCCAGCGCCGGGCGGCCGGGCGGGGGCGCGGACGCGGATGAATGGAGCGGGAGGCGGCTGCGAGCGGCCGCCAGAGCGCGGAGCGCGGCGCGGCGGCCGGACCTCGGGACGGTGAGCGCTCCGGCGGGCGCGGGCGCGGGGCTCGGGGCGCCTTCGTGGGGCGCCGCCCGGGCGCGCCGGCCCCGGCCTGCTGACGTCAGGAGCGCGGCAGGTGCCCGCTGACGCCGGGCTGGGGCCGGCGGGCTCGAGGTGGCGCCGGCGCGGGCGGGGCGGGACGCAGGGCACCGGCGGCGCGCCCGGCGGCCCGGCCGCCTCTGGGAAATCCGAGGCAAATGCACCCCGGTCGCCGCCGGCAGCCCGGGCGGGAAGCCTTGGGGGGGGGGGGGCGGGGGGAGGGCGACGGGCAGGGGAGGGCAGGGCGGGAGCGGCCGGGCTGGCGGCCGGGCAGGTGGCTGGGCGCGCTCGCGGGCGCGGGCCCCGCGGGTCAGCTCGGGGACGGACGCGCCTCCCCGGGGTGCAGAGTGGCGGCGGGCCGGGTCCGGGAGGAAATCGCCAGGCGCAGAAGTTTCTCGCGGGCGGCCGGGCTTTGTTCGCGCGCCGGCTGCGCTAAAGACACCCCGCGGCGGGGGCGCGGGCGGAGCGCTGGGCTTTGGGGCCGGCACGCGGGGCTGGTCCCCAGCCCGGGCGTCGCCGGCCGGCCCCTCTCCCGCCCCACCACGCCAGGCGCGGGTACCCCGGCGCGAGGCGCGGGGCGCGGCGGGGAGCCCCCGGGCGCCCGGGTGCCAGCAGAGGGCGGGGAGGGGGGATGGAAACGAGGGTGCGGACCCGCCTGAGGCGCCGCGGGGCACCGTTGGCCCCGGACCTGGAGACCCGAGGCAGGACGAGCCGGCCGGCCGTGCGGACCCGAGCGGGGCTCCGCGGGGTCAGCGCCACGAGGGTAGAGACCGGCCGCGTGCGTGCGCTCCCTCGTGGGCGGCGGACTGGGTGGAGGGGCCTGTTCCTCTCCGCAGCCGCGGGGGAGCGCAGTAGTTTTCCACCTGAAGGAACCAGCTTCTCAGTCGCCGCTTCCCGCTGTGCTGTTTGGAACCTGGGTTCCTGCCGTCAGCCGAGACCCTGGCTCTGGGGAGCCGGGCTGGGACCCCGCCACCCGGGAAGATCTCATTCCCTGTGCGGCCCGGGTCGTGGCCTTCAGAGGAGAGAAAGTGTCTGGTTTGAGCCGCTGTGTGTTGGAATCTGACAATATCAGTAATGCTCACGGGGGAGAAGCTGTTTGCTGAGCAGTCGAACGTGCCAGGCCCGGTGCTAAGTGCTTTGAGCGTTATCTCATGTAAGCCCCCCAACAACCCTGTGGAGTAGGTACTACCACTCCCATTTCACAGATGAATAAACCAAGGCACTGAGGAGTTAGGTGACTCGAGCATGGTCACACCGCTAGCATGTGATGGAGAGGTTTTCATCCAGACTTGGGTGCCTCCGGAGCTCTCACAGCTCTCACATGCTGGTGGGGAGAAGGCAACCCGGGTGACCCGGCCTGACACAGAGCAGTGTCCCAAAAGGTGGGCCCGTGGCTAAGGGGACTGGAGCATCCGGCAGGGATGGCCAATGCCCACGGATGCAGGGAGAGGAGGGAAGGGCCCCTCTGGCTGGACCCCCGTACTCCGGGCTGCCCTGCCTCAGTACTGCCTTCCTGCTGGACAGGCCTGGTGGACACTACCTGGAAAGTTTTTATGGGGCTGCTTACCTCCTGGGTGGCTGTGACCTAATCCGCCCTGGGTGTGGCCCCTCAGGCAGGTGCCTGGGCGGGTCCCGACACCATGGTGAGGTGGCCGGGGCCTGGAGGCGGGGCTTGATGGTGGCCCAGTGAATGGAAGTCTCGGGGCTGATGTTCTGTCTGCTGAACACCTGATTCTGAGGGATTCGGCTCAGAGAGTCTGGCTCTCCCCAGTCTGCAGTGGACCCTCGCCTTGACAAACCGCTGCTGCAGTCTGGGCTCTGGGTCCACGTCCGGCTTCTAAACGATGTAGAAGTCTCCGCGAGCGGTGATCCATTTCCTGGGCCAGCACTGCTGAGCCGGTGTCAGTGCTGAAGCTCGCTGGGGTGGTTTTGGTCCGGGAGGCCTCCCCGGGTTTCCGGCGGGTAGCAGAGAGGCGCCCGGTGCTCGCGGTCGGGAGGGGGCTCGACAGCTGGCCCGGCGCGAACCCAGAAGACCCGCCCGGCCCCATTTCTGCTTCCTCTGTTGTGGACAGAAACCACGAAAATATTCCCTCCTGAGCCACGTGGCCTCCTGTTCTCAGGCATGGCAAAGAGCCCATTGTCTGCTTTTGGAAGGGGATAGACAATAATCCTCAGAAACCCAGCTGCTTTTGTTCTGGAACATTGAGCTGCTTGTCTGGCCTGGGCCTGGTCATGGTGAGCCCACTTCAGGGCAGGCCCGGGGCTCCACCATGGCAGGTAATCGACAGGCCCACCAGGCCCCTGCCCGTGGG
The DNA here is from genome assembly GCF_018350195.1 of Panthera tigris. Lineage (NCBI taxonomy): Eukaryota > Metazoa > Chordata > Mammalia > Carnivora > Felidae > Panthera > Panthera tigris. Next base: position 1,396,699 of record NC_056662.1, on the reverse strand, counting down.
TGGGAAGGAGGCACCAGCTCAGGTCTCTGGGGACCAGAGCTCGTGTGTGTGTGTGTGTGTGTGTGTGTGTGTGTGTGTGTGTGTGTGTGTCCGTGGAGCCCGGGGCCTGCTAGCAGGGGAGGAAACCGGCCTTCTGGGCCCCGGGTCGTATCCCCTCCTCGGCTGGTCATGGGGACTCTTCCTGCTGTAGGCCCTCAGCCTGCTGTTCTCAGATACCCCTCATTTCCCCTTTGTGGCCACGGTGCACCCCCTCCCACCAGCATTACACAGAATTAGCCTCTTGAACCACATTTCTTGGGGCTGGTGGACACTTTGCACAACCTCATGCCTTTTGCAGACGGCGCTCACAGCATGGCCAGGTGTGGCCCACAGAAGCCCAGGCACAGGGTGGGGCTTGTTCTCCAGGGCCTGGCCGCTCTGCTCGTGGCCGCCCAGAGAGTCATAGGCTCCTGGGCTGGGGAACTTCGAACACGTCCTCTCCTCCCACGGGGGCCCCCTTTCCTCATTGGCTTTTTATCCAGGAAGCCTTGGGGGTACCCGAGGCCACGTCCCTCGGCTCAGTGCCCTTTAGGGCTTGGGACCAGCTGAGCCGAGGGTGGTGCCCATTGGGCTGGTGTGGAGTCCGTGCATTTGGTCCTGGCGGTCTGCCTCTCAGCAGGTGCTCTCAGCCTGGTACTTGGGGCCCCAGGCCTCAGAGGCCACCCGGACACGGCCGAGCCCAGCCTGTGCCCCACCCAGCACCTCCAAACCCTATGAGGGCCCTTCTGCCAGTTTCCGTTTCTCACGAGCCCCAAGTGGTGCCCAGACCCACCTGAGAAGAGGCTCATTCCCTCCTCCCCGTGAGGCCACGCTTATGTTTAAGTGGAGAAACTGAGGCACAGAGAGTGCAGAGAAATCCACCACTGCCCAAGGTGGGAACGCTTGCCTGGCTGCAACGCATCCTATCTTCATCCCTCCAGGGATCAAACGTGGGGAACTGGAAAGACCAGTAAACTTGGACTCCCCTCTCTCTGGCTCATCCGGCCCTCCCCACACTCCTGCCCGCTGGTGGGGACAAGGTGGGTGCAGGGACGTCCGTGAGGACAGCCCCAAGGGACAGGTCCTTGGCTCTCTCCCAGCCTTCATCGTTGACCTCCATGCAAAGTGGCCGGCTTCCTGCTCACCCTGGGATGCAAATGGGGATGACCAGCCCAGATCTGCCTGCCACCTGCAGTCTGCCCTCTGAATAGCTTTGGCCTCATTTTCAACAAGTGAAAGTCCCCTCCTCTCCCTCAGTCAGAGGACAAGACACCAAGATGGACGTAGGAGACCAGAAAAGAGAGCTGCCTGAAGACCTCCACAAGTCAAGGGGTGAGGGCCCAGGGTCATAGGGACAAGGCCCAGGGCCCTAGGGGCAAGGGCCCAGGGTCACAGGGGCAGGGGCCCAGGGCCACAGGGCAAGGGTCCAGGGTCACAGGGGCAAGGGCCACAGGGGGAAGGGTCCAGGGTCATAGGGACAAGGCCCAGGGCCCTAGGGGCAAGGGCCCAGGGTCACAGGGGCAGGGGCCCAGGGCCACAGGGCAAGGGTCCAGGGTCACAGGGGCAAGGGCCACAGGGGGAAGGGTCCAGGGTCATAGGGACAAGGCCCAGGGCCCTAGGGGCAAGGACCCAGGGTCACAGGGGCAAGGGTCCAGGGTCATGGGGACAAGGCCCAGGGCCCTAGGGGTGAGGGCCCAGGGTCACGGGGGCAAGGGTCCAGGGTCACGGGGATGAGGGTCCAGGGTCACAGGGCAAGGGTCCAGGGTCACAGGGCAAGGACCCAGGATGCAGGGGGTTAGGAGGGAGAAGGGGAGGGGACAGGGAGGGGACCCACGTGCAGGAGCTCAGGCAGAGGCCACCATGTGGTGTGGCCCATGTCACAGTGGCGTGGGCTGTGGCTGTCAACCTCAGAGCCATCAGTGCAGAGAAGGGGACCTACCGGCCGGAGCGCAGAGAGGAAGCAGAAGTGACACCAGTGTGTGTGTCCCCGGCTTCCACGTCCCCGGTGAACGGGGTTCAGGATGGAGCCTGGGAGCGCCCCGGCCCCTAACAGGAAAGGCCCCCCTGGGGCGCTGGCTGGGCCAGAGCCAGACTGAGCCGGCAGGCGAGGACCAGTAGCGCCGGGGGCGACCTGCGTCCTTCCCGCCCGCTGGGTTTGCGGGCAGCCTCCACGTGGGGCGTGGGTGAGCGCACAAGGCCCGAGCCGGCAGAGGGGCTTGTGGGTACTAGGGCTGCTGCAGCCCTGGGTTGAGACCAGGACCCCGAGCCTCCCACACAGGGGCCCCCGGTGCTCACGCTGCAGCCGCTGGGGCCGGCGGGGCGGGGAGGAGATGCACCTGGAGTTCTTGGAGCCGAGTGGCTCGGACTCGGAGAGCCGTGGCTGTTGGCTGGGCCGGTGGAAGAGATCTGCGTTGTCCTCCTGAGCCAGCTCTCACACACACACACACACACACACACACACACACACACACACGTGCGTGCGCCGCCACGCCCTTGCCCCTCCCACCGGAGCCCCAGGTGCAGAGCCTCTGTCTGGAGTCTCCAGGGACCCCGTTGTCCTCGCCGCTAATCCTGGGCACCTAATCCCACAGGGCGCGTCTCCTATGGGAGCAGGCGGAGGGCCTCTGGCAGTAGTGGGGAGGCTCCCAGGGACCCGGGACAGGCCTGGAGGACGGGATAAGGCCCCGGACAGCGGCTCCCTGTGAAGGAGCTGCCTCCTCCCTGCACAGCTGGAGGAGGGGGATGCTTTGTCTCTCCTCTCGGGTCTTGGGGAGCCCTCCAAGCGTCCTGCGGAGCATCTGGTGGCCTCAGATGCGCCTCCACAAGGCTGAAGGCAGCAGAGCAGCAGGGAGGGACGGCCCGGGCACCAGACGGAGCCCCCCCCCCCCGTCCGCTCCAGTCGCGGGGGCTCCTTCCTGCTGCCGCCACCGTTTGGGGGTCATGTGGCTGGGGCTCCCATGGAGGCCTTTTCCCTCATCCTGGGCAACGCACATGGCTCCGTGGTAAAAGGACCCCCCTCCCGAGACCGGGGATCTCAGAGGTTATGTGTGCGTGGGAGAGGCCTCAGAATGCTCATGACCTGTGACAGTGGCGGGCATCCTGCCAGATCCCACTGCCCTGAAGCCCTCCTCTTGGGGCCTCTGCTGGCTCTCGCAGCCTGTGCTGTGGTGATTGGTAGCGGGCAGTTTGCGGCTGCCTCTTAAATGGCTCCCGGGTGTAGGGGGGCTGTGAGCTCCTGGTGGATGGGACAGTGCCCCGGGGGTCCCCAAGCCCCGCTGCCCAGCACAGCCTCACGTACAGCAGGTGTCGGTGTAGAACCACCCGCCGCGGCGGCCCGAATTCTCCAGAGAAACACAGTCAATAGGAGATATTTATATATAAGGAGATTTATTATTAGAAACTTGGGCTGCTCAACTGTGGAGGTTGGCAATTCTCTAAATGTGCAGTCGGCAAGCTGGAGACCCGGGACACATAAAGGTGCACTTCTGGCCTGAGGGCCGGCAGGGTGGGCTCGAGACCTGAGAAGAACAACGTGCTAGTTCGAGTCTAAAGTCAGGAAAAAGCCATTTCCCAGTTCAGAAGTAGCCAGGCAGAGAAATTCAGAGAAGGGTTAGCCCTGCCGCCCTATCCCGCCATTCGACTGGCTGGACGAGGCCCACACACCTGCATTGGGTCCACCGGTTCAGACGCTACCCTCTCCCAGAGACACCCCTGCCCACACACCTCGTGGCCCAGGTTGACAGGTGGAATCCACCATCATGCTGCCCTTGGCTCTGAGGCCGTGGCCGTGGCTCTGGGCCAGACTCTGAGCGGTGGTCTGGGTGGAGGAGGGGGAGGAGTCGTCAGGAGTGAGATGCCCTGGGGTCCTTTGGGGTGAGGGTACCTGCGGGCTGTGCCTGGAGCCCCCGGGGGGTGAGGGCGGCCTCGCGGCCCGTCCCTCCCGCTGTGGGGTCTGTCTGCCCCTCGGCTCCCCGTCGGCCGGCCTCCTGCGTCCACACGCTCCCTCCTCCGCCGTCCGGCTACCTTGCCCGGCCCCTCTGCACCAGCGCCAGTGAGCACCTTGGCACCGGCTGGACCCGGCTCAGCAATGCAGTGAGGCCCGATCGGCAGGTGGGAAGCCGACACCCGTTCTGTACAAACGGTTCCCAGCGGACAGAAATTAGGCACCTGTCACATGCTCACAGGGCCTCGGGAGCAAGGCTTCTCCGAGCGCAGCTGTGATGTCTGGCCCTCGCCTCCACGTCCGCACCACAGGGCTCGGCCCGTGCGGCCGACTGCTGTCGTGCAGGACCCCGTTCTCTAGCAGGCCTCCGCGGTGACGTGTCGGGCCTCGGGCACACACAGCAAGCTTCGGCATGGCCGTCTGTGCATCCACCCCCAGGCTTTGGCACACGATAGTGTCCAGGCAGGGCCTTGTGAGATCCTGGCACGAACTCGGAAATGTCCTTTGGAAGCCCCATGATGCTCGGACTGTCCTTGTGGCTGTGAGATTCCAGGTGTCGTGGAGCCTAGACTCGCTCAGGACCCCGCCGCCTGCCTGCCGGCGGAGGGATGGTTCCAGGCAGCACCCGCTCCTCGCTCACGCCGCAGTGCCAGGAGCGCCGGGGCCACCGGGAGGGCCGGCCTCCTCATTCCCCATCCAGAGCGTCCGTCCGGAAGGGTGAGAGCCGGACAAAGAACTCCAGACTCCAGGAGGCACAGGAAACCTGGGGAGGAGCTGCAGGCGTAAGGTTGCAAAGGCTTTTCCACAGGGTGCTGACCTGGCCGCGGACGGCAAGGAGAGGTGGCCGTGCCCGCCGCAGTCAGCCTCCTGGCGGAACCCCTGGAGGAGGCGCCAGGGCCGGCGGCCCTGAACGCTGCTGATAATTCTTCCCGTGTGCGGGTGGCAGCCACAAGTGGGCCGCCGGCCAGCACCCTGACTGGCGGTTCAATTTGCCAATTTAAATAATGGGATGCATAGGATTTGGCCTGAGCCTTATACACTCACGTCTGAGGTCCGTCCACAGTGTTGGTGCAGGTGGGATTTTCCCACTGACTTGGGGCTGCTCGTGGGTGCTCGCTTGTGGCTTTTGATTTCGATCTTCTTGTGCCCGGCCCCAGTCACAACAGCTGGCTGTCCCGCCGCCTCCTGAACCCTGCTGTGGGCCTGATCTTTCTGGGCCACCTGCCCGGCGTCTCTCCTGCAGGGCGGGGCGTGTGAGGCGAGCCCAGAGCTGGGGCAGCAGGTGTCTGCCCGCGGCTGGTGTCTTTGCCACTTACTGGAAACACTGACCCACGAATAATTCCCGGGGCCCCATCCCGGCCTGTCATCCACGCAGGCTGCTGGCGGCCTCCCTGAGCTCCCCGGGGCCCCTGCTGGCCTTCACCTGGTTGAGGTTCCTCTGCTTCCGGGCCTGCCCCAGACGATGTGTGCATTGTGCGTGCAAAGGTGCAGATGGCTCTGTGTGCACATGTGGACCCGCACGCACGCGTGTGTTGGTGCATCTAGAGGAAAGCACGCCACGGCGACAGCACAGGCTGGCCTCTGGGCCGTGGCATTTCGGGGAACGTCCGGCCTTCGTGGTATCCCTCCGTGTGTCTGTTTCGGCGGCCCGCCCGTGCCGGGGCTCGTGCTGGCTGCTCTCTTCTGCGAGGCTCTGCCGTGGTCCGGGCGCCTGTGCTGCGTGGGCTGGAGGTGGCCCCGTGGCCATCAGCTGCAGCACCCGCCCCGCCTGTCCTGCAGGGTCCCCAGGAGCTGCCCCCTCCCCGCTCTGCTCACAGCGGAGCCGGGCCTGCAAGGCTGGGAGGCGCTACAAGTAACTAGCAAGGCGCCCGGAACACTCGCGGCCGCCGCGGGACGACGTCGCTGTCCCTGCACGGCCTCGGGACTCGGCGTGGATGGCCTGGCGGCGCCCCCTTCACGGGGAGCAGCCAGCCCCGTGCGCGAACGCCACCATCAGTCGGGGTTCTTTCAGCACGGTGTTGGCGAGGACGGCCGTGTCGCACGCCCGCGGCTCCCGGGTGTCTGTCAAGCTCGGCCGCCCCACCCCCTCAGGCCTGTGGCCTCCTCGGTGCCGGGCCACACGCGACAGCTTGTGGCGTCCTCGGCGGCTGCCTTCGCCAAGCTTCCCAAACCGGGGGCTTAAAGCCGCAGGACTTCAGCCTCTCCCGGCTCTGCGGGCCAGAGCCTGAGGTCAGCGGGCCTCGCGCCGTCTGGAGGCTCCAGGAGAGGGTCTTCGTGCCCTGGGGGCCCCTGGCCTCCTGGTGACTGCGTCTCTCTGCTCTTGGCTCCCGTTGTCACGTGACTTCTCTGTGTCTTCTCTTCTAAGGACCCTTGTCACTGGATTGGGGCCCACCCCAGTCCAGATGACCTCATCTCAAACCATTAACCACGTCTGCAAAGACTTTTTCCAAATAAGGTCGCACTCAGTGTCTGGGCGGACACTGGCTGTTTTGGGGAGACCCCCGTTCGCCCAGCGCAGGGCCCGACGAGGCAGCGCCCCGTAACCGGGTGCCTGACGGAGTCTCAGCCGGCGAAAGTGGACGGGAGGCAGCTCTGGACACCCTCGTCTCTGCGCCTGGTGGGGGCGTGGGTGGGAGTGAATCCCTGTGGCCTGATGCTCTGGGTCTGAGGACGCGTCGGGGTCCTGAGTCACCAGCAACGGGGCCCCAGCCCTGGGGGAGGCCAGCAGGCGGCTCCGGGCCTCCGAGCACAACCCCGTGATGTTTCCCGTGCCTCCCACGGCGTGAGGCTCCCCAGGATGGCTGGGCTTCAGAAACACTCTGCATACAAAGTGGCCCGGCCCCAAAGGTGAAGGGAGTGGCAGTGTCCTGGGGCTGCCGGACGGCAGACCGCAGACCGGATGCTGACACAGCAGGTGTTGAGGGTCTTAGTTCTGGGAGCAGGATGCCTGGGACGGAGGTGCGGCCGCGAGGGAGCACCTGCTCGGGGCCCCTCTCCCTGGCCGCGGGACAGTGTTCTGTGCGCACGCGGTGTTCGCTCTGTGTGTGCCTGAGTCCGAACGCTAGTCACAGTGAACTGGGGCCCGCACTGACCCCCGAATCTGACCTCAGTCACCTCTTCGAAGGCCCTGGCCCAAACACGCCCCCGCTCTGAGGGGCTGGCGGTCGGGGCTGCAGCACGCCTTCCTTGGGGAGGACACCGTCAGCCCCGAGAAGCAGAGACTATGTGGGGTTTGCCAGAAGCAGCTGGGCTACGGGGAGGGTCCGGTGTCTTCTCCCGCAGGGAGCGCGAGCGGGCTGACGGTTTAGTTCTGGCGGGAGCGCCGGCCGCGCAGGGGGGACGCCCGGAAGCCACCGTGCACCGGGCAGGGCGGGGTGGGGGTGTGGGGGCCGGGAGGGAACGGGGCTGGGCTGGGGCCTCGGCGGAGAGGAGTGTCTGCCTTTCTCCTAACCCGTCCGCGTGGCCGCACACGTGCTTTGCGGCGACATCCTGAGAAACGTGCCGTGGGCAGCGAGCACAGCGGCCGCAGAACGAGCCGGGCCAGCTGTGGCGCCCTTTTTCCCTCCCGCGTGGGCCGCGCCCTCCAAGTGCTGGACTGCAATGATGTCCCCTTGGTGCTGAGGGCACGGAAAGCGAGCGGGGTGTGAGTCTCCTGCGGAAGTGAGGCAGGACGGTCAGTGCGGAGACCGCGTCCACACGGGGCGGCCCTCCCAGCGGCAAAGCGCACGGCTCACGCCGGCCGGGCACAGGCTGGGGGGGGTGGGAGGGGGATGGTGCGGGCCATCTGACTCCGTCCCGCTGTGCCTCAGCCCCGCTCCCCGACTGTGGCTCGCTCACGTGTGTGGGTCTGGGAGGTCCGGCCCCGGATTCAGAAGGGGGCTGGCCAGGGAAGGTCAAACCCCATCAGACTGGGTAGCGGACAGCAGAGCCATCGGCTGCCCCGAGGGACCGGGCACGGGGTGGGGGGTGGGGAGGGGGACACGCTCCCGGCGATATCCGTGCTCCGAGGGCAGATGTAAGCTTTCTGACCCGGAAACTCTTCTCACAGGACGAACCGGCCCCCGGAATACCGTTCGGCGGCTTCCGTGGCCGCCCCCGGGACCCCCCCCCCGGGCGGAGATGCCTCAGCGCTCGACGGGGGACAAGCCCCCGACGTCGGTGCCACAGCTGGTCCTCCCGAGCCCGCCCTCGGCCGCGGACGGCGGGAGCGGCCACAGCCCCCCCAGCAGGCGGGCGTCCCTCGGCTCGCCCCCCAGCCACGACGCCCTGGGCTCCTGCAGCCAGCCGCTGTGCCAGCCGCCGGCCGGGAAGCGTGACCCCCGGGCGGCCCCCGAGACGCGCCGTGTGGCTGCGGGGCCGCAGAGCGCGGCGTGTGGCTGGCGGGCCTTCGCGCCCGAGTGCCTGCGGGCCTTCAACACGCCCAGGGCCTTCCTGCTCTTCCTGTGTGCGGCCGCCTTCCTGCAGGGCATGACCGTGAACGGCTTCATCAACACGGTCATCACCTCCATCGAGCGCCGCTACGACCTGCGCAGCTACCAGAGCGGCCTCATCGCCAGCTCCTACGACGTGGCCGCCTGCCTGTGTCTCACCTTCGTCAGCTACTTTGGGGGCACCGGCCACAAGCCGCGCTGGCTGGGCTGGGGCGTGCTGGTCATGGGCGCCGGCTCGCTGGTGTTCGCGCTGCCCCACTTCGCCGCGGGCGCCTACGAGGCGGAGGGCGCCGAGGGCCTGGGCGCGTGCCGGGCCAACCGCAGCCTGGCCTGTGGGGACCGCGCCTCCGGCCTGTCCGGCTACCGCCTGGTCTTCATGCTGGGCCAGTTCCTGCACGGTGCGGGTGCCACGCCGCTCTACACGCTGGGCGTCACCTACCTGGACGAGAACGTCAAGTCCAGCCACTCGCCCGTCTACATCGGTGAGTGGGGTCGCAGGGGAGGCAGCGGGCGAGCGCAGGGGCTGGCGGTGGTCCTGGCCGACCTCAGCCTGGCCCCTAGCACGTCTTGGGAGTCCGGGGGGCGCGCGCAGAGTAAGTGGGCCCGGGGGCTGGCTCGTGCCCCGGGTCAGCCAGGCGCTGCCCTGCTGCCCCCGGGACTGGGCTCGAGCCTCACGCTCCCGCTGAGACACCCTCGTTTACGGGGAGGGGGGTGTCAGATTTCGGGGTTTTCAACCTCGTGGCACCACGTCCCCGCGTCCCTCCTGCCAGGCCAGGCTTTCCCAGGGAGAGGTGCTCGGGGACGCGCGCGAGGGACCGGCTGGCGCTCCAAGGCCTGCCCTGACCCCGTCAGCTGGCCGCAGCCTGCTCGTTCCCACCTCGGACTCTGTCCCTCTAGTCACCTAGCGGTGCCGAACCAGGGACGTTGGGGTCTCCTTAGTCCAGCGACGCCCTGGTGGGCCTGTGATGCTGCGTGGAGACAGCCGTGGCCTGGAACATGGGCTCTGGGGGTCTTTGCTCTTCCGGGAGAAAGGGTCCAAATAACGTCTGCGGTCGGCTCGGCCAGGAAAGCTGTAAAATTTTTTTTAAATGTTTACTTATTTGAGAGAGAGAGAGAGAGAGAGAGGGAGAGAGCAAGCAGGGGAGGGACAGAGAGAGAAAGAGGGACAGAGAATCCCAAGCAGGCTCCATGCCATCAGCAGAGAGCCAGACGCAGAGCTCAAACTCACGAGTCATGAGATCGTGACCTGAGCCAAACTCAGATGCCCACCCGACTGAGCCCCCAGGCGCCCTAGAAAAATCTTCAAAGCAGCCAGATTTCAGACTCCGTGAAGGCCGCCCCGACGTAAACCCTGGCCCAAAGGGTCCGTGTGACGGGGGCAGATAGGTGCAGACACACGGAGTGGGGGGCTCCTCGCAGGTGGGCTTCTGAGTGTCAGTGGCTCACGAGCCCTGGGGCAGTGGACGTGGCCGGCCTCAACCTCTCTGCTTCTCCCCAGCCATCTTCTACACGGCGGCCATCCTCGGCCCCGCCGCTGGCTACCTGATCGGAGGCACCCTGCTCAACATTTACACAGAAGTAGGCCGACAGTGAGTGGCCCCAGCTGAATCTGCCCCACGCGGACAGCACCTCGCCTGGGCGGTGGCTCCCTCAGAGCAGGACACACAGCAGGAAGAAGCTGGGCTGGCCCTGCTCTGGTGGCCCCAGGGTCTGGGGTCTGGGTCGGGGGCGGCCCTGGGGTCTGGGGGGGCTGGCCCTGCTCTGGTGGCCCCGGGGCCTGGGGGTGATCCCCAGGGTCTTGGGAGGGCTGGCCCTGCTCTGGCGGCCCCAGGGTCTGGGGTCTGGGTCGGGGGCGGCCCTGGGGTCTGGGGGGGCTGGCCCTGCTCTGGTGGCTCCGGGGCCTGGGGGGTGATCCCCAGGGTCTTGGGGGGGCTGGCCCTGCTCTGGCGGCCCCGGGGTCTGGGGGGGGTCCCCAGGGTCTTGGGGGGGCTGGCCCTACTCTGGCGGCCCCGGGGTCTGGGGGGGGTCCCCAGGGTCTTGGGGGGGCTGGCCCTGCTCTGGCGGCCCCGGGGTCTGGGGTGGTGGTCCCCAGGGTCTTGGGGGGGCTGGCCCTGCTCTGGTGGCCCTGGAGGCTGGGAGTCCCTGATTGCAGGCCCTGGGGACGGAGACCTGGAACCAGGCGAGACCAGTTCACCAGTTCTCTGATACCCTTTGTGGGACTGAGAGCAGATTTCGTGCTGCCAATGTGAGCTTCTGTGTGGGGTTTTCCACACCAGGCAGGTCTCTTCTGATACCCGTTGGGGGTCCTAAATTCAGCTCAGGTCTGACAGACTTCCCAGGGTCAGCACAGACCCCACAGGTGAAGGCTCAGCCTTAGGAGACCACCGCCTGCAGACGCCAGCCTCAGGCACTGGGTCCCCACGACTTCCGTCCCGCCTGGCTACAAATCGGGGTTCCCATGGCCCCGTCCTTGGGTTTTGTGAGCGGCTAGGACAGCTCCCAGGCCTCAGGAATGTGCTTTACGCACCAGATTACCGGTTTATTAAGCAGATTACGACCCAGGAGCCGCCAGATGGAGGAGGTGGAGAGGCCAGGTGTGGGAGGGGGTGCCGGCTTCCGTGATGTGCAGTGCGCCACCCCAGCACCCCCTCCCCCCCCCGGAGCCCTCCAATCCCCTGGGCTAAGGTCTTTCAGGAGCAGCGTGCGGATGCCCGGCGTGGGCGCCCTGAGTGCACGTGGGCAGGACGCTGACCCCAAGTGTCTCCCCCCACAGGACGGAGCTGACCACCGAGAGCCCCCTGTGGGTCGGCGCCTGGTGGGTGGGCTTCCTGGGCGCGGGAGCCGCCGCCTTCCTCATCGCCATCCCCATCCTCGGCTACCCCCGGCAGCTGCCAGGTGGGTGCGTCGCTCCTCTGTCCTCCTGGGGGGGCACCCCTGGGGAGTCCGGGCCCTTCGCCTTCGGGGCGAGGCCACCGTCCTGCAGGGCCAGCCCGGCCACGTGCAGCTGACCCTCAGGCGCCCCCAGGCCTGGGAGGGGGGAGCCTCAGGCAGAGACCTTGGTCCCGGCCACTCGCCGACGTCTGTGTCCTTCCAGGCTCCCGACACTACGTGGTCATGAGAGCGTCGGAGACATGCCGGCTGAAGGACAGAGGCCACGAGGCGGCCAGCAACCCCGACTTTGGGAAAACCATCAGAGACCTGCCCCTGTAAGGACCTTGTGGGCGGCGGGGGGGGGGGGGGGGGGCTCCTGCCCGTGCCCATGTGTCCTGCAGACCCTTGGGGGGCTCACACATGCCGGACCTTGACCCCAATCTAGGAGAGTCCGCGTGGCCCCTCCAGGGCCGTGGTGAGCACACAGCTTCTGAACCTCCTTTGTGGCCCCATGGACTCGAGGTCTCAGCCCCGAAATCCGGGCTGGGAGATTCAGAGCTGCACACAGAGCCGGTGAGGGACGGTCCCGAAGGAGGGTCCTCAACCTGCTGTGTCCTCTGTCCTCTGACCTTTTCATTAAGGTCACCTGCACGTGCCAGGGTTCCAGGCTCGTGCCCTCTCTCTGCCTTGAGGCCTCTGATGACCCAGGAAGGGACGGGACTGTCTCTGGCCCCCTGCCCTCACTGCCCTGCACCAGCCCCCACTCCTCATGTGCTCCCCTCCCTTGCGTGAGACCTGGTCTGTCCCCTCTCCCTTGGGTGTGGCCTGGTCTTGTTTTGTGGGCTTCATGGACCCCTGGCCTGTTCTGGTCTCAGGGAGACTCGGGGCCCTGGGGGTGGGCTCCTGGCCGCCCATACCCTCTTCACGGGACCAGGCATCGCACAGGGGGCTCTCGAGGGAATGGGGAAGGAGCCCCCGGACGGCCTCCAGCCTGATTCCTCGGCCTCGCTGAGTACTCCCCTGCCCCCCGGTAGTCTGGAGCCGGAGCCCAGGAACGGCCGTGTCTAACTGGCCTCGTGGGGCCAGGGGCTGTTGGTGGCAGGAATGAGCCCTCGTTGCCTGCCTTCGCCGTGGGGAGGGTGGAGGGGCGCCGAGGCCGAAGGTGGCCTCCGGGGAAGCCCCGGAGCTGTCTGCTGTCCCCGTGGAGAGGAGGCAGGGCCGGCGTGCTAGGGGTGGAAGGTGGACGGGCCTGCCTCACTTCGGGCTTTGTTCTCCTGCTTCCTGCTTCCTGTGGGGCCACCCAAGAGCTGCCCGCTCAGCAGGGTGCCCCAAGGCAGGTAAGCCGCCAGGGGCCGCACTGGGCAGGGGCGCAGGAGCGTCTGTGTGAAGGCCGGGTCGCCCCATCTCCCAGCAGCCACGGGGAGGCGCTCTGAGCTGGAGCAGGGCCACCAGTGCCCCACACGCAGCGCTAGGGACCCAGCACGTCAGCAGCACTGGGGACAGAGGGCCGAGAAGAGGTCTGTGTCCAGGCTTAGTTCCCTAGCCAGTTGCCGGTAATAAAATAAATCCTGGAACGTGTGCCCTCTGTTAACATCACGACTAGTTCTCCGAGCAAATTCAACACCAGATTTTAGCAGAGCCACCTAGAGCCTGGGACGAAGTCTGCACACCCTGGGGAGGGTCACCTGCCCCCCCCAACCCCAAGCCTAGCCGAGCGCCCCGAAGCCTGGGCCGATCTGAACAAGACCCAGGGAAGGGGCCAGCCAGACACAGGGCGTCCCCCACACAAGGCAGGACCTGCGAGCCCCAACAGAGGAGGTCCCGGGAGGCGCCGGTGCCCCGGGCCCCCCCTGAGCCCCCACCCGCCAGCATCCCTCTTCTTCCCTTCATGGACATGGGACCCAAATAATTAACCAAAAAGCATTGTTTTCAGTCTCCCGGCTTGAAAGTCAGTTTTGCATGTGTGTCGCTCTGGGGCGGGGCAGGTGCCACGAGCCGCGTGGAGCGTCTTTCCTTCGCCTCCTCCTGGCCGCCTGCTCGCGTGTCCCGGTGCAAAGCCTAGTCACGGCTGCACCGCACGTGCCTACTTTCCAAGATCCAATTGCCGGCCTGTGGCAGGTGCCCCGAGATGTGAGCAGGGACTCTGGGCTCCCTCCCGGTGTGAGCACGACCAGCAGCGGGGTCTCCGGGGCCGGGGCTCACGAGGACGGGCTTCACGTGTGGCACAGCCCTGAGCTGCAGACCCGGAGAGCGTAAGCCCCGAGGGCCATTTCAGAGCCGGCCCCCACGGCGGGCTGAGGGTAGTCATTTAGTTCCAGGGTTTGCTTTCTCGTAGGTGCGGGAGAGGGAGGCGCTGCCCTGCGGTGACCCGGGCTCCAGAGAGAACCCTGCCCCCAGCCCACATCACTCCCCGGGGCCAGGGACAGAAGCGTACCGGTCGGCACCTCGGTGCCCAGGTCCAGGCACCTGCCGCCCGGCGGCTCCGGGAATCGGGAAAGCAGGCGTTAGAGCCTCAAGTGCGGGCGGCTGGCTGCCCCCCGAGGCCGAGCTTCCGAACTTGCGGACCCCCCGTGGCTGTAATTTCGTTCCCACTCCAAGCGTCGTGCCTCCACTGCCCCGTAAGGACGGTGTGCTGTGTTCTATGCTGCATGTGTGGTCGGCACACCCGGGCGCCAGCCCTGCTCGGCCCGAATCCCCGACAAGGTGCAGAGCAGTCCGGCCAGAGCCAGCGGCCCTCGGAGAAACGTGCTCACGCGAGGGCAGGCGGTGTGGGGCAGGGCCTGGCGCCCAGCCCGTCGCTCGGGGCGGGGACGCAGGTGGACAGCAGTCAGAGCCCGCGTCGGGCGCTCACAGAGATCTCTCCGCTTCTCGGTGAGACCTGAGGCCGAGAGCGCCCCGGGGCCGTGCAGGGCTCCCCGTCCTGATCCCCAGAGGGAAGCAAGGCCGGCCTCACTGAGGAACGGGCAGGTCAGGTCCGAGGGGCCAGGGCTGAGGTCCTTCCTCAGGATCCCTACGACACCACCCCCAAAGTACACACCAGCCGCGTCCACCCAGAGGCTCCTTGGAGGGCCCCCTGTGCCCCCTTCTCGAGGGCTGGTGGCTGAGAAAGGATCCCAGCCTTCAGTGCCGGTCCCCATCCGTGGGGACCTGGCCAGTCCTGGACTTGGGGACAGCCGCCTCCCCCAGCCCCCGGCTCCTGACTCCCCCCACCGCCAAGTGATTCCACGGTGGTGTGGTTGCTCGGGGTCTCTCCCCGCGCCAGAGCTGAACTGTGGCGGAGGCGGTGAGGAGGTTGATTTAGCGGCTTGCTTTCCTGGAGCTGGTTCTCCGCCGGCCTCACACCCCGTCCTGACCGCCCTGGGGGAGACGTGGAGGGCCCCCCACTCCCCAGCCCCCTCTGGAAGGGCACTTCCTCCCTGCTCTGGCCTGCTCTGACCCTCTGTCTCTTCTCTCTCGTCTCCCCATCCAGCTCCATCTGGCTCCTACTGAAAAACCCCACGTTCATCTTGCTGTGCCTGGCGGGAGCCACCGAGGCCACACTCATCGCAGGCATGTCCACGTTTGGCCCCAAGTTCCTGGAGTCCCAGTTCGGCCTGAGCGCCTCGGAAGCTGCCACCTTGTTCGGTGAGAAAACTCGCTGAATCCTCGGGGTCCTCTGACTTTTCGTGAGTTCTCGGACGAGTGAGGGGTCTCCGGAGTCTCTTTTACAAGCGCACGCGGCTCCTGTGCACGCGAGGACACGCGGGCGCGTGGTCCTGCGGGGAGGCCCCCGGAGCGGGTGCTGGGCCGTGCGCAGTGTTGCTTTGTGGGTCCGATGGTCCTTCCCGGGAGGTGGGAAGCGTGCTGACCTCCTGGGGGGGCCCGCTCTGGCCGGGAGGGTCCGGGGCGAGCTCGTCGCCTGTGACGCCCACTCACCCCCTCCAGCGTCCCTGGCTTGTTGCAGAAAGGGTTTGGCTGGTGGCACCCAGACCCTCAGGCCCGGTCGCACCCGGGAGCCAGGGGGCCGGCGTCCCAGGATTTCACGGGACCGTGGGGTCGGAGCCCCGGGACCCGCCCGGCCAGAGACATTCTGTGGCCAGAGCCAGGCTGGGCCCCCCAGGAGAACGAGGGCCCTGCTTAGACCCCCTCCTGCTGCTGCCCAGAGGGCACCTGCAGCCTCACGGAGAACACACCAGGCGGGACGCGTTACCAGACGAGGGGTCGATGCCGGGCCGTGCCAGACGTGGCGTGGATCCTGGCCGGGAGGGTCAACACCCCGTGTGGAATGTGGGGACGTCTGGGCAGCACATGGGCCAGTGCAGGCCGCCCCCCAGGCCTCGGGGTTCTGTTCCGGCACGGGGCTTGGGCATTGAGTTAGGGACCCCGTCCCCCTATCTAATGCCCCCAGACACCCCTCCTTGCCTGGCCTCTCGGCCCCATCCACAAGCGCCTCCCCTTTCCCAAAGCGGCCCCTCCCTGTGCTCACATTGTCCCAGAACGGCCACCTGCTCTGGGGTCCCCCGGGCTGCAGCCCAGAGCTGGAAGGGGTCCATGTCCTTGCTGGAAAGGCAGGCCCACCGAGCCCCACACCTGTTCCACCCCGTCCCTGGGACGGCCTGGGAGCTGCGCGCCAACCAATCCCAGCTTCACGTGAAATGGCGCGGGCCACGGATTTCTCGAAGGTGGCTCACGGCTGGACTCGCAGAAGCTGTGGTTTTCTGGGGAGCACAGTCCCTGGGCGGCCTCCCGGTCAGGCGGGCAGCAGCAGCGGGCTATTGGCCTCTCGCCCTCCCAGTCCCGCCCCGCCCCTGCGGCCCCGCAGGCCCTCACCGAGCACGTCCCCTCTGCCGCAGGGTACCTGGTGGTGCCGGCCGGGGGTGGCGGCACCTTCCTGGGTGGCTTCTTCGTGAACAAGTTCAAGCTCCGTGGTGCGGGCATCATCAAGCTATGCCTTTTCTGTGCCCTGACCAGCCTGCTGGCCATCTTCGTGTTCTTCATGCACTGTCCCAACGTGCCCGTGGCGGGTGTGACCGCCAGCTACCACGGCGGGTAAGGACCGAGAGGTGCCCGGGAGAAGGGGAGAGCCCAGCGCACCCGTCGGAGGCCCCGGTGGCCCCGGGGGATGGCGGCGGTGGGGTGGGGACTCGGTCACTGTTTGGAGAAGGTCAGGGCTAACGGTCGCTGAAAGACAGCCCGGCATCGGCCCTTTGGAAGCCCCGGGCTCCGTCCCAGCCCCAAGCCCGGGGTTCCCATCTGGAAAACGAGACTCCGCTCACCCAGCCGCTCTCCACGTGTGGACGTGGAAGGTGGCCCAGGGTCGGCTCCCGTGTGCGACCGACTCACGGGAACGTGAGAGCGACAGCCGGTCAGGCTAATATCTGAAGCAGGCTGTGACGGTGGCCGCTGGGACGGGCGGCCCCTCTCAGGGACTCCTGGTGCCGCTGGCGGGTCGGGACCGCAGACCTCACAGTGGCCGTGGGAGCACTGTCCCCCGACAGGACCGCCACGGTCCCCCCACGAGGACCGTGCTGCCACGGGAGGGAGGCAGGCGGGCCCTGGGCCAGCTCCCAGGGAGGGTGCTGAGGGAGGCGGGAAGGGTCCGGATGGGCATGGGGTCTTCCATCTGAGTGGAAAGAGAAGGAAGCCCGCGCGTCCGTGATGGCCACCGTGTGCACGCGCCCCTGAGCCGTGCAGGTGCACAGCTGCCACCTGAGGGGCTGGCGCCCCTGGGGGGGGGGGGGGCTTTGGCCCCGTGCGCTCTGAGCCACCTGCCCGTCCAACCACCAAGTCGGGGGAAGTGCACCGCGCACACGGAGAGCAGAGCGGAGCGCGGTTTGCGTGGCGTGAGAACGCCCAGCGGGTCCACGGGCAGGAGGCAGGGAGGGGAGCACCGGGAACCGGAGGCCGTGGCTGGGGGCGGGGGGGCGCGAGGCCCCCGGCTGGGCTCCCCACCCGGCCCCGGCCCCACCGCCCCCCCTCGTCTGCCGCCCGCAGCCTCCTGCCCCAGGGCCGCCTGGAGCTGACCGCCGCCTGCAACGCGGCCTGCGGCTGCCGGCCCGAGCTCTACAGCCCCGTGTGCGGCTCCGACGGCCTCACGTACTTCTCGCCCTGCTACGCGGGCTGCCCGGAGGCGGCCGAACCCGGCCCCGGCGGCCAGAAGGTGAGCGTGGCCGCCGCCCCCACCCCCCCACCCCCCACCCCCCCCCCGTGCCGTCCGCGCCCCGGGAGGGCCCCTGCCCCTTCCTCCGGTAACCCGCGCTGTTTGCGCCCCTCAGGTGTACCGAGACTGTAGCTGTGTCCCTCAGAATTTTTCCTCTGGTTTTGGCCATGCCACTGCAGGGAAATGCACCTCAACTTGTCAAAGAAAGCCCCTCCTTCTGGTTTTCATATTCGTTGTAATCATATTTACATTCCTCAGCAGCATTCCTGCGCTCACGGCAACGTTACGGTAAGCCCGGGCCTGGGTTTCGCTCAGGCCCAGAACCTTCCCTTGCAGCACGCTGCGGTGGAGCTCTGCAGATCCCGCGGGGTACGTGCCGGGCCCCCCACACACCGCGGCAGGAGAGAGCCAACTGCCTCTGTGAGGTGCTTGCCACCCGGGGAGGTGGCCACGCAGCCTGGGGCGTGGCCAGGACTTGGCTGCTAGCGTGGGGGGTGTGACTTGGCACACGGCCCCACCTCCCCGGGCGCTGACGCGGCCGTCTCACGTTTCAGGTGTGTCTGTGACCGGCAGAGATCGTTTGCGCTGGGAATCCAGTGGATTGTGGTTAGAACTCTAGGTACTGTGCCCTGTGAGGAAGCCACGTACAGTTGTGTAGTGCGTTCGCTGCACAAGGGCACCCGGCCTGTGTCTCCTCACGCCCGGCGGGTGTGCATTCGGCTGGTGCCCGCTTTGGAGAAGGACGCCATCCCCTCACCGTCCACTAGGGGGACCCATGGTCATTTATTTGCCTTTTCCTCATTAGCACAGAGGCTCCAGGGGAGTCGCGGGTGATTCGGCACCTCCCCCCCTGGTGCCAAGTCCCCAGAAAGGAACATTTACGTCCCGTTCGCACCCCCCGCGAACACCAGTGGCTGACTGACGTCACCTTTCTGGGTCTCTCGCTGCCCACCCGCCCCCTCTGGCCCCCGCGCGGGTTGGGGTCCTGAGTGAGCCTCTTTCTGCAGGGGGCATCCCGGGGCCCATCGCCTTCGGCTGGGTGATCGACAAGGCGTGCCTGCTCTGGCAGGACCAGTGTGGCCAGCAGGGCTCCTGCTTCGTGTACCAGAACTCGGCCATGAGCCGCTACATGCTCATCGCCGGGCTGGTGTACAAGGTGAGTGCGGGGGCGCGCTGGAGGGGGGCGGGGCCCCGGGGCCCCCGGGGCCCCGGTTCCCAGAAGCGGCCTCCTTCCCGGGGCCCCGGTTCCCAGAAGCGGCCTCCCTCCCAAGTGAGAGCCCGTTGTGGGGCCCCAGCCCCACGAAGCCCCTGCCTGCCGGGGCCTCCCCCCTGCCGCCGGCCCCGGACTCCGGTCCCCTAGGGCTTTGCAGGGATGAGACCCCGCTCCGTCCTGCGAGGGCAGATTCTGGCGGGCCTGTCCGCGTCTGGGGGCAGTGGGGGCGGGGCTTATGGACCCCTGAGCAATTCCCGCTTCCTAACCTTGAGGTGCCTGGGGCACTGGCCCACCCTCCGCCCGACCCTGGGAAGAGAAACTGCCTGCTTTATCACGTGTTTCATGTCGTGTGGGGAGAAGCGCGGTATTTATAGTTTGAATTTTCCCCCGATGGGAGGAAGGGACACGGAACCTTCACAATAAAGTGAAATCCTGCGGCCAGCCTGTAGGAGTGTCTCGATTTTCTTCTGGGGGGGGGGCTGCTCAGGGGTCTCCCCCTTGCCTCACGTTTGTCTGGAAGCATCTCGGGGATGGCGAACCCTCAGCCCCCTGGGCTTATCTCCACACGGATTAGCATAATAATAGCCACGTGTGAGAAAGGATTTGTGTGACCCCAGAGGAAGGCAAGGGGTCAGTCGGAGGGGGACATGGCTTCCTGGGAGCTGCCCCCGGCTTTTCCTCTGTGCCCCTGTGCCCGGAGCAACAGGCCGGTACCCGGGCCGTCTGTCCACCCAGACGATGAGCCCTCTGCGTCAGCACAGCGGTTACGGTGGCTTCTCAGGTCAGTGTTAGTTTCAGCAGACAGGTTCCGAACGCGCCCCCTCCCATCCCTGCGCCAGAGTGGACACGGGTGCCACGCTTATCAGGCTGGTGATGCTCCCAGAAACGCTAAAACCCAGCATCCGCACGTTAAAACACACACGTGTACAGGGGCGCCTGGGGGGCTCAGTCAGTTACGTGTCCAACTCGGGGTCAGGTCGTGATCTCGCGGTTCGTGGGTTCGAGCCCCGTGTCGGGCTCTGTGCTGACAGCTCGGACCCTGGAGCCTGTTCGGATCCTGTGTCTCCCTCTCTCTCTGCCCTCCCCCCCCGCCAAAAATAAACAAACTTTTTTTTAATTACAAAAAACCCTGAAGATCTTTATTCCTCAGTTTTGGGGGCCAGAGGTCCGAAATCCGCACGTCAGTTCCTTCTGGGGGCTCTGACGGAGGGTCTGCTCCAGCCCCGTCTCTGCCTCTGTGTCGCGTGGCCTTCCCCTGGGTGTCTCTGTAAAGCCACTGTCTCCTTGCTCCCACGAGGACACCTGTCACTGCAGGCAGGCCCACCCGACACCCAGGATGATTTCATCTCAACCTTCTGAACTTAATTACACCTGCCAAGACACCGCTCCAACGATAGGCTCTGGGGTCGACACGGGGCTCTTGGGGGG
The DNA here is from genome assembly GCF_018350195.1 of Panthera tigris. Lineage (NCBI taxonomy): Eukaryota > Metazoa > Chordata > Mammalia > Carnivora > Felidae > Panthera > Panthera tigris. The sequence goes on along the minus strand of NC_056662.1, from coordinate 1,376,657 downwards.
GGGCACTGTTCAGCCCAGGACGAGCCCCCCCACCCCATCCAGGGCCAGTATGTTGTCAAATGCTGGTTTTCATTCCCTCACTGACAGTATGGGTGTCCACGCAGGGGCGGGTTATGCAGGAAAGACGGGTCTTCTCTCCGGAAGCAGGGTCCTCGGGACCTCGGGAGCAACCGGGCCGCCTGGCCTCTTCCTCTCTCCCAGGTGCTGGGCTTGCTGTTCTTCGCCGCCGCCTGCCTCCTGTACGAGCATCCGTTGGAGGCTCCCAATGGCCTAGAAGCTTCTCTGCCCAGCCAGTCCTCGGCCTCCGACACCCCCATGGACCTCCAGGACGCCCCCTCGGCCCTCCAGCTCCAGAGTGACATCTGACCGCCCACCCGTCCGCCCAGGGACCCGAGCCAGCTGCCTGGCACTTCCTGCAAGCGCTGTCTGATTTCTCCCCAGAAGGGCTGACCCCTTGCCGATTGATACCCCAGGGCTGAGGACCCTCCAAAAATCTCTCCTAGGATCCTGAGGGTACTAAGCTGGTGGGGGCCGCACGTCCGAGTCTCAGAGACGCCGAAGAGAAAGAACGCAAGGCATGGGGGGACGCGGCGCGCCTCCCTCCTGGCCCCGGGGGAGAGTGTGACGGTCCCTCCGGCTCAGGAAGACCGAGGCCCCGCAGCCCAGCCCTTCTCACAGTCCGTGAACGGACAGAGCCGCGTGGCACTGGATTTTGCCCGGGGGCCTCGAGAACCCCGGACGCGTCGACAGCCATGATTTTCAGTCTCTCTATGCGATCTGAGCTGCACTGTTACAGAAAGTCCAGAACCACCTGCCGGCCGGTGTGAAGCTGCAGCCGCCGGGGGTTCGTAAGTCACTGTTCTGTCCTGGAGACTGGAGAAGCGTCTGTCACTGCCGGTGGCTCGCACACGGGGCTCGTGCTGCTCCCGTTCATCGTGGCACCGTCGACACCGCGGGGTGGGAATTACAGAGCACTGACCCCCGCCGGGGCGTGTCACCGGCCGTGCTCCTGAACGGGCCTCATTCGGCGCATCTGGGGACCGGCCTGGCCCTGACTTCCTGTGTCTCTTCTGATGCGGGGCAGCTAGGCAGGCGGCCGTCCCCAGAGGCACGGTCCCTGCTGTCCCCTCCCATCCTCAGAGCTGCAGCGGGACGGGACGCGTCGCAAAAGCAGATATTTATGGACCAATATTTTGCAGAACCTTATTTATAGAATTTGTTTTTTACCTGCTCGTGTGGTGGGCGTAGCGGCCGGCTCAGCGGACATTCGTGAACTCTGCCTGGAGGAAACTGGGACTCCCATGGGATGTTTGCGGATGTCCTCAGTTAAAATTATGTGTAAATAAATATATTTTGATATTTAAAGCAAACCTCTCTGGCCAGTGTGTTTTCTTTCTACGAAGGTGCAGAGTTTGATGTTTGTACACCCCCTTCGTGTGGGTTTTTGTGAGTTTGCGCCCCAAAGCCAGTGTCGGGCTGCCCCGGGGACGAGCGCTCTGTCGGCCCTGCGCCCTCCCGGTTGGCCTCTCGCCACCCGCCTCGCCAGTGACCCCCGTTGTGCCCCAAGGGTCCCCTCCCTCGGGGGCCCAGCGCCAGCTGGGTGGGCCTGAGCCCTCAACCCAGGTCCCACTTTCCTGAGTGACCCGCAGCACCAGGATTCAGATGGGGACGGCCGGATTCAGCAGGTAGCTCAGGAAGAGTGTGCGTGTGTGTGAGAGGGGACATAAAGGGACACCCCCCCCCCCCCACTGCGCTTTCTCCCTGGGTATCCAGATCTGACGCAGTCCCTCCCAGGTGGAGCCCAGAGAGTCCACAACTACGGCCCGGGGGGCCCTGGGGGCAGCTCACAGGTGTCCTGGACACCAGTCTCACCAGCCGGCCCACGTGGGCCCACGTCCCGGATGGCCTTTCCTTCCACTCCCCACGCTTGAATCCTGACCCGGCCGCTTCCGTTGGCCAAGGTTTACGTGGTGAGCAGGAAACAGCCTCCCTGGCCTTCTGGACCACGTTCGAGAATTGACGGGGCACCTACTGTATGCCAGGCCCTCTGCTGAGCGGTGGGGAACGGGGGAGACACTGCCTGAGAGGTCCCCACGGCAAACCCAGGCCGGGCGGGAGGGCCGCGGGCCTGGGGACACACAGCCTGGCAGGGGCGCTGGGACCCTCTTAGGTGCGCCAATGCCCTCTCCCCGGAGGAGGAGGCCCTCAAACCCCCTTCATCCTGGCGGACGCTGGTACCTCTGGATTCCCTCCACCCTGTCTTTGCCCTCGAAGAGGGTCCAAGCTGGGGTGGTGCTCACTTAAGCTCGTGTCTTTTTCTAAGCAGCTTTATTGAAATACGAATCACCCACTTAAAGTAAACTAGGGGCGCCCGGGTGGCTCAGTCGGTTAAGCGTCCAACTCTTGATTTCGGCTCAGGCCACGATCCCAGGGTCATGGGATCGAGCCCCTTGTCGGGCTCTGCGCTGAGCACGGAGTCTGCTGGGGGTTCTCTCTCTCTGTGTCTCTGACCCTCCCTCTCCTCCTCTCTCTGAAAATAAATAAATAAACGTAAAAAAAATAAGGGAAAACTCAGTGGGTCTTGGTCTGTTCACAGGATTGGACCAGCATCGCCAAGGCCGGCTGGAACGTTCTCCTCACAGAGACCCCCCTTGGCCTGTGCCCCCCAGCTCCCCTCCCCACCCCTGCAGCCACGAATCCACTCTCCTCCCTGTTTGCCTCCTCGGAGCATTTGCTGTGGGCGGGACCGCACCGATGGCGTCTTCCACGCCTGCTGTGCTCGCCAGGTGCCGTCCAGGCCGTTTCCCGAATCCTGTCTAAGGTCGAATGACAGTCCGCCGTGTGGACGGGCCCCGCTGCGTCGGTCACACTCCTTACAGAAGAAACAAAGTCCCCGGCTTCTCCCCGCCCTTTCCAGGCTGAAATACAGTTTTGTTCACTTCGATGCTGGGATTGGGGTAATGTCCTCCAGCAGGGCTCTGACCGCGAGCCGCGCTGTGGCCGTCGAGGGGACACAGCATCTTCCGTGCACACACGCACCCCATAAGCACGTCCTGACAGCCGCGTCCACGCCGGTCTGCCCTGCTGCGCCCCCGGCCCGTGGGGTCCCCAGGATGGGGTCCGCCAGGCTCACCCGGGTGACCTCTGGCCCAGGCCGGCCGGGGAAGGGCATCCGGGGACACGGAGTGTCAAGGAGTCAACTAGCAGGGGCAGGTCTGGGGGGCAGAGTGCCCGGGGCCGAGCAGGCCCCTCCCACCAACCAGGAGACGGGCCTTCGGGCTGGAGGTGAGGCTGGCGGAGTCACACTGGAGATCCCCCGGTGGTCCGGCCTGTGGGCGAGGTGGGGACGAGAGGCTGGAGGGGCAGGTCCCGGGTCAGCCCCAGGAAGAGGTCTCACCGCCCGCGAGGGACAGCAGCTTCCATCAGAGAGGAGCACGGTTCCAATGTGCGGGATCCTGGGCGTGGGGCTGCCAGGGCCTGACCTTGTGGCCCACCCCCCCCACCCCTTCCCACCCCTTCCCACCCCCTCCCAACCCCTCCCACCCCCTCTCACCCCTTCCCACCCCTCCCATCCCTTCTCACCCCCTCCCACCCCTCCCACCCCTCCCACGCCCTCCCACCCCCTCTCACCACTTCCCACCTTTTCCATCCTTTCTCACCCCTCCCACCCCCTCTCACCCCTTCCAACCCCTCCCATACCTTCTCACCCCCTCCCACCCCTTCCCACCCCTTCCCACCCCCACCCCCTCCCAACCCCTCCCACCCCCTCTCACCCCTCCCACCCCCTCCCACCCCTTCCATCCCTTCCCACCCCCTCCCACCCTCTCCCAGCCCTTCCCACCCTTTCCTACCCCCTCCCACCCCCTCTCACCATTCCCACCCCTTCCATCCCTTCTCACACCCTCCCACCCATTCCCACCCCCTCCCACCCCCTCTCACCCCTTCCCACCCCTCCCACCCCTCCCACCCCCTCCCACCCCTCCCCATCCCTTCTCACGCTCTCCCACCCCTTCCCACCCCCTCCCACCCCCTCTCACCCCCTCCCACCCCCTCCCACCCTTCCCCATCCCTTCTCACCCCCTCCCACCCCCTCCCACCCCTCCCCATCCTTTCTCACCCCCTCCCACCCCTTCCCACCCCCCACCCCCTCCCAACCCCTCCCATCCTTTCTCACCCCTCCCACCTCCTCCCACCCCTTCCATCCCTTCCCACCCCTTCTCACACCCTCCCACCCCCTCCCACCGCTTCCCACCCCTTCCATCCCTTCTCACCCCCTCCCACCCCTTCCTACCCCCTCCCACCCCCTCCCACCCCCTCCCACCCTCTCTCACCCCATCCCACCCCTCCCCATCCCTTCCCACCCCCTCCCACCCCGTCCCACCCCTTCCCACCCCTTCCCACCCTTTCCTACCCCCTCCCACCCCCTCTCACCACTTCCCACCCCTCCCATCCATTCTCACCCCATCCCACCCCTCCCCATCCCTTCCCACCCCCTCCCACCCCGTCCCACCCCTTCCCACCCCTTCCCACCCTTTCCTACCCCCTCCCACCCCCTCTCACCACTTCCCACCCCTCCCATCCTTTCTCACCCCTCCCACCTCCTCCCACCCCTTCCATCCCTTCCCACGCCCTCTCACACCCTCCCACCCCCTCCCACCGCTTCCCACCCCTTCCATCCCTTCTCACCCCCTCCCACCCCTTCCTACCCCCTCCCACCCCCTCCCACCCCCTCCCACCCTCTCTCACCCCATCCCACCCCTCCCCATCCCTTCCCACCCCCTCCCACCCCGTCCCACCCCTTCCCACCCCCTCCCACCCCTTCCCACCCCCTCCCACCCCTTCCCACCCCTTCCCACCCCCTCCCACCCCTTCCCACCCCTTCCCACCCCCTCCCACCCCTTCCCACCCCCTCCCACCCCCTCACACCTCCTCCCACCCCCTCCCACCCCTTCCCACCCCCTCCCACCCCCTCACACCTCCTCCCACCCCCTCCCACCCCTCCACATCCCTTCTCACCCCCTCCCACCCCTTCCCACCCCCTCCCACCCCTTCCCACCCCCTCCCACCCCTTCCCACCCCCTCCCACCCCTTCCCACCCCTTCCCACCCCCTCCCACCCCTTCCCACCCCCTCCCACCCCTTCCCACCCCCTCCCACCCCTTCCCACTCCCTCCCACCCCTCCCCATCCCTTCTCACCCCCTTCCACCCCTCCCACCCCTCCCACCCCCTCCCACCCCTCCCCATCCCTTCTCACCCCCTTCCACCCCTCCCACCCCTCCCACCCCCTCCCACCCCTCCACATCCCTTCTCACCCCCTCCCACCCCTTCCCACCCCCCTCCCACCCCTTCCCACCCCCTCCCACCCCCTCCCACCCCCTCCCACCCCCTTCCACCCCTTCCCACCCCCTCCCACCCCCTCCCACCCCCTCCCACCCTTTCCCACCCCTTCCCACCCCCTCCCACCCCCTCACACCCCCTCACACCTCCTCCCACCCCCTCCCACCCCCTCACACCCCTTCCCACCCCTTCCCACCCCCTCCCACCCCTTCCCACCCCCTCCCACCCCCTCACACCCCCTCACACTCCCTCACACCCCCCTCCCACCCCTTCCCACCCCTTCCCACCCCCTCCCACCCCTTCCCACCTCCTCCCACCCCTTCCCACCCCCTCCCACCCCCTCACACCCCCTCACACCCCCTCACACCCCCTCCCACCCCCTCACACCCCCTCACACCCCCTCACACCCCTTCCCACCCCTTCCCACCCCTTCCCACCCCCTCCCACCCCTTCCCACCTCCTCCCACCCCCTCCCACCCCCTCACACCCCCTCACACCCCCTCACACCCCCTCCCACCCCCTCCCACCCCTTCCCACCCCTTCCCACCCCTTCCCACCCCTTCCCACCCCCTCACACCCCCTCACACCCCCTCACACCCCCTCACACCCCTTCCCACCCCTTCCCACCCCTTCCCACCCCCTCCCACCCCTCCCACCCCAGTGTTCCAAGATGGCAGCCTGGCTTCGGCATCTGGACCAAGAACCCAAAGAAGGAGTTGGGGCAGAGTGTGTCAGGGGGTCAGCTGAGTCCACACGCTCACACCCCACAGCATGAACGGTGTCCCCTGGCCCCACTGCGTCCCGCCGGAGCCGTGTGGCCTCAGAGCTCCCAGCGGACACGTCCTGTGCGGCAGAGATGAGTCCTGGGACCCAGGCCTGGAAGGGCGGGAGGCAGAACGGGGCGAGGGAAGATGGGGGGACGGTGGGGAGGGTGGCCCCTGTGCCCAGAGCCGCGTGTCCCCATCTGCAGGGGGGTGGAACTGCCCATTTTACAGATGGGAAGACTGAGGATCCGACCGGCCCCACGGCGGCACGCTGGCAGAGACAAGTGTCATGAATTGAATGTTCTCATGCTGAGGGCCTGGCCCCCGTGGAGCGGTGGGGGGCTCGTCATGGGATTAATGTCCTCATGAGAGGGGACCCCGGAGCCCCCACCCTGCCCAGCACGTGAGGGCGTGACCAGAGGGAGGTCTGCTAACGAGGCGGGTCCTTACTGGGACGGCCACACGGCCCCCAGAGCTGGGGGCGATGTCTGTCGTTCTGGCAGGATTTCAGCCCTGGGCCCTGAGGGGGGTCCTGGTCCAGGGCACGGCCCCGCCCCCGTGCAGGGAGGGCCGGGCACAATTATCAGGTGTCGGTTCCGAGACGCCCCCGAAGGAAGCGGCCACACGCAGCACTGGGAATGCGGAAGCCGCCTGGTGTCCTGCCACGCGGGCCGTCCGAGTCCCTGTGGAAACCTCTACGGTTAACACGAGGTAACTGTGTGGACATGAGGTAAGTGTGTGGACACAGGATGAGGGAGAAAAGGCAGGACAGAGGCCCCAGGGGAACGGGGCCACCGTGGCCGGGGAGAGCCGCCTCCTGGCTGGATCCCCGGGGGACGCCCCACCGTCAGCCGCGTTGGCCAGAGGCCTGGGCCGGGGACAGGCTGCCCGCAGCACCGGTGCGAGGACCTCCCACGGGACACCTCCCTCCGAAGTGGGGGGGCTGCTGGGTCCCGAGCACCACGCCCACCCAGCCCTCCCCAAATTCCCGACGTGCAGCCTGGGGAGGGCCACCCCTTGGGGGAGGGCGGGAAGCAACCTGAGGGTGTGGACGCAAATCTGGGGCATACGTGTGCTCACACGTCCGTGTGCACGCGTGGCCGTGCCCCTGCACGCACATACACACGTTCACTTCTAGAGTGCTGACCCTGGGGCGGGGTTCCGATCCCTGCTCTGGCACTCACAGGTGGTTTGACCTTGAGCAAGGAATGTTGGCCCCTCTGCCTCAGTGTTCCCATCCGCAAATGGGGCCCGGATGGGGACCCGCCTCCCGGGCGAGGAGAGGAAGAGCTGATCCGTCTGGGTGGAGCTCCAAAGATGCCCGGTCACCCCTGGTGGCTCCAGGACCCCAGGTGGCCCCTTTCTGATCTGGTCAGAGGCCAGTGGCCATGCTGGCCGCTCCCTGGGGCACAGAGACGAGGTGTAGAGAGCAATTACTCTGATCATTTACGCTCAGATTTATTTTAATCGGCAGCACGTTAGAAACGCGCATCTGATGACCGTGTGACACCTGTTCTGTGTATGATCCGCTGTCCTCTAAGGGCTGCTCCCACGGTAATTACGTTCTGTGTTTAATTCACAGCGTGATCGGTACTGCACGTCGTGCGGGGCCGTCCCCAGGACCCCCCCAGGACCTCCCCCCAAGGAATCACTCACGTGCACGGGAGCAACGCGAGGGGCATCGCCGCCCCCGGAAGTCACTCATCCAGAGCCTGGAGGTCCCCAGTCCCGTCCTCTGCTGGCCCCGTCTGGGCCCTGGCATCGTCACAACACCCACAGTAATGAAGACTGGTCTGTGTCTGTATTTGCCACCTTCCCAGGGAGGCTCAGAGCAGCACATGTGAGCCACTGCGGGCCCCGCAGCCCCGTCCGGAGCCAGCGGGCGGTCAGGCTAGGGCACACGGGCTGGTGGACCCCTCTTCTGTCCTAGCAACACGGATGGTGGTGATGGAGGGACGGGAGGGGCGGGTGGAGCCGGTGGGGCCGGAAGGGGGAAGGACCCGGCCGCTCTGCCCCTCCACCCCCCCCCCCCCGCCAGCTACCCTGGCTCCCCAGAGACGGCTCGTGGGGGCACCTCCACACACTGTCCCTTTGCGCTGCCCGCGGTGGCCTCACCCGTGGGGCGTCTCTCGTTTGGTCTGAAGGGGAGAGAGCGTGAACTCAGGGGCCGTGGACCTGGGAGCACCTTGCGGGCGCCGTCCGCCCTCGAGCAACACGGGTGTGAACCGCGTGGGTCCACGGCACGCGGGACCTTACAGGGCGGCCCTGTGGGCGAACTGTCTTCTTTCTTTTCTTAGCGCATCCCTCCGTCTAGCTCACTTGGTGGGGAGAGTCCGACAACACACGCGGCACGCCAAGCGTGAGTCCAAGGTCGCTGCTGCTGTGCACACGCTCCCGCCGGCGGAGGCCAGCGGCTGTTGGGCGGGGGGGGGGGTGTCAAAGCCGCACTTGGAGCGGCGGGCGGGCGGGCGCCCCGGCCAGGACGTGTTCAAGGGCAGACCTCGGGTTCCCGCTGCCTGGGCCTGCACCCGGCCCACCAGGGCGAGCGGCCGGCTCGCTGACCATCCAGCACCCGGCCCGGCCGGACGGTCCGCCCCTCAGGAAATAAACGCGTTCTTGCAGCGCCCCGGGCCCGGAGGGGCCAGGTAAAGCCGGTCATGGCCGCGGACGGCGGAGTCCTTGTCCTGAGAAACACCAGGGGCGTCGTTTAAAATGAAGGTTAGGGGCGCTGGGGGGGCTCAGTGGGTTAAACCTCTGACTCCCGATCTCAGCTCAGGTCTCGGTCTCAGTTTGTGAATTTGAGCCCCGCGTTGGGCTCTGCGCGGGCGGTGGGGGCCCGCTGGGGATTCTCTCCCTCCCTCTCTGCCCCTCCCCTGCTTGTGCTGTCTCTCTCTCTCTCTCTCTCTCTCTCTCTCTCTCCCCAAATCAACATTTAAATAAATATGTATATAAAATTAGGGTTGTATAATGAAGCTTGGGGGACGCCTGTCTGATCACAAGGAAATACCGCATGGAGGGTACATCTTGGCGAGGAGGGTGCTCCGGGCTTCTTCCTCCAAGATGCCCCTCCCCTCCACCCCTCCTCCTCCTCCTTCCTCTCCTCCACCCCTCCCCCACCCTCCCCTTCCCCTCTTCCTCCTCCTCCCTCCTCCCCCTTCTCCCCACCCCTCCCCCCTCCTCCCCTCCTCCCTCCCCCTCCCTTCCTCCTCTTCTCCCTTCTTCCCCCGCTCCTTCCCCTGCCCCACTTTGTCCCCGCTCCTTCCCCTGCCCCACTTTGTCCCCGCTCCTTCCCCTGCCCCACTTTGTCCCCGCTCCTTCCCCTGCCCCACTTTGTCCCCGCTCCTTCCCCTGCCCCACTTTGTCCCCGCTCCTTCCCCTGCCCCACTTTGTCCCCGCTCCTTCCCCTGCCCCACTTTGTCCCCGCTCCTTCCCCTGCCCCAGGCTGCAGTTGCAGGGCTCATAAGCGGGCAGCTGGGTTGTCCCCTTCCTGGCCACCTCTGATCTCTGACAACAGTACACACGCCATGAGCAACAACCACTGAATTAAGACCAGAGCTGCGTAGGGGATGGGGCCCTTCAGGGTGGGGTGGGCGCCTCGCTTCGGAGAGCCCCCCGGGGCCATATGCCCAGGTATCTTGGCCACACGCATCTGGCAGAGCCGCCTTTGTGTTTGGGGACAGGGGCTACTTCTGGAAAATGCCGAGTGTCTCGCTGTGAATCCAGCCCCAAGAGGAGCCTCCCGGGCTCAGGATGACAGGTGACGTCTAAATAGCTCTCGACTTGTTATCTCCAAGCACCAGATTAAACAAGCCTTTTCTCTTTCTCTCCTCGCAGCTGAGAAATGCGGCAGACGCCTCCCTGTTTACCAAGGACAACAGTCGACTGAGAGACACACGGTTTGTCACTCTTCTGATGTCCCCAGTTGTGACTGAACGTCCTGTTCCACGGCTTCAGAATGAGGACCTCGGTCCACGGCTTCAGAATGAGGATCTCGGCTGGAGGTGGGGAGGGAGGTGGAGGGTGTGTCCACCAGCTGGGGAGCAGCTCCCACTGCTGAGCCCCAGGCAGCTCTGACCCGGGCCCACCTCCCAACACCCAGGCAGGACCGGCCACAGACCCGGGATTTCTTGGCGTAAAGTCCACGGGTGGCTCAGTCGGTTGAGCGTCTGGCTCTTCTCGCTTTTAATTTTGTTTTTACCGTTTTATTTATTTTTGACAGACAGAGAAAGAGCATAAGCAGGGGAGGGGCAGAGAGAGAGGGAGACGCAGAATCCGAAGCAGGCTCCAGGCCCCGAACTGTCAGCACAGAGCCCGACGCGGGGCTCGAACCCACAAACCGCAACATCATGACCTGAGCCGAAGCCGGACGCTCCACCGACGGAGCCCCCCCAGGCCCCCTGAGCGTCTGACTCTTGATTTTGGCTCAGGTCGCGATCCCGGCAACGATCATGGGGTTGAGCCCCAAGCTGGGCTGCACGCTGAGCCTGTTTAAGATTCTCTCTCCCCCTCCCCCTCCCCCCCAAATTAAAAAATAATATTATTATAAAAAATAAATAAACCTGAAAATCCTGTTCTAAGATATAAAGGAAAGGGCCACTGTAAGACTTAGCAGTCATTTACCTTTCAGTCTGAATTAGTATCGGCTATTTCACCAGCAGATTTGGATGACGTGGGGGAGGGCAGAGGGTGGCAGGGTACATGCGGCCACAGAGGAGGGGCAGGTGGAAAGGGTGCCAGCTGTAAGAAAAGCCCCCAAAGCGAGCTAGGAACCTCTGAAGGCAAAAGTCTTCATTCTCCCCCCTAACTGGGCCCGGCCTCGGGCTCAGCCTCCCAGTGCTCCGAAGGTCCCTGAGGATGGCTGAGGGCCAGGCTGCCGCGTGGGAGCCTCGGTGCCGTGAGCAGACGCCCCCGGGCCCGGAGCCGCCGCTGAGCACAGAGCCGCGGGCAACGCAGCGAGGCCCCCGCCACACGGGGTACGTGCTGACGCCTACCGAGGGGGGGGCTGCGGAGGGGGGCACCGTGGGCGTCGGGGGGCCCGTGCAGAACGTGAGTTTGAGCCGACACCTGGGGAGGAGGCGGCAGGCGGGGGCGGAGGGGGGTGTGTGGAGACGGCCCAGGGCCCAGCCGGCTGGAGACGGCGGCCCTCCACCACCCACACCGTGAGCCGGGCGCGGGCGGGCGGGGGGCGGCCCCGGACCCACGGGCAGACCCTCCCTCGGGACCCCGGGTAGGGGCAACCTCTCTAGGCGGACTCCACGCCCCAGGGGCAGGGCCGGGCCTCAGCCACATGCCCCCGAGGACCTGCAAGCCAAAGCGCCCAGCGGAGCGGAGAAGCCTCCGGCGTCTCGGGGTGCCGGGCTGGCGGGGCAGGCGGGTTATCGTTTCCTGAGAAAGCCCCGTGAGCACACATCTCAGCATGAAACCCACCTGTCCAGAAGTTTGGAAAATCAGAGTCACCGAAGTTTGTTTCCCATTAAGACCCCGCTGTCCTTCCCTCTTGCAAGACAGTCCTCGAGGTCCAGCCCGGGCAGGCTGGAGGCCCCCGCCCTTCCCGCAGGGACAGAGCCTGGTCATCAAAGAACCAACCGTCACCTCTCCCTCCCGGAACCGTGGACTGGCCTTGACTCGCGCCTGCCGAAGGGACGTGTGGGGGCAGCCGGGGCCCGAAGGGACGTGTGGGGACGGGCGGGACGCACACACGGCGTCTTCCTTTTCCTTTCATTGTCACGTCGTCACAGGAGGGTTCGTGGAGAAGCCAGAACAGGGCAGACGCCATCCCGGGCACAGAGGACGCCAGCCACGCGGACAGACAGGCAGACGCTCAGGGCCTCCTGAGGTGGACAGCAGACGGTCAGAGGGGGGACGTGGCAGAGGGGACCCCGCCCCCACCCGAGCTCAGCGGTCACTCTCGAGAAGTGTCTCCATCCCACACCTTCCCCTCCTATGGGGCCCAGTCCTTTCCAAAGACTTCCTGCTGGTCTTAGACCCCCAGGACTTTCCAGAAAGTCCTAGAAAACCTTGGAAAGTCTCAGGCTGATGAAGGGGAGTGGACGCTGGCCCGGCTCGGGAACCCCTATTGTTCCAAACAGAGGTGGCCCACACATCGGTGCCCCCACACCTGTGTCCACCGCGCTGGCCCTCGCTGCTCAGGTGACGGCACCGTGCATGCCAGGCGGGGGGACCCTGTGGCCAAGGGAGGGGTGGAGCTGAAGGAAGGCTGCCTGGTGACCGTGGAGCCAACGCCTCACCGGTGTGGGGCTCAGGGGACGTTTCCACGGGCGCCCTGGGCAAAGCAGGTGTCACGTGTGCCTCACCTGCCCCGTCTGCCCCCAGCCCTGCTTCCTGGTGTCCTGTCCCCATACTCCCTGCATGTGCTCCCGCCCCACGTCTGTCTCGGGGGGGGACCCAGGCGTCTCCCCGGCGCCCCCAGATCTCATCAGTTCCCCCCACGTCCCGCTCTGTTTTCCCACAGGGTGACACGGAGCCCAGGAGAGGCTGCGACCTGCGGGCAAGGCAGGAATGGCCCCCAGGCCGCCTGACTCTGTCCCCTCCTCTGCCTGGGGAAGGCTTTGCAGGAGCAGCAGGAACCCCGACGAGAAGGGAGCAGGGGCAGCGGGTCCGCTGCAAACGCTCCCCGGCTCGTGGCCCAGAGGCCCCTGCGCTGCCTCCCTGCCCCTGTGACTCCGCGTCATTACTCGGGGCTCACCTCTCCTTCCACGGCCTTCGTTCAGGCAGGAGATGCCTCCGTGGACTCCTGAGCGGAAAGGAGGCGCCCGCCCGGCTCCCGGCTTGGCGACTCAACAGCGGGCAGAGAGGACTGCCCTTCAATAGACAGTTTTATTCTACCCCAGACGTGGTTCTGCTAAGTGTGTAGAAATGCGAGGACAGTGCCCCTCGCCGGCCTCCCTGACCTGCAACGCGCTTCGTGCCCTGGCTTGGCCTCGTCCCCCAAATTCCCTTATTAGCGTTTTCCGACAAAGTCAGACACTCCTTGTCAGTGTGCGGGCGGGTCAGGAAGGGGGTGGACTGTTGGCCACGGGGTGACTCCCCTTAGCTTACTGAGGGGAGACCGCAGGGGGGTGGGGGGGGCTGACCGCCCGGTGCCACCAGGTCGCAGAAGACGGGCCCCGAGAGGACGGCGCCCCGCAGGCCTGGGGAGGACAGGGCCCTGCGGGGAGGACGGCTCCCTGTGGCCCCGGGAGAGACCGGGACCGGGCTGCTCGGGGGCTCAGGTGGACGCCGAGGGCAGGGCTGCTGGTGAACTGGGGAGGACATAGCACTGGGAGCTTCCAACTGTATTTTCTCAGAAGTGTGTTTTTCTCGAGTGAGCGGGCTGTGTAGGCAAGTCAGTCGGAGACGGTGACGTGCTGCTATGAAGCGAATCGTCAGCTGTCACAGGAAGAAGCAAATTATCCCCACTCCGCTCCCGGCAGACCAAAGTGTCTCGGGAGCTAATGTCTTCATCATCAAGCCTTGAAATTTCCAGAGAAGGCGGGAGTCCGTTGGTGCGTGCCTCTGTCCTCATTTCCCGACAAGGGCCGGGGGATCGAGGGGCACCAGAACCCGCAAGTGACATCTGAAGTGCTCGACTGCAGGTGCCAGAAAGCCCAGTGGAACCAGACTGACAGCAGGCTGGGGGGGGGGGCAGGCTCCAGGCGCCCCGGGACTCAGGGCTCAGAGCAGCGTCCCCGGAAGCAGTTCGGCGACCGCAACCAAGAGCGTCTGCCCTTCCCAGCAAGTGGGGAGGGGTCTGAGGGTCCAGCTTGCGCCCCCGGGGCCGTGGGAATGGGGTCTCTGGTTTCCTGGGGGCGGGAGAGGGCAGGGCCAGCCTGGGGGAGCCAGGGGTCTGGACGAGCCAGGCCAGCACATGTCCCCCGCGGGGTCGGCGCCAGCTGTCCACGGCAGAGCAGCGCTGTTTGGCCCGTTGTGAGGGCTAACAAAGGAGCAACAGATTTCCCATCCAGAGGCCCAGGCTGCTACGCAGGAGCGGTGTTTGGAACGAGATGACAGAAGCCAGACTCGGAGCTTCTGGGCCGCGAGGGATGTCGCCGGCCAGACGATTTACTCAGCGCCATCGAGCGGCCTTGGAAGGCGAGTAAGCCACCGCGCCTCGCAGCCGTCACGCTCACTGTGCGTGACAGCCCGTGTGCGACGCGGCCGTGTGTGCCGGGAGCGAGCAGGTTCAGGCAGGAGAAGCACTGGGAACAGAGCAGGCACAGAGAATCCCGCAGAGTCGTGCTGTCGTGACGAAAGCAGCGTCATGCGTGTGCGCACGCGTCCGAGTGTGTGTGAGCGCGTGTGCACACGTGTGCGTGCAGGGCTGCGTGAGCGTGCGGTTCGTAGCAGTGTGAGCGTGTACTCGCGATCTCAGCAGATCCTGTCCGTCTGCGAGGCACGCATAATCGGAGCGTGTTTTCGTTGATCATTTCCCCAGGAACGCGTTTCCTCCCCCGTGCTAATGCTCCCCTCCCCCAGCGAGGTGGGAGGGGGTCTCATGGACGGAGGGGGGCGGGGGGATCCCAGGGAGGGGGGGTCGCGGGGAAGAGGGGTTCCAGCACCCTCTCTCTTGCTGCTGGGCATCTCCCCCACAGCTTCCAACCTGGGGTCCCACGGCCACGAGCGCGTGCCAGGACGTAGAGCCAGAAGAGGCCTTACCTGGAGTGGGCGCCTTTCTCTGCACGCCCGCGGCCAGAGCGCATGCCCACGGCATGTCTGCCTGCAGAGCCGGGAGACTCAGGGTGGAGGGCGGAGGGACGCAGGGATACCTGCCGATGACCCCGTGGCCGCGGCTGTCTGGGGTCCCCAACTTGCCGTGGGGGCCGCACCGGAACCCACGGGCTGCCCGGCCTGCTGTGCGCTTCTGTGGGACCCCTCCTCCACCCTAGGCTCTAGGCTCTGGAGTTCACTTGCCCGCGCCCCCCACCCCCCTCCCCGGGGCACCTGGCTGCATTTGGAAAGGGTGTTGCCTTGAACATCGGAGCTTCGAGGCAGGAATGACAAAGAAGGCTCCCGTTCAGGTTTTATTTCTGGAACTTGTATGAAGTCACTGGAAGATGAGAGACTGTTCTATTTAAATATTTCTAGGCAACTACAAGTCCTGATTACAGACAAAGGGAGCGTGTGCTTCGGATCCGCAGAGAAAGCTGGAAGCGGGAGCATCATGTTTATGCAAAACTCCATCCTCCCCGCCAAGGAGGAGAGAAGACGGGAAGGCGGAGGAAAGAGAGGTGGGAACCTAGCTGCCCAGCCCGGCCCGGTGCCGCCTGCCTGGTGAAGCCGAGGGAGGTGCCTGGGGCCGGGGCGGGGGGGGCATGGGGAGGGGTCCCCGCACCCCGCCGTCAGACAGCCAGCGCGCTATGGAATCCGCGAATCCCCGTCCCCCTTCCTCCCGACAATAAATGGAAGCCTCACATTAGCCGAAAGGGATCCTTTCGGCTTTAAATTGCCTGCTACTTTCACAAGCGTGCCTGGGAAATTCAACCGCAAATCAGCAAATTTATAAGAGGCATAAAAACCCAGTCTCCTGGGATGAGGTGACGGCACCCCGCCTCTCTGCACACTGAGCAGGTGGAAGTTGGTCCTTCTGTGTCAGACGTGCTGTGTGTGTGTGTGCACGTGTGTGTGCGTGTGCGTGCGCATAGGTGTGTGTGTGTCTTTGCCCAGAACAAATTAGGGACCCTCCTTCCAGCATGACCTGGAGGGGGGAGGGGAGGGCGGCAGCGACCTCCGGTGGGAGTGTCACCCCAGCAGCTCCAAACCTGGGCCAGAGACGCTGGACCGCAGCTTCCAAGGCAAGTGTAACCAGCACCCTCTGGGGCCCGCGGTGAAGCCATGGGGAGCCCCCCAGGACACTCGTACAGAACCGCGCGGCACTGACAGGCCTTGGAAGTCAGACTTTCTCATCTCCTAGGAGGTGAGCCAACGGGCCCCTTCCTGCAAATCACCAGCTTCCTTGCGCGTCTCCTTGGAGAAGCCTTCAGTGTCCCACACGGGGCTCCCGCTGGCTGGCGCAGGGCCTCCGGGGCTCCCCACCTGCCCTTCTCGGCGGTGGCTCTGCTTGACGAATCTCCGGTTAGGCTGGCTGCTGTGCAGGGTGACGCCTGTGAAGATGTGGGGCGACGGTCCTGAGGGAACCAACCCCTGACCTGCAGCCACGAGCTCAGCTGTCCGTGCATATCTCTGCACGGAGCCCGCAGCGCACGGGGAATAAACCCCCACACCTACACCCGCTGCGCCCCCGCGGCCTCGCCTCTCCTTCCTCACCTCTGGCCGCGGAGCTCTTTCCAGACCACCCATGTCCCCCCCGCCAGCCGGGCTCCCCGGCCCTCCTCCCGTCACTCCCGTCACCTTCCACCGGAAAACACTTGTGCGCTTGGCGCTGTGCACACGGTGTGCCGTGAGCTCTGGGAAAGTGGCCTCCTGTCGTCGGGCGCTGACCACACTCAGTAAGTGCTGGACAGGTGGCAAACTGGACGGTGGATGCAGGGGAAGCCCTACGGAGAGGCCTCCGGTCGGTGGAAACGAGGTCTCTTTGCAGCATTTGTCCCCAGGGAGCCCAGGGGCGGGGGGGGGGGGGGGGCGGCCAGGGCCCACGCAGCACCCTTTTGTGAAGGCGTCCTCAGTGGCTCTAATGCACGTTCACCAAGAAGGTGCAGCCCAGCCACGAGCCTGAGCAGCGGCTTCCGGGGAGGGGTCACGCTGGACGCACGCAGCCCCCTCCGGGGCCCTCCTGGCTCTCGCTCTGGGCTCCGCTGTCTCTGCGACCACACACCCAGCCCAGGGGGCCTCAGGGCAGGGGCAGCAGGTGGGCTGGCCGGTGGAGACCCTCTGAGCCCCCGTGCCTGGGTGCCCGACACACGTGGGCATGCGCACGCGCACACACGTGCACACAGACCCCGTGAGGGGCGGGTGCGTCACCAGGAGGACGGGAGGGGCGAGGGCCAGGTGGCGAAGCTCCAGGGGCCGGGGGCCGGACGGCCGGACGTGCCCGCAGCCAGGATGTGCCGTGAGCACACGGGCGCCCGGGCGGAGGGAGGCTCCCCGGCCCCTCGGCCGGATCGCGCTCACTCCTCGCTCACACTTGCACGTGTGTTGCCCTATTTTTACAAGTTTCCTTGGAATGCTGTACGCTCTGCAACATATGCCATTTCCACGCCACGGATGAGAAGATCTACAGCGAACACTCACACACACACATTACGCTTCCTCGGTGCCTCCAAAGGAACGTTCTCCCCCGCCCCCCGCAGGAAACATCATGATATACCGACACGGTACTGCCGTTAACTTTTTCATTTCTAATTTAGAAGATGTCTCTTGCCAGCAAGAGCTGTCCGACGGCGGATGGGGCCCAGGGGAGAGAGAGGCACACCTGCAAAGCAGAAGGGGCCCCAGGGCGCCGGTGACCCAGGGACCAAATTCCTGTAGCCAGAAAAACACTCCTATTCCCCAACTGGGACCTTCACTCCTGAGACGGGTGAGTACCCCCCACTTCCCCCACGGCTGTGGGGCGGGTGGCTCGGGGGCCTCAGTGCACAGGGGACAGCCGATTCCCGCCCCCCCCCCAACACGCAGCATCCGGGGCATGGGGGCAGGGCAACAGGCCCCCGCTCCCCCAAAGCCAGCCAAGTACCAGCCTTCAGCCTGTCAGCCTGGGGGCCGGGCACCTGCCAAGGGCACGGCCGGGTCACCCACAGACACAGCCGGACCCAGGATCAGCCCTCCCCGCACCTTGCCAACACTTTCTTTAAAGGGTCCCAGCTGTTTAGGAAGTGTTCACGTCAGGGGAAGTCAGAGAGAAGGGGCCGAACCAGTTGGAAGGTTCCGGCCTCCGTGCCGTCCAGGCTGTCAGTACGCAGAAGAGTGGTTCCAAGCCGGCCGCCAGGGAGCCCCCCCCAGGAGGGCCTGCCGCCCTCTTTGTAGAACGAGGCCCTCCAAGTGACATTTCCTCCACGGTTTTAAGCAAATGCCTTGTCCTAATATTTGTGCTAAGTTGACTTTTATGATTTTTTAAGCTCCTAGGCTGGCTCGGAAAGAAATCTTTGAAAAGAAGGCCAGCTTAACGGAAAGGTCAGGGGTTTAAAAACCAAACAGTGAGCTTAAGCAGCTGGGCCAGGGCACGTCTCCACCAGCAACGTCCTGAGCAGCTTTGGCTCCTGGCCGGCAAAGGGACAGGCCCCCGCGGTCACTGGCTGGTCCCTTCCCCTTGGGAGGCTCCTGGGAGAGGCGACCGCACCGCACGGGCCATGGTGGGGCCCCGTGTTACCTGTGTGCCGAGACAGCAGCGAGCCCCTGGCACAGCAGCGTGGTCTGGCCGGATCACCTCCTTTTGTGCCCCAGCCCCCAGGCCCGTTTACTTCGTTGGTGGGCTTGTCTTCCAGAGAACAAGCTCAGCTAACCCGGAGGGGTTCTCCTGCAACCTTTGTTGGCCTGGGCCCCTCACACCCTCCGAAGCCACCGCACCACCCTCAGCAACTCCCACCCCGCAGGCGTTTGCTGAGTGTCCACGGGGGGCCAGCGCAGCCCGCAGCCCGCAGCCCGCGTGCGTGACAGCCCCCGCCCCAGACGCCCCAGGGAGCATCTGTGCAACCGCCATTCCCACGTTACAGATGACAAATTGAGGCACAGAGAAGCTAAAGCCGATGCCCAGGCACCACGTAGCAGGGCCACGATTAAGCCTCCTATGCTGGCTTCCGGCGAAGAGACGCTTGTGGTGTCTTTGAACGCTACATTTTGAAGCGCGTTTTTTTCTGTGCTGGGACCCCGGACGAGACCATCAGGTTCCGCGGACCAGGCCGGCCCACAGCCAGTTCACAGAGGAACAAACACAGACCCAATGCACTCGCCGTGGGCAGGTGTGGGCCAGGGTCTGGGGTCTGGGCAAGCTTCTTAGGTCTCGCTCCCTTCCTTCAACCCCCTAGGCCTACTGAGGGTTCCTATTAGCACAGGCAGCCGGGTCCACACAGGACAAGGCCTTGACTGTGACCCCCAGGGCCACCCTTCCCAACCCCCCTGGGCCTGGGCTGGGACCATGACCTGTGATGATCAAATCCAGGCGGCCATAAGGTGGGGGGGGGGGTGCCCACCGGGGGGGGGGGGTGCCCACCCGCCCCCGGGCGCCAGGTGCAGGAACCCAGCCTGCAGGGGGAGGGTGCTCTCTGCCCCCCTCACTCACCACTCCCACCCAGCTGTGCTGGAGGCCGCCTGGGCGCCCACGAGGGAAGGGCAGCGCCCCAGCCTCGCCAACGGGGCTTACCTCCCTCACCCCTCCCTGAACCAGCTACAAACGACCAGGGGGCAGTTCCCTCCCTGGGGCGGGTGGGGGGCCCCGAGAAGTTGGGAAGGCGGGGAAGGAGGGGCGTGCCCTGGGAGAGGTGCCTGGAGAGAACCGCTGTCCCCTCCCCGGCCCCCGGGGGCCGGGCGGGAGCGGCACTCGGGCGGGGCGGGGCGGGGCGGGGCCGAGGCCCGGGCCGCCCCCGCCCCCGCCCCCGCCCCGCCCCGCCCCCGCCGCCGGGCGCGCCGCGCCGTCGCCCGCTGAGCCGAGGCGCGGAGCCCGGGAGGGCGCGGGCGCGGCGGGCGGTGTGCGCGGAGAGCGCGCGGGAGGCGAGCGCAGGCGAGGGAGTGAGCGCGCCGGGGCGGCCGTGCGTGCGCTCCGCTCGGCGCCACAGGCTCTCCGCGCGCCCGGGACCCGCGGGGTCCGGAGGTCGGGGGAGGAAGCCCGGGCCGGCGGGGAGCGGGAGGGCGGCCCGGCCCCCCGCCGCCCTGCGGCCGGCGCGCCTCGGGCGCTCCGGGTGGCGCTTCCGGCTGGACGGCGCGCCCGCTCTCGGTCTCGCGCCCACCCCGCCGGCTTCCTCCGCTCGGTCCCCGCCGGCGCCGCGCCCACCATGCGCCTCAACGGCTCGGCGCCGGGTCCGCGGGGCGCGCCGGGCGCCAAGCCCTTCCCGCTGCCACCCTCGGGGCTGGAGGCGGCGCTCCTGGTCCCCGGCTTCGGTAACGGCTCGGGCAACGAGTCCGAGCGCCTCCGAGCGGCGCCCAGCAGCGACCTGGATGTGAACACGGACATCTACTCCAAGGTGCTGGTGACCGCCGTGTACCTGGCGCTCTTCGCGGTGGGCACCGTGGGCAACTCGGTGACGGCGTTCACGCTGGCGCGCAAGAAGTCGCTCCAGAGCCTGCAGAGCACGGTGCATTACCACCTGGGCAGCCTGGCGCTCTCCGACCTGCTCATTCTGATGCTGGCCATGCCCGTGGAGCTGTACAACTTCATCTGGGTGCACCACCCCTGGGCCTTCGGCGACGCCGGCTGCCGCGGCTACTACTTCCTGCGCGATGCCTGCACCTACGCCACCGCCCTCAACGTGGCCAGCCTCAGCGTGGAGCGCTACCTGGCCATCTGCCACCCCTTCAAGGCCAAGACCCTCATGTCTCGCAGCCGCACCAAGAAGTTCATCAGTGCCATCTGGCTGGCCTCGGGCCTGCTGGCCCTGCCCATGCCCTTCACCATGGGCCAGCAGAACCGCAGCGCCGACGGCCATCACCCCGGCGGCTTGGTGTGCACCCCCATAGTGGGCACCGCCACGATCAAGGTCGTCATCCAGGTGAGCAGCCGCTTCGCGCGGGAGGAGGGCTGGGAAGAAACAGGGGTCTCGCGGGGGGGCCACGGTCGGCAGGCTCTCCCTCAGGGAAGCTGCGGGCTTCTCTTTCCCCCACCCCAAAAGTAGTTTCCAGTCTGTGTCCCCCTCTGGGACAGCGCGCTAGAGAACGTCACCGGGAAGTTTTACTCGGAAGCTGGGAAGGAGATGGGGGGCAGGGGGTCCTCAGGATCAGCCTGCCCCCCTCTTCCCACCTGGCACTCCAGAGCGGCCAGACCTTGCCCCCCCATCTCATCCCCTCCTTCTATCCAAGGGGGCTGGGCCCTCAGATCAGCGAGGTCTCTGAGGGTCCACGGATGGGCCTCAGCCGTCTCCAGACCCCGGTGTGCATGCCGGAGCCCATTCCTTTCATCGGCTTCTGAAAAGGCTGTGTGACCCCAAGAGGCCGGGTCCCTCTCCTCTGCAGCAGAGGTCCCGGGGGTCAGCACTGCTCCCCGCCCCCCCCCGGGCCTCCTGGCTGCTCTGCCCCCTGCTCACAACTTGGGAGGTGGAGCCGAGCCTGATGCCCTGTGGGGCCGGTTCCTTAGGTAAGCCTCGGTTTTCCCGTCTGTGAACCAGGGTGATCACAGCCGTGGCCTCAAGTGGCAGAGGATCGAGGAGGAAGCGTGTGGGAAGGGCTTGTACGCGGCAGCGTTCAGGAGCACTGTCTCGGTGGTGCTGGTGAAAAGTTGCTTCTGCTGGGAAGGGCTTCCGGCATTTGGGCGTGGTGGCGGGTGGGGGGCCCGCGTGAGGAGCCCGAGGGTCCGAGCAAGGTGTCGCGAGAGCCCAGGCGGGAGCCCTCCCCGGGAATCGGCCCCGACAAGGCCTTCTGGCAGGTGGGGGTTTCTGGCCCTGGAGACAAGGTTTCTCAGGCCAGGACAGAAATGCCACCGTGGACGGCGTCACGGCCCCGGGACCGGGTAGCCACGGAGGTGCAGGTGGGGTGGGGACGGTGGGCGGGGCCGGGGGCCACTGTCCCCATGGGGCTGTCCTTCCACAGGGCCCGGCAGGACTCATGCTGGGAGTGGGGTAGGAACTGTCATCTGTACGTCACTCCCTGGGCTCTGGCTGACCCACCACGAGTGGCCCCCCCACACCTGCACTGAGAACTTGTGGCCACGGGGTCCCCTGCGTGGAGAGGCACCCCCACCCCAGCCACACGTAGCAGGGAAATGAGTAGAGCCCAGCCGCCTATCTGCACAGGAGGCGAGGGCGCGCAGGGCCGCATGCAGTGAACGGTGGGAAGTTGTCCCCGCTCCTCCCGGGGCCGAGGCTTCTCCCTTGCCCCTGTCTCGCTCGGCTGGGCCCCGGGGCCACTCCCGCCTGCCTTTGAAGGTATGATGTGGCCGTTCAGGTCAGCAAGTCGAGTCAGTAGCACTCGCTGCCCCCACCCCAGGAGACGCCTCCACTCGGACCCCCGCCCCTTTGGCTCTCGGGGGCCTTGGCCGGGAGCGGTCGGGTTTGGATCGTCAAAAACAAACCACAGCAGAGCAGACTGGGCCCCCCCCCCCAAAGCGTCCTCTCCATTGGCCCCACGCGATCAGACGCCTCAGTGACACTGCTTCACCTCTCAAAGGGCCGTCTCTCCGAGTCCCTGTGCTCAGAGGGTGCCACGCCCACACTGCCCAGGGCGTGTCATTCGTCCAGGATGTCTGCTGAGCACTGACTACGGACAGGCCCCACTTCTGCACCCACGGACATAGTGCTGCCCCAGCATTTACCAAACGCTCGCTGGCTTCCTGACGCCCCCCAGATCGGCCGCAGCCTTGTGCTGGGAAGGACTGATAGGGCTCACTCCGGGCGCCCTTCCCTGCGTGCTGACGGCCCAGGGCGGACGGCAGGAGTGTGGCCGGGCCCTTCTACACGACCCCTCCGTCTCAGGAGAGGTGCCCCCGGTTGACGTTCCCCCCTCGGGCCTCTGGGCCGCTTGGCAGGACGGGGGGGTGAACGTCCACTGGCTTTTAAGCAGCGACGTCTGCCCGGCAGGGGCTGGGTGCTTGTGTCCGTCTGTGCGTCGCCCTCTCACCGGCCGTGGTGGAAGTGTGCAGCCGTCGGCCGAGCGAATGGTCCCTCTTTCCAAAACGGGGGCCTCTCCCAGCCTGTGTGTCCCCCAGGAGGCCACCAGCGTCCCCCCCCCGCTGCCCCTCCCCACCATGCGCACGAGCCCATGCTGGGCACTTACATGCAGAACCTAGTGCTTAGAAATGAGGTGGTTCAGTCAGATATGTGAGCAGCTTAGAACAATGATCGCCGAACACGTCTTGGCGTTATCTGAGCAGGTAGCCTGGAGCTGGGCCGAGGGGAGCTTGTACAGAGGGCAGGGCCACGGCCGGGCCAGCGGAGACCCCAGGTCCTGGGTCCCGAGTTGACAAGGGCGTCTGGCAGGAGGAGCCCACGGAGCTTGCCACGTTCCCTAATCCGGTCCCTCCTCTGGCCCTAGGAGGGAACTGGACTCAGTCTTTGCAACGCACCGTTGGTTCCAGTGCAGCCGTCCTGAGTGAAAGACATGTGTGTGCCAGCCACCGAGGGGCCCTCCCCTTAGAAAGCTCCTCTGAGAACCTTCGCCTCCACCGTTCGTGCAGGTGTCTGCCCGGGGTTGGGCAGCGGGCCGCACAGGTGGCCCTGCTCCTGTGGATCTGCCCTGGGCCGGGTCGTGTTTGGTCCCACGCAGCCCTGCCGGGTCCCTGCTCTGACCTCAGCCACACTCTCTGTTGCTGCTCGGGTGGGATGCCGATCCCTCCGGCGAATGCGTCCTGAGCACTGAGTGCGGCGAGTTCCAAAGACGGTGAGCCGAGGGGACCGGTGACCGAGGTGGCAGACGCCTGGGGGGGTTGTGCGTCTGGTTCAGATCTGACCTGGCCGGGGGCTTGTCCAGCCTCATAATCCCGGCGGCCCCCAGCCTGACCCAGGACTCAGCAGCAAATATGCCGCCTGCCCCAAGGCGGTCGCTAACCTGGTCGCCAGCTCTGCCTGGTGCCAGCCCCAGCCCCCTAGACTCATGTTGTCCCCATGTGTTCTCCCAGTTAGAGAAGGAGGGAGGGGAGGCGCTGACCTCTGGACCAGTGTTCTAAAGCCTGGGGACTGTGGCCACGCGTAGGCAAACACATACAGGTGCACACACAGTGACACATGCACAGACATACATGCACGAACGTGGAGATACCCAGAGACACACGGACGTGCACACGCATGTGCATCGACATGCAAAAAGGCACACGCAGACACGTATGTGCTCGTATTACACATAAACACACGTGTGTGCTTGCACACAGACACGTGCACAGACACTTGCACACATACATGAGCACACGTGCACACAGGTTGCACACGCGCGCACACACACAGACACATGCACACGTACACGAGCACACGCAGCTGTACTTGACCGTGTGCCCGTGCAGCATCCTGTCCACACGGCAGGCTGTCTGTGCGGCTCAGTTAACAGCAGGTGGTCTGGGAGGCCCCATCTTTTCCGTCAAAAGTAGGGAGGCCTCTGTGCTGCTCGGGGCACAGGATCTGGGGGACCGGCGTGTGCAGCACGCTGGTGAGGGAAGCTCAGAACCCATCCTTCTCTAACAGGTGCCGTGCGCATCGGCCCCCAGGATCAGGGTCACCCCAGCCCTCGGTGCTGAGGGGCATGACTGGGCAGAATCCCAGGGACCCAAGCGAGCGCTCACGTGGTACCCCGAGGCGGTCTTGCCCTGTCCCTGGCGAATGTCCTGGGGGCGGTAGGGCCTTGCCTCCGGGGAGACCTGGTTCTGCTGGTTTTTGGTAAATGTATGGTCTCTGTGATGCTCAAACCAGCGGCAAAGTGTGTCCGCCCTCGGAGAAATCTGCTCCGTGGGCAGGGCCGGAGGGAGCCCGGAAGCCTCCCGGGGCAGAGCGACCCCGCGCGCATCGCCGTGCCCGGGCGAGGGTAGGGGCGGGGGAGCTGAGGCGGGGACGGCCCCCCCTCCGAGCGCAGGGCAGGAGCCGGGGAGCCTGGTGGGCACCAGCCAGGGCTCTGGAGCTGTCACTTCATTGTTGCTGTTTCCAGCCCCTGCGGGCCTCGCAGCAGCTGCGCGGCCGAAGGATCCTGCTCCTGGGGGCTCCCTGCTCCTTTGTTCACCTTCCTAGACAGGCGTGTCCCCGGCAGGGATACACCGTCTTTCCCGAGGAGCAGGGGCGTGGGGGAGGAGCTGGCGCCCCGCACCCCCCTGCCCAGAGCCGAGGCAGCTCCGTCACGCGGCCCTCAAGGGCTGACGTGGCTCCGCGGGGGCAGAGGCAGCCAGGACCTGCCTCCACAAAGTGGGAGAAAATTGGATCCAATAAAATTAGACCAGGAGGCATTTTCTCAGGGCCTCTGTCCTGTGGCACCTCGATTCTCCGTTCCTGCCCCTGCCTGTGAGCCACAGGCCCGGTGGTCGCGGCCGGCCGGCCTCAGTGATGCTGGCACTCTCGTGGGTAAAGGGTAGCGAGCCGCAGGGTCCCCACCAACGTGACAGTGCGGTGGGGGACGCGGCGGATGCCAGAGTGCCCAGCTCCCAGCTGGTACCATCACTTCCCCCCACCCTGGGCACTGAGGGCGCAGCGGCCCTGCCAGAGCATGGGTCCCCTTCCGCCTCCTAAGTGAGGGACCTCCTGAAATCAGGGCCAGTGCCCTGGGGATTAAAGAGACGGGGCCGGTAAGCCCAACGCGGGGTTTCCAGTTAGACGCTGGGCCGGAAAGGGCAATCGCCGTGAAGGCTGCGAGCCAGCTGTCAAAGCCGGGCACTGCCCAAGGGCAGAGTGGCCACCGAGGGAGGACAGGCTTGCAGGACAGGCGGTCCTGGGGGGGGGGGTGCCTGGCAGTGGGGGGAGGGTATCCCACCTGCTCATGATGTCGGGGCTGGGGGGGGGGGGCGGGGCTTTGTTTCCCTCCAGCACAGAAGGAACAGCCACACACCCCATCTGGTCTCCCAGCGGCTTGTGTTACGAGGAGAAAAGGCATCTGAAGCCTTTCTTGTTTTCCATTGTGGTGACGCACACACAGCAGATTACCGGTTCAGCCGTCCCCACCTCCAGCACTCGGCCGTCAGTCGGGAAGGGCTCTGCGTCCCCATTAAATCTCGCCCACTCCCACTTCCTGGGTCCAGGTTTGACTGCTGTCCGCCCTCGTCTGCGGGGTCTCGGGCCTTTCCTCACCCGTGAAGCGTCGGGGTCCCCGAAGGAACGCGCTGAGCGAAAGCAGCACCGTCAGAAAACTACCGACGTTCCAGAAAAGGGACAGCACTGGGGACAGATTAGTGGCTGACGGGCTGGGGGCGGGGTCGACTTTGGGCCATCAGTGTCCTGCCTCCTGACTGGTGTCCCTTACGTTCAGGGGTTTTATCAGAGCTCGTGGAGCTGTGGACTGAGGGGTAATTTCATGACCGAATTACGTGTCAGTGAGTGCGTCAGGAAGCAAGCTGAGGGCGCTCGGAGACCTCACCCCGTGAAGGCCCTGGGGGGCGCCAGGTCCCCTCTCATGGTCCTCCTGAAGGCCCAACGGCCTGGAAGGACCCGAGGGGTCCTGGGAACATTTGCGGGGAGCTCAAAGCCCGGCAGCCCCGTCTCCCCTCCACTCGCACCGAGAGCCAGGCAGGTGCTGGGGGCCCAGGAGGCACAGGGGACGAGGGCCTGACTCCCACACCCAGAGGAGCACAGTGTTGCCGAGCTCACGGCCCTGGGCTCCGCCTGGGCCCCGGAGACCCCTACAGTCCCCAGCAGCCGCCGGCAAAGGTGCAGCCACTAGGGGCCGTGTGGCCGGCCCGGCCTGGTGCCATCTGGTGAGGGCCGGGCTCCTCGGGTCCAGCCAGGAGGCTGCTCCCCTGCAGCCTGCGGGACCGCACCCCTGCGTCATCACCCTGGGCTGGTGTGGGGGCGGGGCGGGGGCAGGGGGGCAGTAGGGCCCCTCGGGGGCACGCAGCACGGAGGCCTCACTGCTGGCCAGCCGTAGGACCCTGGGCAAGCGACATGACCTGCACCTCATTTCTTTGTCCACCAGCTGCGGGTGGCGACTCGCGGCCCAGGGAGTCAGGACACTTGGGGTGCTTGGGACGGCCCCGGGCGCCGCGCGAGGGCTCCGTGACGCGCACACCACAGAACGGTGGCGTTCGTGGGGAGACCAGGACCCCCGATCTGTGGTTTTAAGGCAACAAGAGCTGCTCTCCTCCCGGGAGGGTCCTCGTCCCGGGGCTGGGAGCTGTTTCTGTCATCCGTGTGCGTCCACGCTCTGGGGGTCCTCGTGCACCCCCCGGGTCCTGCCAGAAACCTTTATTTTAAAGTTTACCCCTAGAGGGGTTCCTGGGGGCTCAGTCGGTTAAGCGTCCAACTCTTGATTTCAGCTCAGGTCATGATCTCGCGGTTTGTGAGTTCGAGCCCCGTATCAGCCTCTGTGCTGACAGCTCAGAGCCTGGAGCCTGCTTGGGATTCTCTCTCCTTCTCTCTCTCTGCCCCTCTCCCGCGTGCACACACGCTCGCTCTCTCAAAATAAATAAACTTAAAAAAAAATTTAAGATCTACACCTAGTAAAAATCACTTTCTTTTTGCTTCCTTCCAAGTTCTGGCAAACGCACACAGCCCCGTAACCGCAGCTCAGAGCATCGCGGCCAGTCTTGCCGCCCCAAAGCCTTGTCTTGTCCTGTTGCTTTGGGGCAGGCATGCCCCGTCCCAGGATCTGTTTTCCTCCCAGCCTCGCGCCTTTTCCAGAATGTCACGTAAATGGAGCCTCACGGGGCGTCACCTCCCGAGTCTGGCTTCTGTCACTTACCACGGTGCTCGCTGTTGTCTGAGTCGAGAGCTCTTCCTCCTTTTATGGAGGATTCCGTTGAAGCTTGGACCACGTCTGTGTATCCGTTTGCCCGGTGAGGGGCACTGGCTCGTTTCCAGTTTTGAGCAGCAGCTCGTCCTCGGTTCAGGCTTCAGTGTGAACGTGCGTTCTCATTTCTCCGGAGGGAATCCTGAGGAGGGAGCCGGGTTGCCGGGTCATACGGGAGGGTGTTCGACCTTTTAGGAAACGGCCAAGCTTTTCCCAAGTGGAGGTGCCGTATGGAACGTCCAGGCGCTCTGCGGCTGCCCGCACCTGCTGTTGTAGGCGCGACCCTTGTTTTCCTCTAGCCCCCAGGGGCGTGCCGTGGGACCTTGAGGTTTGGTTTGCGTTTCCCTAATGATCGGTGCCGTGGAGCGGCTCACCACGCTCTGTCCGCGCCTGTGCGCCTTCTCTGACATGTCGGTTTCGGTACCTTGCCCAGTTTTTATTTACGTATTTTTTTCATTTTTAGTGTTTATTTATTTTTGAGAGAGGGAGAGAGAGAGACAGAGCACAAGCAGGGGAGGGGCAGAGAGAGAGAGGGAGACACAAGATCCGAAACGGGCTCCAGGCTCCGAGCTGTCACTGCAGAGCCCAGCGCGGGGCTCGAACCCACGAACCGCGAGATTCTGACCTGAGCCGAAGTCGGAGGCTTCACCGACGGAGCCCCCCAGAGGTTTTAAACTGACTTGTTTTCTTACTGAATTTTGAGAGTTTTGAAAACTGCATACGAGTCCTCTGTGCAGATACGTGCTTCGCAAGCATTTTCTCCCCTGTGGTTTATCTGTGCATTTTCCTGACCTTGTTTGTCACAGAAAACAGCTGTCATTTTGACAGACTCCAACTTATCAGACGTTTTAACGAATCACACTCTTGGTGTTGTGTCTAGGAATTCACGAAGATCCCCTTCCCCGGTTCCTTCCATCATCTTCGTCATTGATGTTTCACATGCAGGTTTATGATCTGTTTTGAGTTCATTTTTCCACGGGGTGAGCTATGGATGCTTTTCTTTTCTTTTCACATATTCACATCCCAGTGGTCAGTGCCGCTCGAGAAAAGACGATCTTCTCTGCGCTGAAGTTTTTTGACACCTCCATCAAAAGTCACCTGACCTCCCGTGCGGGGCTCTGCCCAGACCTTCCTCTGTCTGCGTGTCTGCGCCGTCCCTGCCCCCAGACTGCCTCCGGCACCGCAGCCTTGCGGGGGGGTGTTCCAGACAGAGGGCTCCTCGGTCCTCCTGTTCTTTCCCAGAAGCGCTGTGCTACTCTCGTTCCTTTGTTTTCTATGCAAATGTTAGCATCAGCTTCTCAGCGTCCACAGAAACGCCCGCAGGGGTTTTGATTTAAACTGGGACAGTGTATGGCTCAGTGGGGGGAGACTCGGCATCTTAACCCTGAGACATCTGGTCCCCAAGTACAACGCAGCCCTCTGTTCGGTTAGGTCCCCTTGGCCGCGGTTACTGTGCCTCTGCCGGCACACAGATCCTGACGTGCTTGGTATTCGTGTTTGGGGTTATTGCACACGGGCTTTTAAAATTTTTTCTCTTTCCCGTCGTTGACGGCCAGCATAGAGAAATGTGAGTGGGTTTGTGGGTTGATGTGTGTCTTGTGACCATGGTAAGTACACGTATGGATTCTGCAAATAATTTTGTGGGTTCCCTGGGGTTTTCTGTGCAGGCAGTCCTGTCGTCTGTGAATAGAGAAAGTTTTATTTCATCCTGTCCAATCTGTATGCCTGTAATTTCCTTTTATTGCCTCATCGCACCGGCTGTGGCTTCTGATATGTAATCTGAGCAGAAGAGAAAATCTCCCGGCCTCGTTCCTGATCTTGGAGAGAAAGTGTTTGTGCTTTATAATTAATATGAGGTTTTTTGTTAAGTTTTTAGTAGATGATCTTTATCAGATTAAGAAATTTCCCTTCTATTCCTAGTTTGCTGAGGGTGTTTATCATGAACGGATGCTGAATTTTGTCCAATGCTTTTTCTCCATTATCGGTGTGATCGTATGATTTTTCTTCCTTAGTTAATACAGTGAATTACATTGATTAGTGTTTTGTTGTGGTAAAGCGTATATATAATATAAAATTCACCATTTTAGCCATTTTTGAGTGTCTGTTTCAATGGCACTGAGCACACCCACATTTCAGTGTGACCGTCCCCACGACCTGCCCTCAGGACTCCTTCATCTTCCCAGACGAGAACTCGAGAACTCGGTCCTCACACTGCCCACCCCTGCTCCTCCTGCCCTGCCCCTGCCCCATCCACTGCCCCCACACCTGCCCTGCCCTGCCCTCTACTTCTGTCTCTGTGGACACAACTACTCTGGGCGCCTTGTATCCGTGGAAAATGTTGACTGATTTTTAATGTTGAACCAGAGTCACATTTCTTTATTTTTTTTTCAAATTTTTATTTAAATTCTAGTTCATTAAGTCGATATTGGTTTCAGGAGCAGAACCCAGTGACTCATGACTCACATACGACACCCCGTGCTCGTCCCAACACGTGCCCTCCTTCGTGCCCATCCCCCATCTAGCCCGTCCCCCACCCCCCTCCCTCCATCAACCTCAGTTTGTTCTCTGTATCTAAGTGTCTTATGGTTTGTTTCCCTCTCTTCTCTTCCCCCCCTTCCCATATGTTCCTTAAATTCCATATATGAGTGGAATCCTATGGTATTTGTCTTTCTCTGACTTACTTTGCTTGACATAATACTACCTTCTAGCTCCATCCATGTCGTTGCAAATGGCACGATTTCATTCTTTGTGATGCTGAGTAGTACTCCGCTGTATATAAACACCACGTCTTCCTCATCCATCATCCGTCGATGGACATGCGGGCTGTCCCCATAGTCTGGCTGTTGTCGAGGGTGCTGCTGTGAACATCGTGGTGCGTGTGCCCCTTCAAGTCTGTATTCCTGTGTCCTTTGCCTAAATACCTCGTCCTGCAATCGCTGCGTCGTAGGTCGACCCCAGCCTCACGTTTCTGGTACAAACTCCACCTGGTCATGTCACGTATCGTCCTGTTTGTATGTTGCCGGATTCGGTTTGTTGATACTTGGCTGAGAATGTTTGTGTGTTTGCTCCTGAGACACATGGGTCTGCAGCTTTGGCTTCTTGTATGTCTTTGTCTGGTTTTGGGGTCCGGATAATGCTGGTTTCATAAAATGGTCTGAGAAGTATCTGATCCTCTTCTATTTTCTGAAAGAGATCGTGTGGAATTGGTAGTATTTCTTTTTCAAAGGTTTGGTGGAATCTTTCGAGGAACCCGTCTGGGCCTGGGGTTTCGTTGGACGGGTTCTGGCCGTGAATTCAAGGCCCTTCCTAGGTACGGAGAGGGTCTGGGGTGCGTTTCTTCCCAAGTTCGGGCAACTTGTGTCTTTCAGGGAATTGGTCCATTTTCTCTAAGTTGTCAAATTTGGCGGCTTGCAGTTCGTGGCTTGGCTTTGTCACCGGGTCCACCTGTGGGGTCTGTAACAATCCCTTGTTTTTTCCACTCCTGATATCAGTGGTCTGTGCATTCTCTTTTCTCCCCTGCTCAGTACGGCCGGTTTACCCGTATTGTTCCTCTTTTTTCGATTAACCAGCTTCAGTGATATTTCCTGTTGTCTTTCTGCTTTTGTCGTATTTATTTATGTTCCCGTCTTCGTCTCCTTTCTGTGCCTGGTCTGGATTTAATCTGTTTTGAGCTCCTATACTTCTCAAGGTGGAAGCTTAGACTCATGATTCAAGGCCTTATTCTTTTGCAGTTTAAGCATTTAATGCTACAGACTCCCTCCCAAACGCTGCTTTAGTAGCATTTCAAAATTTGCAAAATGGGTTCTAATTCAGTCCAACATGTTTTCTGATTTCTGCTGAGATTTAATTCCCTCTGCTCTTTGGACTGTTTAGAATCGTGTTGTTTAATTTGCAAACGTTTGGGGATTTTCCAGACGACACTTTGTCATTGATTTGTAATGCCATATGTTTGGAGAACATGCTTGCGCGATTTCACTTCCCCAAAGGGGTTCACGTTCGTCCGACGGCCCCGAGTCCCGGTCTGAGCTGGCGAGCGACGCGTGCGCCCTCGCAGGGCATGCGCTCTGTGGGGGCGTATCACTCTCTGAGGGTTGATTTGGCTGGCCACGCTGTATTGTTTAGTTCCAAAATTCCCACTGGTTCTCTCCATCCATTTCGAGAGAGTTGGCTTACCTCAAGGAGCATGGTTCCAACACCTGCCATAATGCCCTTGTCTGGGAACACCTTCTGCGTCCTCCTGAGGGCAATCTGCGTCGTCTTTTCCAGAAGACTTAGGTTTTCCGGTTCCTTCAATATCAAGTAATTTCGGATTGCTTTCTGGACACTTAGAATATTGCCGTGGTATCTGGGGTGATTTAGAACCCTCTGGAAGACGTTGAGGTTTTCGGTTGAGTCTCGTCTTTGGTCAGGGAGCCTGTGAGAGCTGTCTGGTGGCGGTGGCTGTGGCGTCCGTCCCGTCCGCGTGCCCTCCCCCGTGCGCCCACCGTTCAGGGTGTAGTCCTGGTTCTTGGAGGTGGTTTATGTCACGGTGCAGTTTTCAGGCCCTTTACTCCGGCTCGCTAGGTGTGTCCCATACATGTGCAGGTCAAGGGTAACCCCAGGACTGCTGTCGATTCATGCAAGAATTGGGGGGCCCCTTTTCCCACTGTCTCCTTGCCGACACCTCCTCCCACGCTCTGTGGTTTCCAGAGATCCCTTTCTTAGTCCTCTGACTGGGGCGCCAGAGAATTCCGCTTTATTTCCCCCACTGACTTTTTTAGGTGCACCTGTCTCTATTCCTGTAACGGCTGCTCCGGGGCCATAAACGTGCATCCTTAAGTTACCGGCGTCTGATAGAAATTCACATTATACCCGTTCACACCTGACACTTCCCACTTCCTGTCGCTCACCTGGAGGTCTGTTTTAGCCGATTGCTTTTTTTTCTTAGCAGTGGGTCACATTTTCCTGCTTCTTTGCATATCTAGTAATTTTTTATTTCTACTGGGTGTTGCAGATGACGCGTCGAAGAGACTCTGTGTTGTGTTATCTTCTTCCGAAGCGTGTCGGTTCTTGCTTTAGTGGGGCTCTCGGTTGCAGACTGATCATCTCGGTCTACACTTGTCCGTGCAGCTCTGCAGAAAGCCCAAGCCCTTCTAACTGGGGAGGACCCCACCATAGACTCAGTGTCCCCTGTGGGTTTTGGAGTTGGTTTTGAGGCTCAGATGAGTCGCGCGTGGCCCTCCCTCTGGGGCGTGGCGCTTACTCCTAAGGTGCGGGCTTGCTGGCACCCGAGCGCGACACTCCACGTGCCAAGGATGCCTCTCCCCTCCGGTGCTGCCAGAATGCCGGCCGTCTCCCGGAAGGCTGTGTACACAGCCCAGCCCGCCCAGAAGCCACGGAGAGCCCCTCTCAGGCTTCTGAGGACCCCCACCGTGCGGGATACCCCCCAAGTGCCTTCTCTGCAGATTTAAACCGCTCCCGTGGCCCCAGTTTTTGAGTTCTGCCTCTTGACTGGAATAGCCATGCTCCGTCCAGACCGCCACCCCCCCGCCACCGACTCCTAACGTTGCAATGGCGAAAACACCCCCAAGAAGATCAACACGTGACCGCGGGACTTACCTGGAGAGTTGCCCCGCCCTCAGCCACCGCAGTCTCGCACTGCGGAGTGTCCAGTGTGTGAGAACAATAGCCCGATGCTCTGTGTACACCTTCATGGCTGTTTATGACAGCGGATTTAGTCCAGCACCCCACGTGGGACGCATCCCTGGAGTTGACACACTGCCTACTTTCAAAAATATCCCAGGCAGCTTATGATAGAAGACTTGGGTTCAAAGGAATTATTAAAACAAAGTTGCAGAAGAATGGCTAACAAAGAAACATAGTTATCCCAGGAACACGAAGTTGAAGATGGCCACTGTGTTCCAGTGAATCCACAGAAGCTTATGAAAGAGTGACATTATTTGGACTTGAACGTTTTTAGCTCCTTGTCTGCTAAAAGGTGATTTTATTGTAAAGTTCAGTAAGTCTCCCTTGACATATTTAAAGGTTAAGAGCATTCTTCCGCGACTTTTGTGCTCTCATAACTCAAAAAAACACTTCCTCTATTTAAAAAAAAAACAAAACACACCATTTTCAATCTCCTGAAGTTCAGAGAGTCCTGGGGCTGTAATAATCCCCGCTCGGGAGTGATTAAGTTGTAACCGCTCACGGCAGGCCGGGGGCTGCATAACTTCCCCGCGGTCTGTCAGGACTGCGGAGCCGTAGCCCCCGCGGCTCGGGCCCAAGTGGAAGCACGTCTGGGTCGTGTCACTCGGGAACCCCGAGCATCGGGACGTCCAGGACTCGCCGATGGGGCCAAAATCAAAGATGAGCTCATTTGTAGCTCGTCAGGCGTTGTGCCCAACAGGATGTGCGCGGCTGGAAGCTGTCGAGGGTCGCTATTTATTGCCTGGGGATGAGGGAGAAGCGATCGCATCTGTCCTCACCCCACTCCCGGGATCCCTGGCTCCGGGCTCCCCTGAGCTCCCAGCGGCACCCCCGCCCCGGGAACCCTTAAAGGAAAGGAGCACCAAGTGGGGGCGGGAAGCTTTCCAGCCGGTTTGGACATGCAGCCTGGAGACCCCCTTCTGGACTGTCCTCAGGGTGGGGAACCCTGCACAGACCACTGGCTCCTCCCTGCTCCCCACTCCCCCACCACCAGTGGGGGGAGACAGGGCCAAGCCCCGGAAAAGCTCTTAGACTTCTTCGAAACCAGCTTCTGGTGAACCTCACTCCCTGGCGGCCCCCAGGCGGTCCGTGCATCTTGCCCTGACAGCGGGCCAGGAGCACAGGCACCAGGGTCCAGGGCGGGAGGCAGGATAATGCAGACAGGAGCACCCTGTGAGGAAGGCGTCGAGCAGCTGGGTCCCTGGCAGTCCTGTGTGGCACTTGCAGCGATGCCCCCGTGAGGCGGGAAGGGACGTGACCAGCCCACAGGCCCCTCTGTCCCCCCACGGGCTGGCACGATGCCTGGGCCCTAGACTCTGCCCGGCCCTGAGGCCCATTTTCTGAGGCCAGCCGTCCTCCCGGGAGACTTGGGCCCAGCTGGGGGCCACGGGCTCCGCCTGGGTGCTGGGAGGAGTTAGAGGAGGACAGGGCACTTGCCATGCCCGGGCCTGGGCTTGAGGGGCAGTGGTCTTCTGGGGGACCTTTTGGCCTCCGAGGCTCGGCAGATTGGGAAAAAGTCCGAGCCGGCCACGCAGGCTGCCACACAGACGCTTGAGCGGCGACCTGGGGTCGGGACGCGCACCCCCGCTGAAGAAGCTTTTCTGGAACGGCGAGGCGCCTCTGAGGCTCCCCGTCACACGCGCCCGCTGACGAGGCGCAGATAATTGCAGGGCATTTAGGCAAAGTGAGCACCCGTAAAACCTCTGCAATTCATTTTCCTGACAGCTTGTTTAAGAGACGCCGTCTAATGTGTTAAAAATACCTACGTTTGTGTCGGATCTGAGATCAGCTAGAAGACACTCAGAAAGCGCCAGTGAAAACCACCGGGGGCAGAGATTCCTGTTTGGAAAAGGCTCCAGCCCCAAACACCTCTTCTGCTTCCGCCTGTCCTGAGGGCCACAGAAAGTGCCGTGGGTCTCGGGAGCCGTGTGCGCGGACCCTGGGGCCACGGTAGCACGGGACCGCGGACCATGCTGCTCAAACTGTCCTGTCCTGCCCTGTCCTGTCGCAGCTGTGGAGGCCAGAAGTCTGAACCGAGGTGTGGACAGGCCCTAGAGGAAGGTCCCTCCCGCCCCTTCCAGCCTCTGGTGGCCCCAGGCGTCCCTTGACCCGTGGCTGCACCCCTCCAGTCTCTGCCTGTGTCTTCACGTGGTGTCTCCTCTGTGTCTGTGGCTCTCCTCTCCTGTCGCAGGGACACTTGTCATCGGACTCGGGGCCACCCTAAGGCAACGTGATCTCATCTCAACGTCCTTAACTGCATCTGCAAAGACCCTTTTTCCAAGTACGGTTCCACCCGCAGGTTCTGGGCATCGGGGCCCGGACCTACATTCAGTGTCCACCGGTAGCCCCACTGGGCCACAGTTCGTGGCCGGAGGCGGAAGCCGGGCCAGGGCTGCCTGTCCCAGCGGGGGCTCGCTCCCCGCGCACTGCCCGCCGGGCCGTCTTGCTCCCGGGTGCAGACGCAGCACTCTGTCCCCTGAGCCCTTGACCGGCCCCCAGCTCCAGGCCCGGGGCCCCCTGATAGATGCACGGGGAGGAACAGGGAGGAGCGGGTGCAGAGCTCACGGCCCTCCGATGAGATGGTCCCGATCGTCCCAGCGCGACGGGGCTGTGCTCTGAGGGTCTTCAGCTGAGGAAGTGGCCTCTGGCCCCCCTGCAAGGATTCGACCCCTGGTGGGGGTGGGGGGCGGCATAGGGAGGGAGGGGACCGCAGCTCAGGCTCGCCAAGGGCCCCCTTTCATCCGTAATCTCACGAAATGCCGGTAGTGACCCTGGGGGGCTGGCGCCACAAATCCGTCTTCCCGCCAAGGCAGTGGCACGTGATGTGGCATCCGTGTGCCCCTCACCCCAGAACCCCCACCTTCTCTGTTGCGCCTGCCCCGAGTGCCTCTCTCCCTTCTCCTGGCCCTGCCCCCACCAGGCAGGGCCCGCGGGAGACCCGGGAGGAGGCAGGTGCGCTGGGGCACGTGTGGCCTGTCTGCCCCTGCCTCGTCTCGGGCGCTGTCTCCACGTGCACCCGCTGGGCTGTCGCTGCCCGTTCCCCTGACCCTCCAGGCTGCAGTGGAACGGGCTTCCCCGGCACAAGCCTCAGAATCCTGCGCCAGCCCCGGCCAGTTGCCCTGCCTGCCCACACCTTGTCCTGTCGTCCCGTCGCAGGAAGCTCTCCCACGTGCCAGCCCCAGTGTGCTGACTGGTTCCTGTCTGACTCCGTGCCGGGCCACGAGCTCAGATGGCTTTCACGGCCACACGGGGGACAGGCACCTCTGACGGTCGGGCTGGCCACGGCGAGGGGGCGTTATGTCTGTGGTTCTGGGGCCCGGCCTTCCTGCCCCAAGCCCATGACATTTAGCACAGGTGCAGGTCACTGAGTTTGGGTCAGGGTCCGTGAAGGTGCCTCCACGCAGCCACCGTGAAGGCCACAGGGACGTGCGTGCAGAGCAGGTCTGGGCTTAATTCTGGGACCGGCACCGGGGCGGCTCTGACGTGCTGGGTGGGCCGGAGGGCAGGCATGGATGCTGGGAGCGTGGTCAGGGGGTTGCTCTGGCCCAAAGGCAAGCTGGAAACGTGGGGGGCCAGGCAGTGAGGCCAGGGTGTGGTCAGGGCCCCTGTCTCCCTTCAGCCCGGGGCACGGGTGCCCTTGCCACCCACAAGAGCTCCCAGCCCCGGAACAGGAGGGCTCCAAGCCCCTGTTCCAACCACTGCCTGCGCCTCAGCGGTTCCCACAAGAGCCCAGGGATCTTCTGCTCTGCCCCAGCCCCCAGGGCTTGACCACACAGGAGCCACATTTCACCAAGACTCAGCCGGGTCATCAGCACGTGGCCACTGGCCACCTCCTCCCAGCCCCCGGGCCGGATGCTTTGGTTGGCGTTTAAAGTGTTTAGAACCAGTTTCAGCCCTTTCTGGGGGGCCTCCTGCTGACGTTTAGTGGGATCCTTTCCTGATCTTTGTAACTAATTCACGAGGTAGGTGGGGCCTCAGGATCGATACTTGCCCTGACCTTGTGAGCTGGGGGCAGCACAGTTAGAGCCCCAGCACAGGCCAGGACGCAAGCAGGATGGCTCTCCAGGGCCCCCCTTCGCAGCTTGGGCCCCCACTTGCGGGGATTTTCGCTTCCATCGGCAATAAATTAAACGTGTTTTCATTCCTCCTGCCCTGGAGAAACAGCCGCTATTGGAGAGGGGAGCCCAGAAGGACGGGCTCTTTATGAAGAGAACCGCAGAGGCTCCTGGCCTGGGGGGTTAGAGGCGACAGACCCCCGGCTGCCCCTCCCTCTGCATCCCGTGTCCCCCCCAGAAGGTAGAGCTGACGCCCCCTGCCCCCTGCACGCCGGTCCCCGGAGAATCCAGCTGTCCCATGCGGGGCAGGCCGGTAGAGCCCAGGCGTGTTCACAGGCGTCGAGGGCTTTCTTCGTTATTTGGCTGAGTTGGGGGCCGTGGTGCTATCTCTGTGGATAATGGGGCCACCTACAGCCCGGCCAGAACTCCGGCTTGTCCCCTACGGCTGAGCAAAGCTACAGACACTGTCTGATGCTCAAGCCGGCACGGCCATCCGCACGCAGGTGGCCTGCAAACCAGCTGCTGCCTGTGGGTCGGTCCCCTGGGTCCTGAGTCCAGTCGGGAAACCGGCTGGAGGGCGGGGCTCTGGTGCTCGTAAGGAGCGCGTGGCGGGAACGAGATGCCTTCCCTGTGTTCACTGGTCCAGAGAGACCTTCCGGTCCGGTTGGGGAACCGGGCCCAGTCCCATCCTCCCCCCTGGGGACCCGTGCACAAAGGCCGCCGTGGCCCCCCACGGCCCCTCAGACTTGTCGGGGGGGGGGGGGACAGCCCCCCCCCCCCCAGCTCCCTGTGCCTTCTCCCCACCGGCATGGCGCCTGAGCTCATCGGCACCGTCCTGAGACGTCCACGCGTCAGGGAGCAGCCGGGGTGGGATCACAGCCCGTCTCAGCCCGGACGCCCCTCCAACAGGTGGGTCCAAGTGCCGCGGTGCGCAAGGCACGAACAGCTTACCGCGGCCACCAAAAATAAGCGAGGGCGTCACCGCCTGGCACCACGGCGCAGCCAGCAGGCAGGTCCGGAGCCAACTTCGGTGCTCTGTGAGGCCACCGGTGCTCAGCGGAAGGACACCGATGAGCGTCGCCGTGCGTGGCCAGCGGGCGGTGGCTCGGAGCCCGGGGCCGGCCGTGGAGTGGCCGTCACAGGCAGCGGGGACCTGGGTTCCCACAAGGACACGTGTCCCGGGTGGCTGCAGGGAGGGGCTCAGGCTGGAAGTAGAGGACCCTGAAAGCCTCTACAGCGAAGGGCCCAGGCCCAGGCAGCCAGGGGCGGGGCCTCGGTCTACAGGAGCCTCCCGAGGGCCAACTAGGGGGGGTGGGGCCCGGCAGGCGTGGGTGTCCAAGAAGCTGCCTGAGTCAATTCGAAAGGGGCCTGGGTCCTCCCGAGGGGTCCAAGGAGAGATGTTGTCCCAGACCAGCCGGGTCTGGGTCCTGGGCAAGGCCAGCAAATGGGCCAGGGGACAGAGCAGCCTTTTCTGTGTCCTGGGCCCCTGGTTCTGTGACCAGTGCAGGGCCGAGCCAGCGCCTGCCCCCCTGTGGTGCTCACTCTGCAGTGAACGTGCCGGGCCCAGCACAGCCCTGGGATTTCCCAAAGCCGCAGCACGTAAGGGCCCAACGGGACCCGTGTGGCTCTTTGCCCCCCTCCCAGGGCTCCCTGCGAGGACAAGGGAGAGCAACGTTGACTGATGGGCAGGGCGGGCTAGAGCACGGGGAGGGCTTCCTGGAGGAGGGCCGAGCGGCTTCCACGTCTGGGAACGTGGGTGGATTGCCATGCCCCGTGTGCTCCCCACACCCAGTGCTGGGTGCAGCAGAAGGCAGGTTTGGGCTCCTCGTGTCCCCCGCCAAAAGATGCCCACGTCCCCCCACCTGCTCAGCTGGGCCCGGGGTTGCCACCTCCACGAAGCCCTCCACCCCTCCCCCTCACCATCCCCGTGCTCTGCTTCCTCAGTGACGCAGCCCTGAGCCCCGGCGTGGGGCCAGCAGGCGACCAGAGCTCATCTCGGGGATGGACGGCCGGACACCCCACCCGGGGGTGAGTGAAGCTGGCGTTTTGCGGATTCTGACTGTCGGGTTTCTAAAAAATGGCAGAGAGCTCATTTCTCAGCATCCTCTCTGCAAAGCTGTTTCTGTTTCAGTAAGAATTGAAGCCGTTTGTGGCTTTAGCTGCCCGCCAGCCCTCAGACCCCCTGCCACACGGGGCCGGCCGGGCGCTCGGTGGAGTGCACGTGGGTCTCTGTGTGTGAGTCTTGCTCAGAGAAAGGGGAAGAAAGAACGTCCGTGCAGGACGAGCTGGCTCTGAGCCGTGCTTTCTCTGCCGAGCGGATGGCAAGGAGTCCCCTCCGGCGGTCACAGACCGGCCATGTGCTCACCCCGCCCTGAACTGCCTCTGCAGGGCGCTAACACAGCGGTCGCCTAACACAGCGGACGGAGGCGCCTCGGGGCAGGAAAGTGTCTCGGGGTGGTGCTGAGGCGGAGGGGCCCCCAGGGCCATCCAGCGACCCCACCCCACCCCTCCCAACAGCAGTCAGGTAAGCCAGTTGCAAGAGCCAAGGGACAGATGTCCGGCCCTTCGGCCCGACCGCACGGGGACAGCTCTTGGGGCTCAACGCTGAGACGCGACCGTGTCCAAACGTACACTCGATGCCCCTTCCTCAGCCCAAGTAGCTGTCCGCGCAGCCCCAGGAGGGGGCGTTGCAGGGGGCCGGGGACCGGGCTGGGGTGGGGACAGCACTCCCTGGAGCCCCAGGGCTGACCCATCGGGGAAGGCTCTGTGGTTCCCAGCCCCTTGGAAGGGGGCGGCACGAAGGGAGAGCTGAAGGAGGCCCACTCCTCCTGCTCTGGGGCAGGGGGGCTGTGGCGAGGGGCTCTCAGGGTCGCAGGGTGGGGCGGGGAGGGACCCTCAGCCCGATCCCAGGGGGGCCTGGACCAGAGGCTGTTCCACTCTCATGCCAGACCCTCGTGGCCAGGAGTGGCTCAGGTCAGACAGGGCGGTGCCTGCAGCAGGCCGGGCCTGAGCCCTCAGCATGGGGAGGCCTCCGTGTCCCCACGGACACCTCTGTCCGGGTCCCCGCCCAGGCCCAGCCCAGAGGTCAGGCCCTGTCCAAGCCCAGCCTCGGGTAGCAGCACTCTGTAACGCCTGCCAGCAGCCGGGGCAGAGCTCGGGGTGACCAGCAGCCAGGTGGCCGTGTGGCCCGGGGGCAGGGGGAGGGCTGTGGTGACATCTGAGGGAGGGAGAGCACCCCTCGGGTGGGCCTGGACATTCTGAGTCCCTGCCTGTGGGCCTCAAACGGACAGCCTCCCTGCCCTGGTCCCGTGGGTACAAGGGCAAGAGTGGCTCCTGTGTTCCGTCGGGCTGCTGTGCAAGGCCCAGGACCCTCGGCCCCGGCCCTGGCCTGAGCCTGAGAAGCTCAGACAGGCATCAGCCCTCGGCCTCGGCCAGGCAGTTGAGCTCTCGCCTTCCGCACCTCCAGGCCAGGGGCAGTGGCTGGGGTGGGGGGGTGGCAGCGGCCGGGGGCAGTGCCCACCCCGCCTGCAGGGGCTCCAGGCCTCGACGTGGGGCTGGGAGGTTGTGCAGGAGAAGCCACGGCCGGCTGGGCAGCTGGCTCGATGCAGGGGACATCCCCGACCCCTCTGTGGGATCTGAGCTCGGCCCAGCTGGCCATGGGTGGGGAAGGGGCAGCAGGAGCTGAGCCCCAGGGGCCCTGTCCCCTGTGCCCGGGACTGAGGGCTTCCTGCACGTGAGGCTTCAGCGCTAAAGCCGGTATCTCGGGCAAACAGGGCAGGTGCCCCCGCCAAGGGCCAGGGAGGGGGTGCCCACGCTGGAGCTCGTTGGGCAGAGAAGGTTTGAGGTTTAGGCCTTAGCTGGCTTGGGAACACGGCCCTGGCAGGCCGTGGAGCTTGGTGACGAATGCTGAGACCCCCCTGAACTGGCCCCAACGTCAGGCCCCACCCTGGGCTCTTGGTGATGCTGGTGCAGGTGTGAGGGCACTGTCCCACCCCCACATCACAGCACTGTCCCCCGTAGGACCTGGGGGGGCAGATTCTCCCCCAGCAATGTGCGTTTTTGCAGGAGGGCCCTATCCTCGGATCGGGGGTGGGGGGGTCTTGCGGGCAGAGGGCAGCGGCAGGCCGGATGCGGTTGGCGGGGCCCCGGATATGGTGAAGGGAGAGAGAGGAGAGTGACCCTCCTGTGCTCAGGAAGCTGGCCAGGGGCTGTGGGGGGACAGGTGGGGGCTCTGCCTCGGCTCTGCCAGACGCCTTTGGTCCCTTCAGGGGCCTCTGGAGCCATCGGCCCAGACACATCTGATCCCGCGCCCCGGGGCTGGGGGCCTGGGGCGGGGGACGGACCGCACCCCTCCCCAGTCAGGCAGACGTGATGGACGGGGCTGTTGGGCATCATCAGAGAGACGGAGCCCAGGCGGCGGGGCTGGGGAGAGGCGCCCCATGCCCACTGCAGGGGAATGGCTCCCGGTGTCTGGTCGGGGCTGGGCGGGCTCACCTGTTCGCACAGAGGCACCTGGCAGCTCCTGGCTTAGCTTTTGATGCTCTGATGTTGTGCCCGTTTTAAATGAAACTGGATGTGCCCCGAGGAAGGTGACCACGTGGGTGGGGGCACCTGGGACGGCAGTGGGAACTAGGGGACCCAGTACCTGTTTCCAAACATCGGAAGGGTGTGATGGAGTTCCACCCGGAAGCCAGCTCACTTTGTCCCCGGGTCCACGGTTGTGCCTTTTCCAGAATGTCATAGGGTTGGAGTCACACGGTGTGGAGCCTTCTGAGTGGCTTCTGTCACTCAGGGATTCGCGGTTAAGCTTCCTCCGTGTGCCTCCAGGGCCTGGGAGCTCATTTCTTTTTAGCCCTGAATGATCTGCTGTCTGGGTGGTCCCCACCCACCGAGGGCATCTTGGTGGCTTCGAGT
This sequence comes from Panthera tigris, assembly GCF_018350195.1. Classification (NCBI taxonomy): domain Eukaryota; kingdom Metazoa; phylum Chordata; class Mammalia; order Carnivora; family Felidae; genus Panthera; species Panthera tigris. Next base: position 1,334,458 of record NC_056662.1, on the reverse strand, counting down.
CTTGGCGATTACGGACAGAGCTGCCGTAAACATCCGTGTGTGGGTTTTTGTGGGGACGGAAGCTTTCAGCTCCTTTGGGTGAATAGAGGGGTGTTGCTGGGTCGTACGGTAGGAGTCTGGTTCGTTTTGTAAGAAGCCACCACGCCGCCTTCCAGAGCCACGAAACCTGCCACGTTCCTGCCAGCCGCCAACCGCGTGTGCACCTGCCGTCCCGCAGCCTGGTCCCTTTCTACTCAGCCGTGCGGATCGTCTCCTTGCCTCCCCTGGGAACCCCTCCGCACCTGACGCCGAGCCCCTGCCACAGGCTCCTCTTGTCGTCTGTGGATCTTCTCTGATGACGGGTCCGTCGTCTGCGCAGGTCCGTTTTCTGAGGCGTTTGTTTTCTTGTTGAGTTCTTTGCACATTTTGGCGTTTCCTTCCGACGTTTGCGGTTAAGTTCCCGTAAAACCCACCATGTTAGGCATTTCTAAGAGTACAGGTCCCCAGTACCAAGCACGTCCACTCGCCTGTGCGGCCGTCACCACCAGGACCCTTTCCGCTTTGCAAAACTGACACTGTCCCCCTCGGCCTCCCCCAGCGCCCCTCACTCGCTGTGTCTGTGAGTTTGGCTCCTCCAGGGACCTCCTATAAATAGCACCGGAGTTCTGCCTTTTCGCGACTGGCTCATGTCGCTCCGCGTGGCGTCCTCAGGGTTCACCCACGTGCTGGCGGGTGTCAGAATCCCCTTCCTCGTGAGGCTGAATCACTCTGCTGTGTGCGTGGACCACGTCGTGTTCACCCGTGCGTGGGCACTTGGGCGGCTTCCACCTGTCGCTGTTGTGAACGCCGATGTGCAAGGATCTCTCCGACCCTGTTTTCAGCTCTTTAGGGGATGGACCCAGAGTGGAATTACTGGGCCGTGTGGCAATTCTTTCTTGTTTTGGTTTCGGAGGACCTGCCAGCCGTTTTGCATGGAGGCTGCACATGGCCGTTTTACTTCCAAGCAGGCCGGGCCGGGCCGGGCCGTCGTCGTGCCGGTCGGCCACGTGGCGGCCGGGTCATGCAGCCTCCGCAGGTCAGGTGTTTCTCAAAGGCATGGACCCCTGGCTGCCTCCGGCCGTCGAGGCTCAGAGACAGCACCGTGGCCCTTTGTCAGTGCCCGTGGCCACTGGGAGCGCATCCCCGATGCTGTCAGCTCCGTGTTTGGTGGAGGACGGGAGGGGGGCGGCCGGCATGTCCTGGGGGGCCCGGCCACGGCCAAGGTGAGCGTCGGTACCAGAGCCCCTCACAGCCCCCTCTGGTTTAAGAAAAGTAGGTCAAACAGGAGGCCTGAGCACCCAGCTCCTGCACTCCCTCCAGCCCTCCTGCCCTTGCTTGGCTCTGTGTCTGGCCTGGTGGGGTCACGGGGGGGGGGGTGGCCCACAGCCCTGACGGCTTGGTGAAAGGGACCTCTGGTGGCTTTCAGGTTCCAGAACGTTCTCTGGCGAGAAGCCACCACAGGCGTCAGTAGGACTTGTCACTTCACTGCAGAGGCGTGGCCCCCCAGGCAGCTGCGTCCTGGGAGCCACGGAAGAGAGAACGAGCTTGGGTAACACACAGCCATGAATATTCACGCCAGCATGGGACTTGCAAATTCCAAGCAATTTAAATGTCATAAACAGCATGTGAATATCTTCCGGGGAGAAGATGTGTCAGAGAAAATGAATCTCGATCACCAGGCATAATAGGGAAGCGGCCTCGGCCTTAGGCGGCCGGAGGCTCCTTCAGAGTCACGGCTCTGGGGGGACGTCGTCGTTGGCGCTGGGTGGGGGAGGGGAGCAGCTGGTTTCCGAGGGAGGCGTTGGCTGACGCTCGTACCCCCACCCCCGTCTGCGGGGACGGCGGCCTCCCGGGGTGTGGACCCTGTCCCTGGTCCGTTCCGGCGTCCCAGACTGGGAAGCTCAGGGCCACCTCCCCGAGGACACGGGTGGGCAGCTTCGGGGAGGGGGGACACTGCCCTGGGACGGCCACTCTCGACTTGGGGAAGTTCTGAGCTGGGTGAGCAGGCGTTACTGTGATAAATGTGTCATTCACGTGTTATCTCAGCGAAGCCCTGGGGCAGACAGCCCCGTAAGTGATGGTTCACACCACTAATTACAGTTTTAAGAGATAACTCTGGGGGTCCCCAGGTGGCTCAGTCGGTGGAGCGTCCGACTTCGGCTCAGGTCATCACCTCGCGGTTTGTGGGTTCGAGCCCCAGGTCGGGCTCTGTGCTGACAGCTCGGAGCCTGCTTGGGATCCTCTGGCCCCCTCTCTCTGCCCCTCCCCGACTCGTGCTTGCTCTCCCTCAAAAATAAATAAGCATTTTTTAATAAGAGCTGACTCTGGGCCACCTTCTGGGCTGGGGGCTCCTAGGACTGTCCCCATTTACGGATCAGGAGACTCAGGCTGCGGATGGGGAAGCCATCTGGTCAGACACACAGCCAGGATGGCCCCGGAACAGGTCTGTCCCAGGTCAGGTCTGTGCCGCTGACCCCTGGTGCTCCCCGTCCCCACCCCAGCATCCTGCCCTCGGGGCTCAACTACTTGGAGTAAGAAAGGAGGGTGCCTTCCCTGGCTCGCGCCCTGTGGGCCCCCCGCCCGTGAGACCTCTGGCGCCCTCATCATCTGGTGCAGCTGGTGATTCGTGGGGGACACAGAGAAGTCGGGCACGGATTCCAGAAGGCGTGGCTGCAAACACGGGCCGTCCAGAGACCCCCGACGTGCCTTCCGTCTTACAAGCGAGTTTCCTGCCCCTTTGTTCTTATGGGATGGCTTCCATTCTTTTTTTTTTTAATTTTTTTTTTTAACGTTTATTTATTTTTGAGACAGAGAGAGACAGAGCATGAATGGGGGAGGGTCAGAGAGAGGGAGACACAGAATCTGAAACAGGCTCCAGGCTCTGAGCTGTCAGCCCAGGGGCCCGATGCGGGGCTCGAACTCACGGACCGCGAGATCGTGACCTGAGCCGAAGTCGGCGCTCAACCGACTGAGCCACCCAGGCGCCCCGGGACGGCTTCCATTCTTAGCGCAACTTTTTCACGCGTCGTTTTAAGTGACCTTGTGCGGATTCTGACTCGTCCTGTTTGGGGGTGGTCTGGGGGTCGTTGGGGGGGCTGCACTCTATCTCCTCCTCCTCTGACCGGAGACGGGGCCAGAGGAGGGCAGTGGCTGGTGCCACCTCGTGGGGTGGGGGTGGACGCCGCCTTCAGGGCTTCTCGTAAGGACCCAGAGCTGCCCCGTCCAGCACGCTGGCTGGTGTGGGTCACGAGGAGCCTCCAGAGGGTGAAACGCACACCCGCGATCCCGACAGCTGGTGTGCAGGGAAGAAGTCGATATTTTCCGGATATTTTTATGCCAGCTACGTGCTGAAACGATAGTATTTTGGACGTGCTGAGTTGTAAGTTATTTTACTGAAGTTACTTTCACCCGTTTCGGCTCCTACTGTAGCTGCTGGGAATCTTTAAGTCCCAGGGGCTGGTGTTCTCCGGTGGGGCTGCCTGTCTGTGAACACCCAGCTTGTCCCATGTGCCTCTCCAGAGCCCGTCCACGCTGCCCCAGGTCAGGGCGCCCCCACTTCGGGTTAGCTCGGCCCTCCCTTTGCCAGCTGTCGTGGACTGAATGTTTTTGTCCCTCACCCCCAAATTCATATGTTGAAGCTCTGACCCCTGGGGGACGGTGTCAGAAGGTGGGGCCCCCAGGACGGAGTCAGCGCCCCTGTACGAAGAGGCCAGAGACCCCCCTCGCCCCTTTTCCACACCAGCGCCCTCAGTCCCGGACCCCCGCCTCCAGGGCTGCGAGAAACAGATTTCTGCTGTCTATCGGCCACTCGGGCCACGGCTGTGGTCACAGGAGCCCGAGGGCACTGAGACAGTGCCTTCTGCCTGCCGTTCACCCTGGAAGTGCTTCCATGGCTGGAGCGCCAGGCTGTGTCCCCATGCAGCCGACTGGTGGGGACAGCACAAACACGTGTCCCATCATAAATGGCCATGCGCCGGCCAAACGGAAGGTAAGCTGTCCCTCCAGCCCGCCGCATGCTTACCTGGTGCTCAGGGACACCTGGCCTCCGTCTGTGCCAGAGGTCGGCCTGTCCCCTCCCGGAGCTCCGGACAGCCCCCTTCAGTTACGCAAATCGCCATAAGCGTGGCGGCGGGAGAGGTGGGCACCCTCGCAGGGACAGACGGAATGCCTCGTTTGCTTTCCGCAGAGGCTGCTGGTGGTCCAGCCAGAGCCCCCCTCCCCGACAAAGACCCAGATCCTACTAGAAACACTCCACGTGTAACAGGCGAGCCAATTCTGTGTCTGTGACGAGCACCTTACCAGGAAGGAGATGAAATTCCTTTCGCGGGTGGAGGGGTGGCGCCCAGGGGGTGGCCGCACCCTGCACTGAGGCCAGTGGCCCCCGGGCCCAGGTGTGGCCCAGGCCTCTGGCCCAGAGACCTGCCCCATTGCTTCTGGAAGATTCACAACCGTTGAGAGCTGTCTCGTCCGCTCTGGCCGCTCGATGGGGACTGGGGGCTTCCAAATAGCGGCCACGTGTGCCTCTCAACTGTGGGGGCCGCAGGTCCGAGCCGAGGGCACCGGCAGATCCCGCGTCCGATGAGAGCCCGAGTCCCGGGTCACGACGGCTGGGGTGTCTTCACACGGAGGAAGGGGGGGCGGGAGCTCTCTGGAGTCTCTGTTATCAGGGCGACCTCATCACCCCAAAGGCCTCACCCCCTAACACCGTATCCTTGGGAGCCAGAATCCTGCATATGAACTTGGGGGGACACGCCCTTCAGTCTGTGGTGGAATCTCTGTCCTCTGGGCAGCGTGAGGCAGGCGCGCCCGGGGCGGGCATCAGAGGTGCGGGAGGAAGGGGGCGGAGCCCGGCCGTGGGGTTTGCTGGTTCCCTCCATCCCGGTGAGGCCGTGAGGGGAGGAGGGCAGCCCCCCCAGGAGGGCAAGTGGCCAAGGGGTCGCCCGAGAACTGGGGTTCCAACCGATCCCCGTTTCCTGGGGGTCTGGTCTGCCCGCCAGAGTCGGAGCCCGTGTTCCGGCACCGTCCTCGCCGCTGAGCCCAGTTGCCAGGGCCGCGCACTGCCCAGAGCTGCAGTCGCCGTCTGCAGAAGCGTGAACGTGAGGGCCCACGTGTTAGCTGAGCGGACACCCTGTCCTGAAACGTGTCCCTTCCGGTTCAGGGGGCAGGGGGTCTGCTCAGAATCTGGGGGCAACGGGACGAAGGCGGGAGGCTGAGGTCCCCAAGCCCCTCGCCGTCATGAGGCATTTCCTTGTCAAAGTGACTTCCTGGGTTCTGTGCCAGCCGATAGCAAAAGAGGGGCACACGGGGAAGCCAAGTGCACCCACACTCGCGCCCAGAAACACGCGTGCACACATGCACACACACCCGGAAACACATTCACAGCATGTGCACACACACAGAAACGCTCCTATACCCGTGCGCAGACAGGCACACAAATGCACGTGACCGTAAGCCGCACGAAGCACGAACCGGCGTTTGCTGATAGTGGGGATCGAGGGAGGATCCCACGTCGACATCATCACACCGCAGAGCCCTCGAAGGACCCAGGCCCACCGGTCCCACCCCGGGCTCAGCTGCCCAGGGCCCACACCCGTTTGCACACTTGAGTTTCACCCACCAGCCAGGAGCCGGCTCTCCTCCTGCAAGGCTCCGTTACACGCTGCTCCTTTTCCAAGAAGTGGGACCCGTAGGTGACACTGATGAGCCTCTTTGCAGGAAACACAAATGAAAGAAAACTGTCCTCCGCCCTCCTCACACCCCTGACCCCGACTCTGCACACGGCAGGTGCCACCTCAGCTGTCTTTATAAGACCAGCCCCCAGTTTCTGGGGTGGGACAGCCCCGTCAGCTGCGCCACGACCCCCCTGCCTTCTTGAACTTCCTGTCAGCGCCCGGGGTGGGTTGCATGTTACTTACGCGAGGGGTGTTTCTCTTCAAAGGAAAAGTGTCGTGGGGTGGGGGGGGGCAGAGAAATTTAAAAACCCTGGGGCGCCTGGCAGGCTCCGTCGGCGAAGTGTCCAACTCTTGGTTTTGGCTCGAGTCACGATCTCATGGTTGTGAGATCGAGCCCCACATCAGCCTCTACACTGAGCGTGGAGCCTGCTTAAGGTTCTCTCTCTTCCTCTCTCTGACTCTCTCTCCCTCCCTCTCTCTCCCTCTCTCTTCCTCTCTCTCTCTCTCCCTCCCTCTCTCTCCCTCTCTCTTCCTCTCTCCCTCCCTCTCTCTCTCTCTTCCTCTCTCTCTCTCTCTCCCTCTCTCTTTCTCCCTCTCTCTGACTCTCACTCTCTCTCTCTGATTATCTCTCTCTTCCTCTCTCTTACTCTCTGCCTCTCTCTCTCTCCCTCCCTCCTTCTTTCTCTCTCTCTCTCTCCCTCTCTCTGACTCTCTCTCTCCCTGCCTGTCTCTCTGTATCCCTCCCTCTCTCTGACTCTCTCTCCCCGCTGTCAGCTGGCCTCTGTTGCACAACAAAACAGTCCAAAACTTGTTGCCTCAAACAGTAACGTTGCTTGTGATTCTTTGGATGGGACTTGGGCTGGCTCAGCTGGTCTCAGCTGGGGCCACTTATGTGGCTTCCGTCATCTGGTGGCCCCACAGGCCTGGATGAGTCTGAGACGGCCTCATTCGCCCGTCTGCAGGTTGGTGCTGGCTCTTGCCTAGGCCTTGCTGTCCAGGAGGCAAGTCGGGGTTTTCTCACGTTGTGGCAGCCACGTTCTGGGAGCAGAAAGCACGAGGCCCGGCTTGGAAGGCAGGACTGCGCTGCGTGTCACAGGTCAGAGCCAGGACAGGCAAGGGCTGGGCCGCAGGCCCCACGTCTTTGTGGGAGCAACGGCCAGCCACATGGCGAAAGGCGAGCGCGTCCAGGGGCGGGAAGCCCTGATGGCTTTGAGGACCCTCCTCCACGGGCAGGGAGCTGAGAGTCTGTGGCGCAGTCCTGTTAGCGGAGGGACCCATGACAGTTGCCTCTTGGCCTAGGGTGTCTAGGGGAGGGCTCAGCCCCAAGGTGACACCTCAGTGCCAAGGCTGCCTGCGACGATTAAGAAGGCGGGCTCTCAGGCCTCCGGGAGGTCCTGGGGATCGCGAAGGTGCGGGCCACTGAGGGGGGTGTGGGGCAGCCGGTCGGGGGACAGAGCAGGTGCAGAGAGCCAGAACCAGGCGTGGGGCTCGAGGGACAGCAGCCCATCGGTCGGACGTCTCCCAGCCCAGAGGGCGGCCTCGAAGTTGTTTACCCGGTTGTAGGAAGACTCTGTGTCCACTCCGCCCCCAGCTGGGCTGGGGGTTTCGCCTCGCAGCCTCTGTGTTGGTGAGGCTTTGTCTCGTTGCGGCCGAGCTCACCGGAATGACAGCAGACCGACCGCGGGAAGCGGAGACCTCACGCGCTGACTGCCGCACGGTGGCCACGTCGGCGCCTTCCGGTGCCGCTTTGCCCACCGGGAGAGGGAAGCATCCACGCCAGGAGAGCGAGGCCTCCGAGTGCCTCTGAGTGGCCGTTGCAAAACCGTCGGGGGGAAAACCCAGCTGGGCGTGGAGGGGCCGGGGTGGACAGGGCAGCGGATGACGGCCCTGAAGGAGCCGGACCCCCCGAGGCTGCACTCTTCACCTGGGTCGGTAGCACCGGGCCCGCCGGCCTGTGGTGCCCCAGCCTGTCGGGGCGTCCCGCGTGCTCCCAGGGGCAGACGGACGGTTCTCGCCCTCTGCCTGCCTCTGCCCACATCTCCCCGCCTGCCCGGGCCCGGCCGGGAGGGCAGCCCAAGAGCCCCACACTGCGGCTTCCTCTGATCCTACTGAAGCAGAGCCAGTCGCGTGTCATGAATGCCTGGCATGCGCCTCAGGGGGTCGCCGTAGGCGGGGGAGAGGATGCCCTGGCTCCCGAGGAAAGGCATCTTCCCAGACGGGCTGATGATGACGGGAAAGCATCTCTGCTGAGACATTTGCACGAGAAGGAGACTCAGGTTGTTGGAGGAAAAAGCTAGGGGGACCCTCTAACCGGTGTGTGTGTGGGGGGGGACATTAGCGGCCAAGATGTCCGCGTGGGGGGGGTGTTAAAGCAGGAGACACGCCTCTGAGGTGCAGCCCCCGGGTCCACCAGAGAGGCCGAGTCAACCCCTTAGCTTCTCCCTGACTCCTCCTACCTGACACTGCTGGGTCCTCCCTCGGTGGCCCACCGTGTCCATCCCCGTGAGCACTGCCCTAATGCAGGCCACCGTGGCATCTCTCCGGGCCTGGGCCCCCCCTGGCTCCCAGGCCCTACCCATCTTGTCCCCCCACCAGCCTGTGTCTCGTGCCCACCGTGAGTCGTGTGTGTTTACCTGTCCTCCGCACTCACCTCAGTCTGTGCAGAGCACCCCGCGTACATCAGATGCTCAATAAATGCTTCTGAAGGTCAGATGGTGAGCCCAGGTGCCGGTGCATTCAGAGGACAGGATGACGGGCTGGTGAACCCAGGAGGGCGTGGGTAGACAGAAGGGAGGGCGCAGCCAGGAGGCGCCAGAATATTCCAAGAGGAGGCGCCAAGGCAGGACGTGTCCCTGCTCAAGCCTGCGGTTCCCGAGCTGGGAAGAAGCCGCTGCCTGGGGCCCGTGTCCAGGTGACAGCCCGAATCATGGGGAGGCCTGAGTCACACAGCCCAGTCCCCTTAAGCTGCCCCAGCTGCCACTGAGCTCCCGCAAGAGAAAAGAAAAGCTGATGGTCCACGAGTGGAACACTGGGGAAGTCGTGGCCCTCCGGACAGCGAGGCTTCCCTACAGCCAGTCGGCCCTCTGCCCTCGTGGGCTCGGAACACCAACAGTACCAGGCGTCCACGGCCGCGGGCAGTGGAGTCCCTCCAGCAAGCTGCCATCTTCCCGAGAACAGGAGCCGGAGACCAGGGGTATGTTGTGTGGTCCTCGAGCAGTGCCCGGCCCGGGCCGCCCTCATTCCCGAGGACCGGGGTCTTCAAGATGGACCGGCCCACCTCCCTCTTTATAGGCAGGAGACAGGCCCGGCCTGGGAACGGATGCACTCAAGTTGTCTGGCGAGACCCCAATCCGGGCCCGCCTTGCTCTGTGCTCCAGTATCTAGAAACAGGAAGCTCGGCCCTTCGCCCCCACCGCGACCCTCTCTCGCACACTCATGCACGGAGAACCGCGAGTCTCGAATCCACTGGCCAGGGCTATCTGCTGTGGCAGAGTCTGCGGCTGGAGAGGAGAAAAGCAGAGTGGGGCCGCACTCGTCACGCGCCGTGTCCTCGGGATGGAAGGAAGAAGTTCTCGGCTGCCCGCTTTGGGGTAACTGGGCGACACGCCGGCTGGCCTTCCCGCTTTGCTGAGAGCTACAGCCAGGGCCCTCGCTGGGTGGCCCTGGGCGGGAGCAGGGGCAGAGGACCCCACCACCGTTTCTGAGGTCACAGCCGTCCGGGGACAGGAGCCCCGGAGGAAGCCTGGCCGAGGGAGCGTGTGGTGTCACCGCTGGGACTTAAGCCAGGGCACAGACTCCCGTCCGGGCCCAGGAGCTGGTCAGCGTGGGAAGAAACCAGAGCCACGTTCGGGCCGAGTTGGGCTTGGGGTGTGAGTGGCCGCCCCCGGCCCTCCTCCTTCACACCGGCCACTCGGCTCTGGGTCCACCATAATCAGATTCACCTAAAGCAGGGAAAGGGCACTAATTCTATTGGGAGGAGCGGAGATGATGAGTACAGAGCAGATGTCCTCCGGAGCACAGTGGCCAAGGGGACAGTAATTCGAAATTGGGAAGGAACAGGATATTTGCTAAACTGCGCACACAATTACGTGGCAAGGAAACACAATTGTGGGGCCACACGTCCATCTGCCTGTGATGCCGGGAACACGGGGAACAGGGCGGGCGACGGCACCGAGGTGGGGACAGCCCCCAGGCCGAGCCCTGGTCCTGCACCGCTCTCCTGACCGCGTTGCCGACCGGCAGTCGGTGCTCCTGCTCGCACTCTCGGCCCCTCGGTGTGTGAGCTCCCCGCCTCTCCGAACCCCTCCCCCAGGCACAGCCGAGGGATCTGCTAAACTCCCTGGAAACCCACCCCCCACATCCGTGTGTGCCCCCCCCCACCCTGGGGTCTTGATCAAGACTGGGTCCCCAGGTTTTCCTGGCATGGAGCAGAGCCCCGACGCCTCGAACTCTGTCAAAGGCTCACGCAAAACCTCCAGAATGCTCTGTGCTGCGTGAGTTGGTCGTAATCCGTCAGAGTCGAATTAATTCCCCGCATTTAGGAAAATGCACACAAAGGGCTTAGCAAACCTGGTCAGATCGGCTCGAACCTGCGTGGTGGGGTTGGCAGGAGCCGGTTCTTACACACCGGGAGCCATCCTGCAAGACGGACTTTGTCACCGCAAGAAAAGGGTCACCATCACAGCGTGAGGGGCGGGTAGGGACAAGAGCCGGGCATACGCCACATGGGCCATGGTTTCTGTGCGTTAGGTGACCACTAAGGTTCCTGCCCTCCTTCCGCTGGGCACAAAAGTGGGGGCCGTGCCCCAGGGTCAGACTGCCACACACCCGCTCACGGCTCTGCCACGGGTCCTTGTCAAGGATTTTTAAAGCCCATTTGTTGCCACTTAACAGATGTCCCACTGATTTGAACATTCTCACGGGCTTGTTAGCCAACAGATATTTGACAACACAGCAAAGAGGCCCTCGGCCCACACCCCCCGACAGCTTGCCGCACCGTACGGATGGCTTCCGTGTGGTTTTGAGAGGTGCCGTCATAACCACGAGGCAGCTCGCCACCCCAGCTGCCGCGGGGGCTCGTGAGTCCCCAACTCTCAGCCAAGGCCGGGCCCCCGGTGCGCCTCCAGCCTGCGACCCAGGGGAGCGGCCATCCTGCTCCTTCTGGAGGATGCCTCCCCGGTCCTCAGGAAGGGGCAGGCGTCCTGGGAAAGCGATTTTCCTAATCCGATTGAGGGTCTCCCGGCAGCCCAGCTGGTGCCAGCCCTGCAGTACCGCCAGGAACAGACAGGATGTGGCTCCAGAGGAGCTCCTGTTTCTCAAGTTCACTCTCAGACTGTGGCCTCTGTGGCTCCCGCACTACAGGAGGGAGACTCCCTCCCCAGTGCAGGGCTGCCTGCAGCAGGAGCAGCGGGCGGGGCCGTGGGGAAGTGCCTCCTACACAGGTTACCGGTGCTCGCCCCCTTCTCATCGAGATAGGAAGCGTCTAGAGACGGGTGGAGTGTTCCTGATGGCCCCTGCTCCTAGCTGGCTTGGGGTCCCCACCTCAGGTCTCCCCGACTCCAGCCCACCTCCCCCACACCAGCCCCTCACCCCTGCCCCCCCCCACTCCTTGACCCCCCACCCCAGGTCTTCCCCACCCCAGGCCCCCAGTGGCACCATCGGCTTTGGTGGCACTGTCCGTGGTGCTGAACCCCCAGCCTCCTGGGCTGGAGCATCGTCTCTCACTGAGTCCCCAGTGACTTGCCCAGCCTCTTCCAGAAGTTTCAAGCCAGAGAGGAGCATGGGGACCAGAGTGGAGCTGAAGGGACATCAACGGAGAGAAATGCAGAGGTTCAGCTCTGGGAGATCACCAAGGAGTCATGATCTTTGAACTAGAAGTTGTTCTCAAAATTTTGCACTCGGGGCACCTGGGGAGCTCAGTCAGTTAAGCGTCTGACTTCGGCTCAGGTCACGATCTCACAGTTTGTGAGTTTGAGCCCCGCGTGGGGCTCTGTGCTGACAGCTCAGAGCCTGGCGCCTGCTTCGGATTCTGTGTCTCCCTCTCTGCCCCTCCCCTGCTCACTCTCTGTCTCCAAAATAAAATTTTTAAAAAATTTCTTTAATTTGCACTGACCCAAAAACAGCATCCTCTCTGGGCAGTTGAGGGCAAGCCACATGCCCAGAGAAGCTTCCCGTGTGAGGATGAGGTCCCGCACCCTGGTGTGGCTCTTGCCCATACAAATGGATGCTTCATCTTCCTTTCATCTGCTGCCTGCCTGTAAGACGTCCCGTGACATGGGAGGTGGGCACTCCAGCTGTGAGTCAGACTGGGTCCGGGCTCACAGCTGGGTCTGGGTTGCTTCTTCGATTAGGTGTGAATACTGACAGCTTCTGCCTTGTTAATTTGACATGTGTATTCAGTGAAGTGCAGGCAGGGCTCCGAGCATGCTCTCTGGCTCATGGAAAGCATCCCGCTCATGCTTAGCTAAAGTCTATGTATCGAGAAAGGGGAAGTTAGAGGCCCTCAAAATGTACTTTCTACATTGAGCCAGAGTCTGCCTATTAGGGCCGTCGTGGCGGGATGGGCTGTGTCGGATAGGCCGACACCTGCAGCCGGAAGCGGGCGAGCTAAGCCCCAGGCGGCACCCAGTGCCTGGGGCCCTCCTCCCCGTGCTGGCCTTTCAAACACTAACCGTGACTCGCATGGCCCCTCCAGGTCACGTGCCGTGTCCTCTGCCCTGGTCCTCCACCTGTCCCACCAAAGCCCAGGCCTGTGGCCAGCACTGACCCACAGAGCGGTGTGCAGCTCCGTGGTGCCCTGTCTTGTTCTCTAGACACTGGTCCGTGTCTGTGTGTCCCTGCTGGGTGGCAGATATTGGAACTCCAGGTCCCAGCAGCATCTAGAGCGCCGGGGTGCTTGTCAGACGAGGGATGGGAAACCCTGGGCTGTGTCACCTTGCAAGCCCCTTTTCTTACCTTTGGCCCACGCCTGGAACGGGGACATAGCCGCTGAGATGTGGTCCCTTAGGCCCCTCACGCTTCCCGGTCCTGGGGAGGCGGGGTGACACGTGTGATTTTCATGTAACCAACGGGGCAAGGGACACACACGCAGGAGAAGCAGACCAAGTGTGCCCTTATTCCATCCCTGTGCCCTCGATCCAGGAGGACATGACAGGAGCCTCCCAGCTCCCCAGGCCCTCCCCGCCCATGTCGGCCTCTGCTGGGTTTCCCTCCTGGGGACGCCAGTGTGGAGCTGTCTCCTTACTCCACCTGGCTGCTCTGTGCTTGCTTTTTTCACCTGTCACCCTGGAGCATCCAGTCCGCCTCATTCCCGATGTCAACAGGGTGCCCCGTGGTGTGGACGCGTCGTAACTTATCAACCAGCCCAGATGGTGTTGTTCCTGGATTTTTGCTTTTCGAGCGAGGCTGCGCTGAGGGACGGTGGCACACCGGGACTCTGGATGACCCACCTTGGCCGTCCCCGCCCTCAGCAGCCGTGGCTGTCCCAGTGGAGAGTCGCGGGCCACACTTGCTGGGTCTGAGGGACGTTCTTTCCACTGGAGTCTGACCTGGAAGTTGGCAGGGGCCACCCCTGTGAGCCTGGGCCGGGCTGGGGCTGCTCATCTGCTGGGGAGGGGGTCCTCTTCCAGGCACCGAGGAGGCCCCAGCGGTCTCTACGGTGGAGAGTTTGGGCGAGAAGCCGCACCTCTGGGTTTTGCGAACGACCCGACCCTGCTTTGTGCCTTTCCACTCACCGCAGGCTGCTAGTTGAGCCTTGAAGCAGTGTGAGCCCGGGGGCCATCTCTCTCTCTAAACACGTGGGATTAAGTAGAGAGGCTTGGGCCCCAGTGCAGAACAAAAGAAGGGAGGAGTGAGACTAGGCCCTTTGAAAGGGGAAGGAGAGGGGTCTCAGTGGAGAACCCCCTGGTTGACCGAGGGCCTGGAGGCGGGCCGGGCTGCCCGCATCCACGGTGGTGCCTCTCAAAGGCTGGCAGGCCTGCCGTGTGCACCCCCCCCCCCCCGGGACTGGGCGCCGGCCCTGCCTCCCAGGGAGACCTCTGTCCCTAGATGCACACCTCCTTTTTATTGCTCAACGTTCCGCTCCACCTCCCTCACGAGATTACAAGTGCTGGGGGGCAGACACCAGCCCCGAGTCCTCGGACAGGACTGGCGGTGACAGCGCCTCAGAGCGTCCTGGCTCCGTCCCCAAGCGGGTCCCCCAGTAACATCCTGGGCGCCACTGAGTATGGACCGTGCTCTCAGCCCTGAGCTGAGCACTCTTACTGTCCCCCTTGCAGAAGTGAGAAAGCTAAGGCTGAGAGGCCATTCTGGAACCGCCCAAATCCGTAGCCAGCCAGCCAGCGCACCACCAGGGGTGTCTGAGGCCAAGGTCAAACCCCCCACTCCCTCCCTTTTCCCCTCCCCACCCCCAACCCTTGCTTCCTGGAGGCCCTGCCCGCCTCAGGGCTTTCCAACTCCGGCCAGGGCTGCAGAGCCCAGAGGCAGGGGACCGAGGGAGGCGGGGAGGCAGCTCAACTTGTGGCCTGTTGCTCAGAAGACCTGACCTCCCCGAAGCAGGCTGGCCGCTGTGGCCAGACCTCGCCCAGCGGTCAGTCGGGGCCACGGGGGAGGGCGCTCAACCACCTCGTCAGGGACGGAGGACAGGCTCTGGGAGGGAGGTGCTGGGCTGACAAAGCCAGGACCTGGGCCTCTGGAGGCTCCCGCTGGGCAGTCTGCTTCCTGCCGGCCTCTTGGGTCCAGCTCGAAGCTGCCACAGTCCACGGGGAGAC